>NC_090285.1:15031250-15680000 GCF_037392515.1 Haliotis asinina
ACTTGCTTCAATGATCACATCCATTATCGAAAGTCGTCCCCCAGTAAGTCATCTTTAACACTGAAAAGAGCCACTTACACCGACGTATTTAATTACTGGTCACTGTTGTTACTTTCGCTCTGCTTCCTCTTCATGGAGGTGTACTTAAAGATTATTGTTGGAGGATCCATAGTGGTGTTAGTCCGAATCGTTCTTGATGTAGACTCGCTCAAACCTTGAACTAAACACCTTGAACTAAACAAACCTATTTATTCTGAATGTATGGCGTATCCTCCACCAATATGAGACACGTGAAGTGCAGTCATCAACCCTGGCAATAATCCCCATCTCCTCGGTTCGATATACATCCCTTGAAAATCAACATGAGAACGCCACACAAAATGCCTTTCTTTCAACGTCAACTGCCAGAAAACATAACATTAAAAACCGCATGTAATACTCTAATGGTCTGGTAACTTAAACATGCTGAACATGTAGTCTTAATTACACATGTGTGTATCAGTGTATTGATAATCTGGATTTGACGTCAAGCAGAAAGCGATTAATTATCACTACCATGTTTACGAACGCAACGGAACCATCTTGTACCTGAGAAAAAAATAACATAAACATTCGCTAAACCGGACAGCATTATATAATCAGCAGGGGCTCGCTGTGCTGGTGACATTATGAAGTGGCTGGCACTGTGTGGGGAGATTAACACACCATCAACACACACCAGTAAAGGTATCTGTCAACTTTGAAGGCTGCACGTTTCATAATCCACACTCTAGGATGAATGGAACTTTGTAGATGTTGATGTGAATGCAAAATGCATGACGACAACCCTGACGCGTAGCAGGCCAATATATTCGTGTATAAACCCGATGAGTTTTTGCAAAGTTTTTTTATTAGGCAGTATTGAGGACCATCTCAACCTTCTTAGCAACAATAATGTGTGAGTCTGGGCTTTTTCGTAACGGTAGCTACGCCCTTGCAATCCCCTTGACGTTTATGTTCATGGGGATTGTGTTCACGTGAGTGATGTCTTAATGTCTTGTTATTAAGTTAAGTATAGGTTCTGCCTGGCCAGTTAATTTTGAACATTCTGCATTTCCTATCATGTAATGTTCCATTGGAACAATTCGATTGTCATTGTGGACACCACCCCCCTCCCCTCCAATCACACACCCTTTTTCACATGACCCCTGAAAACGGTGCAATTTGGACTTTCATTCAGACAGTGATACTATATACTGATACAGATTCACTCACAGACTTTGATGTGGGTAAATGTGTTTGATTGTTATGGAATGTCTTTCTTCAGGTTCGTACACAGATCTATACAAAGCAAGCTAAGAAACTGACATTAAATTGAAAACTTGTTTCTGTGTCACGAAGTAATCCTTCGTCCAAGAAACTGCGTCAAATGTACCTTTGTCGTGTAGTATAGATTCATGGTCACCAAGATTTTGCCAGCCAACATCATATCGTGACCGTAAGTTGTTGGTGATCTGTAGCCTGTGTTTTATATTGTATTGTCGTATTGTCTTACAGTGCTTTAGCTTTCAATGCTAGTTTTATGTTCATATCTGGTGTCTTTACTGTCCTTCGATGACAGGTTTTTACGTTTTCAATTTATTGATTTTAATAGTGCTATGAATGAAATGGTTCTCTTCACGATATGGCTGCAATATTGCCGATGTGACGATACATTCTAACTCACTCACTCAGTCTTGACTGTAAGAATTTGCATGAGTCAGCATATTCACTGAGTGCTGAAAGAAGAGCATATGGGCATTTCTCGTTTCAGGAGTTAGTATAAAAGAAAGGAATAAAACAGAAGAGGGGACATGGAACTGAATCCTGACATTGCGATCAGATGGTGGCGATATATGGAATGTCGTGTTCTCTGTATGTAAAATGTTTTCGATGTTCATAATATTTTTACATTTATATCTGTTATGTTGTATTTCTTTTACTCACCTTTGTCGACAACAAGTTTTTAACAATCTAACCTTTGTATGCTCAATTTATAACACAGTTACATACGATATGGCTGAAATAATACCGATCTGACTTAAAATATTAACTTACTCACTCACTGGCCTGAATAGTTCATTTGGTGCAGGAACTGAGCACAGATATCCCCATTTACATGGTTATCTAAAATCCGCCAACCAAGCTGGAGGTATGCAATCACATTAGAACCCATGCACTCATACAGTTTTCATGTCATAAATACAACAAGACATTGAAAATTCAGTTTGATTTCATTTTAAGCTGTCATGATACTTCAGACAAAAAAGACCACATAAGGGATATTTCGTGGGCAATCATGTGTGACGTCTATCCCGTCAACCAGCACGTCATGCTGAACGCCTGTGATGACGAGGAACTCCTGTTCTACATGATTGGGATGCCACCGTCCACGACCTTGTCTTATCCTGCCGTAGTGAGTTTCTGAAGCTCACATCCAGCTTCCTGATGGCCTCCGCCTCCGGGTACAACTCACTGTGTTAAAACCACACCACACCTGATTTGACGTGTATGACTGTTTCCCCAATAGACACATGAACTGATATATAAATACATACATAAACATGTACAGAGTTTTATGTTCACGTTTTCTTGTAATCCCCACACTTGGAGGAAAAAAGGTAATGATGACGATGGTACTCCTGACCCCTGAAAATGCATGAGAGAAAATTCATGTATCCTGACATTCCAGTTAGACTGCATCCATCATGGGCACTGTCGAACGGCTGTGTAAAGGGACAGGATTTGGTGGTTTTTATTTCAGGAATGTATTGAGGGCAACTACTGCAATACGTATGTTTGACTGGCCATGACGAACAGCGGAGAGCTACAGAGTATGGCTGGTTGAAACAATTTGCATGTGTTTGTATTATTTGTCCTTCCCTTAACTACTTTTCGTACATTCTCCTCCCGTTAATAATGAACGGTTAGATCTAACATTAAACTAAACCAAAAGTTGACAACATGTATGTGTCTAACATGAGTCTAACTGCTAAGCAAAACGCCCGCACGGTATTTAAGAAAAGTCATTTGTGTGGAGTCGCATTGATAGTGAGTGAGTGCGTTAATATTTAACGCCATATTGTGACAAAAAACAAATTTATAGATAAAAAATAAAACCATTTGGGAGTGTAAAATCTGGCAACAATGGACAGTAAAAACACTAGATTGTCACATACATAAATATAAAACTAGCAGCGGGAATTAAAACATTTGACTTACAGCAGACAATGCAATATAAACACGGGCGAGACATCGCATACAACTGGAAGTCGCATTGATAAGGGTATTTTGATGAAACTTAAATACCAACTCTGGCCTTAAGGGCATTACAGATAACGGAGGGTGTTTGATAAGTTACCCATATTTTTTAATGCCAACTCTGGCCTTAAGGGCATTAAAGATAACGTAGGATGTTTGATAAGTTGCCAGTGTTTTGCATTGCCATTAAAGATATTTCGTGATCCAAAGAGGAGAGTCATGTTTTTCAAGTGGATGTAAGTTACTTAAGTGTGTTAACGGATCAGAAACAGGAAAAACTGGCATGCTTCGTCGATGTTTTCGTATGTTGATACATTTAATGACAGTACATATTTATAAACCGATAAAACGTCACTGAATATCGTTTTCTACACGGATTAAAAAGACAACAACCCATTTCCATAATATATAAAGTATGTATATATTCCACCATTGTAGAGGAGCTTGAAACCACGAGGTGACGGCATCACTTAAAAGTAAATCAACTCAAACTGCAAACTCGACTGTGTCGACAGTAACCAAAGCCACATTGTCACAGAGTTCTACAACGATGTCAACAACATCAGCTTTGTACACTACAACAACATTTATGATGGCAACGTTTCGAGAGATGAATGACATTTTAAACTGGTTCTGAAAAATTATCTGAGTTTGAGAATATGAAATTGTAGAACACTGTGTCAACCGTGATAGTCAAATGGTATTATTTGTTACTGAAGGAGGTAGTTTCGGCCTAGTTTCGAGAGATGAACGACATTTTAAACTGGTTCTGAAGGATGGTCTGAGTTTGAGAATATAAAGTGGGAGAACAGTGTGTCAACCGTGATAGTCAAATGGTATCTTATGTTACTGAAGGAGGTAGTTAAGTTTATCGCAGATGTTTCGAGATATACCATGTGTGAGAAAGGTATGACTTTTATGTACATTATGCGCAACCGTTTTCAAAATGTCTTAACATAAATATATTATATAATATATTAACATAAATATACTATATAATAATATATTAACAATTACAGATAAATTATAAAAGATCTGCCAGCGAAGGGCAATAAACAACTGGATTACCGCAGATATAAATATTATCTAGTAACTGAATCTGAAATATTTGAACTATACATGGCAATACAATATAAAAATAGGCTATAGATTACCAACAACAGAAGGTTCTTGGGCAGAGAAACATTTGTAAATTGTTAATTTCCAAATGTTTATGTGCCTGAGTAATTTCCGATATCATGGGTACGGACAAGGTCAGAAGTATCACTGTCTGAAGATCACACACTGTTCATATGCTGAGTCACATTACACACACGAGAGGGAGAATGGTTTTACGCCGCCGTTTGTAGCCAGTGTCCATGAACGGAATTCCAACCTTGTACCTATTCAGGGTGGGGGTGGGGGTGGGGCTCGAGTCCAGATCTTCGGTTTGGCGATCTAACACTTTGTTACAACTGGGCTACCTCACCGCCCCTGACACATGACATTAAATTACTAGGACTGCCTTCATATTATCTTTCAAATCAAGCTTCAGCTCTTCATACATTCTGGTCAGTTTTCAATCGTCCTTTCGCAAATTAGGTTTGTGTATCTGAACAATCGAAAGATACATGAGAAGCCGATCTTTACTGAAGGGACCATTGAGTGTGATCCAAAGAAGAGAGTCATGTTTTTCAAGTGGGTGTAAGTTACTTAAGTGTGTTAACGGATCAGAAACAGGAAAAAATGGCATGCTTCGTCCATGTTTTCGTCCATCTTTACTGAAGGGACAGTTAAACTGATCCTCAATCCTGCAAATGACATTTATGGTATAAGCATAGGTGTATGTCAAAAATACAAATATTTTTTTACACAAAATGCTTTCACACAGCAGAATAAGAGATATATTATAGATTATATGCTATGCTGTATGTGTCGCTCGAATCTTGGTGGTACTTCATGTTTCTGATCTGTTGTACACCGGATGCCATATTTAGAGGATCAACCATGGGTTATTATGCAAACGAGTTCAACTCTACACCCACTAAATAAGTGCAATTAATGACACGTGGACGGTAGATAAGAGACAAAATCCTTTCCATACTAATCCGATTGAAGTTGATATAAATCCAACTAGGGTCCATGAAGGTAGCAAAAGTACTGTAAATCCCCATGGTTCCAAGTATGATGACCTACCTTCAGTTGTTGGCGATCTGTAGCCAGTTGTATCTTTTACTGTCCAAGTAGTGCTATTAGTTTTAACTTTCTATTCTAGTTTTAGCCGTCATTATGGTATCCTAATTGTTTCACTGTCCTTGGACGACATGTCTTTATAGTATACACATTTTCCAATTGAATGCCAAATATGTTCTCGTCACGATGTGGCAGAAATACTGCCGATGTGACGTTAAATCGTAACTCGCTCACTCCCTTTCAACACTAATGCGAAAAACCTTAACACAATTCACAGATTAGTGTACGATTTTAACGATATCATGATCGTGTTACTGAATTGCTGTTACATTGAGATGATGCCTTTCGAATCCATGCTGTCCAACCGAGCACAACAATCATGCACACATATAAGGGCCTCACAACTGTTTATCTGAGAAGATTCTGGAAGAAATGAGGAAACTGCATCTGACATACGTTTTTACACTTTTAATTATTTCCACATCTCTACCCTAAAGCTTATGGAAATCCTTACTAAAGTCCTGAATGTTGCAACCTTGATGAAACAACTTCTGAGCAAGAGTAGTATGAAGCTCTGTAATATAGGTGAGTGAGTGAGTGAGTGAGTGAGTGAGTGAGTGAGTGAGTGAGTGAGTGAGTGAGTGAGTGAAGATTTAAAGTCACATCGGCAACATGTCAGCATTATCGTGACATTTTAGGCATTCAGATGAGAAAAAAATGTATATTATATAAACCCGCAGACGAACGCCATGGTCCCTAGTATGGTGATCTACATTCTTTTGTTGGCGATCTATGGCCTGTTTTTATGTGGTACTGTCCAAATGGTGATAATATTAGTTTTTACGTTTCCACGCTAGTTTTAAATACTAACTGTGATAGTCTAGTGGTTTTACTGTCCTTCGTCGACAGGTTCTTCATAATATGTTTCTTGTTCATGTCACGTATGATCTCGTCACGATATGGCTGCAATATTGCCGACATGACGTTAAATATCAACTCACTCACTCCGTAAACGAACGACGGTTGACTAGAATACCACAAATAGAATTAAAACTAGCGCGGACAATAAAAACTAGCAGCATTATATTTGGGCAATACCATATAAATTTATCTTTTATATCGCCAAATACATAAGGTAGATCACCATACTAGGGACTATGAGGACTTACAGTACCTTTGTTACCTGCATGGTCGCCAATTGGATTTACACCATCCTTTTATCTGGTAGCGATTGTGAAAAAGGTTCGCAATGAAAATAACATCAATACCACGTTTAAAAAATCCTGGTAAGTGTAAATTGACTTTGAAAGTTTTGGGACTTACGTTCTCTCTCAGGGGGACATGACGCTCTGTGAAATCTTGTGAAAAAGAAGCATGTACCTGTGTCATTCCGATGTAATGACCAAGGGCGTAGGTGTTGCAGTATTCCTTGGCAATAGATTGGAAAGCGACAAACCTGCCTCACTGGTCTTCTACTCTCCGGTCGGTAAGTCAGTGATAGGAAGATGCAATTTAATAGTTTTTTCGATATCGAATCAACGATGTCTGAGTCTTAAGTTATATTATTACACATTCACCCAATCACCCTTTGAACTAAATTTCAGAACCAAGAACTATTTTCAGACAACGTGAACCAAGCATCAGAAGGTATCCATAATAGTTGCAATATACGTGTATCCTGAATCTCAGTATTTTCATCCCCAAACCGGAACAGCATAAATGGCAATATCTCATATTACATCGAGTGATCATTATCTTTCCTTCCGTGGTTCGTGGACACAGTCGTCGGTTGGTCTGGCTGTCGGTTTGAAATGACGTACAGTCTATACAATATTACCCATAATTCAATATTTAATGACACTTGGAAAATGGGCCAGAATCTAGTTCGACGTTTTCACTGGATAGTCCAAAATACATTTGATCTTTTCGTCATAATACCCAATACATCATTATTCCTTTATGCGTTGCTGATATGACGTTTAATATTAAATCACTATTATATTTTATGCTTAAACTTGGGTTGCTATGGCTGTCACATTGTCAAAGATGTTAAGGAGATACATGTAGCCTTTGACAAAATGTAAAATTAGCTAAATGAAATCAGTTATAATGGCCGATAAATGATAACTGAGAAGTCCGTAGTTGTTCAGTGGTGAAGCACGGAGCTTAATTTACAGGGTAAACGAACATTTCATTTCATCGTCCTGGAAAAATGAGATAGACTTACTTTTTCAGTGCTCTACCACTGACCTGTGTGTCGGACCGATCTCATGCTAACCTAGATGGACATCGTGGTGCCAATTTCTTGAGCACGTTTTTCAAAGACTGTCCATTTACTGCTTTGTCTACGTCAGTTGCATAATCCCATGCATCAGGCCAACGTTGAATGAAAGAGCCTACAAAGTCCCTCCGTCAACTGGGTTGTTCATCGATATTTACCAGTTGAGCTCGACCCTTGTTGAGAGGCTTCTCGTTTTCATCGATTTAACTCACTGACCATCTCATCCATGGGCTATTGATTCTAGCTTCTGCAACACCAGTTACTGAGCTCAATTGGAAGCACATAATTGAGCAGACATTTTTCTACAGAACCCAGCCAGATATCAATCACACGCTTGTCATCTGTAGTTTGATACTGAACTACCTTAATTTTCAATCTCTAATTGCACGATTTAAAGCCCAATAAAAACAGTGCCGTTGGTGTTATGGTTGTTAGTGTCGAAGAACGGTCTTGCTAACTCGAAGGTTCCCAGTATGGTGATCTACGTTCATTCGTTGGCAAGATATAGCCTGTGTTTTATATTGTCTGCTTTGATTACTGGAATGTTTTACTTTTCCGTGCTTACCCCAGTGTTTTACTATGAATCGTGACACGTTTTATTCTTCAAATTGTTTTCATTTTACTTGTGTAAATTGTTTTCGTCACGATATGGCTGAGACATTGTCGTTGTGACGTTACATATTAACTCACTCACTTGCTAATTAGAAAAGAGTTATTTTTGTATGGTCCAAAGTTGGCAGAGACTTGTAAATGTGAACATTGCATTTGTGGACTTACCTCTAAGAGTAATTACAGACAAACCTACGGTCGACGTAATTTGGATTTCACAATGCGGCTCTTTCATTGAATGTCAATCTGTAAGAAATGCCACACTGAGAGTCTCATATGCACCACTCGCCTTGGTAAAATTTGTGCGTGTGGCCTGTGCGCTTATTGGACAGAATACGATACATTTTCGACCTGCGGCGTGACGAGCGAAAGTCTACGCTATCCCACCACCCAAAGAATGAAAGAGACATAAGACAACGGCAATGTGCTTGCCAGTGTGTCACGTAGGTATTTCTATGAGACAGTGATTCTTTTGTTTAGTGCCAGTTTCCCTCCCATCAGAGGCTGGGACGAATATTTATATTCCCTGTATGATAGATGAAGCAGATGGTGCTTGATTGCTGTTCCAGCACAACATGGTATATTACACTTAATAGCAGACTAGGAGACTGCCTACGCCTAAAGAGCATAGGTTTGCTATTGCTCAGCTATGGCTGTTCTGGGCTTTGTTTGCCAAACTAGGCCACAGTGTAATTTTTATTTTATCTCTCGGGGCTTATTACACCGGGACACAATATCAGACAGAATTTCAGAGCAAGATGCTAACCTTTCCCTGAGTACAAAATGATGGCTCAGGTAAAATGATGGATTCTTACTGCATAATGCCAGAAGCACAGAGACGAGAACGTTAGTGAGCGATGTATAGCGGAAGTGTTCTGTATCTGTACAGTTAGTCGCATTCCTGACTAATAGACTCAGTGACATATAGCGGCTATGGAAAGGTTAGTGAGTTTGTTTTTATACCGCTTTGATAAATATTCCAAGGGACACCACTCGACTTATAAAAGTATAATGTAGCCGACTTCCAAGTTTCCTATGCAAATTTTAATTCAATATCTCCTTACGACCTCAAGGGTGCTCCATATGTCTTGAATGAACGATGACATAAAATAGGAGCTAAAATGTTTTAGCAAGCATAATTAGAACCTCGGACTGTTTACATTTGGGATCGATCATCTTGACCAGAATTAAGTCTTTGAAGGGCATTTAGAAGTGAAATACATAAGAATGAAGATTTTTATGGATATCAACTTCTTTATATGAGAACACAACGTTTCGGAGTTTCTGATGAAGGAGTAAGCTTAACTCACCCGATGAAGGAGTAAGCATTAACTCCGAAACGTTGTGTTCTCATATAAGGAAGTTGACATCCATAAAAATCTTCATTCTTCTGACCAGAATTGTACGAATACATTTTAACATGTCTTCTTAATCATTCCACCTATTTCCTTTTGATACAAAAACAAACACCTATGTCATAAATTCGTTGCTTACGTTAGAAATAGAACGTAATAGAAGAATGCATATTTTAATTCATGAGAAATATGTATCAGAATGATGCATAAGAAGGTAGTATTCATGCAAAGAGTCAAAATCAAACTCAAGAAAACATTACCTAATCATTTCAAAGATCAACTATATCGTTATTAGCACGACATGATAGTGTTTTTCGGGGAGACAACAAACAAAATGGTTAGCGATCATGATTTAAGAAATGCATAATATTACATTGCAAAGGACAACAAAGAAGTGTTATAACTGTTATTAATATGCGGAAACGGATATAAAATATCAAAGAGTGGATAAGAGGACCTCAGTTGCCCATGATTATAAGTTGGCATTTCGAAGTTGGAATCATACGAGTTTGGCAGTCTTTGTAGTCTCCACCAAGACCTTTCATGTGATGGAAGAACATCAAAGTAATGTCGCACATCACGTTAATTGGCAGTAATTCGTCGTCTTGCAATGGCACATGTCCTTGACTAAAGTTGATGGCATTGATAACTTACTTATAAGTCCGGTCTACTTAATTAAGGAAGTGTCACGTCATTTTGAAGTTCAGTTGAGTATTGACCAATCTGTTCAGTGTCGCTGTGTGGAGGTAGTGTACCCCGTGTAATGGACGTTGTGTTGCTCCACTTCGTACAAACATAAAGATCTGTTCCATGTAAAAAATGATGTTACAAAACTTCATATAAGAACAATTATACCCACAGCTGGCTTATGTCTTGTCAGTATCTAGGACTTCGTAAGTTTCCCCAAGTGACTCAAAGGACACAATGGCATTAGGTTATTATAATAATAGTTTTGTAATTATTTGTTCTACATATCAGTCAGTGACTCCTGGGAAATACGTTTCGCCTTAAGAATGACTATTAGCCAAAATTTACGCTTGCGTGATGCCCCATACTACATTCTGCAACAATCTTAATCGAATTAGCTTCCATAGCTGTTACTTACTGTCAAGTCTTAGCGTGGTCAATTTAGCCAATAAGAAACTTCCTCATCCAGCAGCGACACCTCCTGGCCCACTGTCACTACAGTGTGAGCCCGCTCAGCGACGAAGTCTTCAAACTTCAGGGAGTCGAACTCAGAATGGGCGACATTCGAACTATCAAACAATCAAGGCCGTGCTATCAAACAACGCGAAAGCCAACTTGAGATTGAGCCGACCTCTGGACAGAATGCCCGGGTTGCCGCCAAGAGACAAACCACCGTCACGGCCACGAAACTACCCGACCTCGTTCCGTATCGCGCACTGTGCATTCATCTCGATCAGCTGAGCACGACAGACAATGTTCCTTCCAAACGCCCTTCCACATTGTTGAAAGCCGTGCCTGTTAAAACGGAAACGTTCAACGACGGTCGCACCGAATCGCTTTCTTCGAGACAGTACAAGAAATTAAAACAAGGCACGATCACGGAATTGAAAACATCAGTTTTAGGTATTATTAATATAGGATACCTCAGCGTGATGCTGCGCTTAAGATTATGTCCGACGCTCAGACGATGTCAAGATTGGAGGTCTCTTAAAATACATGCAATAAAATTTCGCCAAATGGCTCATGGTCCCGACATTCGACCTCAACTTTGGCGATTTTAGACAACGTTGACACACGAGGTCTCTCTAAAAGTACACTGTACCAGTTTGTCTACCCGATGGAATCACTAGATATTGATCTCACCCCAAATCGATTGGTTACTCGATAATACACACGTTTCTGGCTACGTGTTTGCGGAATCAAAGGGTCGTTATTTAACGTATTCCGTTGGCCTTGAAAACATCAAAATCATGAGTGCCCGATTTATATACAGCAAAACGTCAATGCTTACGCGAGTCTCAAAGACGTCACAATTACTGTGGATAATGAAATCGAGTTCACGAAGATTTATATACCTATCAAAATCCATCTCATCAGCTTAAAGTTTACGCATCAGAGATTATCTGAAAACCATCATGCGCGACGTGTCAACCCTTAATCAAAGCGCCAACATCACGTTATCCGATCTTCGGAAAACGCCTTATACGTCTTGCACTTACAAAACAACGTGTACAGACGTCAAGAGCTAGGAGATTTAAACAAATAGATGGTATTCTCCATCTCCAGATATCGATTACCTACTCCATATCACACTTACCTGCCTCTATATAGCTATAGATGATCATGGTTATGTCATCCAACTAAAACCTAATGGGATTATTTTTATGTCTTCCATTCCAGAACCTTACAACTGTTACAAATAACGGATGATATCCCCCATCAACATAAGTGGGCAATTAATATTTAAGGCTACCTACTTCCAGGGAGTCATAGTTACTGATGCTCCTGTTATTTCACTCAAACGTGTTTAAATATATGAACTTGTGAACCCTATCAGTATTAAATATATCCAGAACTCGGAAAACTGCCGACCTCGGCGAAGACGAGAAAATAAAGCTCTTAGAACGGGGCCGATAACAAATCATTCAAGCCTTCCTGAAAAAATACGTTACTTATGAGACCAGAGATCTCTTAAAAGATTTACCTGAAATTGTTTCGTAGATATCAACCTGACATAAAAAGACAAATCTGCATGCTCCTAAAAAACAAAATTCTAGATGGGACAGACCCAGTCTGCAGCTGGTGGTATATCGGAGGATGTTCTCTGGCGCGACCCTCGCTCTATTATATTTTCGTTCCCATCAATAAGCCTTAGAAGGGGAATGGAACACAATGCTACTGATTATTTGATATATTCACGTGTGCGTGCGCATGTTCAGTAGGAGAAGCAGAATGGAAGTTATGGTCGGAATCAATAAATACTGGCACGTAAGATAATTTTAGACATAAATATTAAGGTTTAAGTTTCCCCTTCGCATCTCATTGCATTTAAAACTACTTTCATATACTTCTATTTCTATTAATGTACCATATTAATATGGTTAAATCAGCCAGACTGTTGACAGGGTTAATGTGCAAGTAGCTCCAGAACCCAAGATATCCCCAAGATTCCAGTGGCCAGTGGGGCCTTCATCAATGGCCTTCATCAATGTCCCTCACCAATGTCCATGTTTCCCCTTACTGATAATCCCTGACTTCAGTCCGTTATTGACATATAACCCTGGCAAAGGTGGAATAATGCACACAGCCGCGTTAAACAGCATTTCCTAATCAACCAATCATCAACAATTTCATTGTTGGATTATACTCTTCACGGCTATAGGTGTATATAATCAAGTGTTTATGTCAGATCACTCATTTAATTGAACTTGGCCATTGGCGCCAGTATTCAGCAGGCACATCATAGCTGCTGACTGCCATAGTATGTCAGTATCACAAACAAGTCAAAAGGTCTAATCTGTATGTTCTTCCCTGAGGGGGTAATAGTCATAGCCGACGCTCGCTAAAATATCCCGGTCATGTACGTTGGGTGGTATCACATCCCATAGATACTCACATTCATGTAACGTTTTAACGAAGACGTTATTTCCTGAACTAGTGAGTGAGTGAGTTAATATTTAACGTCACATCGGCAATATTTCAGCCGTATCGTGACGGGAACATAACACTGAAATGGAATATATGTGTAATTTAAAAACCTGTCGACATTTTCCCGAACTACCTAATAACACAGGAGAAAAAGTTTCCTTTGTGAAATTATAAACAGCGTATATGTGAACATGTGAACGAATCAACATGGCTAAACTCGTCCCGTACAGATTAAGGTAAACTATCGGTCAAACAAATAACAAGTACAAATCAACTCTGACACTTACAGACAGACTTACTTGCAGACATTTCCATTGCATTTTTTCTTGCTTTCATGCTGAAACAAGCATAGAAAGACAGTTGAATTTACTGTCTCAAAAACGCATACGTGTATGTGGCCCCAATGTCTGACGCCTTTTCGATTGTGTGTCAACAATCTTACTGTCCACCAGATACGAAGCGTCTAGACCAGGGTAATCCCTACATTTGTCTGCCGAGTGAAGACGCCGTGTTACCTATCATCTTGCACTGAATAAAGACCTTTCATTGTCCTGTTACTACTCTGATAGGATGAAATCCCTAGGCCTCGTTAGAACCATCAAAGGCTCTTCCGACGTTTCTAATTGACCAGTAATAAGCAGTCATCAATTATATGTATTTCTTTCTTCTTTCCTGTAATTTTTAGACGAGTGAATGTTTGCACTGGCTAATTCGTGTCAACCTTTGCACAGCTAATGTAACCTATCATGACTACAACTAATGGTTGTACCTACGTCCCAGTCCAGAATTGGCCAAAGTTGATATTAACACGATGTTTCAAACGTTGAAATTCATCCGTTTCAGTGATGAAATGACCTGCTTAACTATATTCAATTTTTTCTAATACAAGAGATAACTAATTCAGTGTACCATGGATCTTTTCAATAAAGTTTATGTTCATTTAGTTATTGATTTCCTAAAACAATGGAATTGTTTGCAAAATTTTAATTGACATGTGTTGCAGATGGATGAATGTTACTGTAAAATTAGTAGATCTGTATCCATAAAGGGTGTTAAAATATTGGATAATTATTGTCCTCCTGAAAGGGCCTGTAAATTAAATTGACTAGTATCGCTTGTTATAACCGAAGAAAATGAGTTTAATTCATGGTTACAAAAGCGCAAACATTTGAGCCCCTCCCTTGCGGGTAGTAAAAGCATTATAAGACCCCAGTGATCTAATTTCCATTGTTGTCCATCTATAGTTTATATTGTCTACGATAGTAAGATACTTTCATTACATAGATTTACATTCAAGGTTTACACATATCTGTGATATTCCAGTTTATGTATCATGAATATGTAACCTTTGACTGAAATACTGCTTTGACAAAAACATCTATCACTCAACTAGCGAGTCAAATGATCCAGAAAAGTTAAGTTACATTACACCAAAGGATACCTACGTTGTATTGTGTAATCCTCGTTTTGTATTCTAGAACGAGAGTGTTTACAGTCGCTGGAAATATATCGTGCACTTTACGAGAAATTGGCAGTAGTGTCCTTGGACATTTGAAGACATTACAGTTAAGTTTATATTGTGCTGCATAAAATTGTTTCTCAGCCACAGTTATTTGTTTGATATGTTCATAATGTAGAATTGACGATGGTGGAACGCTGTTCCCATAAATAATGATATTAGAGACACAAGAATACACTGAATGAGACTTTTTATACAACCATATTTTAGGACCGTTTGTGACAATTTTGGTAATACGCACGAAAAATGAAAACTATTCATGAAAGGATATGAAAGTTTCATAAGTCTCAGGATGAAAACTGAAGCACCCTTGCCCTGGAAATATTTTCACGTTATTCTTAAACAAGAAAACTTGCGAGTTTTTGGTTTTGTTTGTTTTGAGAGATTTGAGTTTTGTTTATTTGTTGTTTTTGTTGTTTTTTTCTTGACATTTATATCGTTTGATGGATTCATAAGTACATTTCAAAGTACTCGTCAGCGATTCCAATGTTCAAAGTGCCTGTTCCGACAAATGAATGCCCTCATGTTTCAGTTTAAAGTTTTAGTCAAATAAAATGCTAATTATAGAAGTGTTTACCATTTCGAGCGTGCACAGGCATTCCCAACAATATTAACATTACAATATTGCATTTAATTGTGTCTTTAATCCTCTTTATGAGGATTTGTATAACGAAACGTCTTCTCTTGTTCCGCCTCTTGGGCTCAGAATAAAGCCATTTAGTGCTGTTGCCGGCACTGAGCTGGAAAACCTAGCTTCTTTCCGACTTCTTTCTTGCCCTCCTTTGCAATTGGTTAGGCCCCAAGTGGACTTAACATTGGCCACGTTTAAAAAATCAGAAACTAATGACTTACAATATAAACAAGAATATAATCAATTAAACCATAAATACAGCAATTATAAATCCTTATTTACAGATGGGTCCATGGACGGTGGTGCAGTGGCTTGTGCCACTGTCACTGGATGCAAAACAATATCTTCTAGATTACCGGATAACAGCTCTATTTTCACAGCTGAAGGAAATGCGATATTAACGGTTCATAAATATATTCGATGACACCCTAAACATAAACAGTATATAATCTATTCAAACTCTCTTTCTTGCCTTCAAGCTGTTAAAAATATTTCTTGTAAACATCCAATTTTGGATTGCATAATGATCGTGCTACTGGCCAATACGACATCGTCTTGTGTTGATTGCCCAGCCGTGCTGGAATTTCTGGTTACACACTGGCTGAACTCGATGCTAAGGCAGCACTCAACAAATCTGTGACCCCACTTTTTATTCCTTACACTGATTATAAAGCCACCGTTAGATCTTATATCCGTGATCTGATGCAGAAAAAGTGGGACTCTCAAACAGGTATAAGTAAATTACATGAGATTTAACCTTATATTGGTCAGACTTATTGGGGTTTTCAGTCCAGATTTGAAGAGGAGATCATGCGACGATGTCGCTTTGGCACACGCACGAATGTACACAAAAGGGTAAGGATCCTCCCTAGTTTTACATTCTTCTATCTGATATTCTAGTTAGTTAAACTGTCCTTCGTTGACATGTTTTTACAATGTGCCATTAATTAATATGTACTTTTGTAATTAATCGTTCTCGTCACGATATGGCTGAAATATTGTCGATGTGGAGATAAATTTTAACTTACTCATTCTTGACAAATGAGTGTTACTCATGCTTCACTTTAAAGTAAAATGTTATGCTAATTACACAGCTTTTATCCCTTTCATGCCTGCTGTCCTGTCATGCTGATCCAAGGAAGTTCCAAGGCACCTTTCCATTGCCCCAAATATCGACTGCCCAGGGAGCCCTATTGACAAATAGACAATCCTTCTCAAATTGTTATGGCATTTCCATCACAGACTAACAAAGCGGCAAGTTCTGTCTATTTCAGCGGACGCAAGGCACAACCCGTGGCGGATACAGTAAGACACCTCACGACTTTACTTAACAGCAAACAGTGGGATGAGCCCGAATCAGGATGTACAAGAGACACGATCGTTATTATTGATTAAACCGAGGTCATTTCGTGCTCTTAGTGGTCTTATTGAGAAGTCGCCTTAGAACATATACTAAAGGAGAGAGAGGTATCTTTTAATGCATTTCTGGTTCGCATGAGGGTATCATTTCCTCCTTCCTATCAAGTGTGACATGTATGTACACAATAACTTATAATAATTTAAGTGATATTGACTTTAAAACAAGTTAGAATTAAAGCTGTCAAAAGCAGCATCTGTCCAATCCGGCAAGTTGTCAACACTGGCCTAAAATCTCAGTCCTGTGCGTGGCTTGTACATGTATAATCTGATTCAGCTCTACAATCCTGCACATTGTCTATACCAGAATATTTCTTCAATCCCAATGAATGCTGGTTTAAACAGCTTCTACTGTACACAAATTTTGTTGTAAAAGTGAGTGAGTGAGTGAGTTAAAGTTTAACGTCACGTCGGCAATATTGCAACCATATAGTGACGAGAAATACTGTAGATGCACAGTCAATACAAATAGTTAAAGAACCAGACATCGACGGACTGTAAAATAAATAGAGTATCCCAAAATGAGTTAACACTAGCCAGTGTGTATTTTTAAAAAGAGAAAATTTAGACAATACCATGTAAAAATGGGCTATAGATCACCAACAACTGAAGGTAGGTCACCATACTAGGGACCATGGGGACTTACAGTGTCTCTGCTACCTACATGGTTCCTTGCTGGATTTACACAATCCCTTCAGCTACTGGCGATTGTATGCAAGATTAGCCACAAATGAAAATACCAAAAATACTACAGCTAAATATGAGGAAGATTAAATTTGACTTCCCAAATGTTTTGGAACTTATGTACCCTCTCTTTGTTGTAAAACATATATTTTCCAGGGTAAGTGATATTCTTAACATCGATTCAAAGAGTCCTGCTTTTCTTATGGCCAGGCTAGTGATATTAAGAGGTTAATGTTTGCTAATCGATACCACAGTGCCATTTTCCTGTCGTTGTTGTCACATCACCACATCAAATCAAATAGATTTCAGATCGTTTCAGGTAGAAGCTGACCTTTCCCTCAGTACTAAATATTCATGGTAAAATGATTAATATTTTAGAACGTTTAATCGACCGTGGTCTGAAATTGCGTGCAAGAATACACAAAAGAGTGCCTTAATGTACACACAAGAATCAAATATGTTATTAGAATGCCCATTGCACCTTGAGGAAAGAGTGGAAACATCATAATATGTGTCTAACTACCTCTCAATACTTCTCCATGGTCCTTAGTATGGTGATCTAACTTCTTTTTATGTCACGTATGTTCTCGTCACGATATGGCTGAAGTATTGCCGATGTGACGATACATCTTAACTCACTCACTCACTCTCAATACTTCTGTGTAGGTTGTATCATTTGTACACGCTTGGAATGAACAAGAATTATCATACCATTTCTCCTTTGAACGTTTCAAACGTGAACATTTAATATAGGGGATTGGCAAAGAGTATGATTCAGATCACTGTTTAGTAATAGTAATACAACTGTATGTTTGTATATTTAGAATTCAGCACAACAACATTCACAAATAGGCTGAAATGCGGTATGACATAATTTGTGATACTTTGTAACAACAAACGATACCATATGACCTCAGCTGCTGTGTGTGATCTCCTGATCTCACTGACCTACCATCTCCATACGTATTATCGCTGAGTAAGCTCAACGATGTTGGAAATTCTCAACATTTGAGTGGTGAATATAGCCAGCAGCAATGGCAAGCGTCAGATAATGAAAGCACTTCTATTTTCAGATTTCATATTTGGCTTTCAACTTAATTGAATTGGTATTTATTATCAGTTGGAACCAATATACTTAAGCATTATTGTTTTCATTCAGTTTGTAGCAACATTAAACAGGACTGGAGTCCTTTAGTTTAATTATCTAAGCAGCACACATCCACCGGATATCTCTGTAAGTCATCTTCAGATGATGATTAATTTACACAATAAGGAAGAACGTAACTCAGTTAGCTGTTGGGCTTAAATTCGCGGATTTGCGTGTCACAGATTCTCAGTGACATATGACCGACGACAGAAATCGGCCTTACGAGAAGTTGCACCTCTGAACTGTAAATGTGCTACGCATTTATGTCAGTTCACGATGTTCAGTATCAGTCCAGTTTACATAAATGTTCCTAATGTTGGTAATAGTGTACTAATCGTGGAGTTTATCTTCCCATCAGTTTCTTTCTTCTAACGTTTTCTTTATCATTTTGAAAATCACAAGATTCTTAAATGATGATGACCTCAAACACTTCATAATAAGAACGTGCATAAAATCACTTAGCGAGAATTGGTTAGGGTCCTGTCACGTATTTCACAAGTTTTACATCCCTGCATTGGCTCTTTGTGAGAAACTGATTCTGTTGTGTTTTTCCAATTGTTTCGATATTGTTTATATGATGTTGCTGGCCACCAATACTAACAAAGATATTCACATTGCTAATTCCAAATTATGAAACACACACACCAAAAACAGAGTTGCCTTCTTTATTATTATTTAATGCATCGTAGCACATATGCTCGCATCTTCATACAGTAGACGCTTTCAGTGACAGCTAGAGGTGCCACGTAAAGGTATTCAAGAAATGTTTCTGCTATCACATGCCCTTAGTTCAGATCACACTCTTCCTTTTGACACAGTCTATTGAGATATTTCAAATTCCAGTGAACGTGAGTATCACCAACTCGCCTCTTTTAAATATCATATTTCCTCCTCCAATGGGAGTTAAGTGAGCAGTATCACGAACCTCCATTGTTCATATCTGTCAGATTCAATTACGTTGCTTTTACACACATTTTTCAAAGTATTTTCCATCATTTATATACATGCGTAGCTCAACTACCTGATATACCGCTTATTGTGAATGACTGCATCTGACCTTAACAATGTATTTTGTTCTTGTGTCTTTGCCAAACACCTCTTACATTACATAGCGTTTTTGATTCAGCAATGAACATTTGAACATCCTTTGACCCTACAAAGTAGTTCTATATCATGGTCTTAAAATCATGTTTGAAAGAAAGTACGGTTTGGCAGTATGGTATTTGACACAACACGTCCTCTAAACATGCCACTAAAGCGTAAATGATACTGGGAAACCAACACAATTCGTCACTACAAACTGAACAATAGCCTTTTCAGGAAGTCTGTAATACATTTTAAACTATTCAGGATTACAACCCTACATATACAGTTCTACAGGAACACAACGGACAAGACGAAACGATCTTATGAAGTCATGCCACACGCTTACAAAGCGAGTATGCCACCTGGTTTTATCATGCAACCACTACAAGTAAACGTATGACGCCAGTGTATCTCCCTCCAAGAGGAGATCTATTGCCTGTTCCATAAATGAGGCAGATGATGTTTGATTACAGTCCTAGCATAACTTCCACTTACACGGTATATCATGCTTAATAACTTTGATGAGCAGACTTGGTAACCGCCTACGCTGTAGAGACCATCTGTGGTTCTTAAGGTCTTGATATGTTTTGCCAATCTCAGCCACAATGTAATTTTCATTTCGTCTATCCTGGCTTATTATACCAGGACACAACATCAAATAGATTTTCTGATCGTCCTAACAAGAAAGGGATCTATTCCTGAGTAACATATAATGGCTTGGTAAAATGATGGATTATTATTGCATAGTGCTAGATTTACCGTGATGGGAAATTCAAAGAGTGAGCAATAGAAGACGATATCTGCATCTATCAGTCATATTCCTTATGAGACTTCATAATAACAATGAGAAGTCTATAATAACAAGGACTCATAATTTGAGGACTCAGTGCCATATAGCTGATATGGATCAAGGTGAAGCTAGATCATTCACAATTAAGTCGCGCATGTGGTTGTTAGAAAATGTGATCACTATCACGCTGGGACCCGATGCAGAAAGCGTTCGTAGCGCTATGATATTCATAAGTCTATGATGTACAATAGAGTTACGACTTGTCGTAACGTTACGAACGCTTTGTGGATTGGCCTCCAGGGGCTTCTTTAACAAAGCAACCGTTTAAGGTTAACCTCAACTGCCATTCTTTAACACTGCACTAAGGTTACCTAAGTCTAAAGTAACCTTAATGCAGCGATAACGAATTGGAGATAAGGTTAACCTTAGTGACGGTTGCTTTGTGAAAGGAGCCCCCGGTTTCTGATTAAAATATTGTAACATATGTTCTTCTTTTTCTACAGCCACACAAGCTCTCAACATCTCAACATCTTTAAGTGCTGATTCAGCTTCACAAATAATTGGTTTGATCCACATTGCTTGAATGGAAATGTACACCAAATGATTTTTTGTAGCAACAGCACGTCATAAGCGCTGCCTTGTTACTAAACTCGGTTATAGAGTTATCAGCATTACGAGACTGTATTATTCACAAAGACAATAATGTAAAGGTTTAACCACCATGCTTAATGCAAAATTATTATTTTGCAACGCTAAATTAGGTAATGTGTTTTTGGTTGGTGATCTTCAGGAACGAATGCAAAATAGCAAAAAATGACTCTTTGACCTCAGTTAACCAGTGCCATTACCGAAGTTAAAGTTGGAAGCATACCAACTGGGGGATCTTTGTAGTCTCCACCAAAGCCTTTCATGTGGAGGAAAAACGTCAATGTGGAAATGTCGCACATCAACTTAATTGGCAGAAACCCGTTTCCTTGTAATGGAACATTTCCTTGACTGACGTTGAAGGGAATGATACCTTTATTTACAAATCCCGTCTATGTAGTTAGAGAAGCGTCATGCCATTTTAACGTCTGGTTAAAGTAATAACCAAATTGTTTGATGGCCTCGGTTTACTAAAGTAGTGTATCCAATGTTTACTTAAATATAAAGACACAGTGTTATGAGAACATTCTTACGTAACGTAGTATGCGTCATAGAAATTTCACATCAATCTATAACATTTAAATTAGACCCAGGCAATTCCAGGTTAGAATCTCCAGTAGCCTAACCCATGCCTGTCGGAAGAGGCGAGTAACGGGATCGGACTGTCAGGCTCGCTGACTTCGTTGACTCATGTTGTCGGTTCCCAATTGTTCAGATTGATGCTCATGCTGTTGATTCCTGGGTTGTCTTGTCCAAACTTGACAACCATATGCTAGTGGCGAATAAACCTTAAGTCACTCACTCACTGGACTAAAAGTAAGCTGTGGGTGTTGTGCCAAATTAATACGTTCGGGATTCCTCGACAGTGGTTGTGTTACGGGAACAGTGGCACAAGGTTACAATTACTATTCTTCCATGACCTGTCTTTTACGTATGGAAATCATTTTATCAGTTTTTTGTGTATCGACTAAGCATTGATAGTTTCAGCACAGAGTATAACGAGTTTACATCAAACTTTTGCGAGTTGTCTCCCGATTTGTTTTTCGATTCTTGGATAACTTACAGCACCAGAAGGCGCATTAGCCTGTGCCACTGTAATTGGATCCAAAACAAAAATACCGGACAAGGGCTTTGTCTTTCGGCAAAAGCAAATGCCATTTCAACGGCTTGTAAATTTGTTCAAAGACACGCTAAACAATATATAATTGATTCAGACTTCCGTTCTTGCCTTCAGACGATTAAAAGCTTATTCACTTACTAAAACATCCACTTTAAACATGAATTATTGAATTATATTATCTTGCTACTGGCAGTACGACATCGCCCTCTATTGGTTACCCAGCCACGTTGTCATTTCTGGTAAGACAATGGTCGATCTTGCTGCCAAGGCAGCACTCAACAAATATGTGACCACACTTCTTATTCCATACACTTATTACAAAGCTTCCATTAGTTTTTATATACGTGATCTGATGCAGATGGCATGTAGGTAGTAATGTATTACATGCAAAACAACTTATATTGGTCATACCTATTTGCCAGTCAGATTTGAAGAGGTCATCACGCGATATACTCACATTGGCCATTCACGATATACTCACGGATACCGGTCAAAAGGTGAAGATCTTCCGTTTTGTACCCCTCGTGTTGAAAGGCGTTCTGAGAGGCCACTTTCAAAGTCAATTTAGCTCAACACACCTTTGAGGGGATGATGTAAATCCACCTTGGGTCCATGAACATAGCAAAAAAAACCTATAAGTCCTCAGAGTTCCAAACATGGTGATCGACCGTCAGTTATACGTAAATCCCAAAGTAAATTGAAACTTTCCACTGTTTTTAAGTAGAATATGTCTTTTTACTGTTTGACAAGATGTGTCTAAATTGCTAAACAGGTTTGTTACAGTGTACTGTTAGTTAATATGTATTTTTGTAATTAATCGTTTCGTCACGATATGGCCGAAATATTGCCGATGTGACGATACATTTTAGCTCACCCACTCACTCTACCTTCAGTTACTGGAACCCCCTGGCCAGTTTTTATATCTTATTGTCTGTACTATTTGTCTAATTCAAAAAAGTTACTTGCAAGTTATAATTCTCTGTGAGATATTAGTTATTTTATTGCCCTTCGTTGACAAGTGTTCTATAATGTAATGGCATTTATTGTTCTTTTATATATATAATGTGGCTGCAATATTGCCGACGTGACCATAAATGTTAACTCACAACATCAGAAGAATACATTCAGCGACAAGTAAAAGTTCTATAGCTTAACCTTACCATAAAATAGGATGCTGAGGATACATGTTGGTGATGTAAAGGATTACATAATATTAGTGCTTGAAGCCAGGGAAGGCCTCCTTTTGGCTTGACGTGATATGTGACAATGCCTAAATAGTGTACGTGGTGAACAGTGAGCGCCATGGTCAAAACCAACGCTGAAGTAAAACTGTCAGACTACCAATCAATACTAATTAACCTCCAAGGTTTTATGTCTTGGTAACCACGTCAGCTGGCGCCATTGTTCTCGATGGTTTTGACACGACGACAAACAAACTCTGATTCTTCAAAAACATTTAGACGTTGGCGTAGTAATACAGGACATTTTTATGGATAGCAACTTCTTGAGTTAATTTCACGACGTTTATTCTAGCCCCCCTCATCAGGTTGAGCTGAACTGTACAGTAAGGCTTAACTGTTAACTCTGCCCATGACCTCACAATGCTTATGACGTGACAATGCTATAATACCAGTAGCTAACAGGAATACTGTGACAACAGATTAGAATAGTAGTGAATGGTTACAAATAACATGACTCATAGAATGAAAACATCTTATTTGGATATACAGTAGTGTTGTTGAATTAAATTAGAAATGACAGATCCTTATTATACCAAATTGTAAGTTTGGACATGTACAGAGATTTTTGATAAATATATTGCATGTATAGCATGTACGGTAATACTATTAACAGTACATAGAAATTATTGTTCATCCATGAGTGCCCTTGTCGGTCTTTTAACTATGATTTTTTGGTGATGCATCAGGCACTAGGGAGGTAAACCCCTAGACCTCTGTCGATCTAATCTTCTATTGAACATTGACTCAAGAAGTTTTCTTTTCCACCAATTATTGACATTGGATGCCAAGATTTGAGGGTGTTGCCAGCTGATAGCATGATTTTGATTTTTAGCAATGTATTCTGAGAGTGCAGATTTAAGGTAAGATTTTTCAACTGAAGTTTTGTGTTCTTTTAGTCTAATGTTGAAAGGCCGGCAAGTTTCTCCAATGTAGCTGTTTCTACAATCACAAGAAATTTGGTATATACATCCTCTGAAATTGGACTCATTCTGGCTGCTGCCACCTCTCAGGATGGTTTTTAAAGTTTTATCAGATTAAAATGTCACTTATTAATCTTCTAATGAGTCGGTTGATGTGATGGCTAAACTGGGCTTGGTATGGAATGTTAATCCTGATGGGGATGGGAGCTGGTTCAGTTTTCCGTGAACGATTATTTCGTTGATGTAGGGTGGTGGCAACGTTCTGCTCTACTAGTTGTTTAGGATATCCGGCAATAATTGGCGGAAAAGAAAACTTCTTGGGTCAATCTTCATTAGAAGATTAGTACCAGAGATCAACAGAGATCTAAGGGTTTATCTCCCTAGTGCCTGGTGCATCACCAAAAAATCATAGTTAAAAGACCGACAAGAGCACCCATGGATGAACAATAATTACCTTACATGCTATAAATGCAATACATTTATCAAACATCTCTGTACATGTCTAAACTTACAATTTGGTATAATAAGGATCTGTCATTTCTAATTTAATCCCACAAGACAAATATATATCCAAATAAGATGTTTTCATTCTATGAGTCATGTTATTTGTAACCATTCACTACTATTCTAATATGTTGTCATAGTATTCCTGTTAGCTACTGGTATCATGTTGTCACAGCATTGTCACGTCATAAGCATTGTGAGGTCATGGGCAGAGTTAACAGTTAAGCCTTACTGTTCAGTTCAGCTCACCGTGATGAGGGGGCTAGGATAAGTGAAAAATAAACTCAAGAAGTTGCTATCCATAAAAATTTGCCCTGATAAACAAACTTGTTTTAATAAGACAGGAATTGCCAAATTGACACGGAGGCTCAGCTGAATTGGATTCCACAGATGTATATTATATCACGGAATTCGTCACATCATTTGAACTGTGCCTGATCAAGAGATTAATTAGTTCACTACCTGGAATGGATCGTTCGATATTCTTGCATTTTTTGGTTGCACAGGATGATGATGATTTTACCTCTGGACTATTAGTGTACATGATAATCGTTTGTATCATTATTGAGGTTTGAGGCACCTCCTTTTTCATACATTAGTTGGTGGAGACATCGACATGTTGTTATTGTTGTTGTTGTTGTTGTTGTTGTTGTTGTTGTTGTTGTTGTTGTTGTTGCTGCTGCTGTTGTTGTTGATTTTGTTAATTCCTGAACACAGGAGATCTCTATTATAGTCACTGATGACCGAAGAAAGCTCATGGTACATGTAGCTGGATAGTGAGCGGGTGAGTTAATATGTATCGTCACATCAGCAACATTGCAGCCATATCGTGACGAGAGCAATTTAATGTATACCAATATTAAAATCAATACATTGAAAACGTAAAAACTTATCATCGAAGGACAGTAAAATCCTAGACTATCACAGATATGAATATAAAACTAGCATTGAAAGCAGAAACATGGTAATTAAAGCGGACAATACGATATAAAACACAGGTTATAGATCGCCAACAACCGAAAGCAGATAACCATACTAGAGTCCATGGGGACTTACAGTATCTTTGCTACCTGCACGGACCTGTAGCTGAATAGCTTAGTTTCAGTTTGCAGTGGGGCCCTTATCAACGTCCGCGTCTTCCGTTACCGATTTTCCTTGACTTCACCCAATTATCGACAAATTGTCCAGATAGAGGAGGGATAATCATGACAGTAGCGTAAAACAATAATCAGGTATGGAATTGCATAGTGGCGTTTCCATGACTGTCCATACATGTGTGGACATGCATAGGCAGATATGACCTATGCGTATAGTGATGGCATCGTTTCCATGGCAATGTGTAACACATGACCAGTCCGGGAACGCTTTCAGAATAAAACAGCGTAGTTATCAGAATTCCTCCGAGGATACAGACTGCTATTGTGTTTGATCAAGGGAATGTAGTGCAAGGCCTACACCTCAATTGCGCCTTTTCTGAACAGTTCTCTACCCAACATAAAAGATGTGTTAAGTTATTAAGTTTCTACGCACGCGCGCGCACACACACACACACACACACACACACTTAAAGGGTTTCCTGTGTAGATACTGGTGATGAGTTGCTGACATAGGCATCGAGTTAGTAACCATTTGAAATATATTCACCATACAGGCATAGAAATCATATTTACAATCAATGCATTAAAGCAGTTGCCAGCTTCAAACGTGCATGTGTAATACGAATTGCAACCTGACAATATGTCCGTATGAATATTGGAAATGTAACGCTCATTTCACAATGATCACATAGTCACTTCTTTGACACTATTTAAATGAATAAGCTAGAAAATCGATTTAGAAAGTTATTTCGTGAAGATCAAATATTTTTATCTCTCACACAGTCTGTGTAATTTTCTTAGGTTTACTGTCGAAAGCTGTTTCGCACGAACTCATTTACTCATTATATTGAAACCGGCCCTCTGCACCAACGCCAGAAGCAGTGATGGCATCAGTAGCATTGTGTCAATAACAATGGAGTCAAAGAGACATGGTGCTCCTCTGTGCTTAAAGTTATCTAGATGAGACGTTTTGTAATTTGGAAACTCATTTGGCACCCGAGGGGTACTACTCATGGTCAAATATGTCGGTCCTTTACGTTGGTTCTTCAAAACAGATAATCAGCTGCATATGCTGCTTTAGAGAACATATTAATTTCTTTGAAATTACTTCAGCATTTCATGATAAAGCAAGGCATTGAAGCTGCTAAGGTGTGCTCCCTTGGCCTCTCTGTGTTTCTTTACAGTCGTCATTACCTTCAAACAACTTTCGGATTTCTTCAGTAAAATTCAGTAAGATTAAGAAATTGAATTTGCTAAAGTGGCTGCTCCCACGAAAACACGTAATGTTTGTCTCCATATCGAAGAGTACCGAAAGTGGTCCCGTAAACATTAAATTAAAGATTAACCAAACAGTTGGCTAGAACAAATCTGTTCGTCAGAAATGTGTGCAACCATTTGTGTTACCCTGCGGTCATACTAAGTGTAGCTGTCAACGAAGAATGACAGATACATTTGCCTTCTCAAAGAATCATGCATGTATAAGATTCCTATTTCCCTCATTAACACATCTTTCCCGCTGGGTGTCAGCAGCCTTCTGTTAGCCAGATAGTTAGCGCCTAGACCTGGCTAATTGGATCACGGAATGACAAAAACTTTAATGCATTTGTTTGACGTGTGCATGCATCATGCTCCCTAGCATGTTACACCGACTAAAGACCTTTCATCGCCCTGTTACTACTGTGCTCAGACTATATGATCCTAGTTAGAACAATTCTTCATTCAATTCTAATTACCCAGGAAAAAAAACAATAATTCATTTCTACCTTCCGCATTTCACTTACCTCTACAGGTCAGTGGTTGTATATAGGCTCCTATAAACTCTTACATTACTTCAAACTCAAAAACGAAACTCAAGTGTCATATCACATGATCCCAAACAGTTACGTTTCAGCATAGGCTATTCAGTCAGCTTCACGTAATCTTCATATTATATTTAAAAATGGAATAGTCTTACAATCGCTCAACAAGAATAAGGTACTTACACTATTTTCGTCCTCCGTTGAACTAAAAATCTGTTCAAATAAGTTAATAAGAAGCGGAATATAACTGTAACTTGTCCACTGGATGTGTTTGAATGGCATTTTGGAAAATTTGTTCGTAATTTGGTGAGTAATAAGAAATTAAGATACAGTGGAAGCTGTGAAAACCGGCATTTGTCCAATCCGGCAAGTTGTCAACACCAGCATAAAATCTCAGTTCCGCCCCTGGCATGTACATTTATCATCAGCTCTACAATCCGGTATGTTGTCTAAACCGAATTATGTGTTCAGTCCCGATGAGTTCCGGTTTAGACAGCTTCCACTGTACTTGTATGTGTATACTCAGCTTCAGTATATACGTATTCAGATTCTTGACATCACTTGACAACGGCATAAGAATCTGTACCATTCAAAAATTAAGGGAATTGGGAACACTGCAAATGATGAAGTCAGGGGGGAAACAGGTGATGAAGAGAAAACAAGGGACAATGTGACATTTTATTTATTCCTTTGGAAACGTTTCATCTGTATAGAAATATGTGACATTTTCTCATATGCTTTGCCATTAACTAGTGGTATGCTCGCAAAATGGAGTATCTCCTACTTTTTGGATGTTATCTATCGAAACTTTGCATCATGTATGATAAATAAGTTGTCCTCCATAATATATATGTTGATTTCTTATTGTCCACTTGGTACGCGTAAAATTGTACAAAATATATAACTGTCCTTATCAAGAACTGCAGCAAACACAGACGAATATATCGAACATGTCTTTTTATACCATATCAGACCAGCTTTTCTTCTTATTTTATTGGATGTATGTGACTATTGCCGGCGCAGTCGACATGAATACTTTTCTTCGGAAACGGTTAAAGTGACATACTCTGTGGATATATACTGAACAGCTGATGCCATGTAAACCTTTTCAATTTGATATGCGTTGATGTGAGCATTTTGTGTCTTTTGATGGATTAATACGAGTAAGCAAAGCAGTAGCCCTTGTCAAATGAATGCTTCTCGTGTTTCAAATAAATGTCAGATACAATGCTAATTCCAATACTTTTAGCACCTTCTGAGAAGGACTTCTAATGTGCTAACTGCCATGCTGATCCAACGCACTTTTCCTATATTCCCCCCGACGTGGACTGCCCAGGGAGCCCTTATTGACAAATTGACACTCATTTCCAAATCTTTTTGGTATTTAAATCAGAGACTTGTCAAAGCGGCAAATTCTGTCTATTTCAAGGGATGCAGGGCACAACACGTAGAGGATACAGTAAGACCCTTCACAATTTTACTGAACAGCAAACAGTAACAGAAACGTCAATCATCATACACAGGAGACATGACCGTTATTGTCGATTCTACAGATGTCTGAGGTTATCCCATGCTCTAGGGAAATCATCACACAACATGTCAACTTGGGCAGTTCTGTGTAAGAGATATATCATATTCACTTTTGTGTGAGAGTATCGTTTCCCTCTTTGCAAATGTGACTTGAATGTACACTTTAACAAATTATTTAGGCGATGTTCATCTCAGTTTAGCACAAATAATTTAAGGCCAGGGTCAGCCTGTCAAATATATTCAATTATGTCCTAGTATGGACTTATTCATTGGTATTTAATATATTTTATCTCTTAAAAGCCCGTTCCTGTATTTGAAACACGATCATAATTGTCTCTATTAGGACCAAAAGACCCCGCCATTGCCTTCTAAGACTAAACCTTGTGTATCCTTATTCAAGCCATAAAATATGAAATGACGCCACGTCAGTTTCATATTAGGTTTATGTATGATTATTTTGAGTGAATGTCCACTGAAACTGTCCACAAGACAATATAACAAGACACCGCCTTCGTGGTATAGTGGTTAGAGCCTCTGCTCGTAGAGCGGAAGATCGCGGGTTCGATTCCCGGTCGTGTCATACCACAAGACGTTATAGTATGGTACATGCTGGCACCTGTGTGGGGCTCGGCAATAATGGGTACAACATGGACTAATCAGGTCTGTAAAATGTGTCTGAGTGGGATATTCATGCGTAATTTTGCTTGCGTTCTGGAACCAACTGGGCTACATATGCACGCACGTGTACGTCGTCACATGAACGAAATATTCTTAAGTGCGACACTAAACCCCCTTGCACCTCACCTCATCTCTGTATGACAAAAGAGCAGACCTTCCCTTCATGTCTATCAATATTCCCGTAGCTTCTATCTTAGGTCAATATTGCAGAGCTCCTGTGGTTGAACTGAACAAGCTGTTCTTACGACATTGTGAACATCTTTCAGAATTTGACGCATCGTCCCCAAAATGATGTCAGATGGAAATTCCTAATTCGATATGTTCGATATGGTTCAGATACGTGGTTGTCATGTGCACAATTTCCCAATTTCCATATGTGTGTGATTAGCGGGAATTCCAATGGGCACATTATTCTGTAAATGAGTTTTCCGGCGACTGCTATGTGAAAGTCACACAAAATGTTACAACCATTCAATTCGACAGTCTGGCATCCCAATACATCCACATGTACACGAACACGATACCACGATGATGCCAAATGACACATGCATCAAATACCCATTATTTCCTCCTTGATTTGCAAAATGGTGAAATTTTAAAGTAATAATTCTATAAAATTGCTATAAAATTAATTAACTATAAAAGTACACGCTTTTGATGGCAATATGACACTAACATGAAACATAATGTTTGCTTACAGAGCCTGCGCAGCTGAAAGTTTGACAGCGCTCACTCCAAAAGTCCTACTTTTTCATAAGGCCCAGCTGCTGCCATTAAGAACTTTGTGTTGAAGACTACCAGTCTCAGCCACATTGTTATTGTCATGTTATGGGGCTTCTAACAACGTCAAATAGATTTCTGTTTGTCTCAGGAAGAACCTACCTTTCCCCCAGTATCAAATAATGTTGGTGAAATTAATTATATTTAGAAACCTCTAATGCACATTGCTTAGAAAACGTATCTGCATTTGGACAAAAGTTCTGTCAGTGGTGAGAACGTCTATTAGACCATGTGGAAAGAATGGAAAATATCACGTCCATTTCTGTGTCTAACTACCTCTCAAAAGCGTAGATTGAATTAATATCAAATCTGGAGTTTACTCCGTAGGATACATTTGATACCAGCCAGTGTTAATATCACTTGGCGAGCATTAAATGATGCGTGGTTCCAGAACAGTGAAACGTTATCGTCTTTTCAGCCTCACAAAATGCGAACACGTCTTACGCCGTTAGGGGCATTACACGATCATTTTCTTCGTCGACAACTCCAACTTTACAATGTAATATAGTCATATGTATTAGGCAAGGCTGGTAACGTTCTTAGTATAATAATAGAAATGAATGCTTCTGCGCACAACGTCAGAAAATCTGATTGTTTGACTTTCCTTCTCCCAAAGTCCTCTCTACCATTACGAGATAGACGTTGGTACATCCATCAGTCCATCCATCCATCCATCCATCCATCCATCCATACACACACACACACACACACACACACACACACACATACATACATACATACATACATACATACACACATACATACATACATACATACATACATACATACATACATCCATACATACATACATACATACATACATACATAGACTCGTGAAGGTCCCTGGGTAGAACAGACCTTCAGCAACCCATGCTTGCCATAAAAGGTGACTATGCTTGTCGTAAGAGGCGACTAACGGGATCGGGTGGTCAGACTCGCTGACTTGGTTGACACATGTCATCGGTTCCCCATTGCGCAGATCGATGCTCATGTTGTTAATCACTGGATTGTCTGGTCCAGACTCGATTATTTACAGACCGTCGCCATATAGCTGGAATATTGCTAAGTGCGACGTAAAACTAAATTCACTCACTCACACATACATACATACATACATACATACATACATACATACATACATACATACATACATACATACATACATACATACATACGAATGCACGCACACACACTCTCTCTCTCTCTTTCTCTCTCATTCTTTCACACACACACACAGAGAGAGAGAGAGAAAAAAAAATATGTTTCTACCTTGCGATTCGATTCCCAAGCACCCACGCGATTCTTCCCCGTTTTGGACGCTTCGACGCGTCTGTTGTGGAAAACCATCTGTGTTGAACTCATCCAATCTTGAGTAGATTCCTTTCACCTTAAACGGCAAGTGCTAACCGTTAGCAAAATATAAATTAGGACCATTTAACCCAAAGTGAAGCAAGCAGACCAAAACCATGTGCAAACCGATATTTTGGGGGATCAGGATACATCGTGTATTGTTTGGGAACTGCTGTACGAAAACATGTGTTCTTCTCTACACGATTATAGAACATAATGTCAACGCGACTGTTTGCAAGATGAAAGATGAAGATTTTATCAGAGAATGATTCCAATACTATTTTTTTCTGATATTATGGCGGTTATGTAATTTCCATTTTATATAACTTCCATGACATTTTATTGCACCATAACAGCACATCAAAGAGACGGTAAAAGTTCACACTACCTTTGCGCAAGATTAACCTTATCATGAAAGGGATTCAAAGAAGCATATCGGTGCTCTGTGGGATTATGTCTGGAACTGGTGTTGGTCTTTACTTCTGTTAACGCTTACCAGACAAGAGTCTGACTGAATTAACTCACCATGTCGTCATGTATGACCAACGGTCACTCAGACGCCACTTTGTAACCAGCAGATTGTCTCTTAATCTGTTCTTATGACAAGCATTGCGTATTGGGGAATAACCCTGCTGTACATCGTCTGGGATGTTAGACACTTACAATGTTATGATTCACTTATGGTCAAAGGTAAGCCCTCTTGTATAGACCTGACCATAGGTTCCGATCAATGTAACTATCCCTTTGAGACTGTACGATCAATGTGCAACGAGGAACTACACACGAAGTATGCTCTGTATCTTCACATAAGACATATTTAATGCTAGCCAGGGCATCGTTCAGCGTCTTATCTTACTGACGAACAGACCTATTTGAAGGTTTCAGTCAGTGTAGTCATCAGTTTCTTAGTTCTAATGAGAAAGTAGAAAGTACTGTGTGTTCTACTGTTCTACTGGGAAACCATCCTTCTCTAGATCGTCTAATATGGTAAGATGTATACTACGTCAGTTGCTGTTCAATGTTCACTGTTCATGCTACATACGTGGTTAAGGGTTCCAGTCAATGTACCACCAGCTTGTCATTTGTACAAAATGTACTGTGTGGCCATTATTTTCTTGATATTTGTTGTGCGTGTTTTGTTGTTTTGTTTATTTTTCTTTTGTTTTGTTTTGTTTTGGGTCTTTTTAGAACTGTGATATAGATCATGTTATTTACGTCTCAATTAGGACGATAGCGTAAAATCTTGGCCCTCTTTCACAATTCGACTGTGATGCTTTCACTGTCGTAAATCCCGTACTTAAACATTGATTTACGACCGACCCGACACATTATACTGACTCCGAGCCAATCAGTGCGTGTTCTACCCATTAATGCCGAGAGACCCAGACAGGGACTAACAGGCACTCTATTATCACATCTTTTTGTGTGAAGCAGAGGGGATCGAACCCGTGACGTTCCGTTCTCACGGTGGCCACTCTAACCACTGCACCACGAATGTGTATGATCATAAACACCAACCGTCTGTAGTGGTCACAGAGTCCTCTGCACACTAAATGAAGATTTAACAGTTCAAAATGCCTATAATCTACTAGTGCAATCATCATCTTCTTATGTCGATTGTCACACGGTCCCTTCATTAATATCCTCCTCATCAATAAAGGTAATTTAAAAACATAAAGTCACAGCCCATTATGCTTCGTTCTGCTCGTAACTTGGACTGTCGTCAGCCTTTCACTGTCCAATTACATTTTATAAGGGACTTCCTGAGGATGATGAATTAATTGTATTACGTGAGGATCGAGTTTTCCTTCATAAACAACATCGTCACAAATACTCGTCAGTAATGAGTGAGTGAGTTACTATTTAACGTCATATCGGCAATAGTGGAGCCATATCGTTAAGTCAATCGGCAATATCGGCAATAGTCATATCGGCAATAGTGGAGCCATATCGTGACGCCGTCAGTAATGAAACGAGGTGGGATTGCGATGCGATCACTGATATTACATGGATAACTGATAATCAGTTAATTGTCCTTCAGTCCGATCAATTAATGAAAATACACTCTTTATTGTACAACTTAAAGCGATCCAACTATGATTTATCCATACCGTTTTAATTAGTTTCTATTCATGGGGACGGCAAGGTATCACACTATTGGGTCCTTAGCAGCGGTTCTTGTGCCAGTTCATCGATCATATCTATTTAAATCGATAACATGCCCTTGTGTTGTGATGTGGCCTTGACCGACCGACAACTTGTGAAACACTGGAGAATGGCCAGTGAAGACGCATTCATGTTTGTGTTGATGACCTGAGAATCTGAATAGGTTATGACATAAACAGATATACCTTCACTTAAAATTACTTACAAAAGACAGAAATTAGAATGCAGGCTGTAGCGAGTCGACCATGGAGAGTATGGTTAAATGTGCATATAATATTTGAAACCCTATCAGTTGACGTTTAAAAATCGATACATTGTTCTGTAACTGATATCAAAGTAAGCATCGCCGATGAATGTGAACAAAAATATTTCATAAATTTGTATTGCCGCATGTTCATTCTAAAAGTCTTGATACCTTCATTGTCTTCAGGTAATATTTGTACTCACTATTCTTTTTTCTTAATACTCACCTATTTTGTCTTTTATGCTTGGTTGGTCAGGGCTGGTTGCTTTATTGTATTATGTTGTGTTGAGTCAAGGTGTGTTTCGCCTCAGTCAAAGTTTAGAACCTACCATGACATAACCTACCGTGACATAAATAAAACTAGTTTTAGCCACAGTATGGCTTAAATATGCACTTTAAATCTTTACTTACTCACCCAAGAAAACTGGCGAACTGACTGAAGATTGTTGACAGCTGTTGTAAGTTCAATGTAGACGAGGTCTCTTTAAACAGCGGTTGGAACGTTAGCGGAAAGATGAACTTCAATCTAAGGTACTAGTTCCCTCGTCCATCTCAACAACGACACCTTATGCAGCATATGTTAGTCGTGCTGGCTGAGTGGGTTAGGCGGCTGACATTGTGTGCTGGCTCTGAGGGCATGGGTTTGAATCCCGAATGTGACTCAACCCAAGAAAAGGTACCAGAATCTCTACTTAATAAGAAAGTGTGATCCCATATAACATATGATACATTTTTAATCACTTTCTAAACGGTATTGTGTAATCAAAGCATCCCTTATACAGTTCTGGGGAATTGTAGCTGAATGCCACACTAAAACCATTTTGACATTTCTCACAGCTTCCACAGCATCCACCGGAAGCACAAGAAAGGGGAGCTAACTCACGAGTGCACTCTTAACAGGTGAAAATACACAGTCGAAGTTCAAGAAGTGAGTTCAAGTCAACACTCTCCGTTTTAAACTTTTGTGACCTATAATAACTAAAATTTAATTCATGTGATATAATTAACAAAAAACACATCCCCATAACAAGTGTTCTGAAAAACACACCACTCTGAAAAAATTCAGTTCTCTATTTCGGGATTTTTTTAGGTATGAATGCAATATTTACATGATTTGTGAAGCTCTTATATTTGACCATGTAATTCTGTTTTTTGTAGAATCTGACGTAGAAGTTGGTAATGTTTGTGTATTAACCCGTGTGTTGTCCATGCTGTTACTGAACTGTAAATTAGATGTTCCAGCAAAGAACATTCTGTATCCCGGCGTGCATTTGTGCCGAGTTCCTCGAAACATATAGACGTTATTTTCTACCATTATTCAGTTATTATTGAGTTCATAATCAATGAAATGGTGATATCGTCATACCCTTTTTCTTGTGGGAACCGTAACTCAGACTTAATAGCACATTCGTCTTGAAACTTGTGTAGCGGTTGTGTTCGAAACAAGTGTGGAAACCGTGTTTACTTATCTTTTGTTTGTGTTTGCTGTCACGTGCCTTACGATTCAACATACAAAATGTGGCTCATTTTAGAACGCAGTGTCTTTTCAACCTACAACTGAAACGAGGAAAAAGTTATAATTAGACAATGACTACTTTTAGTCCTCGTTTTGGGGGCACGTTAAAAAATAGCTACGAAGTAAATTAAATTCTCCTTTGATTAGTATTCTAGACGTTGGGTAGATGAAGGATGGGGACTAATTTCTTGAATATACAACTTTTGTATTTTGTATTAGGCGATTAAGGCCAATCCAAACCACAACATCAGACGGAACACCACTAAGCTTATCGAGTGGAACAGATCGAAACGCGCACACTGCTTGAAGTTGTCCATATAAAGAATATTAGCCCGTCAATTAAACAATTGAAGGATATTTCATCCCCCAAACCCATCACCACTTGTCAATTGCCTGCATGGCCATTGTGGTCCCTAGTATGGTGATCTACCTTCAGTTGTTAGCAATCTATAGCCCATTTTTATATTGTATTGTCCTCTATGGATTTATTGTTTTAGGTATAGTTACTAATTTTATATTCTACTCTGTGATATTCTAGTTGTTTTACTGTCCTTGTTGGCAGGTTTTATAATAGACATATATTTCATTTCAGAATTAAATGCTCTCGTCACGATATGGCTGAGATACTGCCGATGTGACGTTAAATATTAACTCACTCACCCACTCACTCACAGCCATTGTACATTATAAGTTCACTGGTCGCGAGGGGACCAGTTTATAACGTTTAATGTTTATAACCAAACCTCGAGGGTACATGAACCCGTGGACCCTGAGGGACCAGTGAACAACGTGTTTATCCTACCGAACATCTGTATTTTAATTTTGAACTGTTTGAAGCACTTCCGTTGAATGCGAGGCGAATCGCCATTTTGCAGACGACACAACATAAATAGATTTAGAGTTATCTACCTTCCAACGATTTTCAATCGTAAAACATCGGTACTTTGCGTGCTTGATGCGTGATTCAATGTTATTCGAGGTAGAAAAGTACTACCATGAAGCACCAGAAGAGTACGGACTTCCCAGAGGTGTACACTGAAAATAATACATCGCCTGTAAGCGGGTTACATTGAAAATAATAGGACAGCACTTAGCGACATTCCGGTGCGAGATAAGAAAATATCCCTTGTTCCTTTCATTTCACTACTGCCTTCCCAGCAGTAGTATCTTATCACCTATGTGAACGCGTATGTTCATCCGTCCCTACTGGCTGCCAGTCAAGATCCTTAATCTCTCATGTATACAACCATACACATCCTCCACTGGCTTCCTCCTACCTATTTAATCCTGTGTTTTCTACGTCTTTAGTTGTATAAAAAGAACTTTCTTCTCCATCAGAATCAGAAATACCAAAGATGCCACATTTAACTGCAGTTTGGCCGAAAAAAATGAAAAACGTGATGAAAAAAAAGACGTGTACAAATTCTCCTCCCATTTCAGAAGCCCTCCAGAAGTCTCATAGCCTCTGCGCAGAGTATACTGTGTGTAAATATACAATTTTGGGGCATGTGACGAGGCGTTGCCCAGCAAGAAGCGCCCTGCTGTATCAAAGATTCACGTTAACCATGTAATCAATGACATCGTACTTCATGATCATTTAACGGACCATCGGTGCAAATTTGGTTCCAAAGCCAAGGACAGTGTCAGCACTTAACCTCTTTCTCAACCGTTGTTCTTGAAATGAGACCACCGTGCCAAACACTCTAGTGTTAATAAGACAGGAAGCGACATTGTGACGTACACGCCAAGTTAAATGAGTTCCCACCAACAAATAACAGTCAAAAGATTCCCCTCATGTCTTGATCGTGAGACATGTGCCGATCAACGGCAATTTAAAGCACATCTGCGTCGTGTTGAAGGGAAATTAATTTCCATTATCTGAGACTGATCCATAAACAGATGGTTAATATATAGACATCCTTCACTCTTAGTAGAGGTTTTCATGAAGGGTATGTCGTGTTTATTTTACACCCTTTAAGAAACATTAAAATTAGATTTCGAACTGGCCATGGTCCTATGTTGAAACAGTCCTTTATATCCCACTTTGATGAAACGTAATCAAACATCTACCGCTAAACTGAACAGTGCACAGACCCCTTCTTTGCACATCCGTTGATCTGTCATTTCTTACAGGGATAACTTGACGATAACCTGTGCAAAACATAAAACATGTGATAAACGTGCTATTCATCCTGACACAGGCTCAGAGTTTTAGAGGCAGTGCCGCCTCAAAAAGGTGTATGAACCATGTCTCTCCCATGTAGCACAGGGTTTTTTGTCTTCAGGCTCCAGGGTGTCTAGACCAGGCTAATTGCCTCCAAAACGGGCAAAAGGGCAAAGCACTTATTTGACTGATGACTGCGTCATGTTCCTGATTATGCTACCCTGACTGAAGACCTATATTTACCTGTTGCAACTGTCACTAGATACATTATTTGTGTCTCGTTAGAACATTGAAAAGGCTGTTCATTGGACTCTGATTGTCAAGAACCAGCAGCCGTTAGTCAATATGCATACCATATACAAGGTGCCTTTCCAGACAAGGTGGATGAGTGTCATCCTCTGTAAGGTAATATACGCGAGTTTCTTTGACATTCTTGCTTACCTCGCCAACTACCTGTGTGAGGTGAAATGTAATCGTACTTAAGAAGAGTTCACTCATATGACGGCATGCAAGTGTGTGTAGGTGTGGCTGCTTCTGCCAGCCAAGACATAGGCTGGTTTTATAGTGCTAGGTCTGAGATACCATGCTGTAGTTAGGCATATATACCCCACTCAGACACATTCTAATGACTCCGATCCAGACACATTCTAATGACAGTTCAAACAGGTATCAACAAGTATCATATCTTATCGATTTTTCGGAATAACACGGCCAGGTGTCGAACCCTCGACCTTCCATTCTTAGAGAACGTTCTAACCGCCATACCATAAATACCATAAATGTGGTCCTACCGGTGTAAACTATGTGCATCAATACCAAGAAATATAATATGTCATTTTAAAAGCCCCTTCGTATGAATAAAATCACAATACATACCCTTTTCGAATAGACAGAAGTCATGTTCAAGATTCTGATCATAAGCATGTAACACGAACCTATTGTAACCTATATTAAAGAATATTAAACATGAATTGACATCCTTTAATTACGAATATTAAGGTACACTTCCACATTTTTACGGTTTTTTGGAAGTGATACACATAAAAGCAAACTATTATGGAAGTCATCTTTTGGATTTTGATGGACACCACGTTCCGCAGTATATTCTTACTCTTTCATCAGGTCCATCTCTATGGCATAGGTTTAATTCTATCATAGACTTCGAGTAATTTAGAAACATGGAAGCTGAAAAACACTTTCCATGTTTATGCCAGATCTTGCACAATTTTTAGATGAAAGTGCAATAACCAGCAGGCGGGGTTCGTGATTGTGTAGATCTAATAAACGCGGGTACATGTATTTGCGGTTTCACTTGAACTTTAATGTTTCACATATTACCCGCTGAAACCATGCAAACATGCATCACTGAAGAACAGTCAGAACTTATTAACAGACGCATCTAACCAGGATCTGTGTTTTAATCCTCAAAGAAATAGACCTATAATAGAATCTAAACCAAGTTATGGCTTGATGTTAATTCGTCACTTAGGATCCCAGAGTTGATAGTGCCATTGAAAGTGCTGAAGTGAAAAATACAGTTTACAAATACCATCTTTTCACCCAAATCATCTTAAACAAATAGGTATAGGTCAATGTCCAAATTGGATCGATTTGTTTTATGGACATAATCTGTGACCGGAACATCCGCGACTACTAAATGACCTTTCCAACAAAAGATGTCTTCATTAACTGCGCCTCTATCACCTATGTAGCAGTTAATGATATGATTCATTAGACAAATAATGTCTCAATTTTGCATATGATGCTAATAACAATGTCTAGACATAATTAGGAAACAGTCACCAGAATGTGGATCTAGTCTTTCAGGAAGTTAGTTACGGGAAGAAATGCAATATCAGCTGGTTTCAATCATAGCTACTCTAATTGTATCCACTTTTGGTGGTAGCATCCACTGGATTTAGATGGATGATACGTGATCTCGAACACGTTTTATCTAAAAACGACAAAGCATTAACTCAGGAATACCGAATTTGGATCATGTCAAAGTTAGTTTTATCACAAAGACAAACCTGATACGGCCTCAGAAGTTCATCAGTCAGATGACATGTTTTGTAATTCCTGCATGGATGTCTAACATATGTTAATAGCTGCGTAAAACCAAGCCCACTCACTAAACCACTGATACAAAATTCCAAACAAACAAAAACACGGCTGAAGGCCATTTTCCTTTTCATAGCATGTACTCCATCATTATTCATTGATGTAGGATGTTCAAAGGTGAAGACGTTGATGACTACTCTTAACTCAGTTTTGTCCATTTGACACTAAGAAGTACTATAACTCTTTGTCGAAGTTAGACAGTTATTCGACTGAAGCACGCCAAAGTGTGATAAAAAATAGAACCGGCAAAACCATCCCATAGTTGCAAGGAAGCTCTGCTGGTACATATGACGACTAACTAATGTGTGGTATATAATATCAATCACTCAGCAACCGCTTTCGTATGCCACGTTAAACCCTTCTGATATCGCATTATTTAACAACTGTAGAACCTGACAGTTATCAGTTTATCAAGACTGAACTGAATGAAAACTAGCCATTGTTTAGCCATTCTGTTGTAATTGAACACTGTTGTCCAGGATTAAGACATGGTCTCTCCCATTGAAGAATCAAGGGGTCAGCTTCCTTTTGCCTACTTCAGTTTCATTATTGTATTTGACTTCGCTCGTTGATATGAGTGAGTGAGGTAAGATTTAATCTCAAGAAATGAAGCTATCATAATGTGTCACAAACATTTCAGCTTGACACACGTCTGTCATTACAAGCTCCCCATGAGCTCCCCATGAAATTGGATCATCAGGATCTCTGATTTGGTTGATGAATGTCATTTCAACCGAACTGGGAAAATCTTTCCTCATTATGTCATCACTGGTTTCCTTGTACTTGAGTGATTATTTACGGACTACTCCAATATGACTGGAACATTGATTTGTGTTGCGTTATACAACAACCCAAAAACATTTGTGACATGTGCATGTGAAGAACAGTTCATAGAAGTAAAACTCCTAAATCCTAAGACGAATTTTCGCTTTTGTCCTGATAACGTGGATTGTGACCAATGGAAAGCATGGTTAAATCCAGTAGCTCTGTTAGTTGCGCGTCATCACGGGCATCGGTAATTGCTTACATCACTGATCAACGGATTCGTATGTTCAGATATGCGCTGTGCATGCAGCTGGTGGAAAGTCATTGGTGTAAAGCGCAGTATATGCTTGAGGTACGTATGCTGTCTACAAGCAGATGAAACAGAGCTTTTGAATTGAAATTCAAATCGGTTTTGATAAAACCAGTTTGTCAAAGTAATATACCATGTTCTATGGTTCATATGAATGCCACAAATCAGTGACGTCAAACCTAGTTGCTATTGCTTTCTCCTCGTAATAACGAACGCCATAGTTAAGGGAAAACGTGAACTCGAAATGTCGTTGTTATGAGAAACACATTATCCACTTGAGTGAGTGTCATAGATATGATATGGGTGTCTAATGTTGCATTAAAAATGTTGATGTCTTTAATCCTTTCACCTGTTTTACACCAATACCACCTAGATCACTGTTCATTTCCACAAATACCGGAATATTAACTTTTCTCTACAAACGCAAACCATTCCTTTACGTCTGTTACTTGCAACGTAAGCGATTCCACGGAAACGAAGCGTGTTTCACTTCCAGTGTAATGTGAAATTTATTGCGAGAGTGTATAGCTGTATGTTTGTAAGTGTTTCGCTGAATGACTTTCACATCTGGACTTCATCAACTATATACTAGATTTACATGTGTAAATCAAGTACCACTCTGAGGAATCGTTTCCTCCCGACAAAGACTAAATTACATTAAACTAAGTTCCAACTTTCCATTCTTAAGACTCCACATGAGGCTCTTCTTGAGATAAATTACAATATTTCAAGTCGATTTAATGGAGGAGAAAGTAGGTCATGAATGTCATCATTTCCATAAGACACTGTGCCTCCGAGAACCATCTTGGACAATCACAGAACGGATATAGACAGAGTAGGCACTTAGGTACGATTGGGGTAATTACAGTTGCAATTATATAAGATTAAATGGATTTCTTTGAATGATGATAATTGTGTTTTATCAGTAGGCGACTGATTTTGGACACATTGCGAAGTCGTTGTGGATCACGGCCCGAAAAGTAATGGCATTGAACAGACAGACGATTACACTTGGACATAAACCACAATGATATCAGTGTTATCTCCATACAATAACCCTACTCAGGTGATCTACCTTCAGTTGTTGGCGGTCTGTAGGCCCTGTTTAATATCGTATTGTCCCCTTTAATTACAATGCGTTAGCTTTCAATGCTAGTTGTATGTTTATATATGTGATAAGATAGTGTGTTCACTGTCTTTCCGTGTTTATAAGTTTTCGGTTTATTGATTTTAATATTCATACACATGAAACTGTTTTCGTCACGATACGAGAACTCTTGGGTTAGGTGGTCTTCATTCTTGTTCTGTTTTGATTGTTAGCTTTTAGTTTGTTTTTTTTTGTTATTGTTGTTATATTTATATATATTTATTTATTTATATTTATATACTTTCAGCATACTTTCTGTATATAGCCGCTGACCGACATTACGAGCAGCGAGGTACGCAGACCCGTTGTGATGACATCCATGGATCAATTCATCAAGACTGTAACCCTTTATTGGAAAATACGTGTTGCTGAAAAAGAACTCAAACCAGTGTGTGTGTATGGATGTGGGTGGATGTTGAAAGTAAACGGTGTAGTAGATAGTCTACTATACTAATTTAACGCCTACACATCTACAATATATATTAGCCCGAGGTATGAAATTAAAGCCCGAACAACTATTGTATATAACAAGAATGTCTGCCTGACATTCCATCCAGATATAGATTCTACATACATGCTTTACCTCCTACGAACGTGAATGTTTGGTACTTTATTAGCCAGTCTATCGACGCTTCCAACTGAAAGGCTAGAGGGTACAGCCAAGACATTGAGCCATGCCATGCCATCATTCATTGCCGCACTCTTGCTATCATGCAAAGAATCCAACACATTATAAAGTACAAGTGCCTTGTAAAAATGGTAAAGGTTGGTGTTGTCTTTAACAATATGAACCAATGTAGGAATTCACACAGAAAAAATGCCATCTTGACTATGCTGGTGGGAGTATTCCATTCTTTAATTGTATAAACTCAGTTTAAATTGGTCATCTGAGAAATAGTTTTCATTGTCTCGAAATATATGTAAATGTCGTTATTTCATCATAACAGGTTTATGGAATCAACCGTCTACACTGTATCTATGCTTTAGAGTTCCGCTCAAACCGCCTGCAACGTGAACCTCGCACTTTATACCTGCATTAAGTAGTTATGTCGTGATGTAACTGAAATAATGCACAACGAGGCAATCAAACAAACTCACTCACTCACGCTTCCATTTACTTCCTTTGAAAAATGAAAAGTCGCAATCATCTACAGAGACCAGAGGGGATTAAGTTGGAATGGTTTAAATAGAACTCATCTAATCTTTCTTAGGCTCCTTCAAGGACTAATCTCGTTGTTGTTGTTGTTGCTGTTGTTGTTGTGACAATTATGAAAAAGATAATATCATTCTGATATGCGCTTCTTACGAAATCGACAGTTATGTTTTTGCCAATTCCCCAACAAATCTTGCTTTACATAACTGGAAACCGCCTGTAAGTTGAATCAGTTGATCCACGTGTTTTGTGTAAAGAAAGTCAGTCAATACGTTTAGCATAGTGTGATCAGAAAATCAGAAAATTATAAACATGACTAACAGGAGCCCCTCTCCTTACATGCAATTATACACTTTAGTTTATTGTTTATTTGATTAACCCTTTCGTTTGTAAATTTACATGTTAACATGTTATACTAGGAAGAACAGTGGAATGACTTGCTCGGTGTGTGGGAGCTTTTTTAGTCTGCCATGTTAACGCTACTCTGGTCACAGTTAATGGTTTTTTTCCTGAATTCCTGTACACGGGTCTGTTAGTTTTATATAGATATGTCAGTGCATTGTCAGTTGGCTTCAAATAATGTATGTTTACATAATTAAGATAATTTGCCGTTGGCGATCTCTGTATGTCTGTTGTTCCTTGAAATGAAGGAAATATTGCAAATACAATGTCGTTTCAGATACTTTTATCTTGGCAGTATTGTTCATGGAATCGAAAAATCGGAAATTAGATATAGTCACAGACTGCCGGTTGTATGTCAGATAACTAACAGTGGGTAATAAGACACTTACACAGCACGAAAATGGCTTCAGTTCAATCTCATGTACGCACGCATGCACGCACCTTCTAAAAGCCATTATTTATAGTTATCTTGTAGTTTTCCTATCATTTTCCGACCCTGTGTTTGTGTTTTGTGCTTAAATGAACGTCAGGTAATACTCAGCGTAGATATCCCGATGTCGCTTTCAGCACAATATTGAAACATATTGCTAATGTTTCATTTTACGTTTTATTGACACCTGATTGTTTTTAACAGAAAACAAGTGTGTCTCGATGTACGAGGTACGACTGAAGATCCGAAGTGACGCAGATCTTGCACGTGTAACAGATGGTGAGAACCACCAGCACTGGTATATGGTGCTGACAAAATCACACATATAACAATTCCAGTCAACAATAGCATACATTTCGTTAGGGAACGCAACGGCATGCTGCTAAACTCAGATGCAAAGACCGACTTGCCGACTCCCTAATCCGCAGATGGGTCACCTCCGTTTCCATTACACAGAAACTGGATTTGTAAAGGTCTAAAATGTTACAGAATAGAATATATCAAGACAACTTCATCCAGTGATAGCTTTTGGATTCCGACATCATAAATTTGTGAAATTATATAAACTGATTTTGTAATGTCATTTTGTTCGTACGCTGCTATAGTACATGTTTAACATTCAGGTTGACATGCGAGTTTCCTTACAAACAGCAAAAACTGGATGAAGCAGCAAATGCAAGAAAGAACAGACGTAAAAAAGTCAGACGAAAGTATGTGGATTAAAAAAAACATCAGCAGGGGTAATTTCGCATCTAAAATGCATTTATGACACGAAGATCATTACAATGGAAATCACTGGGAATAAACTAAGCAAAATTTTATTCAAATCACTTAGCAGTAACAATACCATTAATGTTTACAAGTTTGAGATAATCGAAGGTCCGTTTGTAAAGGGACAATTGATTCTGAAACGTTCAGCATCAATGGTTCACCTAAAAGTATATTGGCTTTGTTTTGCATGTCAAACGTTATATTTCAGTATTTCTCTGATTCAATTTCTTTTATTCGTCCTGAATCTGATCCGAATGTCGAATTGGCAAATGAATGCAATTAGCATCCTGTGTGTCTGGTTTGCTCCAACAGAAAGCTGACAAGTCATTTGTAAAACGCACAAGCGGACCGAACCACAACAGCAGACATTAAGAAACTGAAGGCAGTACTGGACAACCACGCAAGCTCTGGTTCAAACAGACAATGTGAAACAGAAATACCAGGAAGTCACGAACTGTTCAGGTTACTATGCAATGCCGGGTTGCAGTACAGGTCTTGATATATTCCGTCTTGTTATGATCACAGTCGTCCTTGTGAGTTTTCCCGAGGTGGTGAACGTCTACGTTATGTATTATCATGGCTTTCATTCAACATGTAGCTGTGCTACCACAATAGCCCTCTGTCATATACTGTTAATCCCTTATCAGTCATTTTATTGTTTTCACTGGTCATGATTTCCATGCAAAAGCGCATATGGCGGAGACGGTATATTTCAATGACAGTTTGTATTCTAGGCATATACTACAACGCCAAGGACCAGCGAGTCTAGATTATCCTCCCAAGCAGATTCCAATGGGAATGATAAGACAAAAAGTCATTGATGACACTATGAGTTCGCTAAAAAAAGGGCAAAGATGTTTTGCTATGCCTGTATGAAATGTCGAGGGTGATGCCTTAAGATGCTGACCATTGCAAGGACAGTCTCCATTACTCCCACCTCGTGGTTTAGTCATCAATGCCCCTTCCATTCTGTCGACTGTCACGGTACTCTACTCATTTCCACCACATACCTCAGTCTTTCTGTTATTTAATGTAACCTTTCCGACCTGCAGTTGCTTGTTATCAAAGCCTTGTATATTTACAGCTGTTTGGTCTCAGTTGAAGTTTCCCTTTGGAGGACATGCTTTATTCCATCTCGTGGCAATGTTCGAGGGCGTCAAAATCAATTTCTTTCACTCATTTGTGATAATTGTAGTATTGAGGAAGGAAGGCATTTGTGAGGACACAGTTACATCAGAAAGGACCATTGTAACTCTGTGATGAAATACAAATGACAGGATGATTATGTTCAAAGACATTTACGAGCATCAGCGCTACTGCGGGTTTCCAACCTTCTCGTAATCTTCGACGCACTCGTGAACCAAGACTGATCCTTCTTCAAAATCAACACCTCAGTCACTACCAAGGTCAGTTATCACCAAAGCCAAGGAAACGATTATCTTTTTCTTTTACACGAACAAGGTATCAGGTTTGTTCATGGTGTTTTATAGCCAAATGTCTCACAAAGAATTAATCTATTTCACACAGTTTCATCTTAATATGTGACACAAACACACAGTCGCACACTCACTTACAAGATGCCACTTACAACATGCACTGCTTTCAGGGGATCGGTTCTAGCGTGGAATCTTAGGAGGACATATATGTGCTTTGAACTAGACTACGTATGTGCCTGATGAAGTTACAGACGCTTTCTGATGTTTAATATCCGACGCCATCAGTTGCCCTGTCGTTAGGCTTCAAAGTCGAAGGACAGTTGGCTTTCAGTACTTGCCATCACGTTTTTGAAAATCATGAAAGTAATCATTGATGTTGCATAGTTTGTGAGAATTCACATGTTTACAGAACTTGTAGCAATCAATCAGTATGAAATGTTATTTCTTCTCAATAAGATTTATTACATGGTAAATAATCTTCGTTATTTCTTGCCAATGATAAGATTTATTAGAAAAACATAGATCCAGATTGACAAAGTGTGGCTCTCTATCGAGAGGATTGTTCTTCAAAATGCACCATTAAAACGAGAAACATGTTACACAATTTCTTCATATTCAGAATTCATTAAGAAATAATGCATACTTCAAACAATGAAGTCCTATCTTAACTACCTCTTCGGTACATTAATAAATAGTTACAAATTTCATCTTTACCGTGGTTCCTTCCCGTCATGATCAGAAATACCAAAGTTCAGAGAATGCAGTTTTGCCGGAAAGATGGGCTATGATGAAAAGAAATTGTGTGTACAAGCTCTTGTTATATTTCGGAGGCACTCTTGAAATGCCATGTCCAGTGCAAAGTGTATTTTGTGTGTAAATACACAAATTGTTGCACAAATGTGACGAAAAAACTGTTTATATGTACTTGAAGGAGCGCCTTGGTATACTGAAGATTCACAAAAGCTATGTGATCAATGACACAATTTAATCAACAGACCATCGGTGCAAATTAGGTTCCAAAGCCAAGTTCAGCATGAATAAGGTTCATTTTCGACCGTTGTTCCGTATAATCTTGAAATGAACAAACTCTTGTTACATTTCAGAAGCACTCAAGAAGTCTCATGTCCTCTGTGTAGTGTATAATGTGTGTAAATATACAAATGTTTAGGCTTGTGACGAGGTATTGATTATGTGACCAGCAAGGAGCGCCTTGCTGTACCAAAGATTCAAGGATTTCGTATTTCATTTAACGGACCATTGGTGCAAATTAGTTTCCAAAGCCAACGACAAGTTTAGTACTCAACCACTTTACTTCTCGAGCGTTGTTCTGTACAAACTTGAAGTGGGACCACCACGACAAACATCCTAGTGTTAATAAGATAGGAAGCGACATTGTCACACACACACTAAGTTAAATTAGTTCCCACTAACAAATAACAGTCAAAGGATTCCTCTGTGTGTCTTGAGCGTGAGACGTGTGGTGATCAACGGCAAATTTAATGCACATCTGCGTCGTGTTGAAGGGAAATTAATTTTCATTATTTGAGACTGATCCATAAGCAGATGGTTGCGATATAGAAAAATCACATTCACTGGATTCTGTTTTTTAAGAAGCTTTCAAGTAGGGTAGGTCATGTTTGTTTTAACCCCATTTTAAAAAATTCACATTTAGATAGCAGCACATATTTTGAACTGGTCATAACCGTATGTTGAAACAGTCCATTATAGCCCACTTTGATGAAACGTAATCAAACATCATACCTCTACCGCTAAACTTATCAATGTACCAAACCCTCCTTTGCACATCCGTGGATCTGTCATTTCTTACTTCGGTGGGACATCATGACGATAATTAGCATGCAACATTCATCCTCGGGTTCAGAATGTCAGAAGCATTACCTTCTCAAAGAAGCACGTTTAACTCGCGTCTCTCATAACACACGTTTTTGTCTTCAGTGGGCACAGGGAGTCTAGCCTAGGCTAATTGCCTCCAAAAAGGGAAACAATACATCTGACTGACTGATGAGTGCGTCACTTGCCTGATCATGTTACCCTGAACGAGGACCTTTCATGTTCCTGGTACAACTGTCGCTGGATACATAATTTGTGTCGTGTAAGAACACTGGAAAGGTTGCTCACTGGAATCAGCATCCGTCAGTCGATATGTATACTATCCAAAGTATCTTTTTTCAGACAAGCTGGCCATGGATTGGTGTCTTCCTCCTTAAGGTAATATAGGCAAGCTGCTTTGACATTCTTGCCTACCTTGACACCTACCTGTGTAAGTGTGATCGGATCTTACGTCGTACACTTCACTCACATGACGAAATGCAAGCGGGTGTATGTGTGGCTGTTTGTACTAGCCCAGACATAAGCTGGTTTAATAGTACTTGCTCACCGATGTACCATACCACAGTTATGTAGGAAAACCCCAGACATTACACGGACTCCGATCCTACCAGACCAGGCCGGGACCAACAAGAACCATATTTCCGCGATCTTCCACTCCCTAGGCGAACGTTCTAACCACTATACCATGTGTGAGTGAGTTTAGTTTTACGCCGCACTCAGCAATATTCCTGTTCTACGGTGGCGATCTGTAAATAATCGAGCCTGATCCAAACAATCCAGCGACCATCAGCATAAGCACCAATTTGGAACCGATGACATATGTCAACCAAGTCTGCGAGTCTGACCACCCGATCCCGTTAGTCGCCTCTTACGACAAGCATAGTCGCCTTCTATGTCTAGCATGGGTTCCTGAAGGCCTGTTCCACCCTGGACCGTCACGGGTCACTGTACCATGGAGGTGGTATAGGTGTACTGAGAAACATCTGTAACTTCAACAAAATGTGTCACTTTAAAATGCGTGTCAATAAAAGTCATGTTCACGATTCTGATCATAAGTGTATATGCCGTTTCATGTTGTCCTCGAGTTTGAGAGGACGCAAAATGTGACATAACACAAAATATAAAAAATATGCATATGTAACACAAACTTTTTTTCAAATATTTAAAGATAATAACATGATGTAGCATGCTTTAATGATGAGCATTAATGGACACGTCACATTTCTACTGCTTTCGGACTTGATACACATAAAGGCTAGAGTTTATGGAAGTCAGCCTTGTTATGGACACCACGTTCCACATCGTATTCTTACTCCTTCATCAGGTGCAGCATTCCACTGGCATTTCAGAGAGTATGGTCTTTCTCCATGGCATTGGTTCTTGTACATAGCATCTTATGACTCCGATGAATTTTGAAGTAATTTCGTCAACATAAGAACATACAAGCAGCGAACCTTCCCATGTCTATTTACAGTCAATGCTACAGTGAATATACAATTACCAACTCGTCGGGACGGTGGTCGTGATTGTGCAGGTGTAATTAACTTAGTTCCACGTATTTGCGGTTTCGCGTTGACTTTAAGGTTTCACGTATTCCAGACTGAACAGTCAGAACTTATTAAGAGACGTACCTAACCAGTGTCTGTCGTTGAAGCCTTAAAGCAGCAGACCTGTTCTATATTAGAACCTCGACCAAATGATGGCTTGATGTTCTCAGTCTTTCGTTGATGTCTTATTTATGTTTCCTGGTCATCTATATTTGGTCATATCGTTTCGGACCAATGTACAAAAATTGATAAATTACATATAATGTTAGAACAATGAAACAATATGATTGTGATGGGGTTAAGGGCAGCATGTTGCTGTGACTGGGACAGCAACATGTTGTCCTCAACCCATCACAGTCATAACAACGTGTTGACTTTAACCCCATCACAGTCAAAGCAAATGTGTTGTCCTTAACCCATCACAGTCAAAGCAAACGTGTCGTCCTCAACCCATCACAGTCACAGCAACGTGTTGTAATTGACCTCATCACAGTCATGTCAATGTTTTGTCCTTATGACCATCACAGTCATAGCAACGTGTTGTCCTTAATTCCACCACTGACATAGCATTATGTTGTCCTTACCTCAATCACAGTCCTAACAACGTGTAATCCTTATGACCATCATGGTCGTGCCAACGTTTGGTCCTTATCCCTCGCACGTGTATATCTGATTCCCCTGTTCACCATTCCTTCATCTCGACTGATGAACAGTGATGGAACCAAAGAGATAAATGTGACAATGAAAATGCTGAAACGACGAACATGGTTTACAAATACCATCACCTAAATTATCTTAAACAAACAGGTATAGCTCAGCGGCACTCCAAATTGGGCCGATTTGTTCCATGAACATATACTGTGACCGGAACAGCTCTGACCATCATGAAGACGTCTTCATTAAATGTGCCTCTATCACATGTGCAGCAGCTAACGATACCATTCTTTAGCCAAATAATGTCTCATGTTCGCAAATGATACTAATAACAATGTTTAGACATAATTCGGAAACAGTCACCAGAATGTGCATCGTGTCTTTCAGGTAAATTACACTAAGGAATGCAATATCATCTGGCTTTAACCATTGTCTCACTAATAGGGTCCACTTTTTGAGCCAGGGCTGGCTTGTTCTAGATGGATGATACGTGACCTCAACATATGCTACAATGTGACCGCATTTTACAGAAAATAACGCTTACAAAAAGAGCATCAATTCGAGAATAGTGAATTTTGGATCATGCCAAGGTTAGCTTTATTATAAAGATAAACATGATACGACCTGACAAGTTCATCAAACAGACAACATGGCTTGAATATCCCGCATGGATGCAATGTGCGAAGTCCATATCTGGTGTCTAAGATTATGCTTACAGCTGCGTTAAACCAAGCCCACTTACTAAACCACTGATACAAAATTACAACTGAAAAAAACAGGGCTGAAGGCCACTTTCCATTTTATGACAGTACTCGTTCACCATTATTCTCTGATATCGGATGTTCTAAGGTGAAGAAGTTGATGACTGCTCTTCACTCATTTTTGTCCATTTAACAGTAAAAAGTACTTTAACACAGACAGTTATTCGACTGAAGCACACAAACTGTGATAAAAACATAGAAGCGACAAACTCATTGCATAGCCGCGGGGAAGCTCTGCGTAGATGTGAAAGACAGATGTGTACTATATCTGTCAACCGTTTGTCATGTTCTTGGCCAGTGGTCGGAGTAAGGTTAAACTCACTCACTCAATCACACAAGGAATCAAGTGGTCGACTTCTTTTGCATACCTCAGTTTCATAACTGTAAGACAAAAGGGGTTTTAATTCTACCTTGATATGATAGTCTGCAAACCATTTAAAAGAATTAAGCTGTCGTAGAGGGGCCACCACGGTCAGCAGGACATATGCATGTCGTTACAAGCGACCCACGAAATCGGGTCATCAGGCTCTCTGACTTGGTTGATGAATGTAATTTTCTCCAAAGTGCGAAAAGCTTTCGTCATGATGTCATCACTGGTTTTCTTATACTTGACTAATTACTTACGGACACCTCTCCACATATGACTGGAATATTGAGTTGTGTTGCGTTATACAACCAGAAAAAAAAAACATTTGTGAAGTGTCCATATGAGACAAAGTTCATAGAAGTTAGATTATTAATGCCACAAACGGATAGGAACATCTATTTTATTTTCCTGATAACATGGAAGGCTACCACATGGAAAGCTGTTCGTTGCGCGTCATCACAGGCGTGGGTAATTGCGTACATCATCGATCAATGGATTCTTCAGTTCAGATGTGCGATGTGCATATAATTTACAGAAAGTCTCTTGTGTAAGTTGCAATTTAATTTTGGGATATGTATCCTGTCTAGAAGCAGATAAAATAGAGTGAGTGAGTTAATATTTAACGTCACACCGGCAATATCTCAGATATATCGTTACGAGAACATTTCATACTGAAATGAAATTTAGGTCTACTATAAAAATCTGTCAACGAAGGACAGTAAAACAACTAAAATATCACGAATAGGATTAAAACTAGTGTGGAAAGCTAAAACTAATATCACTAGTCGGACAATACAACATCACCATACTAGGGACCATGGGGACTTACAGTACCTTTGCTACCTGCATGGGCCCTAGTTGGATTTACATCATCCCTTCAGCTGCTGACGAGTGTACAAAATGCTAGCCAAAGTTAAAACAACAAGAATACTACGATTAAAAACCTGGTAGATTTAAATTTACATTGACTGTTTTGGGACGTATGTACGCTCTCAGGAGGACAATAGTTTTACAATACTTCACCCCCTTTGAGGGTACAGCCACTAACAATTCTAGTTACTAATATAAACTACCAACCATTAAAATACATCTATTTACAGCACATACTATTCTTAATTCAACAAAGAAATCACTTTCCTTTAAAAAAACAATGATTAAATGAGAAATAACACTGTTAAAAAGATCCTTGACAGTTTTGACATTGAAATATTTATCCCTTGTGACCCAGATGAAACAGAGTTTGTGTATTGGAATTTAAATCGTTAATCAAAACCAGTTAGCACCAATGTTCAAACTGTTCAGTCTGTTTATGATGCAAAGAGTCATGCATTTTGTGTCTTAAATGATGAAGACACATGAACCATAGAATCCGTTCGTGATTCATGATAATTCCACAGTAATATATGTATGAGGTGATGTGAAATTCGACTCAACGTTGTGTCCACGATTAATGCCCTGGTAAAACGATGAGCATGCGCGACAACATGTATGATTTCGCCTGTTTGTACCTAATTCATCTCTCTGGGTTTTATGCTTTGTCAAACTAATATACCATACCTAATATACCATGGTTTATATGAATGCCGCACACCTGTGACTCCAAACCTACTTGTTATTGCTTTCTCCTCGTAATAACGGACGCCATAGTTAGCAAACACATCATGTCCAATATAGGCTAGTAAGACGTGAACTCGAAAAGTCGGTGTGTCATACATATGAAGGGTTATAATGTTGTATTGAATACGGTTCGTGTCTTTAAACCATACACCTATTTTTCCCCAATACCGCTAAATCACCAGTCATTTCCACAAATGACGGAACATTGACTTTTCTCTACAAACGCAAACCATTCCTTTACGCCAGTTACTTGCAACTTAAGCCCTTCCACGGAAAACGAGGGGTGTTTCATTTCCAGTGTTATGGGAAATTTACTGCGAGAGTGTAAAGTTGTACGTCTGTAAGTGTTTCGTTGCAACATTTTCATATTTGGACTTTCATCCACTATATACTAGGATTACCTGTGTAAATCAAGTCCTACTCTGAGGAATCGTTTCCTCCCGACAAAGACTAAATTACATGAAAGTTAAGTGCTAACTTAAAGCTAACCTGAAAATATTTTATATGTCTTTCTCTTACAATGTGAAGGGGACTGTGGGATAGATCAGTGATTGAAACGTTCCCTCGTCACCCCGAAGGCCCGGGTTCGATTCCCTCCATGGCCAGAATGTATGAAGTCCATTTCTCAGTTGTAATGCTGGAACATTGATAAAAGAGGCCATACCAAAACCACGCTCATTCACTGTCATGCACGATGTAACATTTGAGCCGTCAGTCTTTTAGCATTTGAAACCTGGGAATCACGGACACATTACCTTCTTAAGACTCCACATAAGACTATTCTTACGACTCTGTCTTGGTAAGGCGAGAATAATTACAATCATTCATTGTCGAGTTAATGGAGGAGAAAGTAGGGCATGGGTGTTTTTGTTTCAAGAAGACGATGTACCTCGGAGAACCATCTTGAACAATTACAGTGTGGATACAGAGTGGACACTTAAGTATGATTGAGGTAATTACAGTTGAAAGATCAACTGGATTGATTTGAATGATGATAATTGTGTTTAACCAGTAAGCGAATGACAATGGACACACGGCAAAGTCGTTGTAGACCATGGACCGAAAGGTTACTGTATTGAGCAGAAAAAGCCTCAATGATATTATCAATGTTTTCCACTACAATACTCTTAGCTGATCTTCGTTGCTGTTTTGGTTTGGTGTGCTTTGTTTTGTGTTTTGTATTTTACTGTTGTTGTGCTTATCAGACGCTACTTTCAGCAATATTCTAGCTTTATTTCGTCATATAGTCACATCGAGCTGGAGTGACTAGCTTTATGAGCAGCGATCTATGCTGATTGGATACAATGACATCAGTGGACCATCATCGAGACTGCAACCATTTCATCGGAAGGCACGTGCTGCTGAAAAGCAACTCTAACCAGTGTGTGTGTATGGATGTTGGTGGATGCATGTGTATTGTGAAAGTAAACAGTGTAGTAATCGATAGTTTAACAGATTAAGTTAAAGCACAAACATTTACCATATACATTAGTCTGAGGTATCAATTAAAACATACACAAATACTATGTCTATCAAGAATGTCTGCTTGACATCGCACCCAGATATAGATTCTACATAAATGCACTACCTCCTACGTACATGACCGCTTGGTATTATATACAAAAGTCAATCTATCTATCCAACAGCAACACGAGCGTTTGCAGCCAATGCATAGAAATTTTGTGCTTCCAGTTATTGACCAAAATCATGCCTTCGTCAAGGGGCGCGCTCTAGTTATCAAATACCTTGGAAAAATGAGAAAAGTTGGTGTTGTGGTTATCAGTTTGATCAAATGTAGTAATTCACACAGAAAAATAAAGCATTCTGTCTTGTCTATGCTGGTGGGAATATTTCATTCTTTATCTATATAGAATCAGTTTGAATTGGTAATCTCAGAAATATTTTTCGTTGTCTCGAAATATATGTAAATGCCGTAAATTCATCATAAGAGATCTATGGACTACTGAATGAAAGAGCCGCCCAAGCAAACTCACTCACTCACTCACTCAGTTACTTATAGAATGCAATCAGTGATCCAATTACGTTCCTCTGTATCCTTTAACAAAATGTCACAGTCACCCACAAAGACCAGAGGCGATTAAAATGCTTTCTATAGAACCTATTTAGTCATTTTTTTCACTTCAGGTAGGACTAATTGGGACAATTGTTGTTAGGGACAATTATGAAAAACATTATTTCATTCTGACATGGGCTTCTTGCGAAATCGACTGTAACGTTTTTGCCAATTCATCAACAGATATTGCTTTACATAATTAGAAACTGCTCGTAGGTTGAATCAGTTGATCTGCGTGCTTTGTAAAAAGACGAGAATTCAATACGTTGGGGACAAGTGACGATTTCTTGAACACATATCGTGGTCGGAATCTCTTGCACACTTTACCATCTAGCAACTCTACAATTAGAGAAAAACAGTGATGCATTTATGGACGAGAATGAGACCCACTGAATTTGTAAATTTATTTAACATTTCCAAAGGCATTAACACACAACACAAAATTAAAAACAGAACTATTAGGAGTCACTCTCCTTAAATGAAAATATACACGTGTTTATTATTTATTGGAACTTTAGCGTTTGTAAACTGAACACATTAAAGTACTGTCATTTTTTTAATGAATTGCATGGTGTGTGAGAGCTTTCTTTATCGCAAACAGTCAAATTAACGCCCCACTTGTCATAGCCTGAAAGTGAAGAAATGCCCGAGGTGACGCAGATCGTGGACGTCCAATACATGGCGAGAACCGCAAACACTGGTATATAGCGCTTACAAACTCACACATATAACAATTCCAATCAACAAAACCATACCTTCCCGGCATGCCTTAAGGGACGTAACAGCGTTCGGCTAAATGTGGATGCCAAGACCGACTCGCCGACTCCCCTTAATCCACAGGAGAGATCGTTTCTATTTCCACTGCACGGCGAATGGATTTGTAAAAATCCAAACTGTTACTGGATGCAATACATCAAGAGACATATTCATCCATTGATAGCTTGTGTATTCTAACAGCATAAAATTGTGAAATTCTATAAACTGGGTTTGTAATATCATTGTGTTCTTACGTTGCTATGTTTATCATTCAGGTTGAAATACTACTTTCCTTAAGAACAGCCACAATTGATGACGCAGCAAACGCAAGAAAGAACAGGCGCACCATAAAGCAGTCAGACGAAGGTGTATGCACTTTGTTCAGAGGACATTTCATGAACGCCTATTCAGCAGAAGGAATTTCGCAACTAATATGCATGTATGACCAAAATATCATAACAACGGAATCACAGGTAACAAACTAAGGAAGTTTATATTCAAATCACTTTCAATACAATTAATGTTTACAAGTTTGAGATAATCGAGGGTCCGGTTATATGGGGACAAATAATTTTGATACTTCAGCATCGGTGGTGCACCTAAAAGTATATTGGCTCTGCTATGCATATCAAGGCGGCGAGTTTACTAAGACAGAAAAAAGAGCCAGATGCAAGATTCGATTCGTTTGATTCACACAGGTTGGATGAAGTGAGTGAGTGTGGGTTGATGTGCTCTCGATGTTTGCACATAAACAAACATCAAGGGTACCTCAACCTATGCCCACTCGTGATCACTGAACGACTTGTAATGCATGTCTCTTATTCACAAAATTCATTCTGAATCTGTTCCGAGTGTCGAATTGACAAATGAATGCAATCAGCATCTAGTTGTTTTTCCCCGACAGAAAGTGACAAGTTGTAACTGTACAACTCACCATGAGAAGACCAAAGCACAATAGCAGGCATTAAGGAACTGAAGGCGGAACTGAGCTACCAGGGAAACACTGGTTCAAAATGACAATATGAAACAGTAATACCAGAAAATCACGGACTGTTCAGGTTACTATGCCATCCCAGATTTCAGTCTCGCCATGATTATTGTCGTGTTTGTGGGTTCCCCGATATGGTGAAGGCCTACAACATGCGTAATCATGGCTTTCATTCAACATGTAGCTGTCCGACAGCCCTTTGACATATGCTGTTAAACCAGAATCATCCATTTCATTGCTTTCACTGATCATGATTTTTATGTAAAGGCAGATGCTACGACAGTATATTTCAGTGACATGTTATATTCTGGGCGTATGTGTCAACGCCGAGGACTAATATGTCTCCCAAACAGATTCCAGTTGGAATAAGGCAAACTAGTTGCAAAAATCACATAGATCGATCGCTAAAAATCACCCATGACACAATATGCTCGCAAAGAGGGTAAACATGTTTTGTTATGCTAGTATCAAGTGTCCAGGTTAACGTCTTTAGATGTGGACCATTCCGAGGACAGTCTCCATAATCCCACCACGTGCATTATTTACCAATGCCCCTTCCATTCTGTCGACTGTCATATTTGTCTACCCACTTCCATCACCGTCCTCAGTCTCTGTTATTTAGTTTACCGTTTCCGACCGCAGTTGCTTGTTACCAAAGCCTTGTATATTTAGATCTGTTTGGTCTCAGTTGAAGTTTCCCTTTGAGGAACATGTTTCAATCCAGTTCTTGACAAATGTTCCAGCCACTCAAAAACAGTTTCTTTTAGACATTTGTAATAATTGTGCGATTGCGGAAGAGAGAGATTTGTGAGGACACGATTTCATCAGAAAAAGGCATTGTAAATCTGTGATGAAATACAAATAACAGGATGGTTAAGTTCAAAGACATTTACGAGCGTCAGCGCTACTGTGGTTTTCCAACCTTCTCGTAATCTGTCAGCTCACTCGTGGACCAAGAAGTATCACTGATGCGTTTCCTTCAAATCAACAACTCAATTATTACCACAAAGGCCAAGGAAAAGATATTCACTTTCTTTTTCATCAACATTTAGTCGAATTTCATCAGCATTTTCTGCATATTTTCTTCCTTGCATTGCAATCTGGCAGTAAAACTGTCAAAGCATAACAGGAAATTTCTCTTTATGATTCTCGAAACGGGAAGTAAACCAAATATATTTCACAACATATTTGCCACAAACCACGACGATTCTCGATATAACGCTCCTCTGTTCTGTGTTTCCTCTCGTGTTTGCGGAATAGGTAAGGTATATTACAACAGCCATTGCTGAAACATAACGTTGGTAAGAATGGTTACACAGGTCCAACGACTAAGTCAAGTTCTTCATTTACAGTTTATTTCAGATTCAAACAAAATGTTGTAATCATAAACATTCTTTTAGAATTTAAATGGTTCATATAATAAAAACAATCTTCGGAACATTTTAAAGCAAAAATCATAAACCATTCTAGCAAGTGGTCTTTGGTGACATGGTTAACCTTTCCAAATGAGTCCCATACACAAGAAGGGCTACGCCAGCTTGGGATTTGTTCATGGTGATAGGGAACATTGTTGTTGATACACAATTATTTATGACCTTATTGTCTGTGAGATGTTACATCTCAGCACCATTAGTGATGCATATTCAATTGAATTCACGAAATTAGAAAACAGTCATATTCAGTACGTAACGTAACTGTTGAGAAAAAGGAGAAAGCAGGATACTGTCGCCGAATCCTTGGTACCCTAAGGTCCAAAGCTGTCATTCTTATATCAAATTGTACGTCATGGAATATCCATATATTTTGTTATACTGTTTACACACGCGCATGGACAAAGGAAACGTGGACATGGACTTGGGGCAGTTTGTTCCAAAAAACGTGCAGTTTCAGTAACCCAATGTGCGCATTATATTGGTCGTCATGTCACTAAATAAATAAACATGCCATAAATAAACTAGTGGCCAAAAGAAAGTAAACACCCTTGCTAATGATCGATAAAAGCAAAATATGCACTCATTATGGACTGTAAAAAACACTTGCTTCTTATATCGTATTAGTACGTACTGTATTTGCCGACTGTATAATACGACGACGATCGCAATGTTCCTGGTTTCCATGCATGCGACGTCGTAGCACGGTATGTCGACTGATTACGTCCTAGAGCCGTTGCCGACGCTTCCATTTGCTCTGATGACCCGGTTGAGCAGATGAAGAGTACGCACATGACGGTCTTCCTGTAGAGTCGTCACACGTGGTGTGCCTGATCGTGACCTGTCTTGGGTGCTGCCTGTGACACTGGATCAGCATGATGATGGTACCATGTGTACAGTTCAGTGCCCTTGCAATATGGCTGTTGTTTGCCACACAACACTAGTAGTTGTATCATAAGAGATCGAGACAGACTCTGTAAAGATATGTCTGAACTGGATATTTGTTTTTGAAATGAAATACAAGGGAGTTACCTTTGTTAAAAGGTTTACCAGGCGTCAGGGTACCGAAATGAACAACACAAATACGTACCTTTTTCATTTTCGTCTCCAACATCACCCAAATCAGTCAAAGCAGGACATTGTAAAATTGATGTTGAAATGTCTATTCCGAATCCTTTGAGGTGTTTTAAATGTCAAAAATTCGGCCATGGCATAAATTTGTAGATACAAGTGTAAGAGTGATTTCAAAAAGTGTGAGAACTGTTCTGGTCCTCACTCTTCCTCCAGTAAATCGTGTCCAGTCTGGAAAAGAGAAATGGAAATCAACAAATCAATAAAATACACAAGGAACATCACTTACCTGGAGGCAAAGAAAGTTGTGATAAATAATGAACAGACTGAGACATATGCATCTGTGACAAAAATACGCACAGTGTCAACATCGACTGCATCAGTTCAGTGCCAGACAGATTTGACATGGGTGAACTTTGTCAATCCTCAACCAGTCGGCCATCTGAATCTGCTACTCAGACTACAGTTGAAACTCCACCGACACAGATATCTGAATCGTCATCTTCTGTGACACGTGAAACACCTACTGTGACAACTAAACTATCTTCCACGACCATTTCACAGCCATCAAAAACACATTCTGGAAAAGGACAAACTGCACCAACAAGGTATAAAACAGATTCATCTTCTCGTTCTAATCTACCGGGTAGACACCCTAAAGGATCAGATGATCCAGTCAAAGTATACAACAAGTTTGGATCACTTGAAGAGATGGATGTCTAGGAAAGCATCCATCGAAGACCTGCTAGTTTGTCGCCTAAAAGAAGCAGGCGAAGCAGATCTCCAGTCAAGCCGCCTAAGAGATGATTCATTTTCAAACACTGATTCAGTGGAATTATAGAGGATTTAAGACAAATTTTAACGGTTTATAATTATTGGTCCAGGACTTTAAACCATCGGCTTTGTGTCTTCAGGAAACGTATTTAAAGCAAACAGACAAAATGAACTTACGTCATTACAACTCATATCATTATTTTTCTCCTCCTGGCGATAGGGCCACTGGAGGTTCTTCTATCTTAGTCAGCCAGAATGTAATTCATAGCCCTGTTACACTTACATCTAATCTTCAAGCAGTTGCAGTACGTCTCACATTACACGTTGCATTTACCTTATGCTCTTTGTATATTTCTCCGTCTTCAACCTTTAGGAAATCAGACCTTCAATCAATCAATGTATGACCAGCTACCCAAACCTTGTTTTATTATGGGGGACTTAAATGGCCATATCCCACTCTGAGGTAGTACAACTACAAATGCTAAAGGTAAATTACTGGAAGAGTTCTGTTCAGATAATGATTTATGCATATATATTGACGGTTCTAACACCTATTTACATCCTGGTACATGAACTTATTCTGCACCATACATTATCAGCTCAGGGTATTTCAGGGAATACGCTGGCTGATCTTGCTGCTAAGGCAGCGCTCAACAAATCTGTGACTCTATTTCTAATTCCATACTCAGACTAAAAATTTAAACTGCTCTTGGATCTTTTATCCGTGATCTGATGCAGAAGAAGTGGTACACCCAAGTGGGTATCAATAAATTACATGAGATAAAACCTTACACTGGTTATAACCATTTGGGTTGTCAGTCCTGATTTGAAGAGGCCATCATGCGACGATGTCGTATTGGTCATACAAGGGATACACATGTATACCTGTTGAAAGATGAAGATCCTCCGTTCTGTATCCCTTGTCATGAGAGTGTCACGGTCAAGCATATTTGACTTGACTGTGTTGAATTCTCCATTCCAAGAGTATTTTAAAGTTAAAACAATTAAGGATCTTTTACTAGCGTTAGTTCTTATTTAATTATTGATTTTTTAAAGGAAATTGATTTTTTTCTTGAATTTTGAATAGTATGTTCTGTAAACACATGTATTTTAATGATTGGTAGTTTGGATTAGTAACTTGAATTGCTGGTGGCTGTACCCTCAAAGGGGGTTGAAGTATTGTAAAATTATTGTCCTGCTGAGAGGGTACGTAAGTCCAAAAACGTTCAGGTCTATGTGAACTTTTCATGCTTTTTAAACGTAGAGTTCTTTTTGTTTTGATTTTGGCTAACTTTTCCTACAATCGCCAGCAGCTGAAGAGATGGTGTAAATCCAACTAGGGTTCATGCAGGTAGCAAAGGTACTGTAAATCCCCATGGTCCCTAGTGTGGTGATCTACCCACTGTTGTTGGCAATCTATAGCCTGTTTTTATGTTGCATTGTCTGAATAGTGATATTGGTTTTGACTTTCCATGGTAGTTTTAATTCAAATTGTGATATTCTAGTTGTTTTACTGTCCTTCGTTGACAGAATTTTACAATATGCATATATTTCATTTAAATGTTAAATGTTCTCGTCACGATATGGCTGAGATATTGCCGGTGTGACGTTGAATATTTACTCACTCGCTCACTCACTCACTCACTCCATCATATATAATGATGACAATGGTTTAGGGTTTTTAATGCAAACATGACTCGCATGTATTTAATTTACACTTATCATTCCCCTATGTTATACATACTCGCCGCTAAAAGAAACGCAAAATTCATCAATATCTACTATGACGTAAATCCACGGGTTGAATAGCTTTCTGATATGTAACTGATTCCGTTAATGCCGTTTATCACGGCAAAAGGAGAACTGTTTACCACAAACACAGCACACGTGACGTCACTAAGTCAGTAGTTTTCATTTTGTCCGTGCAGAGACAGGTCTTTAAGTTAGAATTGCATGATGTTCTTGCTATTACGATGCTACCTAAGGAATTCATACTGCTACAGCTCTGTATTCGCATTTTCAGGCACTAGTGAAAATGCCACATTACGTGCTAACGAACGTCAGAGAGCAATACGGAATGCTGAGGCAGGTTAGAGCATCCAACGCGTCGCCAGGTATTATGGAACATATCAGTCCACCATCTGCAGACTGCTTTACCACTATCAGCAGACAAACACTTCGCTGACCACCCTCGTAGCATGCCTCTATGTGTAACGTCATACCGACAAAACCGCCACATTATGCGGGGGCGTGGTAGGCTGGCTATCCAAGGCGCCAGGCTACTAATCCAGCGAGCATGGAGGTACCGGGATCGAGCCCACCTGTGACCGGGTGTGAAACTCCTTTGAGTCAACTTCGTGTGCAGACTCTCTCTCAGTGATGTCACAACCCCTAGTGTGCAGTACACAACCATTTGCGCTTAAAAGAACCCACGAATCCGTTGTTGGATGACCAGATGGTGGCAACACGAATGCGTACAAACACCCAGTTGCGGCTGCAGCAACGTGCAGTAAACATGGCCAAAGTACTGTGACTATGTGTTCCAGTCCACCCAGCTGTGAATGGGTACCTCGTAAGGATGGGAAAGCCACATTAAGTCGGTGCGCCTTGTAAGGCTGCAACAGTTGTATGATCTCCATGGAGTTGACATTGAAAATACGATGTGCCGTTGTGATGGGCATCCAATGATCGAGAGAAAGAAAGCGCCCTTGAGCAGCTGAACTAACTGGATATCGGCACTATACACATATCCAGTTGTATTGTATTGTATCATGACCAGCTAACACAACTGTCCGTAACAACATATAAAGACACAACAGACGCATCATTGACAACACTGTTCGTCTCACTCAGGGTGGTTTTCGTTGCTGTCGACCACACGTTGGTTCACGTTTGACGCAACGACACAGACGTGCTCGACTGAACTGGCGGCAGTCTATCGCAACTGTCGCCAAAGTCAGTGGCAGAACATCGTCTTCTCAAATGAAAGTCCCTTTCTGTATCGATACCGCTGATGGTGCCATAGGCTGGGGACGTCATGATCAACATGTAATCTTTGAGAACAATGGGCAAGGTTGTGGTAGGGTTGTTACTGCGCAGCGTTACTTCGACAAAGTGTTGAGACCAGTAATTCGTCTATTTTGCACGAAGACGTCATCTCGCTTTCCAGCAAGATAACGCGATAGCCCACACAGCAAGACTGACACAGACATTCCCCCGAACAACGACATACAGACGATGGATTGGCCAGCTTTAAGCCCTGATTTAAATCCCATCGAACACCTCTGGTAAAAGCAAATTCACCAACAGTGAGTGTGTCCAGTAACTTGCAACAACTGCAACGGAATGTTGTTGACTCTTACAACAACATCCCCAGGAGGTCCATTCGAAGTCTCTTCAACAGCATGGGGAGATGTACAGCCGTTGCTGATGGCCACACCTGATATTGACGTTAACGTTTGTTTCGTTTCCTGTTCCTAAAGCCATGCGTTATGTGGTTTCCATATGGACGGATTGATTGGATTTTCAAGGCATGCGTTAGTGTCAAACACTGAGTGCTTTCTTTCGCGTTATCGTTGTCTCTTGCGAATGTAAATGATCTACCTTCAGTTGCTGGCAATCTATAGCTCTATATTGTACTGTCTGCTTTAAATACTAGAGCGTTTTGCGTTTCCATCCTAGTTTTATATCCATATATGTGATAGCCTAGGTTTTTACTGTCCATCGTGGCAGATTTTGTTCTTCAAATGTTTTCATTTTTCTTATATGAATTGTTTTCGTCACGATATGGTTTAGATATTACCGATGTGACGTTAAATATTAACTCACTCACTTGCGAATATAACGTTGATAGAAAAATGTCATTTTTTTCACTCATTGTCAATATCATCATTTCACACTATTGATTTCGCGTTTCTTTGAGTACTAGGTTGCCATCGACTTCGTGTTTTCATATTTACACGATTACCACCCGAGGGATCTCAGGATGAATTGACTAACAATCCATAACATTTTTCACATGACGAAAACTTTCGTTTGCTTCACTTCGTCCACTTCCCAACCTGCTCTGTGAGTTGTAAAAGCCTTGTTTGTTCCTGTGTTCATGACCCGTGAAGGTCCCGGGGTAAATAGGCCTTCAGCAACCTATGTTTGCCATAAAAGGCGACTATGCTTGTCGAAAGAGGCGACTAACGGGATGGGGTGGTCAGGTTCGCTGACTTGGTTGACACATGTTATCGGTTCCCAATTACGCAGATCAATGCTCATGATGTTGATCACTGGATTGTCTGGTCCAGACTCGATTGTTTACAGACCGCCGCCATATAGCTGGAATATTGGTGAGTGCGGCGTAAAACTAAAATCACTCACTCCTGTGTTCATTCTCTTTGATGGTCAATTATTCACATGCATGCTGTACCGGGCCAATACTTGCCTCAGACGCTTAGAGCGTCCGAATTACGAAAGCTTTTCGTTTGAAATAAACATGGTCAATTGACTTTAATTGGAATCAAGGAAAAAAGCATCCTAATGCAATCATTTGTAGAGTTGAATGCATTGAACACATCTGACTTATTCATTCATGTGGAAGAAGGATTTGTACACTATCAGAATATCTAGTCATTTTACCACCAACAAAACAGCTGGATGTAAAAGACATTGATGTCGGTTTCGAGGCTTTTTTATGTGGTAATTGTGCATCATTCAACGAATATAAACTGCATTCAATTGCTTTGGAAATGAGTTAATAACATACAAGTACGCTTCCAATAAAACTTATTCTCATGAATAAAGACCAGTATTGATCGAACACTTCTGGGAGAAAATTGTCACTTTAGATTTAGGTATCCACTTTCATGAAAATAAAACCTGTAATATACTTAATACCTAAACATCAGTTATTCATATTCCAGTGGTACGTTGTTCTTTTAGAAGATAGACCTGTTAAAATGGTCGTAATTATTGGACGTCCTTGGCAGCTGTTTTTGTTTCATCAGGAAACCGGTCAAAACAAAGACAGCTTAGAGAGATCATTTGTTTCATAGTATTTTTTAAGTTAAAGGAAATTATGTCTTTTATCAGTACAGAGAAACTAAAATCTTAGTAGTATGTTTCCCGGGAAGCTATCGTTATGTTTGTGTACTTAGGAAATCTTTAATTATGACACTATCTTTCCTTTTCGTTTGACTATATAAGCATGGGGCACATGGAAAAGACCATGGCCTGCCATTTACTGTCGACGTTTGGACGTGAAAGAAACCTTTAACTGTGTGTTCGAATTCTGGAATGCCCTATTTACGTTTTATAGGTTTCATGGAAGAAGTAAACGCATGGCTCCTCCACATTTTCCAGCTCTTGAGATTGAGTTTACAGGCTGTGTGATATAACTGGTATGCTGTTGGTAACTGCCTTCCCATCAGGCCGATATGGCATCTCACAGAAAGTTCAAAACAAGCACGTATCTTGCTGATTTGACAGACAATAAGCTAATTGTTACCTTATTAAACCCGTTTTGCCCACCAGTTGGTGCGAGAACAACCCGCCATAGGTTCCTGATTGGGTTCTTGTATTACAAGAAATATGAAGAACCTGTACGTATCACATACCATACATTAATCAAATGGACATAATATACCAGTAATGCTCATTATTACCCGCGACAACGAAGGTCTCCTAAGCTGTTAGGATAGCTTAACCGAATGTGGTACATATGTCAAGCACTATATACGCCGTGTGGGGATTAGATCCAGATATGGACTTTCTTTGTGGTTTCCATGGAAATATGACTATGACTAATGATGAGGATGTTACGTTGTCAGAAGCACATCTTCCAAGCTATACATGCTGTCTTTATTAAACTTCGTACGTATGTCAGGCTTGATCCCTATCTGTGCGTCTTGGGGGATACACTAGTTGTGCTCTTTTCCAGAGCACAACTTTAAAACCGTTCACTATTACTTCACCAAACTTGGTATGTACATAGATGGGTCTGGTGGTAAAGTGGTACCCTTTGGAAGGTTTGCATTTCTGCTTGAAACAATTTAGCGTTTCCATGGCAACAAGTTCGACCTCTACTGTAGTCGGTGGTACAAATGAAACGTTCTTTTCCCGAGTAGAACAGTAAAACTTTACAATACTCTCCTTCCAATCTGTCATAATACTATTCACACCAAAACATTAACATATCATGATGTACTAATAATTAGTAGTATGTTCATTAAGAGTTTTTTGTGTTTCTGTATGTTTCTGCTTTTGTTTTGTGCCAGCTACAAAGGCTGTGCAAGCTAAACGATTTCCGTCTTTTTGTGACCCCTGAAGATCCGGGTTCGTTCACAAAAACGCCATCTGTTATGAAAGAAAGGAAAAACACATTCATCACCATGGGATAATCAGAATGAGTTGATCAGATGCTATCCATTCAGCCCAAAATAATTCAGCTTTACTGTCAAGCATTAACTAAATGCATCGATTTCCCCATGTGTAATTATGTGAGATAAGAGAAACTACAGCCTCCCCGGCGTTTCATCTGTTGAACCATTAGTTTAACCTGCAGGAGTGTTGCTGAAAATCAGAAAAACTTTGCAACTCGGTTTCCCGCATTGGCACTGGATTTGAAAACATTGGCCTCTTTGTAACCTATTGACAAATTGTCATTTAAGGTAAATTTGTGATAAAGCAACCAGTTTGGTTTTTTTTATTTTATCGTATTCTCCATTTTAGTCGTGAGATGTGACCGAACGGACAGTGGTCAGAATCGGTTGATCGGGTTTCTTCGTGCCCAAACGAACAGTGGTCAGTGAGTCAGTGATACCGATCGAGCTGGACCGTCTGGTCCAAACCCGATCATTTATAGACTGAATTTAGTTTTACGCCGCACTCAGCAGTATTCAAGCTATGTGGTGGCGATCTGTAAATAATCAAGTCTGGACCAGACAATCCAGTAATCAACAACATGAACATCGATCTGCGTAATTGGGAACCGAGGACATTTGACATTTGCACAACACCATCCAGCAAATGCCTAAAATGCGCCTGACCACACGATCCCGTTAGTCGCCTCTTACGACAAGGATAGTCGCCTTTTATGGCAAACATGGGTTGCTGAAGGTCTATTCTACTGCGGACCTTCACGGGTCTTATTTATAGATGCATCTCCTATAGACGGAATGTCTCTAAGTGATGCTTTGTAGTGACTAAATATCAAAACACGCAAGATTATTATTTCAAAACTACATGTAATCAATGCATAGTGAAGAGAGCAGTTTCAGAGGATGCTGACATCCCATCCCATTTGATGTTATTGTTCTGATATCAAAAACCGTCTCGGTTGGCATTTAAAATAGTGAAACGAATGGCTTGAAACTGTCAGACAAATGGCATGGCTATTGAAACAGGAAGTTCTTATGTATAATACGTTCTATGTTCTAAGTAAAGTGTTTATAATTTCCCGTTTCCTGTCAATTTAGATACACAGGCAGCGTTATTTGACTTACAAAGGAGCATTATTAATATTCTGATACGACCCTGTAACACTGTTTTCCTGTAACCTTTTACAATAGCTCATTGTCAGCCATCTGTGACTGTGTTATCTTCAACTTCTATACAGCACTTGCGTTACATGAGAAAAATAACCACTTGAAAGACACATTAAGAGAGTATTTGTGCCAGTTTACACTTATCATAGGGGCACACAGAGCACGCAGCCTAGACTACAAAATGTCCGACTTCCATTTTTGTTGAAGTCGCGGTGGCTGACTTTTTGTGCTGGCGATTAGGTGCCTGACTCTGAGGGTGCGGGTTCGAATCCCGGGAGCGATTCAAGCAAAAAAGTACCACAATTTGCTCTTTATGAAGAAAGTGCATTCACACATACCACTGATGGGCAGTATGTTATTAAATTTAAATGTTATTAGGGAGAAACATTTGGAATCTGATAATGACAATAGTTTTTCAGCCAATAGATATTGATGCACAATACAACATGTTGCTTCTTGATAGTGTATTTCTGAATGAAATGTCTGTTTCATGTTTGTCACATAAAATAGCTCCCGTGACGATGCGAGTTAAAACTGGTCCTCCGTAACCTCTGCATACTTACGGCAAGAAGCAAACAACGGGATCGGGTGGTCAAGTCCGCTGACTGGGTTGGCACACGTCATTGCTGTGATGGATACTCATATTGTTACCTCATTTTCTCATAAAAAGCCAGTGAGTAATATGTAGTGTAAAATTTCCTGCCTTAATGAATGCCGGAAACCCCTGGCATTTACTTTAGCCATTCTCCATTTAATCAGCCCACGAAATCCGTAACGGCGTGGTGGTCTCTAGAGTGAATCAGTGAGTATGATTTAAGGTCGCTTTTATCAATATTTCAGCATTATAACGACGAAGACACCAGATATGGTCTCCACAGTTTGTACCCATGTGGGGAATAGAACCCGATTCTTCGGAGTCACGAACAAACGCTTTAACCACCGAGCTACCACACAGTTCCAAAGGTGAAGTCACCACAGTACAACATAAACTGGATGGGAGTCCAGGTTGTAATCGGGGACCTTTGACGATCTTAAAAGGCAAATAAATATTTATCATGTGGTCAGGTTCGGCGATTCGGTTTAAAGTGCGTCAGCATATCCTGGCGCACAGAATGGTGTCCGCAATATGAATAACATCTGCATGGTGGAGGCTGGATTGTAGTTGAAAACTAAACAGAACAAAGGAAATATCCTCAAAACCCATCGCTGTCCAGTTGCCACACACACAGGACTGTCATGTGTACTGAGGAAAATGATTAGGGTTCAAAGAGAATGGTTATTTACGTTTTCATAAACTAAATAATATAGACTTTTTACAAGAATACCTATACAACATCTCTCTCGCTGTATGGCAACAATCATTCCTCGTCCATCAGCATGCGAAATGGCATTCTTTCTTTCTTCTTTTGTTTTGTGTTAACATTCAAATACCTCTTGGTCTGGTACACAAACGAACCTGTCAGTCTCATGTGTAGGTGTAAGATTAATAACAACACTATCAGTGTCACATCTAACAGCATCAAATAATTGATGTATGTACATAAAAGTAAATATCCACATAAAATACTATAACAGTCTATCTGTTATGAGCAATGCTCTATGCGTAATGCATGATCCTGTATTACTATCAGAAAATTGTAAAGTAAGCCTATATTGAACTTGATCATAAGTCATGGCACATAAGCACACTTCATGGTATGATTTTAAGGTATGGTGTATTCAAAGGTTTAAATGCACATAAAAGTTTATTTACAAGCATATTCATGTTTTCTGTTCATCTACAGATCTACAGCATCATGAAGTGATAGTGTTCAACGTGTGTAAATGCAGAAGAAACTGGCACTGAAACGTTTTCTCTAATAATGGTTCAAACGCGTCTCATAATGTCGGCACAACACCATCCAGCAAATGCCTAAAATACGTTATTGTAGCACCAGATACTCATAGGGGGTTAAAGTACTGTAAAATTATTGTCCTTCTGAGATGGTACGTAAGTCCCAAAACATTTTATGTAAATTTAAGTTTTCCAGGTTTTTAATCGTAGCATTTTTGTCGTTTTCATGTATGGCTAAATCTGTATGTATGCCAGTGACTGAGGGGATGGTTACCTGTAAATCCAGCTAAGGTCCATGCAAGAAGCAAAGGTGCTGTAAGTCCCCATGGTCCCTCGCATGATGATCTACCTTCAGTTGTTGGCAGTCCATAGACCTTTTTTATAATGTATTGCCCTCTGTAGTTAAACTGTTTTAGATCTAATTACTAGTTTTACATTCTTGTCTGTGATATTCTAGTTAAATTTCGTTTACAGCAGGTTTTTGTCAATGTGTCATTGACTAATATGTATAAGTTTATAATTAATCGTTCTCAACACGATATGGCTGAAATATGGCCCATGCGACGATAATTTTTAACTCTTTTAAAAAGTACTGTAAAATTATTGTCCTCCTGGGAGGGTAAGTAAGTCGAGAAACATTCAGTGTAAATGGAAGTGTAATCCATGCAGGTAGCAAATGAAACGGGTACGTAAGTCGACGTCCCAACCTTGCCAAAGTAAATATCAAAGTTGGCTAACTTTGCCTACAATCGCTGGCTGCTGAAGGGATGATATAAATCCAACTAGGGTCCATGCAGGTAGCAAATGAAACGGGTACGTAAGTCGACGTCCCAACCTTGCCAAAGTAAATATCAAAGTTGGCTAACTTTGCCTACAATCGCTGGCTGCTGAAGGGATGATATAAATCCAACTAGGGTCCATGCAGGTAGCAAAAGTAGTGTCTATAGCCCAGTTACATTTTGGTCTTGTTCTCTTATAACTATATTGTTTTAGGATTACCTGCTATTTTTACCTATATAGCCTCTTTTTACCTTGTATTGTCGTCTGTGGTTACACTGTTGTAGATCTCATTACTAGTTGTAAATTCGAATCTGAGGTAATCTAGTTAATTTACTGTCCTACTGCCACAATTACTATGTATAAAATTAAGTGTTCTCATGACGTATTACCGATGCGAAGATTTTTACTCACTCACTGTCCCTAATGTATTGATAAAATACCACGGCATACCACTGAGAACTAATCATACATAATATGCGAAAGGAATAATATCAAAAATGAATATAATGTTTTTCGCATCTACTGTCTGCAGGATAAAGATCAAAGGAACCATTATACCCCATCCATTTCGTATAATAAAATGCCCAGCCTCTACAGAATGTGTCAACCTTTGTAAGCATGTATTGTATAAACGTAAATGTGATTGTACCATCCGCTCTATGGGAATCTTGGCAACAGTTCAGAAATATTGATCGTCTTTTAATTGTCATCACAAGTTCAATGCACAGAGCAAAGGCATCTATTCGTCACTCCATCTTTGTCCTATTAGGAGATAAACATCATGTGTTGGCCAATTTCCGGGTGTTATTGAGTTTACTCATGATGTTAATCGACATTGTAAACACAAACGTAAACCAAAGGGGTTTTAGTGTCTGCACTCGTTTACATCGAATACGGACACAGCAGTGAAGTGTCATCAGCTGGCCGTTTCAGCTGGTTCTCATGGTAGCATCTGGAGTTGCTCATTTGTGACTTCATTCTAACTTTACGTCACAATATGATTTGAATGACGTCACCACTGTTGATGACACAACAAAACAATTGTTTACGTGTCAATACGCGGTGAATAGTCTTTCAGTTTCATCTAATACCATTTAATCATGCTTTTCAACCAATCAGATTACAGAACACAGTGACTTTTGGTTTACAATAAATGTTGCCATCTAAACTAATCGGTATTGAACCGCACCTGTATCTACTGAGTAGGACCAACTTGTTTATCTGTCCTTGCAGCAGAGATGGAATCACCGCTGGACTTATCACTGTTATCAGTTGTAAGGGAGAACTTATTGTACGACCGAATCTGGCATGGTCAATCCGTCGACAGTGCCAGAATACCACTTCAAGATCGAAAATGATTCGAGTATGCTCAGTAGCATACCTGTGTTCGTCGATCAGACTTTGGGAGAGGTGGTACAGACGGTAGCTGTCTAACACTGAATTTTGCTACTGGTGATGTCGAATGGAACTTTCTCGCCAATACATTTTCCCGGCTCCAGTGGAGGTGTAATCCAGTGTCTCAAAAGACTCTCCAGAACACTTTTAAGACTTCAATATCTCTGTAGGGGCCTTGATGCGAACGCGTCCATTCGTCACGCAAAGGTCAAATGTGCAAAATCCCATGGTGAGATACTGTGGGAACGTGTTTAAATTTCAACTCTTCTGATTAATGTCCACATGTATTCCCCAGATTAGAGTCCCAACAAATTGATATCTATTCTTATGTCGAATCGCTGGCAAGGAGATCGATGTGTTTACCTAACTTAATTACTGATCACAAATTGTACATTTATCAGTATTTCTTACTTCCTATTCCCTCTTAAACATCTACATTGAAAGTCAAGCGGAGACGTTAGGCACAATGGTCTTAGCCGCAGCAATACTATTTCAAGAACCCTGTAATCGAGTCCAAACTAGACCCGATGTTTCCAGGCAAGTTTAGTGGTTGTGGTTTAGCCCAATACTGAAGACTCGGGTTCGAGTACGTATATGGACACAATGTGTGAAGCCCATTTATGGTTTTCCCAGCCGTGATGTTGTTAGAATAATGCCAAAGGTTGCGTAAATCTACAACTCTCTCACTCTAGATTGTGTTAACCAGTATTCATACATATATATTCAGATACTCAAGACATGAATGTCTAGTGCCTGCTTAAATTCGCGCTTTCGATCCACATCAAGCTGATGCACTGTGACATTATTGTCTCTACTGTTAAAAAGACAACACCACAAAACCTGACAAAATACAAGAGAAATTCCCTTTAGAACAGAGTCGATCAGTGAGTAGCTTTAATCATTAAAAAGTATTGGTGATAAGAGGTGTTCGTGGAATGGTAAATGTATCCTGTCCCATCGTAGGCACCCGCCACAGTGACAAACAAGACAACGTGCTAATGAAAAGTCAGGAAACGACATCTCAAACTAAAGAATGCATCGGGTATCATGTCTTGCATGTATCATGCATTTGGAAATGTCCTCCTCTACCATAACCAGTCATGAAAGCGATGTGAAATCAGTCTGCCGCTCATTCAGTCCATCAGTTTCAACTGTGGTCTCATTGGTAGCCATTGCAGGGACTGAGGAACTAGCGTTATGTGGATTGTTCAGGGGATTTAGCTGACAAGTCAGGCTAAAGAGTTTGTTACTTTCTGTAGTTTTCGGAAAATCCATTGAAGATGTCATTAGAGTAGTCAGTCTTTTAAAGAACCTGAGATCACATTAGGTCCTGAGATGTGGTAAGGGAGCTTCTGATGCTACAGATGTTCCGCAAATGTAAGCATCAAATGATTGTCCAGATTGTCCAAGGTTTTTGATGGTTCCGAAAATGGAATGACACTGTTGTAAATTGCGATTGAGTTCATCATTTGATGAAGATTATTTTCGTGCTGACAAATTCGTCGGTCTTCGTCTCATTCAGTTTGAGTAAATGTGACGTCATCCATATTTGTACGTTTTACGCGTTTAAACTTGTATAGTATGATACTGGGTGCTAAGTACTGGGTTCTCCGAATCGGACACCTGGGTGTCATCTGCATCACAAAGGTGCGTCATATCATGTGTATTGTTTACATCTCCAAGATCTCAGGTGAAAAGCATAAACAACATTGGTCCTACAGCCGATCCTAGTGGCAGTCCACAATGAAAGCTTTTTCCTGATGCCTGATCATTGATGATGACTGACTGTTGAAACAAACCATGCCATTCTGTTTACTCCAAGTCCAAGGCTGTCTCCAAAATTGAAAGATTAAATTATTAACTCAAATCGTTAATGGTTGTACCCTCAAAGGGGGTTGAAGTGCTGTAAAATAATTGTCCTCCTGAGTGGGTACTTAAGTCCCAAAACATTTGAAGTAAATTTCAGTTGTCCAGATTTTTAATCGTAGCATTAAGTGTGTTTTTACTTTATGGCTAGATTTGTCTGAACTATTAACGGCTGAAGGGATGGTGTAAATGCAACTAGGGTCCATGCAGGAAGCAAATGTACTGTAAGTCCCCATGGTCCTTAGTATGGTGATCTACCTTCATATAGCTCATTTTTATATTGAATGTCCTCTATAGATACATTGTTTTAGGTCTATTGACTAGTTTTACATTCTACGCTGTGATATTCTAGTTAGTTTTACTGTCCCTCGTTGACAGGGTTTTACAATGTATGTGCTATGAATTCATTTGTATTTTTATAATTAATCGTTCTCGTCACGACGTGGCTGCAATATTGCCGATGTGACGTTAAATATTAGCTCACTCACTCACCCAAAGCTGTCTCCGAAGTGTTTGGGGATGAAGAGTGTCAAACGAGTGGCCAACATTCCAAGAAATTCAAGTGGGTCACACTTTCCGCCCTCAACCTATCAAAGTAAATCATTGATAACACGACTTTCTGATAAGTCTGTGCGCTGGAAGATGGGAGTTGGGTCACAAGCAACAAGTGTAGGAAGAAAGGGTAATATGAAGAAAAGGTAAGTTTTCAAGTCATTTTGATCACATCCTGTTTTCTATATCAATGGTCTGATGACTGCTTCCTTTCGGGGTATAATAGGACCTGCGCCTGAAGTTAAACTCACTTCACCAGTTTACTTATTGGGACAGTAGCGACATTAGTAAGTTCCAGTCACATATTACTGGATTACTCAAAAACCGTTTGAAAACCTCCGCTTCTGTGAATGGCTGAATGCTGTCCAAGAGAGAGCAATCACACTGGCATGTATATCCGCTTTTGGAATAATCTATGTCTTGAAATGTATTATTAATCCCTAAAACATCATCCTCAGACACATCCCTGATCAGACAGGCTTTTATCTAGTCTGTATCCTGAATCTGACTTCTTCGACAAGCGTGCATGGTGTACTTTACCGTATGAATGTTGGCGTGATGCTATCCTAGAAAAGGCCCAAAATATAACACAAAACCTAAATAGCAAAGCAATACGAAAAAGCTGCTCCTCAAATTATACCCCTCAATCACCAGTGACGTTTATTGAACATTATGTTGCCGAGAATTTATATCTTTCATCCAAGATTCATGAAAATGAAGCTTGCTAGACAGTTTTTAAGTCAAACTTTGACTTACATGAGCACCTAATTTACAAGCTATTTTTTATTAGAGAGGTTGAGCAGCGCGACGTGTACATGTACGGCTACGGGTGATTAGGGGATTCCCCTAAATACGTGTGTATTACGTCATCACTATTTGCTAACCTGTCGTCCTACAAGTTTCCGCTGTCGCCTACTTCGAAGGATACACGTAAGTGAAAACTTGTGAGCATTTTTTAAAAAACAGCTGAACAGACTGTTGAATCCTAAAGATAGTATATTAATATAAGTATCAAGGTATCATCCAGTATTAAAATTGTGACAAGTTTCTGTGAAATATAGCGAGTTATTTGCAGTATTTTAGACTCGATATTTAGCCTATCATTCCTGAAGGTCATCGTTAGAATCGTTGATATCAATAGTTTGTCAATATTATTTATATATGTTGCAGACATGTGCATTATGAGTAATTACGAATTTCAGTATGGCACAATGCAAAACCCAAGTCAGGTTCTCTGAAAAAGACGATGTGACACTGCTCAGGGAAGTGTTGGCTTCCAACCCGTTCAAAGACAAGGGCAAATGGCAAGCAGTAGCAGACAATTTGACAACTACACGGTCAAACTTTAGTGTCGATACAAGGCGAGTTCGTGAGAGGACGCATTTGATGTTGGACCAGTTCAAACAGAAAACTGCGGAAGATTTAAGAAGGTAATAAATTATGTAACAGTTAATTTTACGCATGTGTAGATAGCCTATAGCATAGGCTATCCAATTTGAATATTAAAAAGCGTAGATCGGTTATAATTAGCCGCTAAGATAACAAACAGCCCAAATCTATTTACTTATATTAATATTTATCCAAAAATCTACGAATCTACGCAATACAGTTTGAAAATGCAAAACAGGTTGTTGTAAACAGATTAGGTCTTGTCAGAAATGTGCATAATGTGCGTAGGGTTTTCACCTAGACGAAATAAAAAATATATATGTATATGTTAAAAAATTAACATTGTGTTTGACATTACTGTTTAATTCAAGTTGAATTAAATTGGAAATCTTAGAGTAATCATTTTGTGATATTTAGGTTTAGTAGATCTTTACAATACTACTCCTCTGATATTGTTGTTTTCCAGTTCTGGCAACACAGAGGAATTTGATGAAAAGATAGCTCTCTTGGAAGAAATAACAGAACTCAGGGAGGAAGAGGATAGGAATCGTGAGGAGGAAAAGTCAAAGAAAATTGCGATTGAGAATAAAGGGAAAGAAATCAGAAAGAGAGCTATGGAGGGTATGAGTAAAGGTTTGTGATTCTTTCCTATATATTGAAAACACAATGTGAAACATCTTGATGTAAAACTTACGCAAAGTAGCAATGGTGTATGAATGTTTTTGGGGGGTTGTTGTTGTTGTTGTCTTAAATAGGGTCTTAAATATGAATATTTGTTACCTGAATTCAGATCACTCGGAGGAGACAACCCTTAATAAGAGGAGAAGCAGCACCAGCGTGCTAGACTACCTGAAATGTAAGTCGGAGCAGGAGGTAGAGCTGAGAAGAGAAGAACTGAACATTAGAAAGGAAGAATTGAAACTTGAGAGGGAAAGATTTGAACAGGAGAGAGAAGAGAGGAGACAAAGAATGGAGATGGAAAGCAAAGAAAAGACAGCTTTGTTTGAACTCTTACAAAAATTTATTAACAAATAATTTATATGAAGGAAATGTGCCAAAACAAATTCAGAAGAATCAAGGTGTAACTTCAAATGTACCTCTAACAGATTTGCATTGAATAAATATATGAGACAATGGAATATGCAGTTATGTTTAGAATCAATAAATCACTAACAGGAGCATAGCTACGGTATTCGCTTAGGAAATTGCTTACAAATAGATGACTGTAATTGTAGCAATGAAATATCTTTGTCTTTAAAAAATTCATTAAATTCTCATTCAATTAATACTATTATTTCGCCCACGCATACAGAATGGCTTAGCTGTGCCCCTGTAACGCTGCATGAAAGGGGTGTGGTAGGGTAGTCTAATGGTTAAAGCATTCGCTTGTCATGCTGAAGAACTGGGTTCAATTTCCCCAGATGGGTACAATGTATAAATCCCATTTCTGGTGTTTCCCGCCGTGATATTGCTGGAATATTGCTGAAAGCGGCATAAAACTCTGCTAACACATTCTACATGAAAGCACAGGTCTGGAACAGTTATGATCTAGTTTAGTTGTGTATGTACTCTTGAATTGATGGTGGATCGAGCTGAAAGAAAGAGCTAGTTTCACTTCCATACAGGCACGTGTGGCAGTTTGTGAGGATAGCAGCAACTTTGTAGTATTTACCAACTGGCTGCAAATACAGTTTTTGGTTCTTTTTGAAATCTAGAAATGCAAATAGTGTGAGCAGCTTGCCAAAAGTCCACTCAACACAGATTCTGACGGCTGACATCTTCTTGTTGAATAGAGCTTGATTAGCTGTCATCACTCCTCCTCTGTATGGTGCAATTATGTAAGGTGAAACTGGATATGCTGGGTCTCCATATACACAAAATACATTGTTTCGAAATGTCATATTCTCTGACATATCTTTTTCAACATCGCTTTCTCGTAACATACCAGCATCATGGCGGCGGCCTTCAATGGGGCCATACAAATGGGCTATCATTCCATTCGGTGTTACTATACTCTGGTACTTCAAACCATGTACTCGTTTATGTCCATTGAAAACGAGTTTTTGGTTTTGTTGAGGCCGGCATATCGGTCGCACAGTACCATCAATAAACCCCCAGCAGTTAGTGAGAGGTGAACCTTGGTAATGAATGGAACGAGACATATCTTCCAGATGATCATGTGATAGCCAGGGTTTGTCTAGATTGTCCAGTAAATGATTGTGCATATCATAAATGTAATTTAAAACAGTATTAAAAATGTGAGACAATTCTGAAGTCGATCGACCAAAAAAGTGCTTTAAGTCTTCAAGCCGATTTGGATAGGAGAGTCTTCTAAGGAGAATGCACAGACCATCAATGCCTGGACAAGTTGTACGATTCGAGCAGTGGAATTCGTCAGGCAGCAGTAGGGTTGCTTTGAGTGTGAATAAATCTTCTCTAGTAAATCTGAACCACTTACGGCACTGATCGTTAGTAAGTTCATGTAAATTAATGTATCTTTCGGGCAAAAGATCATCTTCTTTCAAAGCAGAAAGCAACAAAAGATCATCGTTATCTTCCACAGCAGCCAAAAGATTTATATTTGCCGCCATTACTAACTTTATTCACACGAATGTAAGCATGTTACAGACTTGTCCAAGTCGGAAAATTTGACCAATCAAAGGCCGTTTTACATACACATGTAATGTACCAGCACACGTACCCGTACACGTAAGATTTACTCATGTTCACACAAGTTTTGTAGCGTGTACGCGTACGTGTACGTGTAAGTTACACGTAGCCGTACATGTACACGTCGCGCTGCTGAACCTCTCTATTCTTCTGGAGTAGGTAGACTTACAGATCGTGGGACGAAGCATTATGGCATTTGGACTCTAACCGTGCCAACATTTTGTCGTATTTAACGTGGCTATGCCAAAGTCGGAATGATCCATCCGATTTGTGAGTGAGAGAGTTATAATTTTTCGTCACATCCGCAAACTTTCAGTCATATCGTGACGAGAACAAACATGATTATACATAATCTGTAGATATTATAAAACCCGTCGTCAAGGTACGGTAAAAAAACTAGAGTATCAAAATTCGAATTATGAAGCATATGATGTTAAAACTTACAGCACAATTTGGACAATACTACTTGGACAATACTAATATTTGGACAGTACATAATAATATTATAAAAATAGGCTATAGATCAGCAACAACTGAAGGTAGATCACCAGACTAGGGACGAAGGGGACATGCATTACTTTTGCTACCTGCATGGACTCTAGCTGGATTTACACCATCCTTTCCGCCGCTGGTGATTCTAGGAAAATGTAGCCGAAATTTAAAATGACGGAAATACTACGTTTAAAATATTGGTAAGTTTAAATTTCACTTTGAAAGTTTTGGGACTTACGTTACCTTTCAGGGGGACAATAATTTTACGCTACTGTCAACGCTGAGTCCTATGTCAACGCGTAGTATGTGTTTGACGTGATGACATACGTTGATGAAGACGAAGGCATAGTTTAGTTGTTCAGACTTCTTTAGTTGGTTTCACAAGACATGACAAACAAGTATACATGAATGAGGTGAGCGGACTTCCAGCTCAACCCCAGGGCCTTTCCTGCGAGCGGCATAATCCTGCTCACGGTCGTCCCTACAAAGACAGTCGGAATGCCAGTCTCCACACTCACATCTCACTTCTCATCTCTCACGTACAGTACAGATGTGAGCATACACATATATAGTTTTAAACAACAGTAGACAGGCAAGATTCAACAATGGACAGATGGAGAAGCTAATAGCACTTCCTTCTACAGCTGATGTGATGACAGATACAGCCAAGGGGGATGACCAATAAAGGCCATAAATGTCATATACAGTAATTAATGGAAGTGACAAAGAGGAACAAGGTAGCTGACAAAACAATGTACTCTGCGGTAGTGATAAAGATTAAGATTGCAGATTGAGTAATAATAACTAAATATCATATAGCCTGGCCACATAGTTTTTGGTCAGTAGAAATATTTGGACATGGCTGTCCTGAAGTATACACTATAACACTACTTTAACCCCACTTTAGGGTACCGATTTGTAGTATGCAGTTTGTATATAGTTTATGCTTCATCGGCAAAGCGGGACATACCCGAACAATTATCAGTAGATGACAGTTTGTGTGGACAGTATGCCACAACGTTTCCGTAGACAGGGTGTTTATGAGCTTACACGGAGACACCGCAAAGGGACTTCACTTATTGTACCATGTGATGAATTGGAACCGATGTTCAGTTGGACTGGAGGATGCCTTAGCTACACCTTAAATGCACCTTAATGTATTGCTGCTTCATACAAGAACTGTGATGAATTCTACTACGTCGTTATCAACTCGTGCCACAGTTAGAGATCAAGTGGTACAAATACAGTGATGGTGTTTGATGTGGGTCAATGGAGCTCTCCATGTGTTAAATGTGTTGGACGTATCATCAACATATGCATGTAACATACACTCCATCCGCGTCTTAATCACACAATGGCATCATAATAACCTCGACCCCGTCCCAACACCCTCACCATCTCCACATACCCCATAAACGGAGGCAAACGTATCTGCACATCCCTATACAAACACACTACTATTCTACAGCTTTCTTTGCAGTCTCGCTATCGCGCGCTCACCGGCAATCCAAGTCAAACCTAGCTTGAAAGCTAGCCAGTATATTTGCGATCTATGTAACCAATTTCCTTTTAATGACGCCTGACATAAAACCGTTAATGTACATGTCAAGTAGGTGTATTCCTGACTGATATTAGCCAAGAAACTTCTGTATTTGACAAGACCCATCATCAGCTCCGGATTCAGCTTTAGTTACTTTTCCTTCTGTCTACCTCCTCCTCATCAGATCTCATTTCATCCATTTATGAAATCACGGTAGACGACTAATGTGTTACGGTTTTGATGTGGAGCCTGCGGCTGTTAAGTGTTTCATTTGTAACGTAGAAACTAGCATCGACACAGGAAGCTGAGATATTTCAAGTCATTTTAGCTGGACGAGTTGGTCATCACGGTATGGTTTGCGGTCATTTCAGATAATAAAGTCTCCAGTCCCCCAAGGCATGCACGTTTAATCAAGACTATACGCTGTTGATGACAAATCATGTGCAATACTAGCCAGATCATGTCGTGTATGTGAGACTGAGTGACTGGACATGCTTTGGTTAGGCTTCGAATGCTAGCAATAAACAGTAGGCTTATCACCGGGGGAATGTGATTCCTTGTACCGTACGTGTGGGCTTATTTCCGTGCGTCAAGCATGTTTCAAAATTCTCTTACGGAAGTCTTCATCATTTTCAACAAGTTTGATCATTGTAAATAATATACACATGGCTCCGCTTCGCTATAGGGAAATTACAAAGATCGGTGATAGACTGGCGAATGTTCTGCCAGAACAGTGAGGCAGACTTTTCACAGCCGTACATGAATGTAAAGTCTGAAGTCTGTTGGATTACACAAATCGATTTTCTATAGTCATAAGCTGCGGTGTGGTAGCCAAATGGTTAAGGTGTTCTCGCGCTTGTCAAACCAAAGACCCTTACACAATGTGTGAAACATTCTTCTTGTATCACCAAATGTGACATTGCTACAATATTGCTAAAAGCGGTGTGAACCTAAATTCACTCACTAACTGTAGTCGTAGGAAATATCAGCTCAAATCATATCTATATAACGAAACTTGATTGAATAGTGCCAGGTAGTTGCAAACATAGGTGAGAATAAAGGTAGCGCTAGTCACAAATACATGCATAGCCAAGATAATTTAAATCCCTCCTGTCATACACTTTTTCCAGGTAATCCTTACCCGAGTTTTCATTGACACCAGATTCAATCTCAGTGACAATATAGGAGTAGAAAATGTTGAATTTAAACAAACATTGAATCACAGACATAAGTATATGACATGTTCGAAATAGCGTCAACTTACAGATATTTCCAAAGATGAAGATTCAACTTCCTTGACAATAGTAACGTTTCTTTGTCAGTCATGTAGTAGTGTGTGACTAACAATGGTGCGCATTTGTAACGTTCTCATTATTAAAGATAATAGTAATATCTAATTCTGGTAGGGATATGGTTTATAATCTGAACCTGGGTGATACTGTAAGTCCCCATGATCCTTAGTATGGTGATCTACCTTCAGTTGTTGGCAACCTATAGCTCATTTTTATATTGTCCTTTATAGATACATTGTTTTAGGTCTAATCACTGGTTTTACATTCTACGCTGTGATATTCTAGTTAGTTTTACTGTCCTTCGTTGACAGAGTTTTACAATGTATGTGCTATTAATTCATTTGTATTTTTATAATTAATTGTTCTCGTCACGATATGGCTGCAATACTGCCGATGTGACGTTAAATATTAACTCACTCACTCACTGAACCTGGGTGACTCGTCGAGAAATGATAGCGAAGACACATGCTGGCTGTACGTGAATGCTTCACCCATAAATAAGTTATATGAAGTAAATACATCATTGGATTCGCATTTTCGGCTCACGTCCAGAATACCAATTTAATCATCCACGTGTTCCAAACTCGATTGCTGAAGAGATTTTTTTTCTCAAACACTTGTCACGACACTTTGCGTGAACCCGGCGAGCTGCATTGCTTGGAACTATATTTGTCGTTCACTCCTAAAGAACATGTAACCTTTTGAACAACTGCCAGTTGTAAATATGTCTTTAAATACCAAACGCTAATAATCTGACGGAATGCAGATGAAATACGTTTTTAGAGCAAAGAACATTCTGATTCCTAGTCATGCCATCAAGCTCATCTCAGTTTATGTCATCTTTAACAAAATGATTGAGGAATTGCTGAGTAAAGCGTCGCGACAGTCCCGTTTATGACATTTAGATTATTTCGATTTAATGTTTTCTTCCCCAGACAAACCAGAGAAATTGAAATATGGCATTTGTGGATGAAAATCACGAACAGTAAGTTGTTTCAGGGCAACCGTCATCGCCAGTCAACATTTGTCAGTTGACTAAAAATGTAATCATCTTACATCCAAGAAACGGTTAGCTGCATGTGATGACATCTCTCCGTAACTGTTTGTTACGATCGCACTTAATATGACACTGAGGTCACGTCAAACATATGGAACACATGTTACCAACTCGCTTGGCTCCCTCTGGGCTAAAAAGAAGGCCTTAGGGATGTCTTGCTTTTCACCTGATGTTCAACTAACCTTTCAAGTCATGGTCATAGAGATAATTGCGTCTGGAAATACCATGAGGTAATCTGTCTAGATACAAAAGAATTCACTTTGGCACGAAAAACATACTGATCCCTACTCAACACATATATTCATGTCCTCGTTGAGAGCAAACTAAGTAATGTCTAATCTCAAGTTGCTAATATTAGCCATAAATGTTCAATCCACTGAGCCCATTTTCCTAATATTGTCTCAACGAATTTTCCTTCAGTCGTGTCTTTCCAGGTTGAACTAGGTACAATGCTGTATTTGCTGTATGGATTCCCTGTGTTTGATTATCCTGTTACACAGAAACTGCGTTTAATAATTTGATATTTGTACGCACTGGAGATGATGAGGACACGCATCTACACATGTGAAGCATCTGATGAATGTTTTCAATGTCATCCAAGTGGTTCGTTATTTTTATTATCCAAAATAATCTACAGTTCATCGTGTTAACTGAGGGTTTTCCCAGTCGTGAATATGCATGCAAGATACGATCTCTTTTCGAGAACATTGGGTGTCATCCTTGTAATAATAGTAACAGTCCTCTTATAAGGCGTTCATGTCCAGGACATTGCCTGCTCACGGCGCTACCTACATTACTAACCCTGGTCATAGGACACTATGGTACTTTCTGATACTTTTGTCAACTGCCTGGGGAGTATACAGTATATCACGCTGCCCGTACTACTGAACTAAATACTCACATTTTCTAATGTACCCATTTTACAACTGGGTGAACTGAGACAATGTGGATCTAAGTATTTGGTGCAAGGTACCACCTGCGGAACCCGAATTTGCATGATGTACTCGGCGGGGTAGTGGGTGGTGGGTGGTGGGTGGTGGTTGGTGGTGGGTGGTGGTGTGTGTGTGAGTGTGTGTGAGTGTGTGCGCGCGCGCGCGCGCGGGTGGGGGTGGGGGTGGGGGTGGGGGTGGCGGTTACGTTTAGAGGTATGGTAACTTTTTTTTTGTCCTTCTGTGCAGATCCGTAAGTTCCAAGACGGAAATTCAATCTTACCATCTTACCACTTTATTACTCGTAGAGTGCGTGTAATTCATGGCCAGATATCTCTGATTTGCCAACAGTTGAAGAGATGGTGTAGTGCAGGTAAAACAAAATACATTCGGTCCCCAAATTTTCGACTACATCATAGTTGTTGATTACTGACTAACACAAAATAATATAGGGGGAATGCAGACAAATTTTCTTTTTTTCTGGTTCACCTTTATGGGATAGATAGGCAAGTGTCACACAACCACTGTCAGCTCATGTTGTCACAGCGTCAGACCCACAGAGAAACGCGTCAAAACACTTTTCATACTTAATATCAATATCGTGACATGAACATGTATACGAATACATACTAAGTGTTTGGACGGTGGGGTAGCCTTGTGGTTAAACCGTTCGCTGCTCACGGTGAAGACCCGGGTTCGATTGCCCACCATTTCCGGTGTACTCCGCAATAATATTGCTGTAGGCTTCGTAAAACTAAGCTCACCCACTCCTGAGTGTTTATTAATTGTTTATTAAATATCAAATAATATATATAAATAAATTACAATTTCGGTTCACCTTTGTGATTATGCGTAATTATTAACACATTAATCTATGAATTTCCCACATTACAAAAACATCTGCCGACTATGCATGTTCTTTACCAAGATAGGTCGTTATGAGACTTCGACCATTCCCGAGGTATATGTACACGGTTAGGTATGTTGGAATAGGTGTGTTTGTGGGATATCTGCCCGCGCTTTCAATGTCAAATATGTTCTCGTCACGAAATGGCTGAAATACTACCGATGTGACGTTAAATATTAACTCACTCATTCACTCGATGCCCATGATGTTGATCATTGGATTGTCTAGTCAACATACGGTTATTTGCAGACGGTCGCCATATAGCTGAACCACTTTTGAAACAACAAACAAAAATAGACCAACCTGCCACCAGTCCTGCAGACTGCAGGTGAAGACAGCTCTTGCCTTCTTCAAATAAGAGTCCCTAGTATGATGATCTACCTTCAGCTGTTGGCAATCTATAGCCTGTTTTGTATCGCATTGTCCAAATAGTGATAATAGTTTTAACTTTCCACGATAGTTTTAATAAATAACTGATTGTGATATTCTAATTGTTTTGTGTTGTCCTTCGCAGACAGACTTTTGTCATATACATATATTCCATTTCAGTGTTAAATGTTCTCGTAACGATATGGCTGTGATACTGCCGATGTGACGTTAAATAATAACTCACTCACTCACTCACTCACTCACTCACTCACTCACTCACTCACTCACTCACTCACTCACTCACTCACTCACTCACTCACTCACTCACTCACTCACTCACTCACTCACTCACTCACTCACTCACAGAAGAAGGATGGGCCCCCGCGGAGGAAAAGAGCAACACTTAATTTACTGGCTCCAGCATCGAATCGCATTAATACCGGATATTTGCACTACGCAGTTAGACCGAAGCTATATTGTATCGTTACGTTTCCTTTTGACTTGAGACACCGCTTCCACATCAGGCTGTTTCTCTGTGATAGATAACCCACATACAGTGTTCGGGGGATAGTAAGTACGATGCAGGCAAATCCAATATAGCGAAGGCTAAATACCATTTGCTTGAACGTTATTTCAGACAAAGCGTGATTTGATGGCGGTGCCCTACAACAGCTTACTATCAGTGAATGTTAATGTCAACTAGACGCTTAAGCATTGAATCTGCAGTATGTTTTACTGATGTAGATTTAGGAAATTCTATTTGTCTTTGAGATCGATCTTGAAAATCACTGTAGTTCCTTAATTGTGATGAGCGATAGAAAATCGTTTGTCGACGACGTAGATCCTACTTCCTATAAATTACGAAATAGCTTTTGACACGTGTGCAAATATTAGACCCTTTTCATATCCATTTAGAAACTAGTATATAAGTTGCGGTCAGACAAATGATATACTGGATTTTACTCATTTCAACATTAAGAGAGTACGTGCAAAAAATAAATGTTTACTTTCTCAACGTCTTTAAGCCAAACCGAGTACCTTTAAAAAGACAACCTGTGCAAATGTGGTATATTGTGAATGGCACGTGTTTTGTCAGAAAACTGATAATTGTTCGGTTTAATTTTTTACCGCGCTACTTAATTGCTATGTAGTAACATAGGTAAAAGGCTTCATGTGGCATTGCTTGCTTTGTACATTTTAACAAAGCTGATATTTCACAGACATTCCTAATGTGGCATTTCCAGAGGAACGAAAAGGCGCTTATCATATTCTCGTACTCACCAGAGGACAACTTGCGTGTGTAAGTCAGAACGCTATTCACATTTTCACAAGCATAAATACATGCAGATACAACATGAAGTCTAACAGAAAATGGTTAGTGTTTATTTATAACATGAACCTGAAAAGCCCTTTTGAAAACCATTGAAAACACAGCTTTCATGTGGCGTCTCAAAGTCTGAAAAGCTCACAAATAATCATTACTGCGTACACGGATGGCGTTCAATATACCTTCATTTTGTTTCAAAGTATAGTAATCTGTTGTGCTTGTCCTAATCGGAAAGGAAGTATTCATTTTGTCGTTTCAAGAAATATATATCTTTAGATATGCATGTTTCAATGAAGCCAACAACAAAGGAATCTCTTCCACATCGAGACAGAATTCTTTTCAGCTAAGCAATCTACGAAAAATGTTTCAGTATTGGACAACAGATGTTGAGTCGATGTTATAATGTTCATGAAACATTTTTTGAAAGGATCCCTGAAGATCAGGGTTAAAATGGTCTTCAATATCCATGACCTTTCATACAGACATACAATCACACACCCAACAATCACAAAATCACACAGACAACAACGCACACACAGAAACAAACATACAATCACAAAATGACACACACACACCGCATACAAACACACACAATTGGAATACGATGTAAACTTCACTGATCAAAGGAATGTGATTTTGATTCCTATTTTGTATACTGGTGACTCAAAGTTTATAAAGCCGTTACTTTGTAAATTAACATAACCTCTTTGTAAGCATCATACGACACGCTTTGGAGGTTGTCCTTTGTGTAAATGGCAAGCTTACTTGTACCTCGAAAGATTTAAAATGCTGACACATTAGGATGGACAGTGTGAGTTCCTTAAACATGAGACATGGTTTCACTGGTTCTTAGTATGTCCATGCCGAACTGTCACAATACGTTTAAGTGAAGAAACTATTTTTCCCGTTTGAGTGTGGAACATGACGTTCTTTGTTTTCATGTAAGGGTTTGAACAATATCATATGATCAAATCCCCCTGCGAGGACACGTAAGTCCCAAAACATTCAAAATAAATAAAAACTTTCCCAGTTTTCAATAGTAGAGTATGTGTCTCCTTAATATGTGGCTTGCAGGAAGCAAATGTAGTGTGACGGGTAAGTGAACCCGTCAAGAGTCTTCTTATCAGTACATGGGTTTTGCTCGGTTAAGTATGTTACTTTTCCGTTTTTTATGATGTACAAAAAGGGAGAAAACTCCAGAAAAAGAGAGGAGAGTGTGTGTTTTTTGGTGTCAATTATACATACACGTGGAATAAAGAAGAATGTTTCACTCCCCAATAAGGGTTGAGGCTTATGTGTTCACATACCAATACAGCAACACAGCTGTAACATATATGGTGGAGATGCTAATGATCCCGATAATTGCAGTATGAAGGACATTCAATCCATCTGTTTATGTGAGTAAACTTTCCATTGCCTTGTGTATCTTTGTTCGCCGCCATTTTGCCAACCATGCCGCCCAAGAAATCAAAACATCAAGAAATTAGTGACGATGACTTTGAAACTGTCAAACCATCTAAGCCATTTTCTGGGGTCGGTAACTTGAAACCTCATTGTTTCACTGGTGATGTTTCTGAGGACCCCGAACTTTGGTTGGAGAAATTCGAGGCATGGCGCCAACTGCCCCGCTTATCGGATAGTGATACACCGAATGTTTTCCGTCTCATGCTGGATGGGAGGGCAGTCCAGTGGTTCAAAACCCTGTCCGAGGAGAAAAATAGAAAAGCATTGTACAATCGGTTTATCACACATTTCACGAGTTCTCAACAACCGTGGTTAATTGAAAACCAATTATTTGAAAGGGTTATGGGGGAGTGTGAGCCTCTGGAAGACTATATAAATGCCACTGAAAACAAATGCAGCACACTGGCTAAACCAGACGATGAAAAGATGCGCATTTTTGTAAGGGGCCTCTTGCCACATTTACGAACATTTGTAATCCAACAACAACCCACAACATGTCAAGCAGCCATCCAATCGGCTAGAATAGCAGCCGAATCCATCGCTTATGGGGGAAACAGCAACCCACAGGACCAGAGCTCAATTAAACTGAGAAAGTTAGAAGAACAGGTAAATAAACAGGACCAAACCCTATCAACCATGCTGGATCTTATCATGTCCTTGAAGGCCAAACCCCCAGAACAAGGCCCTGTAAACATGCTGAACACCGTGACCACATCCACAGTTAGCTGTCAATTGTGTCTCGAAGTTGGCCATACAGCGAGAACCTGCCCCAAGTACATGAAAAAGCCCATGTCTAAAGTTGTTTTCCGACGTTGCCACCAGAATGGTCATTTTGAAAGTCAGTGCACTACTAGTCAGGAAAACTAACAACGTCCACCCAGAACAATGGGGCTCTAGGTGGACTCAGTGAAACCAATGATACCATTAGGCTATCAACGACTTCCTTACCTGTCTTAAAGAACTTTGTCCCAATTTCAATAGGTCAGGACAAACACTATGCCCTCATTGATACTGGTGCGGATTTTTGTGTTGCCAAATATGAAACCATTACCAAGAAGTTATTTCATCTTGCACCAATTCAGAAATCTGACAAAACATATATAGTTACGGCAAGTGATGAAAAGGTAGAAATTCAAGGGACTGTTACATTACAGGTGTGGTTCAATCAGACGATGTTCAACGTGAAATTTTACCTCGTTCCCGGTCTGAACACAGATTTTATTCTAGGTCTGAACTTTCTGTCAAGTCACAATGCACTGCTTGATTTTAGCAACAATAAGCTGTCTATTGACCAGAAGACAGACTATTGCAGCAGACAATGTAACTATCCCTCCGCGCTCAGAGATAGTTATTTTGGCAAAGCTTAAAGGCAACCCTCTTCCCAACACTGTGTTAGGCATTAGCGAGAATGGAAACTGTGCTTATCCTGAAGGTGTTTTATGTGCCAAGGTGTTATGTCATGTAAATGACAATCATGTATATCAGCGCCTAGTGAACCTGTCTGATGAACCAGTTGGAATCTCGAAGGGTAGTTACATCGGGAAGTTTGTGTGTCTCGGCAAGGATGACAGCTTGTACTACCTTGGTGACGAAGGTGCAGATGAACAGGGGTTTAGTGTCAACAGAGGTGCAAATGAAACTATACCTATCTCTCCTTGTGATAAAGATTCAGATAAAGCCTCTCGGTTCGTAAATCTTCCCCCTGCCAACAGTGACATAACCGAACATCAAAGACAGGACCTCACATCTTTGATTGACGAATACTCTGATGTGTTTGCTCTTCATGGCAAGGTTGGATCATGTGACATTATTACTCATAAAATCAGAGTGAAGCAGGATCAAGCTCCAATTAGATCACGGTCGTACAGATTAGGCCCTCAACAAAAAGCAGCACTTGAAACATGCATCAATGATTTAAAGAATCAAAACATTATTGAAGATTCAGTGAGTCCCTGGGCAAGTCCATGCTTTCTTGTGACAAAGAGACAGAAGAACCAATACCGATTTGTTGTGGACTACAGGAATTTGAACTCTGTCACGGAACTATTAGCCCATCCTTTGCCAACCACTGATGAGTGCCTTGAAAGTATTGGCCACACACAACCGAAGTTCTTTACCACCTTAGACCTACAAAGTGGGTTTTACCAACTCATGATCGACCCGGACTCGAGAGAGTATACTGCCTTTAAATGTCATCTTGGACTTTTCCAGTTTCGAAGGCTTCCTATGGGGCTCAAGAACTCTCCCGCCTTATTTCAGAGAGTGATGGAAACAGTATTGCAAGGCTTGACATGGAAATCTTGCCTCATCTATTTAGATGACGTCATCATATATTCCAAGGACTTCAGTCAACATATGACTCATATCAGAGAAGTTTTAGAAAGATTGCGGACTGCAAACCTGAAACTCTCTCCATCAAAATGCTTCTTTGGTCATCACAAAATAAAGTATCTTGGCCATATCGTCACTCCCCATGGCATCGCCCCAGACCCTGACAAATTAGCTGCTATTCGCGAATACCCTCAGCCAACTACCTTGAAAGATCTTCGGGCATTCTTAGGCCTCAGCGGTTATTACAGAAAATTCATTGACGACTATGCAAAACTTGCTCATCCTTTGAACCAGCTGACCAAGAAAGATACACCATTCACCTGGACTACAGAGTGTCAAGAATCATTTGAATGTCTAAAGCAGAATCTCATGACGGCACCCGTAATTGCATATCCAAACTACAATGCCCCCTTTGTCTTATACACAGATGCCATTTTCTGTTGGATCCGTTTTATGTCAGGAACAACAGGGAGTGGAAAGAGTCATCGCGTATGCGGGAAGGTCTATGAACAAACCCGAGAGAAACTACACTATCACAGAAAAAGAATGTTTAGCGGTTATTTTTGCCATAAAACATTTTGATTATCTCCTTCGACATGCTCAATTCACAGTAGTAGTTGATCATTCAGCATTAAAGTGGTTGTTGTCTGTAAAAGACCAAACTGGTCGCATTGCACGATGGGTGACATATCTCATGTCATATGATATGACTGTTGTTGTGCGCCCGGGAGTATTGCATGGCAATGCGGATGCCATCTCAAGACGAACATATTCGGATGCTGAAGAATCTCGGATGCTGGAGAATGAGGAAGATGATCACTCTATCCTTACCTGTGACGTTCCAGATACCACACCCGTCTCGCCCCTGATTCAGCAACATCCATTGCCGGAAATCGAGCAAACTGCTTCAAATGAGGTCTGTGTCAATACACTGAAAACACGACAAGCTGACCCCGAACGTCTTGTGAAAGGAATTCCACAAGTGGCGACAACTGGATATACTAACTCTGCAGACATGGTATGTTCAGAAGTGTCAGACAGTACGCTCAATAAACTACAATTGGAACAGTGCAATGATCCACAATATCAAGACATGATCAAGAATCTGAAAGGTGCTCTTCCTGATAATGAGAAAAGGAGGCAAGATGTTTTTAATACCTCCAGGTTTTATTTTCTGCACAATGATATCCTATTCCATGTGTGGATCCGTGAGAATCGGACGAGGAACGACAGCATGGCATCTATTCAGCTTGCCATCCCAGATTCAATGAAGTCACAGATACTTAGAGAAATCCATGATGACCCCCTTGCTGGTGGTTATTTTGGAATTGATCGAACAATTAATAAGGCCAGGTTGAAATACTTTTGGCCTCGTATGTGTTCAGATATTACAAAATGCTTGACTTCATGTGATGTTTGTAACCAACGTAAACGGCCATCTCAACCAGTGCGAGCCCAGATTACACCCATAACTGCATCTGCTCCTTTTGAGAGAGTTAGCACAAACTTTCTTGGACCTCTACCACTGCACAAACAAACTGGAAACAAATACCTATTAGTGTTTGTAGATTACTTCACCAAATTTGTTGAATTGTTCCCTGTTTCTGACATGAAAGCAGTGACTGTGGCAAATAAGTTAGTGTACAACATCATATGAAGACATGGTGCTCCGAAATATCTACATAGTGACCGTGGTTCAAATTTTCTCTCTGAAGTTGTGAAAGAAACTTGTAAGCTGATGACAGTGAAGAAAACTCAAACTACCAGCTACCATCCAAGGTGTAACGGGCAAAGTGAAAGGTTCATGTCTACTGTCCAAGCTTCACTTTCCAAATACTGTGACAAAATGCATGATGAGTGGGATTTGCATGTACCTTTCATACAGTTTGCCTACAACACGACACCATCCCTTGACACAACGAATTATTCTCCCTACTTCCTTGTTCACGGACGCCATCCTCGATTCCCCAGTGACACAACACTCGATCTAGGCCCTAACTGCTCTCTTACAACGGCGGACTATGTATCTCAGTTAGTGAGCGGTTTAGAGCATGCTAGGACAGTCGCTGAAGACCTTCTAAATGAAAGAAAGAAGGCCATGTGTGACAAATTTGCAAGTAAAGTAAACTTACCAGATTTCAAGGTTGGTGACACAGTGTTTGTGTACCAACCAGTGATTGTCACAGGCCAAACAAGAAAACTGGCCAGGCCTTGGTCCGGTCCATACTATATCACAGAGAAACTTTCAGACATTCATGTACGTGTACGCCGCAAATGTGATGGGAAACTTATTAGGAACAGATTGCATGTGGAGCGACTGAAGAAGTCCACCATCCGTCCCAACGAACCAGATGACCACGAACCCCCGGGTAACTCAGACCAGCTGCCACCTGCTATCTTGTCTGGTGACGAGATCCCGCCCCATGATCTCCAACCTAACGAGGATAGACGAACTGTGTGTGACACTTCGCAAAGAACCGAGACTGTCAAGAACATGTCTGACAATCCTCAGTATTATGAGATAGAAAAGATCATTTCCAAGAAATATAAACATGGACAGTGGTATTACCGTGTCAAATGGTTATCATTTGACCAATCTTACAACTCCTGGATTTCGTATAGTGATCTTTCATCTGACTGTCAGAAAATGGTGAATTCCATCCATTCTCAACTGAGAACAGATAGAAGAAGCCAGCGTAAACAGTAACGCTGAACTAAGTAATCGTTTGGGATGTAAACGTGTGTAATAAGCAGAGAAATAGTCGTTAACTGTTAATTCCAGAAGCCACTTGTAGTGTTACCTTGATAATTCCTTCAAATTAGTTACCAGTGTTAGTACAAATATTGTGTTTTGTTATTTTTTTTAATGGTTTCTGACTTTACCAAGAAAATGATGGTGCATTCAAATGCCAATTTCAACATTGTATATGTTTCACTGGACCACAGGGACTGATCATGAACCCTTGTGAAATACTGCAGTTGTGAACAAATTTGGTAAATATTTGATCATGTTATACTCTGTTAGTTACCTATGCATCTATCATGATTCTGGTTACTTATGCAGTGTATGGTATACAATTTGATATATTGTTTTTCTAGTCGGTTTGCTTCCTTCGAAACAAACACTATCTACTAGTACTCAGTTAAACAGTATTATTATTATACTATATATTTGCTCAATATCCAGTATTAATCATCTTGACATTGCATTGTATGCATACTTGAAGTTTATCTCACCTATATCGTTTAGTTTCTTACATGTGTCACATATTCTTTACGAAGGCGATTGATGCATCCATTGCATTCAGTTAGATATTTCACAACATTTCATCGGTAATTCAGCATGTTTGATCCGTAAAGCTTTAAGTGTCCTACTTATCTCACACTAGTGCAAGGGCCCTGCACTGTTGTTAGATTGGTATCATACTTCCGACCTATTATTAAATTTTGGTTAATCACAAATCCTTTCGTTAACGGGAGGGTGATGTGACGGGTAAGTGAACCCGTCAAGAGTCTTCTTATCAGTACATGGGTTTTGCTCGGTTAAGTATGTTACTTTTCCGTTTTTTGTGATGTACAAAAAGGGAGAAAACTCCAGAAAAAGAGAGGAGAGTGTGTGTTTTTTGGTGTCAATTATACATACACGTGGAATAAAGAAGAATGTTTCACTTCCCAATAAGGGTTGAGGCTTATGTGTTCACATACCAATACAGCAACACAGCTGTAACAGTAGTGTAATTCCATATGGCCGTCAGCATGGTGATCTGCCTTTAGTTCCTGGCAATATATAAGCTGTTTTTTCCCTTGCATTGTCATCTGTTGTTAAACTGTTTTAGATGTAATGTTTAGTTTTATAATTCGATTCCGTCATAATCTAGTTCTTTTACTGTCCTTCGATGACAGATTTTTTAAAATTTACCTACACACACACACACACACACACACACACACACACACACTATTAATTGTTCTCGTCACGATGTGGCTGAAATATTGCCGATGTGACGATAAATTTGAACTCACTCATATTATCAAACGTACATAGAAACAGTATTATTTACCTAAACGAAACTACTCTTTTGTAAACATATCGAACTGCCATTTTCATATTCAGATACTGATCACACTTGATGTTGAAATATGCAGATGCTGAGCGTGTATTACCTGTGATTTGCAGGGGACGAGATCACTTTGCTCTCATGCATCCACTGTGTCTACATTGCACATACTCAGCTCCATGTGTGTACCAGTCTCCAAACATCCTCATGCTGAACAAATACGCTACTTCATTATAAATAGCAGTAACAATGGCATCAAAAGGTATGATTTTTATACGGTTAAGTAAAGAGTGGTCGAGTTTGGGTTTAACACCGCAATCAGCAATATCCAAACAATGTCACACATTGTGCTTCAAACATTGTGGCCAGGGTCTTCGGTGTGACGAGCGAACGCTTTAACCACTACACTACCCCACCGTCCCTGAAGTGAAGAAGCAGCGTGTCTGTACATCTACTTCCCACACAGTTTTGTGCAATTGTCCTCTGGCCTTTGAGCATTTCTGTAACGAGGGACTTGGTTTGACATCGGTCATCACAGATATCTCATATCTGAATCGTCCTTAGCCTTTAGTTTATAGCATGCTGTCATTCGGAGACAAAACAGGCAACCACTTCCGGATTCTGATGCAATCATTTGACGTGAGAGCACTTGGTGCACAGTGGAACCTGCGACTCACAAATCTACGTTTACCAAATATAGTTGATAATAAAAACACTGAAGAATCACATATACCGTTATGTTTGTTCTGTTTCTTGATTAGTGTCCAATTTACAAAGGTCAAGAGCACTACTGTGGAATCATCCGTCTTAACCTTCAAGAACTCCCGTCCCTTTTCCCAGTCGTAGGCAGTATGAGTGAGGAGAGTGAACTTATCACACGTCAGCTGTTCTTGGCGACCTACAACCTTGGTTTGTATTATATTGTCCAAATAGTGCTATAAGTTTTAACTTAACACGCTCGTCTTAATTCTTATTGTGATAGTCTAGTTGTTTTACCTTCCGTTGACGACAGTTTCCTATATTACACACACATTTTATTTCAACGTCAAATATGTTCTCGTTTTAATATGGCTGAAATATTGCCGATGGGACGTTCAATCTTAACTCACTATCATATGTCAGAGCGCACATACTAGTATTCCCAGTGTGCGATCGCTATATAGCTGGACTATTGCTGAGTGCGGCGTAAAACTAAACTCACTCACTAACTGTATGTATATGCTATGACATGCTAAGCTGATACAGTTTGCTATGTGCATGTGGTCACTGCATTGATTTTGTGGTTAATGATATATTTTCATGTGTGACGAGCAATGTAAAATATCCTGTTGAAATGGTATCATTATGTATGTCATGTGGGTTATATTGTTTATGTAGATTTAACACGATTACTGAATCAAATTGGAAATCAAATGTTAGCGATATATGCTAGTTTCTTAAATTTCTGCAATATTCAAGTTGATTGTACGTTCCTTCGTTGACAGGTGTTATAATTTACATGCATTTAGGGTAAATTTACAACATGTTTTAGTCACGATATGGCTGAAATATTTCCGATGTGACTTTAACTTTTAACTCACTCAACGCCATTACAAACCTCCCGTACCAGAGACAAAACTTAGCCGATGGGTTGTTTGTTGGAACAGTAATGTGGTAAATGTGTTTTTGAATGGATTTCCTAATTTTTCATAATTAGTGCTCGATCTGATTGACCTAACAGTGGAAATAGCATGTTTAAGAAACACATGAGATCCATATTTCATTGCAACAAAAGTAGTCAGAGAAAAGGAAGAATGATGGTCTCTACTATGTAATAAAAATCTGCTAACTGATCAGTAAAAGAACCCATACAATACTCACACTGACAAGGATTTATCTGACTCCCGAATACGTGTGTAATGATGTTGCAGTGTTCCTGGTGTTGTTATATTGAAATAAATAATTTGCTAGTCAAACCAATGGCCACTGAAATGCTACCGCTGACTTCACATCATCGAGAGTTAGCCTTGGTATGATACAGATGTCACCAATCAGCCCATACTAGAATGTTTGTTTGCTGATACAACATTCAGACAGACTGGGTAGAGAAAGTACCAGTCAAGAACAGGGAAACTACGCTAAATGAAGTCAGCGACGAATGTCTTGGGGATATATGATTAGTCGACAGACATTTGCTTGGTGACACTCGGCTCGAGAAATTAGAGCTTACAGAGGATAGTCATTGACATTGCAACATCATCGTCAGCAATTGCTAAGTGTAGTTGACAGCGGCAACGTGACTAGCAGAGCGTGATCTTCCCTAATAAAAGACGGTCCTCTCTATTCCCACCTGATAGTTGACGTCAGCGTATTTTCCGCCGAAGGGGAGAAGGGACGGTGGTATGTGGCGACAGGTCGTGCAATGTCGACTGTTGTTTTTGATTCGTGGTATTTGCCGATTGGAGAAAACGCCTCCAGTCATACAAATCGTTTTCGGGATTTGATATCTCAGCATTACAGTGATGATATTCCTCGTCCTACCATTTCTAAGTCCTTAGTATGGTGATCTATCTTGAGTTGCTGGTGATCTATAGCCCTTGTTTTCTATTGCATTCTCCTGTTAATCACATTGTTTTAGTTTCACATGATAGTTTTATGTTCATATATGTGATAACGTAGTATTTTTACTGCTTTTATGTTCTAAATTTATTAATTTTATTATTGATATATATTAAACTGTTCTCGTCACGATATGACTGCAATATTGCCAATGTGAAGCTACATATTAACTCACTCACTCACCATTTCTACAACAGTTCGTGTCCTTCGCCACAATGACTACTCTAGGGCCAAACGTCCTGTATTGTTTAGATGTACCGAAAAGCCAACAACGTACACATGCTGCCTTGGTGTGCATGCTCCAGAGATGTGTCACCAATGATTTGACAGTGACAACATCCTTCAGCCGAAATGCAATAAAAACGAAGTGATACAAACTGCCCTCGACAAGAGTGGCGACTATCCCACATGACGTCATCAGACGACTGACCTTCCCTTTTGCGACTGAGAGATTTTACTAGTCTTTTATGTAATTATATAAATGACGCATCACTGAGCAATATTAGATGTGTGTGCTCATTGTCCATTACTCAGTAGAACGTTTTGCTGCCCCATCTGAATTCGTACAGCAATAGCTGACAGTAGTATCATGGCTGTATGGTAGGCTCTTGTTGCACCGTGATTTCTTTTCGATCTTAATCTTTTTAGTACATTTTACATCATGAAACTGTAGTATACTTTGTTTTGGCCATCTCCTTAGGATAAAGTACTATTTTCTTTGCAGCTTTTGTTTTCCCAGACCTTTATTTCTGTGGATGTTTTATTTTAAATTAGAAGGTAATATTATTGTGATAAAACCAGTAACACCAAAATCAACAGTCTCAGATACAATATGCTGTCATGTATGAACAAGGCTCGATTAGTCTATTAGCAAACGAATTTCACATTATTAAGTTTACAAACCAAATAGTGATAAAAGCTTCACGAACACAGTTATTGTTTATTAAACAAATGCTCCCTACAAACATTTACGCAGTATTCTTATTTACCAGCCGTATATTCTTCACAACACCCCAACAGCCATAGTTTATCACTCATGGAAACAATTGTGGGATGTGTTGGGATTTTACATAAACAGTGACCAATTGTCACAGATCATATATTTATGTGCTCTGTTGTAAGGAAGTAGTATCACTGTTCATGTTTTTGAATATTGATTTTCATAATTATCAAGTAGCCAAACCTTGAGATTAACAATTTAACAAAATATTGCCACTACTGAGAATTTCGATCAGTCATTATCATTAACCAAAGCAGTAATTCAATCATGGTGATTCAGGTTTGTGCGAGTGGAAAAGGACAATTGTATTGTGAAACCTGATCGAAGAAGGAAAACTGACGAAAGAAGTAACTCAGTATAGAGATACGTGACAGAAGTATGACTACACATGTTGGGAACCCTCGGATTGGAACCGACGACCATGAGATGATGGCAAGTGTAATGGAAGTTCACCACAGCGAGTGTCGATGTACCTGAAGACCAGGCCATCGTGTCCTCGAAAACCACACAGCTGTCACATGCTAGAAATTGTTGTCATGAACCTAGCACGTGTTTAACATTTCTACAGGGAAATAGTCTTCAAGAAATAACACCACACCTTTGTCTTAGGAACCAAATAAGGCCCATTAGAAGGAAACATGAAACACCTTGAGGTCAAGGGGACAATGTGCACAGCTATTCCAATTGTACCAAAGGATTCTCAATCGCCTTATGACAGCCTAACACAGTACAAGTCTTTGATATGGCGTTTTCCGTTTTTCAAATCAGTTCTGAAGTAGGAGCTAAATCCCATTACAAGCATTCCTTATTGCATTTATGCAAAAGTGTGACATATCAAGGATGCGTTAGAGCATTGATCATTTGAAATCAAAGTAAATTATTTTTCATTTGTCCATGAACCTTTTGTACACAATCTTCTTACAAATTATAAAAGAATCTTCGCGTGTCTTTATAAAAGGCATGTATCAGAATTATTGCTTCATCAAAGGAAATGTAAATATCATAATTTATTTTTTGCCTGGTCATAAACACCGTGTTAAGTGATGTCATTTCGTCTGTTTCATAACACTAAATGCAAGATCTATAAGAGATCTCTGCTAAGAGTAGATTGTACAGTTGTGACTATAACATGAGTATATATCTGCAGCAGCATCACATCTGACTACTGTACACGAATCGAATCTGGACCAGACAATCCGGTGATTGTCACCATGTGTTGTCACCATGACATAGCGATGATACCATGGGAGCGCATGCTCGCCACGTTCGTCACTCGTCATAAACACACACTAAGTTCAGTCAATTGTTCACCTGAAATAATTCGGGAATGGATGGAATAAGTCAAAGTAGGAGGTTGAGTATTGAGTACAAAACATAATTAAATCATATAACTACCCCACGAAATACACACTGGAATCAACAATTTACAGTTATCTCAGTTACCTCTGCCATATGTATCGCTACACTAGTACTGAATAAAACCGACAAAACTATTTCAATAATTATAAAACTCTTATTTTCTCGTAAGCCGGTGTTTATGAATTGCTAATACAAGACTGATGATCCTCAGTGTTGGCAAAATGGTAAGCATACCCTGCAATGATGGCGGCTGCAAGCACAGACACATGCAATGGGATAGCTTCCTTGAAGATCCTGACCAGAATTGGTCTTCAGCAACCCAGCAAGTTTGGTAAAATATTAACAAATGTTTGCTGACGAAACGATTTTCTAATTCATTCCAAAACCTCGTTACCTTTAAAAACAAACAAGCATTTAAATCATATTAAGTATAGACGCTTTCAAATCACAGGATGATTTCGAATGGCTGTGTGTAAATTACCTGCATCAGGGTGAGATTATTCTTTAATACATTTTTCAGTATGTTCTGTTTGGCGGTGATTGGTCACATATGGTCCTTCAGAGGCATATCATAAGGCACCCATGAAGAGCCACCTCCTCGTGGTGGGTGCTGGGTAACGCTAAGTGCTCTTCTCCCGTGTGGACCCGGGACAGAATGTGTCCACAGCACCCCATTGCTTGTCGTAAGAGGCGATTAAATTGGGCAACCTGTTTGCCGTGGGTTGCGTCCCGTGTCGGTGGAGGACGGGAATCTGGTGGTTGAGGGCATTTGGGCTTTTAACTGCGTTCCATTTGCCCAACACACCACTTCGGCCCTAACTTCACTTAGACGAGTGGTTTAACTGGCCCGATTCATGCCAAGCCCTGTGCATGGATTATATATATACATGTATGTCATTGCACAAATTTTATTTGGACTTTTAATTTCGGTCTTGGCTGAATTATTCATAGACTTTTCTGGTTTTGGAATGTATTTGAAGTTCTGGATTTTGCCTCGAGTCTTATGCCCAGAAGGCGGTGGCTCATGGGCCAATCTGGTGGATTAATTCTTTGTAATTCTTCTACTGGAGTATATCATCCGGGTATCCTTGGTGCTGCAAGCTGGAGGCCCGCTTGCTTTAGCATTGTCCTTGTGATACTCCGTGCTGGGTGGGGAGCTCGGATGATGAACCATATTACACTAACTATGGCGTATGAAACCCCAACCAAAAAAACAAAACGTCCACTTGATATTGACCCTGTTGATACTGGCCGCGTTTCGTTGTTATTGAGACTCCTGACAAGACACCGTTAAAGTTGAACCCCTTTGCTGTATCCAAGGGTATTCAAGGTGTTGCTGGAGAGGTGAAAAACATTAGACGCTTACGTTCGGGTGCCGTGCTAGTCGAATGCGGGAAAAAGCAACAAGCAACGAACCTGATGAACATGAAATCTTTCCTGGGCATTCCGGTCACGGTCTCTGACCTTGAACACTAGTAAAGGTATCATCAGAGATCGTGCACTTGATCAATTGTTTGCTGATATGTCCGAAATTGACATTGCATCAGAGATGAAAGATCAAGGTATGCTGTATGTGAAACGCTTTTCAACCCGAAAAAAACAAAGAAACATTCCAAACTAATACCTATCTGTTTACCTTTTCATGTCCAAATGCTCCTAAATCAGTGAAGGCAGGCTATTGTAACATACAAGTTGATACCTACATCCCCAATCCGTTCAGGTGTTTTAAATGCCAGAAATATGGACACGGTGTATCTACCTGCACATTGTCTGTTGTGTGTGCTCACTGTGGTGAAAAGACACACACAACAGAAGATTGTGACAGTGACTTTAAAAAATGCACTAACTGCTCAGGCGACCATTCATCTTCGTCAAAACAGTGTCCAATTGGAAAGAGCAAATGGCGATTAACCAAATAAAGTTCACCCAAAATATCTCTTTTTCTGAGGCAAAGAAACTGGTGAAGAGATCTGACCTTCTAGAAAGTTATGCTACAGTAGCAAAATCATCGTCTGAATCCAGCTCTAAAATAACAAAATCATGCACAGGCTGACTTGGGTCAGTTCCGACTCCCCACAGGTTTTATACCCTGCTATATCATCCCAGACTGAGGAATCACTTCCTACTACATCAAAGTCCTCTGATCATAAGTCATCTTCACAGTCACGCTCTGAGTCTCATTCGACAGCTGATAGACAACAGAGTGTTAAAACTAAACCCAAACCTAAGTCTGATGCTTCAAAACAACAAAGTGGCAGAGCTCCTAATGGGTCACAAAATAAAATTCAGCTGTTTAATAAATATGGGTCTCTTGAAGATATGGACGTCTCTGAAAACGTCCATTCTAGAGCACATAGCTTGTCGCCCTCCAAAAGAGTGCGGGGTAGATCCCCAATAAATCCCCCCAAAAGATAGTTTATTCCAATAATATTGTACAGTGGAACTGCAGAGGATTGAGGACTAATTTACATGAATTACAGCTATTAGTCCAAGATTTCACACCTTCAGCGTTATGTCTCAAGGAGACATATTTAAAACAAACAGATACATTTGACCTTCGTCAGTTTAATGCATATCATTCTTTTTCACCTCCGGGTGATAGGGCCACTGGCGGATCATCCATTCTAGTCAAACAAAACGTTATTCAAAGCCATGTTTCACTTAATACTAATATGCAGGCTGTTGCAGTGAGAATTACTTTACATGTAGCGTTTACACTATGCTCTCTTTATATTTCACCATCTTCGGCTTTTGCCAAAACCGATCTTCAAGCTCTATATGATCAGCTTCCGAAGCCCTGTATTATAATGGGAGATTTAAATGGGCACAACCCACTCTGGGGTAGTGTAACTACAAACAGTAAAGGTAAATTGTTGGAGGACTTTTATTCTGACAATGATTTATGTATTTATAATGATGGTTCCAACACATATTTACACCCTTTTACAGGGACCTATTCTGCTCTTGACATCTCATTGACAAATTCAGAACTACTAAATAAATTCGAATGGTCAGTCCACGATGACCTCTGTGGAAGTGACCATTTTCCTACTGTATTAAAAGCTGTACCTCCATCCGATGTTCCTCCATCATCAAGACGAAATTTTAAAAAGGCTAACTGGGCTTTATATGAAACACTGTGTGCTGAAAAACTTAAACCTGAACGTTTTATTGACGTTCCTGATGCTATCGAATGTTTTTCTGATGACTTGAATTCCATAGCTGAAGAGTGTATACCAAAATCCTCTGTAGTTCCACATATTCGAAAACCATGGTTCAGCGATGAATGCAAACAAGCTAGGAAGGCAAGGAAAAAAGCAGAACATTATTTCCGTCGCCATCCCATGGTGCATAATTTAAACAAATTTAATTTTTTAAATGCTAAGGCGTAGCGTACTTTTAAAAACAACAAACGCCAATCTTGGCAAAATTATGTATCCAAAATAAATTTTCTGACACCTATGTCCAAGGTATGGAACATGGTGTAGAAAATCAAAGGTAAAGGTACTAAATCTAGTGTCCACCATCTTAAACATGGAGATCAATTACTTACTGATAAATCAGATATTGCTAATAAACTGGGCGAATCTCTCGCTAAACATTCTTCCTCCTCGAATTATACACCTAAATTTCAGCAATATCAAAAACAACAAGAAGAGAAAACTATTAATTTTAATTCTGATAATGTTGAAGATTATAATGAAACGTTTTCTATTCATGAACTCCATACTGCTCTTGATCAAGCTCATGACACTGCTACAGGAGCTGATAACATACATTATCAACTCCTGAAGCATTTACCAGAATCCTGTTTAGAGACGCTCTTATCAATATTTGATGATATTTGGACATCCGGGAAATTTCCTTCTTCATGGCGTGATGCTATAGTGGTACCAATACCTAAACCTGGACGTGATCATACGGATCCATCCAATTATCGTCCAACTTCATTAACTAGCTGTGTTTGCAAGACCATGGAACGCATGATAAATAATCGACTTGTTTGGTACTTGGAAACAAATAACCTTATCACAGATATACAATGTGGTTTCCGTAAAAACAGAAGTCCTGTCGATCACTTAGTGCGTTTAGAATCATTTGTGAAAAACGCGCTGATTAATAAGCAACATGCTGTGTCTATCTTTTTTGATGTTGAGAAGGCATATGACACAACCTGGAAGTATGGCGTTCTGAGAGATCTACATGATCTCGGTTTGCGAGGTCGTTTGCCTCAATTCATAGGCAAATTTTTAAATAACAGACAATTTCAAGTCCGCGTGGGTTCTACCCTGTCTGATCATTACAATCATGATCAGGGTGTTCCACAAGGCAGTATTTTGTCAGTCACACTTTTTAGTATAAAGATAAACAGTTTATCTACAGTTTTAAACGATTCAATTGATGGATCCTTATTTGCGGATGATTTTAATATTTCTTGTCGTGGTAAAAATATGCATACCATAGAGCGGCAGTTGCAGTTGTGTTTAAACAAAATAAATAAATGGTGTCTTGAAAACGGCTTTAAATTGTCTAAATCGAAAACTACGTGCATACATTTTTGTCGTAAGTACAAACCACATAAAGACCCTGAACTATCTCTAGATGGCACTCCCATTAAAGTTGTCAAGGAAGCCACGTTCTTGCGATTAATGTTTTACTCACACCTAACGTTTCTGACTCATATTAAATCTCTGAAAACTAAATGCCTGAAAGCACTTGATTTGTTGAAAGTGGTATCAAATTCTAAATGGGGAGGTGATCAAGCTACCCTCCTCCATCTATATCGATCACTTGTCCGTTCTAAACTTGATTATGGATCCATCGTATATGGTGGAGCTTGCAACAGCAACTTAAAATTATTAGATTCTGTTCATCATCAAGGTCTAAGACTTTGTCTTGGGTCCTTTAGAACCTCTCCTGTTGACAGTCTATATGTCGAAGCCGATGAACCATCTCTTACACAACGCCGTATAAATTCATCTTTACAATATATAACAAAGCTATACTCTAACGAATCTAACCCTGCATATAACTGGGTTTTTTTCAATCCTCTCTACGAGGACTTGTACAACAAAAAGTCTTCTCTTGTTCCACCTCTCGGGCACAGAATTAAACCCTTTCTATCTTCGGCCGGCATTGAGCTGGAAAACATAGCTCCTTCCCGTCTTCTTTCTTCTCCTTCTTGGCAATTGGTTAGACCACAAGTTGACCTAACATTGACCACATTAAAAAAATCAGAAACTAATGAATTACAATACAAACAAGAATATAATCATTTGAAACATAAATATAGCAATTATAAATCCTTGTTTACAGATGGGTCTAAGGATGGTGGCGCTGTGGCTTGTGCCGCTGTCATTGGATCCAGAACAACATCTTCTAGATTACCAGATAATAGTTCTATTTTTACAGCTGAAGCTAACGCCATATTAACAGCTCTTAAATATATTCAAAGACACCCTAAACGTAAACAATATATAATTTATTCAGACTCTCTTTCTTGTCTTCAGGCTATTAAAAATATTTCTTGTAAACATCCACTTTTAATAGAAATTATTGAATTGTATAATGATCTTGCTACTGGCCAATACGACATCGTCTTCTGTTGGTTACCCAGCCACGTAGGCATTTCTGGTAACACACTGGCTGACCTTGCTGCTAAAGCAGAACTCAACAAATCTGTGACGCCTCTTCTTATTCCATATTCAGATTACAAAGCTTGCATTAGATCTTATATCCGTGACCTGATGCAGAAGAAGTGGGACACCCAAGTAGGTATAAATAAATTACATGAAATAAAACCTTATATTGGTTACACCTACTTGGGTCGTCAGTCCAGATTTGAAGAGGTTATTTTAAGACGATGTCGTATTGGCCACACAAGATATACCCATGAATATTTGCTTAAAGGTGAGGATCCTCCATTTTGTATCCCTTGTGATGAGAGAAGCACGGTCAAGCATATCCTGCTTGACTGTGTTGAATTCTCCATCACAAGGGATAAGTATTTTAATGTAAAAACAATTTCAGATCTTTTTAACACAGTTAGTGCTCATTTAATTATTGGATTTTTAAAAGAAATTGATTTCATGAATGAATTCTGATTATTATGTTCTGTAGATAGTTGCATTGTAATTATTGGTAGTTTAGATAGGTAACTTGAATTGTTGGTGACTGTACCCTCAAAGGGGGTTGAAGTATTGTAAAATTATTGTCCTCCTGAGAGGGTACGTAAGTCCACAAACATTCACAGTAAATTTAAGTCTACCAGGTTTTTAATCGTAGTATTCATGTTCTGTTAATTCTGGCTAAATTTTCGTACAATCGCCAGCAGCTGAAGGGATGGTGTAAATCCAACTAGGGTCCATGTAGGAAGCAAAGGTACTGTAAGTCCCCATGGTCCCTAGTGTGGTGATCTACCTTCTGTTGTTGGCGATCTATAGTCTGTTTTTCTATTCTATTGTCTAAATAGTGTTATTAGTTTTAACTTTCCATGCTAGCTTTAATTGAAATTGTGATATTCTAGTTGTTTTACTGTCCTTCGTTGACAGATTTTACCACATGGATATATTTCATTTAAATGTTCTCGTCACGCTATGGCTGAGATAACGCCGATGTGACGTAAAATATTAACTCACTCACATATCATAAAAGCACTTTTTTACCCGCTCCATTTCCAAAACGATAGTAACAAATAGGTGGCAGCAGTTGAAAATGTATGATCATTGTTCCTGCCATCTGCATTTAACATATGAATAAGGCTAATGGACAGCCTATCCAGATTCTCACCACAAACCTCTATTTTCATACAGCTAAGAATGCTGAGCACTCCTTATCCTGTTGATGTGTTGGTAATAGTTTGTTTCACGCCACATTCAGCAATATTAAGTCGTGTGGAACGACCTGTCAACACATGATTCTGTATGAGACAACCAGTGAACGATTTTTTAACAATAACCTTTGTCGTGGAAATACGAGGAAGGTCTATGAGTCCGTTCACCGAGCTTTTACCGCACTCCATCCATTGGGTCACTGTAAATCAGACTGGGTAGTTGTTCATCAGCTCTAACCTGGATTCAAAAGTGGTTCACTTGACTGAGCACGTATTTCCAGCTAAAGTGTATAAAAACCTATATTTCATCTTGGATGTCTCGAAACAAATTCTTCTAGAACATCAACGGCATTGTTTTCTGATACATACAGTAAAATAATGTTATCTCATCTTCATTGTCTTCACCAGGCTGTGGTATTGTTGAAGCTAAAATAGAAGACTTCATAAACTGCACACATGCTGCAACACAATTGCAGCGCATAACTACTGATCATTCGCATGAGATTCCTTTTTTCAACAGTTACACAGAAGACAAAAAGTTTCAATACCAATTTGCGTCCTTTTTCTGGTGATCTTCCTTCTGTTGTTGGCGATCTATAGCCTGTTTTTATATTGTATTGTCCTAATAGTGATATTTGTTTTACTTTTTGCGCTGGTTTTAAATCTAATTGTGATATTCTAGTGGTTTTATTGTCCACGGTTTTTATAATATACATATATTCCATTTCAGTGTTAAACGTTCTCGACACGTTATGACTGACATATTGCTGATGTGACGTTAAATATATTCATGTGAAGAAAATGTGATGAAACTACACCGTCGGTACGATGTTGAATACGGCTGCAGTCAAAATTCGATTAAAAAATGAGTAATGGTCCATGCCTCTGAGCTCTATGACACTCAATCAACCAAGTCACGAATCATATTTATTGATCAAAAGCATCTCCTCTTCCGATCTGCCACCGGCTGTTGGTGCCCTATTTCCACCCATTTTCCAAAAACAGAAATCAAGGGAAGACAGCCTATCAACATATTATTCCTTAAAATGGAAAAGAAAAAAACTCACTTGAAACACACACTCGATCTTCAAACAAAATTATTATCAAACTCAAAAGCAGTTTGCATTACATCAGTGATATCTCAAAGGACTTCAATGTTTGAATCGATATATTCCTCAGGAAATATAATCTTTCCCGAAGATTAAATCATAGAATTACTGAATAACATCGTTGAACCATTTCATAACTAATGAATAATAGGTTATGATATTTCCATGTAATAAAGTTTGGGTTCAAATGTTTGCCATTTCAAATTGCCGCATGAAGACTTCCTTTATCACCTGTAATGAAACCGCCCACACATGAGTGAATGACGTACTTTCATTTGTAATCATTAGTACTCCACCTCTTCAATGATATGTCACACTCTTGTATAAATACAAACATGAATGTGTATTGTGCTGCTCAAAAACATAAGGGAAATTTACGTTCCTCTGATACATTGTGTTACATCATAAAATGTTTCATTAGTTCAAAGGTCACGGGGTAGAATAGGCCTTCAGCAACCTATGCTTGTCGTAAGAGTCGACTAACGGGATCGGATGCTCAGGCTCGCTGACTTGGTTGACACATGTCATCAATAATCATGTTGTTGGTCACTGGATTGTCTGGTCCAGACTCGATTATTTACAGACCTCTGCCATATAGATTGAATATTGGTGAGTGTGGCGTAAAACTAAACTCACTCACTCACTCATTCATTAGCTCAGTTAATTCAGTTGTTTAGACTAATGGCGTCTTTTTTCCGAACATCTGGTATCATCTCTACGAGACAGTAATTCATCGTAATTCATTCATAATCTATTTGAAATTGTTCATTCTACTCTACTTGTAGCAGCACATTCTCATGGTTGCAGAAAGAGCTGTATATATTGTCAATTCTTGCATTTATGCAAGTTGACCGTCCTAATTCATATGACTGGAGGCAGTTGCTATTGTTTGGCAACTGTAAACTGTGACAGTCATCAATGCGTGCTGGAACAGTAATTACGATGACACTGGATAGAGTGTGGGCTCTGTTCACTATTTTACTAATAAGAAATTAATGACAAACTGACACCTCTGTGAATCCCACGGGATGTTGTGGTCCATACAAATGACAGTGTCCTTAATTGCCGCTAACGTGTCGGTCTCCTAGTGCAGAGTGCTGTTCCTGTGCCAAGAAATACAAAGTGGTGGGCCTACATAATGAAAATCCACTTAACACAAGAAAACAACATCATGCATCTTACAGATGATTCGATATATTATGCAGCTTGAAATGAGATTTTATTATTCACAAATTACTAGAAGCGACTGCTCCATACATCTGAAATTAATCTAGTAAATAGTTATTAGATACTGCATTCTTTGAAATGTACAGATGGCATTGTTTAATCATGCTAAAGTAAGGCAACTAAATGATACAACATGACCACTCTATACAGCCTTAAATTCTAATAAACAGACATACCAGTGGGTGAGTGATTTATATTTTAACGTGACATTGGCAACATTTTAGCCATGTTGTGACGAGAACAAACACGATGATAAAGAATATGTATATATTATAAAACCCGTCTTCAAAGTACGGAAACACAGCGTATCACAACGTATCACGTATCAAAGTACGGAAACACAGCGTATCACAGCGTATCACGTATCAAAGTACGGAAACAGCGTATCACGTATCAAAGTACGGAAAAACAGCGTATCACAGCGTATCACGTATCAAAGTACGGAAACACAGCGTATCACAGCGTATCACGTATCAAAGTACGGAAACACAGCGTATCACAGCGTATCACGTATCAAAGTACGGAAACACAGCGTAAACAGTATCACAGTTCGAATTAAAAACTAGCATATGAAGTACCTGCATGGACCCTGGCTGGTTTTACATCTTCCCCACAGCCACTGACGATTGTACGAATATGTAGCCGAAATTTAAAATGACAAAAAGACTACGTTTAAAATGCTTAAGTTTAAATTTGACATTTAAAAGTTTTGGGACTTACGTACCCTCTCGGAGGACAATAATGTTACGCTACTTTAACTCAGTTTGAGGGTAAAGCCATTAACAATTGCAGTTGCTAATTCATACCACCATGTTTAAAATACCAATTTTCTATTTAAAAAAGACATTATTCAAAATTTATCTGATAATTCTATTTCCTTTGAAAACTCAATGGTTGAATGATAATTAACATCAAAAAGATCCTTCATTGTTTTGACATTAAAATACCATAAAACCATGCTTGTCGTTACAGTCTACCAACGGCATCGGATATCACACTCGTTGGCCTGATTGGCACATGTGTGTAGATCAACGCTCCTGTTGCTAATGACTGGAATGTCTGACCTGAGTCTAATGGTTACATACCGCCACCATATCGTTGGAAAATTGCCGCTGGCGGTGCGGAATTAAACAACAAACAAACAATGGAATAAACAAACAAACAAAAAAAAACACCAAACAGATATTCTAGACCCTTAAATAGCATCCAAAATAGTAAGCTCATTGTGTTAAAGTCTACCCCTGGTAAAGAGATGTCCGGTGTGCTGGGTTTTTCGCAAGGTCTCAACGACAGTGAAATGATAGCAAAACATTGCAACTTGAAAGAGCACAAGCATACTTTAGAAAGGAAGCGGCCTTTTTGTACTACTGTAGGACTCTAACTGCTGTCGTCTTCTGAGTCCTCTCCAGCATATAATCAATGACCCGCTTACAACTATTACTTGATCCTCAAGCTGTCGTCGTTTTTCACGATACTGAGATCACTCATTACTGTTTGTCGTAGACTTGACAAGTAAAACATCCATAAATACCCGCCACCATCCATACACAGACAAAGAATAATCATCCTAAATGATAACTTCATAAAAAATTACATTTAAGAGAATCAATGTTAGAATCACATAAACACACACCACCCACCACAGGATATAGATGCCCTGTACATATGACGTGAAAATTATTCTTCACTATCGCCCCTACAAGGTTCTTATAAGTGTTCGGTATTCGGTCATTTTGTTTCAGAATATTCTACGACATTGTTGTCTCAGTAAAGCCTTCGCCATCGGTGTCGGTGTGTAGAGTTTGATGTGTTTCATCATTTGCAATGTGAAGGGCAATCAAGCAATGTGATTATTAATTTTCCTGAATTCCATACGAAACTGGCAACGGTTTAACATAAGCATGGCATTGCAATCGTTGTGCACACGTGCCTAGCATTTCCGTAACAATACAATTCATCTCTGTTAAAAACAGATTTTAAACTCATTTGATAATCACTTTTGTGCAAATTTAGAAGTGCATTTCCCATTTATACATGTTGATCATATGTACTCAGTATTGACACAGACAGGTATATAGACAATGTAGAAAATGTATAGTTTACAAGAAAAATAGTACAGTTTGTTTGACCATTTTATCAGAGTCTTTGTCACACACATGTATCTGGCTCTGTGTATCTATCTCTCATGTCAGTGTGGGAATCTATGTAAATATCACTGTAATTCTAGCATCTTCATCTTGTATATTCCATGCAGTGAAGCTAAGAAATGACAGACAGGCGACATAAATAATTCCACATTTTGTAATCATATTATACCAGCACAGAGTGAAACTGTAAGCTTGTGACCTTTCAGTATTTCTGCAATAAATGGAAAACTGATCAACTTATATATGTTCAGCATCTTTATCTCGACGCGTATCCGATAACTGACCCTGATGCAGTCATGTGAAGTGGGCGATCGTGGCTCACAAAGGAACATGTCACTCTGTGATTCAAGCTTATAAAATGTATTCTTTATTAACCGACAAAAGAACCACAAGAACCAACATCAGTTGTCCTGTTTCAGTATTAATGTCCAATTCATAAAGGTCAAGAGCACTATTGAGGCATCATCCGCCTTTACCTTTCTGAGTTCCGTCCCCATCCACAACTCGTCCACAGTGTGGTGTGTGGAGCGTAAACGTCTCGTATGTCAGCTGACTCATGAATATCCGGGGGAGAATAGGTCTTCAGCAACCCACGACTGACAAAGGAGACGACAGAAGTGATCGGGTGGTAAGACTTCCTGACTTGGTTGACGCGTGTCATCGTATCATATAATTGCGTAGGCCAATGCTCATAAGTGAGTGAGTTTAGTTTTTTGCCGCACTCAGCACTATTCGAGATATATGGCGGAGGGCTCTAAATAATCGAGTTTGAACCAGACAATCCAGTGATCAACAACATGAGTATCGTTCTTCGCAACTGGGAACCGATAACATGTATCCACCAAGACAGGAAGTCTGACCACGCGATCTCGTTAGTCACCTCTTACAACAAGCATAGTCGCCGATACTCATGGAGTCAATAACAGGACTACATGGTCGATAATTACATATACCGCGGACATATAGCAGGGATTGTTCAATGCGGTGTTAAGCAAGAGACAAATTTAATACAAACACATGTTATCATAGTGAACCACAAAATGTCTGTGTTACTTTCAGTCTTTACACAGAGATATCATCATAATGTCCACCAGTTTGATAAAAAAAAGGATACCATGTAACATGTCATTGACAATATAAGCAGGAATATCAATCAATTAAAAAGTAAACATAGCAATTACAGGTCCTAATTTACAGACGGATCCATGGACGGTGGCACAGTGGCTTGTGCCACTGTCATTGGATCCAGAACAATATCTTCTAGATTACCAGACATCAGTTCTATTTTTACAGCTGAAGCAAACGCCATATTGGTGGCTCTTGAATATATTCAAAGACACCCTAAACATAAACAGTATATAATCTATTCAGATTCTCTTTCTTGCCCTCAGGCGATATAAAATGTTTCTTGCAAAAATCCATTTTTAATAGAAATTATTGCATTGTATAATGATCTTGCTACTGGCCAATGCATCGTCTTTTGTTGGTTACCCAGCCATGTTGGAATCTCTGGTAACCCACTGGCTGACCTTGCTGCTAAAGCAGAACTCAAAAAATCTGTGACACCACTTCTTATTCTTTACACTGATTATAAAGTCACTATTAGATCTTATATTCGTGATCTGATGCAAAAGAAGTGGGATACTCAAGTAGGTATTAATAAATTAGATGCTAAAAAAACCTACATTAGCTACACCTGCTTGAGCTGTCAGTCCAGATTTGAAGAGGTTATTGTACGACGGTGTCGCATTGGCCATACACGATATACTCATAGTTACGAGTGTGTATTTTCTGTATATTTTGTTATTAATTCAGTAATAATTATTATTTGGTCATATTGTCCCCCTGAGAGGGTACGTAAGTCCATAAACATTCTAAGTAAATTCAAACTTTCCACGTTTTCAATCGTAGAATAAGTGTCTTTTTATTTGCATGGCTAGATTTCCCAAATTGCTGGCGGTTGTAATTCCAGTTAGGATCCATGCAGGTAGTAAAGGTACTGTAAGTCCCCATGGTCCCTAGTATGGTGATCTACCTTCAGTTATTAGCAATCTATAGCCCATTTTTATCTTGTCCTCTATAGATAAATTGTTTTAGGTATAGTTACTAGTTTTATATTCTCATCTGTGATATTCTAGTTGTTTCACTGTCCTTCGCTGACAGGTTTTATAGTAAACATATATTTCATTTCAGTATTAAATGTTCTCGTCGCGATATGGCTGAGATATTGCCGATGTGACGTTAAATATAACTCACTCACTCACTCACTATTATTTGGTCACAACATTTAGTGTTTTGAATAATAATTACGATGGGTCACATTTCTCTTATTAGATGGTCAGCACTTTTAGGATTATGGTTTTCCGGAAATTATCTGCTTTCAGTGTTGTATGTGTTTACTTCCGGGAGACTTATTCGAGGGCATTCTACAGTGTTGACGATGGTCGTATGTGCCCGAACTTTCGGGAAATGACTAAAGGTATATATAAAGGTTGGCTGCCGTGTTACGACAGAGACACACATCACTGGAGTTACATCATCGTCATCATCTGCATCCGTCAACGCCTTATCTACATCATCCACTGTCAGACCGATCGCTGTGTTTACGTTCTGCATAGTTGATTCTCTCTCGCACTAAGACTTTGGTGAATTTGCTATATTGTATTTTGTGACCCGTTGACTTAGATTTTGTCTCTCTTGAATTGTTCTTGAAATCAGTATTGTGAAATTGACTTGTGACCTTGTATACCTTGCTCTCGTTGCATAATAATACATAAATTGAACGTTTATGACTTGTCTTTGTTCTGTTTTGCTGGTTCACAAAAGGATTTCTTACATCGTTTGTCACGGTAAATTCTTTCCCGTAACATCATGCATACCTGTTAAAAGGTGAGGATGCTGCGTTTTCATCCCTTGTGATCAGAGAGTGTGTTGAATTCTCAATCATAATGGGTAAGTATTTTACTGTAAAAGCAGTTAAGGATAGAAATTTCCCTTATACCACTCGTTAACGCCAAACTATCAGTAAGAAGAAGTATCAGTAATTCGTTCCCTAAATCTTTCATGTAAATCTTCTGGAGATCTAGGTCTTTCAGTAAGAGATGTTAGAGGTCATCGTTCTCCTTTCACTCGTTGGTCGCTGCTTTCGTGATAAGAGACCAATATTTTCAGGCTGTCTGGATTGGAATTAAACCATATTTCATCAAATACTGCGTCCTAATTTCTTTAACAAATCCCCATGACGGATTGGATTTTAACGCGACGTCAAGTAACATTGAGTCAAACAATCCACCAAGAATCGACAGTTATGTCCACATTTTTTCTTACTCTCCTTTTTAATCCTCCTCAAGGTTGAAGAAAAATTCGGAAATAGCAAATTAACTACGACTAAACAGCATCTCACATGTGATCCTAATAAAATCAATTCGAAAAGTCCAACTCATCACTCGTCACTTCTGGAATGGAGACGGATCTCGCATTTGCGTGTTTCAGGTTTTAACACTGAATATGTTCAGCGGTTTTGTTGCTGTTCCATGGCATGTGAAATATGCTACATGCATGTGTCACACAAGTTGAATCATGGTTGTTACGCTGCACTCAATAATATTCAAACTATATGGCAGAGGTATAAATAATCGAGTCCAGACCAGACAATCCAATTATCAACAACATGAGCATCGATCTACGGGATGCGATGGCGTGTGTCAATCCAGACTGCAAGCCTGACAACCCTGTCCCGTTAGTCGCCTCTTGCGGCAAGCATAGTTGCTGAATACCAGTTCTGATCCGGCCTTTCATGGACTAGTATGTATATAAAATGATTTTGCGGATATACAATAGCCAAAACAGGAAAAGCATTACTAAAATATCAGTTTACCTTGATGTCTTTTATATAATCGGATTGCACAAGAAATAAAGAATGTACAACAACCAAATTTTACACAGGGTTAGGCATATGTTTCCTCTGCTACAGTCATTTATTGCTCTTGGGGACATCTGTGACGGCATTGAGACAAAGTCAGTACTTGGTGTGACCACCACGAGCATCGATAACTGCTCTACAATGCTTAGACATGGACTGAGTGAGTGAGTGAGTTATAATTTAACGTCACATGGGCAATATTACAGCCATACCGTGACGAGAACAATCATGAGTATTAAGAATACGTATTTGTTATAAAACTCGTCGTCAAATTACGGTAAAACAACCAGAGTATCACAATTCGAATTTAAAACTAGCATATGAAGTTAAAACTAACTGCATCATTTGGAATATACATATTGTAGAAATAGGCTATAGATCACCAACAACTGAAGGTAAATCACCAAGGTGACTTACATTACTTTTGCTACCTGCATGGACCCTAGCTGGATTTACACCATCCCCTCAGTCGCTTGTGATTGTAGGAAAAGGTAGCCGAAATTTAAAATGACAAAAATACTACTTTTAAAAACTGGTCAGTTTAAATTTCACTTTGAATGTTTTGGGACTTACGTACCCTGTCAAGAGGACAATAATTTTACGCTACTTTAACCCCCTTTGAGGGTACAGCCACGAACAATCGCGGTTGACAATTCATACCACCAAGGTTAAAATATCAGCTTTCTATTTACAAAAAATATATAATATTTATCCCTTGTGATGGCAAAATCATTACAGTCAAGCAAAACATGCTTGACTGTGATTCCTTCATCACAAGGGATACAAAACGGAGGATCCTCACTTTTTAAGTATGTATTCGTGAGTGTATCTAGTATGGCCAATGCGACATCGTCGCATAACGACCTTCTCAAATCTGGACTGACATCCCAAGTAGGTGTAACCAATATGGGGTTATATTTCACGTAATTTATTGATACCCACTTGGGTGTCCAAATTTTGTTGAGTACTGCCTTGGCAGCAAGATTGGCCATTGTGTTCCCTGAAATGCCAACGTGGTTGGGTAACCAACAAAATACGATGTCGCATTGATCAGTAGCAAGATCATTATATAACTCAATAATTTCTGTTAAAAGTGGATGTTTACAAGATACATTTTTAAGTGCCTGAAGTCAAGAAAGAGAGTAGGAAAATAACATATACTGTTTAAATTTAGGATGTCTTTGAATATATTTAAGAGCTGTTAGTATTGCGTTTGCTTCTGCTGTAAAAAATGGAGCTATCATCAGGTATTCTAGAAGAGATTGTTCTGGATCCAATGACAGTGGTACAGGCTATTGCGCCACCCTCCTTGGACCCATCTGTAAATAAGGATTTGTATGTATTATATTTATGTTTTATTTGAATGAATTCTTGTTTATATTGTAATTTATTAGTATCTGATTTTTTAAACTTTAGTGAGTGTTAAGTCAACTTGTGGCCTCACCAATTGCCAAGGGGGAGAAGAAAAAAGCCGGGATGGAGAAATATTCTTCAACTCAATGCCAGCAGCAGAAATTAATTGTTGGATTCTTATCCCAAGAGGTGGAACAAGTGAAGGTTTTTTATTATACAACTCCTCATAAAGGGGATTAAAAACGCAGTTATGAGCAGGATTGGATTCATTAGAAAATAAGTTTGTGATATGTTGTAAAGACAATTTGATACGGCGAAGTTTTAAAGATGGCTCATCGGCCTCAACATGGAGACTGTCAATGGAAGATGTTCTGAAAGATCCAAGATTAAGTCTCAGACCTTGGTGATGAACCGAATCTAACAGTTTTAGGTTGCTTTCGCAGGCCCCACCATATACGATGGAGCCATTATCAAGTTTTGACCGGATGAGTGATCTGTACAAATGAAGGAGGGAGACATGGACTGAATGAATGAGTCGTCGAATCTGGAGTCGTGGGATCCTTTCTACTCATCCTGCAATGCATGCTCAGATGGTGTAGCGTCTCTGGTTGAGACTGTCTATCAGATGCCACAAATGTTCAACTGGGATGGGATCCTGCGATGTGGATGGCTATGGCAGAGCATTCTCATTGTTGTTGGCAAGATAGCCCATAGTAACAGGTGCAATATGCGCTCTGGCGTTGTCTTGCTGGAAAACCTCTCTTCAGACAATGCCGGGAATGAGGTGACGTTGGTGAATATATATATATATATATATTACTGTCTATCGTTATATTCTTCAAAATGTTTTTAGTTTTCTTATATAAACCGTTTTCGTCACGTTATGGCTGAGATGTGGCGTTAAATATTAACTCACTCATCCCACTATCACGGGAAGCCTACATTGTAGCATTACGACTTTAACGCTCGTTTATGAAACACTCTCAAGTAGTCTTATTGAACCAGGCATTCAATAACGTAAGTGTATCCTGCACAAAGGAGTTAGATTCTGGTCTCATGTGTTCAAATGGTGATTAAATAGATAACGTGGGATTACAAGACTTTCCAGCCGTTTGGATATTTTGAAATGTTCTTTATGTCCTTCACATCGATATTAGTGTGTGATGGTCATCGATAATGAGAAAAAATATCAAATTTGGACATGCAGCATCTGTCTAAGGCGATATTAGACAAACATAGAAAATCCATCATGCAAACATAATATTCCGAATAATCCAAGCTTAAAGGACGTCAGCAGAAGAAAACTGACTGAGGAAGTATTAGGAATATGAGAATTGATCATTCATGGTCAATATTTGCATCTTAGAAATCGACATTTCCCTACTCTCAACAATGACATGAAGGTAACGAGTAGGTATCGTTTTTTCCAAAATGAAACTAGTTCTTGAAACGCATTTAAAAGTGGGACAAACATGAATGCAGAACACCTTATCGATAACAGCTTATTTGTTTCTTTACACGACGATGTCAGGTGAATGTCGAGTCCACTATGATGACGTTGATGATGAGGAGAAGGATGTGGAGGAGGATGACGACGACGATCATTATCATCATCATCATCATCATCATCATCATCATCATCGTCATCATCATCATCATCATCATCTTAGTACATGGTTACTCCAGACAAGGAGGGAAGATGTACAAGATGAAGATGAAAAATGTAGCAGAGAAGGTTCGGGTGATCATGGCACCGTCAGCATGGTAAGGCGAATCCTTTGATTAGGGACCTTGACTCTCCGCACGTAGCCCAGACAGCAAATGAAATTTCTCTTAGGAAACGCATCCGAGTCGAGCCCACCAAGAACTTTACGGAGAAAATTAACACTGCAGCCTTCTGCATTACCCAGAATATACTCAAGACTGTACTCTCGGTTGAGACCCCTGGCGCTCTGTTGATCATTAGCTTTATCAAAAACGACAGGATCAGGTTTGTTGGCAAGAATTCTTCTGACGCGGTATATGGGCCTATTCCAAGGTTATCATTTTCCCTGACGCCCTTTTCAGGGTCGTACCATGGATGGACCTCAGAGTCAAAGTCAAAGGCATGGTGGAAACGCTAGAAAGAGGAATATGCCATGCCACCACCATATATATCTTTTGAATATATATGCAGTTTCTGCCATGGGAGGGCGTCCACTGACAAGATGTTGGATAGTGTGTTAATATATATGTATTAACGGATATTTATACTGCGCACACATCCACGCAACTAGCACATGCACACGGAGCTGGTACTTTTCCCTTCCATCTCTACGGCCCGTCATCAAGGGGAACATACAACTCTTGCAGTCTCTAGACGGACCGACTTCCTTAGGCATTCTCGTTCATTTGCATAATTCTTGTTACTATTCAAAGGCACGCTTGGTGTGAAATGGGATCAATTTGATCTCAGAGTTACAAAACTGACAGGATTATAGAAACAAACATTACCGTTTAGTAGTTATAACGACGATATACACCCGATCCCGTTACTCGCTTATTACAACAAACATGGGTTGCTGAAGACCTCTTCTAACCCAGATTTTCGAGGAACGTGGCGCCGAATTATTTAAGTTTCAACTTGATGCAGGAGGAAAGTCATAATTTATGGGCAGGTCTGACGCTTTGAATGACATCAAAAGTGGGTTCTTAATGGTGGTTCTGTTCTTAATTACTCTTAATGATGTTTATCTGGAGGAGCAGGGTTTTCCCACGACAATAGGACCCCCTACCCACCCCCACACAGAGTCATTACCACACACTGCACACACATACCCTCACTGCCACCACCATCACCTCCCTCACAGCTACCATCTTCATCACTATTACCACCCTCACCGCTACCATCATCACTCTCACCATTACCACCATCACCCTCAATGCCACCATCATTACCTCGCTGCCATCACCTTCACTTTTACCACCACCACTTCTACCACCATCATCACCCTCACCTCTCCCATCATCACCATCATCTTCACCAGCGTCATTACCATTACCCTCACCATTACCACCATCATCAACTTCACCATCACCACCGTCATTACCTTCACCACTACCACTATCATCACCTCCTTTAACCATCATCACCCTCACCGCCACAGTCATCATCACCTTCACAACCATCACCACGTGCACCGTCAGCCACACTTCTGTTCCAGTACAGGAGCGTTACACCAGCATTGAATGTCCAGATCTCCAGCATTCTCCAACTCCCAGATCGACAGTCTAGCAATCAGCTAAATGTCATGCATATACTGAATCGATGTGTTCTGAGACAGACATGTAGCATTTGATATCTGTTCATTGGATACATCACTTGAGACAGAGATCAGAGTGGATAAAATATCTTTCCATAACAGCACCTTCAAATACATATATGCATGGAATCGTCTGATTTATACAGATCCTCTCATCGGAACTCTAATGTAGTGAAGCTGTCTGGCTCGACGTCTGAAGGAGAACGTAGATTTGCGAGGGCTATTAACTAACAAGTCGCTGAGCTGGCAAGCCACAAACATGTCCCGGATCGTTTATCACGACAATAGGTTTTACCGTGCCCCTCTTGGGTACCATATGGATGACATGGGGAGAATATCACTGGATAATCTGGAGCTATTTGGATAGTCTGGATATGGCTGAAACATTGCCCATGTGACTTTAAAGTGTAACTCACTCAGTCACATAATATCTGGCAGAGGTAGACAATGATTTGTAAATCCAAATGATGGATTCAAATATTTCGATAGTCACGACATGGCTTAAACCTTGCCGATGTGACTTCAAATCGAAACATTCACGCCCACAGTATATCGTGTGTGAATATGGTTTTACGCTGTTTGTCACAATGTTTCAGCTATAATACCACAGGGGGACACAATCACTAGGTTTGACAAGGTTGAAGGATGGAAATAGAATTCCAAGGCTGGTATGTATTAGTGTACTGCTCTGGATTCCCATAAAAGAATTAATGCTTTACACCTTTCAACAAAAGGGCTTAGTGTTCTTGTCAAATTGTTGAAGTGACATAATTAGAGTATCATGTTGAGATTGAAAGGACCACAGTCCTCGGCAGCGGCGAATGAAGAGTTCCAGACTATTTTTACTTATTAGTTATCTAACCTTCCCTGTTTACACAAACATGGCAGTTGGTTCGAGATGGTTTGTGAAAGTGACAGTTTCAAGAAATTTGGCTGTGCAGGTGTGCATACTTGGAAAGATTCAATCCCCCATTCAAACACAAAGATGTCCCTTGCACAAAAAGATCAGGGACAATATTTAGAAGAATCTCACATTAATTCTTGGGTACATTACCTGGACGTGAATGTATTGAATATTCATTGATCGGCCCCACAATAAAACATTGGTTCACCTATTATTTGAAAGGTATCTTATAACAACAGGACGCTAAAAAAGACTAACGCTCAGCTCTTGTTTTAGTGCAAAACATTTCGTCATCCACCATGACTAATTCTTCTGAAAACATCAAACAGATCTTCAAGCTTGGTCTCACACTGTCATGTCTGTGTTTGATGTGGCGGATTAATCAACTTCACATTAATGATGTAAGCCCAAAAATGTTCATGAATTATTCACGTGGTTCAATAACATTCTAAAGAGTCCCCAGAGATGTTTATAGATTCACAATTAGGTTGTCTGCGACAAGGTTTTGACGACATATTCGTGGGGAAACGAGTAGGCATATAGGACACAAAAACGCTGTTGGAAATCATTTATGCTACCAAGGGATCAAATATTATAATGCACAAAAGGAAACATAATTTAAAGGTCACATGCAACGCAAAACACAAGTTTACAGATTTTATTCTTTTTGGTATGGACGTACGGTAACAAATTATCAAAAATGCAAATTCACCTTATAACGTTGAAAGGAAATGCGATGGAAGAACGGAACTTGGTGTTCAAAACGATTGACTAATTTTCTGTGCTGTGCTGTGCTGTGCTGTGCTGTGCTGTGCTGTGCCCATGGCGCATGTACGGTGATTAGGAAAGGCGACTCGGTAAAACCACAGGACGTGATGCGTGCAAGGAATATCGCTGTGGTCGAAGATGGAGAACAAGAAATGTTTCTCGTGATTACAACGTCTTAGGTCTGCAGTAATATAAAATAAATTAGTCCCATATCTGCAGATTTGCAAACCGAGTTTCCGAGAAAGTATAGCATTAGAAATACCAATTTCATTGCACAAAGTTGCACAGCGTGACAACTTTAATGTTTTAATGTTTTAGTACATGCCTGTGGAAACACAGAAAAACACGCTGTCTCTGTCACAGACAAAGCTCAATGCCTGTTTATTGACAGCAGTGCATCTGCCTGAATGTCTGCTAATGGCAATGTGCAATACACAACTTCAATCATTGATCGCATGCCATTTGAACTTAACACCTATCAGGCTATACACCATAAACAAGACACAGTGATTTATAGCTCGTGCACCTGGGTTCTAATTCTGCCACACTACGTAATTACACTTGTACACATGTCATGTTATTATGTCTGTGGGTTACAAACAAACTGACTCCATTTTTTGGATGACTGGTTCGGACGGAAACCTGTGTAAACTCCGGTTTCAATGTCTGCTTTGTACTTGGACGAACGAGTTTCCAGCCACGCAGTAGTTCACCATCTCAGTATTTGTTGACTGGATCGAACGCAAATGCAGAGAGCATATATAAACCCTATATCTGTAAATAAATTCTTTATAGATAACAACTCCTTCAGTTACATATGATGCGACGCTTCGGTATGGATTCTTCTGCCGTTGTATGAAAGAAGTTGTTTTCCTTAACATAGTCTTACTTTTTTTTATTACTCACCACCATACAATCCTAACATTGGGTAACTCAACTATAGTACTATTTTGTACTGTATGTTGAATGGTCGTACGTGCAAATAGACTGCTCTCTTTCACACAAAAACACGCATCCATTATCTTAGTATGCATATGCACAAAGCATGAATATGATGGCATTTGTTACCAAACTGTCAATGGAAATCGTTTAAATGCAATGATGAGCAATTACATATCCAGAACAGAAACACTACACTAAAGGTACGGTTTGCCGTAAATGCACGATCAAGGGAATATAAGTATAAAATTAGGGCAGTTTTAGTTCACCGCACGTTTTCTGCTCCCTTCTGTTTGAAGTGCAAGAGCCGAAACGTGACCAAAGGCGCACAGACTCGACAGAGCCTGTCAAAGCACAATGAAACTTCAGAGATAGACGAATTCAAAAACGATGTCTGGTCATAATAGTGGTACTACAAGCATCATTCATCATGCGAATGATCTAGGTCCAAACTACATTTGAAGGGACAGGTCTTGTGAGAATGGTCTGGAGCCAGACTACCTCTCAGACATGTCATTATGTACAAGTATCGCAGTAGTGTTAAGCACGCCGCGTGTGGCTTATCCAGCGTCGGAGAATTGTTTTGTTCAGTGACGAGTCAGGTTTATTCTGCATCGACTAGTGTACCAATATCGCCATCGCCATTAACGTTCTGGCGTCAACTTCACTCATCCAGTAGACCGGGTACACGGTGGTTGTGTGTTGTGAGTGGAAATCAGAAATGCAAAGCTGGAGCACATGCAAAAGTCCATATATACGACCAGATCAGTCATAGCAGAGGTCACGCGTGGTCCTGTAAACCCTAGGTTTTAATCCCATACATGCATTAGCTTTGTTTCATTCCAACCCCATCATAAACTTCACACGAAACAGATACAACATCTCAAATCCGTTCCGGCTTGCGGCATGTCATTACTCATGTATTAATGACCTGTGTAAGTGTCCAATACTATTTAGAGGCATGTGAACAAATTCTGAGATCGGTTTAGACAAGTGCGAATCCCATGTGTTACAGTGGGCAATTATCACTTTGGATGTAACCAATACTTCGGATCACAACAATAAATTTGTCGGCTACTTGAACTCTCTACACTTCTAAGGCCGTGGGACCCGTGACGATCCCGGGGTAGAATAGGCCCTCAGCAACCCATGCTTGCCATACAAGGCGACAATGCTTGTCGTAAGAGGCGACTAACGAGATCGGGTGGTCAGGTTCGCTGACTTGGTTGACACATGTCATCGGTTCCCGGTTACGCAGATCGATGCTCATGTTGTTGATCACTGGATTGTCTGGTCCAGACTCGATTATTTACAGACCCCCGCCATATAGCTGGAATGGCTAGAAATGCTGAGTGTGGCGTAAAATTAAACTCAGTCACTCACTCTAAGGCCGTGGGCGAACAGCACACAATAAAACATGACTTCAACGTCGAGCGTTTACTCATGGGGGTTACCAACAGGGGTCCCCAAGGTACGCAACTCCAAGTGACCAGTCGTTGACACCACATAAGGCTACACGAGTTGTCTCCCATATGTGTTTTTGTTGCATACATGCCCATATACTACAATTAACGTCAAACCAGACACATGAATCTGAACACTGAGACTGTAATGACCATGTGACAGTGTGACATGCTCGAGCATCAAAACTTTTCCTTCCCATCATATCTAAAACATCCGTCGTAGTGCCGATATCATGTCCTGTAATTTGTTCTGACATTTTGTTCGTTGACATGATCATAAGGTTTTGAATTTTGATTAGGTGGGTAAAGATGACATATGGTTTAATCTAACATTTTACATGTTTTGACATTTCAGCGTGCTGACACAAATTCTGCAAAAGGTGGAGAGGGAGGGGGTGACAGGTGTGTTCTGGAGCATACAAATCTGCCTTGATGCTCTGATCAGCACCCCGATTCTGCTACCAAAGGGGTGAAAGATCCTTTTGCTGCCACAGCACCCAGAGGAGCTGCATTCACAAGAAAGTTCAGCTTCTCGTCTGTTACTTGTCAGGAGGGCTACTATCAGAGAGGGCTAAAGACATTATGCAGAAGCGTTGGAGGACAGGTACTCAGAAGCAATACAATATCTATCTTAGCAAGTGGAAATGCTGTAACAGTGTGGCAACGATTAATCTCTTTACAGCATGTGTAGACGATGCCATTAACTTTCTAGCCGAGCTAGTTCACGATGGACTTGGCCATAGAGGAGTTAACACTGCTAGAAGAGCTCCTTTGGGGAACATTACTTACTGAAGAGTGAGTGAGTGAGTTAATATTTAACGTCACATTGGCAATATCTCAGCCATATCGTGACGAGAACTTTAAATACTGAAGTGAAATATATGGATACTATAAAAACCTGTCAACGAAGGACAGTAAAACAACTAGAATATCACAATAAGAAATAAAACTAGCGTGAAAAGTTAAAACTAATATTCCTATTCAGACAAAACAATATAAAAACAGGCTATATAGATCACCAACAACTGAAGGTAGATCACCATACTAGGGGCCATGGGGACTTACAGTACTTCTGCTGCCTGCATGGTCCCTAGCTGGATTAACATCAGCCCCTCAGCTGCTGGTGATTGTATGCAAGATTAGCCACAAATTAAAATGACACATATTCTACGGCTAAGACAAAATGGAAGATCAAATTTGACTTCAAATGTTTTGGGACTTACGTACCCTCTCAGGAGGACAATAATTTTACAGTGCTTTAACCCCCCTCGAGGATACAGCCACTAACACTCTAAGTTACTAATTCAAACTTCCAAACATAAAATATTTTTCTATTTACAATTCATTTAGCAAATCTAATTCTTTTAAAAATGCAATAATTAAATGAGAGCTAACAGAATTAAAAAGATCCTTCAAAGTTCGTGAATTAAAATATTTATCCCTTGTGATGGAATATTCAACACAGTCAAGCAGGATATGCTTGACTGTGATTCTTTCATCACAAGGGATACAAAACGGAGGATCTTCACCTTTTAATAGATACTCGTGAGTATACCTCGTATGGCCAATGCGACATCGTCGCATAATGACCTCCTCAAATCTGGACTGACAACCCAAGTAAGTATAACCGATATAAGGTTTTATTTCATGTAATTTATTTATACCTACTTGAGTGTCCCACCTCTTCTGCATCAGATCGCGGATATACGTTCTAATGCAAGCTTTGTAATCTGAATATGGAAGAAGAAGTGGTGTCACAGATTTGGTGAGTGCTGCCTTGGCAGCAAGATCGGCCATCACATTCCCAGAAATACCTACGTGACTGGGTAACCAACAAAAGACGATGTCGTATTGGCCAGTAGCAAGAGTATTATACAGTTCCATAATTTCTATTAAAAGTGGATGTTTACAGGAAATATTTTTAATAGCTTGAAGGCAAGAAAGAGAGTCGGAATATATTATATACTGTTTACGTTTAGGGTGTCTTTGAATATATTTAAGAGCTGTTAATATGGCGTTAGCTTCTGCTGTAAAAATAGAACTATTGTCTGGTAATCTAGAAGATATTGTTCTGGATCCAGTGACAGTGGCACAAGCAACTGCGCCACCGTCCTTGGACCCATCTGTAAATAAGGATTTGTAATTGTTATATGTATGTTTCAATTGATTATATACTTGTTTATACTGTAATTCATTCGTTTCTGATTTTTTAAATATCGTTAATGTTAGGTCAACTTGTGGCCTAACCAACTGCCAAGAGGGAGAGGAAAGAAGACGGAAAGGAGCTATATTGTCCAGCGTAATACCAGCAGCAGCAATAAACGGATTTATTCTGAGCCCAAGAGGTGGAACAAGAGAAGACTTTTTGCTATATAAATCCTCATAAAGAGGATTGAAGACACAGTTATATGCAGGGTTAGATTCGTTAGAGTATAGTTTTGTGACATATTGTAAAGATAATTTGATACGGCGTTGTGCAAGAGATGGTTCATCGGCCTCAACGTAAAGACTGTCAATTGGTGAAGTTCTGAAGGAACCAAGACAGAGTCTTAGACCTTGGTGATGGACAGAATCAAGAAGTTTAAGATTGCTTCTGCAGGCTCCACCATATACGATGGAGCCATAATCAAGTTTAGACCGTACAAGTGATCGATATAGATGGAGAAGGGTAGCTTGATCCCCTCCCCATTTCGAATTTGACACCACTTTCAATAGGTCAAGCGCCTTCAGGCATTTAGTTTTAAGTGATTTAATATGCGGTAAAAACGTTAAGTGTGAATCAAAGATTAGACCCAAGAATTTGGCTTCCTTCACAACTTTAATGGGCGTCCCATCTAGAGACAGTTCAGGGTCTTTATGAGGTTTGTATTTTCGACAAAAATGTATGCAGTTAGTTTTCGATTTAGAAAATTTAAAGCCGTTTTCAAGACACCATTTATTAATCCTGTTTAAACACAACTGCAATTGCCGTTCAATGGTATGCATATTTTTACCACGACAAGAAATATTAAAATCATCCACAAATAACGATCCATCAATTGAATCGTTTAAAACTTTAGATAAACTGTTGATCTTGATGCTAAAAAGAGTGACTGACAAAATACTGCCTTGTGGAACACCCTGATCCTGATTGTAATGATCAGACAGGGTAGAGCCCACGCGGACCTGGAATTGTCTGTTATTTAAAAACTTGGCAATAAATTCAGGCAAACGACCTCGCAACCCGAAGTCATGTAAATCTCGTAAAATGCCATATTTCCAAGTAGTGTCATATGCTTTTTCAAGATCAAAAAAGATAGACACAGCGTGTTGTTTGTTAATCAGTGCGTTTTTTACAAATGATTCTAAACGCACTAAGTGATCGACAGTACTTCTGTTTTTGCGGAAGCCACATTGTATATCTGTGATAAGGTTATTAGTTTCCAAGTACCAAACAAGTCGATTATTTATCATGCGTTCCATGGTCTTGCAAACACAGCTTGTTAATGAAATCGGACGATAATTGGACGGATCCGTATGATCACGTCCAGGTTTAGGTATTGGTACTACTATGGCGTCACGCCATGACGGAGGAAAGTTACCCGATGTCCAAATATCATCAAAAATATTTAGGAGAGTTTCTAGGCAGGATTCTGGTAAGTGCTTCAGGAGTTGATAATGTATGTTATCAGCTCCAGTAGCAGTGTCATGAGCCTGATCAAGAGCAGTATGGAGTTCATGAATAGAAGACGTTTCATTATAATCTTCCCCATTATCCGAATTGAAATTAATAGTTTTCTTTTCTTCTTGTTTTTGATATTGCTGGAATTTTGGTACATAATTGGAAGAGGAAGAGTGTTTAGCAAGGGTTTCACCTAGTTTATTAGCAATATCTGATTTATCAGTAAGCAATTGATCTCCATGTTTAAGATGATGGACAGTAGATTTAGTACCTTTACCTTTGATTTTCTGGACCATGTTCCATACCTTGGACATGGGTGTCCGAGAATTTATTTTGGACACATAATTTTGCCAAGTTTGGCGTTTGTTCTGTTTAAAAGTACGCCGTGCTTTAGCATTTAAAATTTTAAATTTATTTAAATTATGTACCATAGGATGGCGACGGAAATAATGTTCTGCCTTTTTCCTTGCCTTCCTAGCTTGTTTGCACTCATCGTTGAACCATGGTTTTCTTATGTGTGGAACTACAGAGGAATTTGGTATACACTCATCAGCTATGGAATTCAGTTGATCAGAAAAAGATTTAATAGCATCAGGAACGTCAATAAAACGTTCAGGTGTAAGTTTTTCAGCACACAGTGTTTCATATAAAGGCCTTTTTAAAATTCCGTCTTGATGATGGAGGAACATCAGATGGAGTTACAGCTTTTAATATAGTAGGAAAATGGTCACTTCCACACAGGTCATCGTGGACGGACCATTCGAATTCATTTAATAGTTCTGAATTTGTCAATGACAAGTCGAGAGCAGAATAAGTCCCTGTACCAGGGTGTAAATATGTGTTGGAACCATCATTATAAATACATAAATCATTGTCAGAACAAAAGTCCTCCAACAATTTACCTTTAGCGTTAGTAGTTACACTACCCCAGAGTGGGTTGTGCCCATTCAGATCTCCCATTATAACACAGGGCTTCGGGAGTTGGTCATACAGAGCTTGAAGATCAGTTTTGGCAAACGTCAAAGACGGAGAGATATAGAGTGAGCATAATGTAAAAGCAATGTGCAAAGTTAGTCGTACTGCAACGGCCTGAAGATTAGTATTAAGTGAAACGGGGCTATGGATAATGTTGTCTTTGATTAGAATGGAAGATCCTCCCGTGGCCTTATCACCTGGAGGTGAAAAGCAATGATATACTTTGTAATGACGAAGATCGAAAGTATCTGTCTGTTTTAAATAAGTCTCCTGCAGACAGATCGCTGAAGGTGTAAAATCTTGGACTAATAGCTGTAATTCATGTAAGTTAGTCCTCAGTCCTCTGCAGTTCCACTGTACAATATTGTTGGAATAAACTATCTTTTGGGGGGATTTATTGGGGATCTACCCCGCACTCTTTTGGAGGGCGACAAGCTATGTGCCCTAGAATGGACGTTTTCAGAAACGTCCATGTCTTCAAGAGACCCATATTTGTTGAACAATTGAATTTTGTTTTGTGACCCTTTAGTAGCTCTGCCACTTTGGTGTTTTGAAGCATCAGGCTTAGGCCTAGGTTTGCTTTTAACAGTGTGTTGACTATCAGCTGTCGGATGAGGCTTTGAGTGTGACTGAGATGATGATGATTTGTGATCAGAAGATGACTTGGATGTACTAGGAAGTGATTCCTCAGTCTGTGATGATATAGCAGGGTATAACATCTGTGGAGAGTCGCAATTGACCCAAGTCAAGGTAGTTTGGCAGCCTGTTGATGTTTTTGTTCTTTTAGAGCTAGACTCAGATGGTGTTTTTGCTACTGTAGCATAACTTTCTTGAAGATCAGCTCTCTGTACCAGTTTTTTTGCCTCAGAAAAGGAGATATTTTGAGTAAATTTTATTCTGTTTATCTCCATTTGCTCTTTCCAAATAGGACACTGTTTAGAAAATGACGAATGATCGCCTGAGCAGTTGGTGCATTTTTTAAAATCACTGTCACAATCTTCTGTTGTGTGTGTTTTCTCACCACAGTGAGCACACACAACAGACAATGTGCAAGTGTTCACACCATGTCCATATTTTTGGCATTTAAAACACCGCAAAGGATTGGGGATGTACAAATCAACGTTAACATTGCAGTAACCTGCCCTGATTGATTTTGGTGCATTTGGTGCAGAGAATGAAAACAGGTACGTGTTAGTTGGAACAACCTCATTATTCTTCCGGCTTGAAAATCGTTTTACATCTATCACTCCTTGATTCTTCATTTCTGATACAATGTCAAACTCAGTCATATCTGCAAATAGACGGTCTCGATCTCTTACAATACCTTTACTGGTGTTCAGAGTTCTATGTGCAGACACCTTAACCGGAACTCCAACAAACATTTCAGTGGACAGCAGATTGGTTGCTTGTTGTTTTCTATTACATTCAAGCAACAGAGATCCTGAACGCAAGCGTTTCACATCTTTAATTTCTCCTGCTATTCCGTGGATACCTTTTGATATAGCAAACGGATTCAGCTTTAATGGAGTTTGATCAAGAGTCTCAAGAAGTAGGAAACGAGGCCAATAATCAACGGATTTCGAAGGTCGCTGTTCATCATAATCAATGTCAAGTGGACGTTTCGTTTTTTTGTTTGGGGTTTGGTATTCCATGCTAAGTGGTAATGATTCGTCATCCGAGCTCCCCACCCACCACGGAGTATCACAAGGACAATACTAAAAACAAGCGGATCTCCAGCTTGCAGCACCAAGGATACCCGGATGATATACTCCAGCAGAAAAATTAAAAGATTAATAGTTCCACCAGATTGGCCCATGAGCCACCGCCTTCTGGGCATACGACTCTAGGCAAAAACATACATAAAATGATGGGTTTGAACGAACAATTTCAAAATAGCCAAGCATGAAAAATCAAAGCAACAGTTTTATAAATTTTGAGCATTACATAGTTGTAGCTCAGGGCTTGGCGTGACCAGCCGATTGATAGAACTGGGCCAGTTCTACCACCCGTCTAGGTGAAGTAAGGGCCGAAGTGGTGTGTTGAGCAATAGGAGCAAAATGGTTCAGTCTCTTACTGCTCTCAACCACCAGACTACCGTCCTCCACCGACACGGGACGCAACCCACGGCAAACAGGTTGCCCAATTTAGTCGCCTCTTACGACAAGCAATGGGGTGCTGTGGACACATTCTGTCCCGGGTCCACACGGGAGAAGAGCACTTAGCGTTACCCAGCACCCACCACGAGGAGGTGGCTCTTCATGGGTGCCACTTACTGAAGAAGTTTGTGAAAGGTTGAAATTGTTGAAATCAGACTTTCCTTACCTAAGTGAGTGAGTGAGTTAATATTTAACGTCACATCGGCAATATTTCAGCCATATCGTGGCGGGAACATAATGGAATATATGTCTATTTTATATAAAGACCTGCTGGCAAAGGACAGAAAAACAACTAGAATATCACAGAAAAGAATGTAAAACTAGTGATTATACGTAAAACAGCTTATCTATAGAGGACAATACAATACAAAAATGGGCTACTAGGGACCATGAGGACTTACAGTACCTTTGCTCATCACAAGAGATACAAAATGGAGGATCCTCACCTTTTAACAGGTATACATGAGTATATCTAGTATGGCCAATACGGCATCGTCGTAACATAACCTCTTCAGATCTGGACTGACAACCCCAGTAGGTTTTACCAATATACGGTTTTATATCATGTAACTTATTTATACCTACTTGGGTGTCCCGCTTCTTCTGCATCAGATCACAAACGTAAGTTCTAATGCTAGCTTTGTAATCAGAGTATGGAATAAGAAGTGGTGTCACAGGTTTGTGAGAGCTGTTTTGGCAGCTAGATCGGCCATTGTGTTACCGGAAATGCCTACATAATTGGGTAACCAACAAAAGAGTGAGTGAGTGAGTGAGTTAATACTTAACGTCACATCGGCAATATCTCAGCCATATCGTGACGAGAACATTCAACAATGAAAAAGAGCATATATAAATCATAAAAACCCGTCAACGAAGGACAGTAAAACAACTAGAATATCACAATTTCAATTAAAACTAGCATGGAAAGTTAAAACTAATAGCACTATTTAGACAATACAATATAAAAACAGACTATAGATCGCCAACAACAGAAGGTAGATCACCACACTAGGAACCATGGGGACTTACAGTACCTTTGCTACCTGCATGGTCCCTAGTTGGATTTACACCATCCCTTCAGCTGCTGGCGATTGTATGAAAAGTTAGCCGAAATTAAAAGAACATGAATGCTACGATTAAAATCCTGGTAGACTTAAATTTACTGTGAATGTTTGTGGACTTACGTACCCTCTCAGGAGGACAATAATTTTACAATACTTCAACCCCCTTTGAGGGTACAGCCACCAAAGATTCAAGTTACTAATTCAAACTACCAATCATTAAAATGCATCTATTTACACAACATAATTTTCAAAATTCCACCAAAAAATCAATTTCTTTTAAAAAACCAATGATTAAATGACAACTAACAGTGCTAAAAAGGTCCTTGATAGTTTTGACATTGAGAAATTTATCCCTTGTGATGGAGAATTCAACACAGTCAAGCAGAATATGCTTGACCGTGACTCTCTCATCACAAGGGATACAAAACGGAGGATCCTCACCTTTTAAAAGGTATGCATGAGTGTATCTTGTATGGCCAATACGACATCGTCGCAAAATGACTTCTTCAAATCTGGACTGACAACCCAAGTATGTATAACCAATGTAGGGTTTTATTTCATGTAGTTTATTTATACCTACTTGGGTGTCCCACTTCTTCTGCATCAGATCACGAGTGTAAGCTCTAATGCTAGCTTTGTAGTCAGAATAAGGAATACGAAGTGGTGTCACGGATTTGTTAAGTGCTGCCTTAGCAGCAAGATCGGCCATTGCGTTACCGGAAATGCCAACGTGGCTGGGTAACCAACAGAAGACGATGTCGTATTGGCCAGTAGCAAGATCATTATATAATTCAATAATTTCTATTAAAAGTGGATGTTTACAAGAAAGATTTTTAATAGCCTGAAGGCAAGAAAGAGAGTTGGAATAGATTATATATTGTTTATGTTTATGGCGTCTTTGAATATATTTAAGAGCTGTTAATATGGCGTTAGCCTCAGCGGTAAAAATAGAACTGTTGTCTGGTAATCTAGAAGATATTGTTCTGGATCCAATGACAGTGGCACAAGCCACTGCGCCACCGTCCTTGGACCCATCTGTAAATAAGGATTTATAACTGCTATATTTATGTTTCAATTCATTATATTCTTGTTTACACTGTAATTCATTAGTTTCTGATTTTTTAAATGTGGTCAGTGTTAGGTCCACTGGGGCCCTAACCAACTGCCAAGGAGGAGAAGAGAGAAGACGGGAAGGAGCTATATTTTACAGCTCAATGCCGGCAGCAGCAAGAAATGGTTTAATTCTTAAACCAAGAGGCGGTACAAGCGAAGATTTCATATTGTATAAGTCCTCACACAGAGGACTGAAAACACAGTTATATGCAGGGTTTGACTCACTGGAATATAATTTTGTTACATACTGTAAAGCTAATTTGATACGTCGCTGCTCAAGAGATGGCTCATCGGCCTCAACGTACAGGCTGTCAACGGGTGAAGTTCGAAAGGAGCCAAGACAAAGTCTTAGACCTTGATGGTGAACAGAATCTAAAAGTTTCAGGTTGCTTTTACAGGCTCCACCATATACAATGGACCCATAATCAAGTTTTGACCGGATCAGTGATCGATAAAGTTGCAGGAGGGTAGCTTGGTCCCCTCCCCATTTAGAATTTGAAACGACTTTCAACAAGTCAAGTGCCTTCAGGCATTTAGTTTTGAGGGATTTGACATGTGGTAGAAACGTTATATGTGAGTCAAACATTAATCCCAAGAACTTGGCCTCCTTTACAACTTTGATGGGAGTGCCATCTAGAGATAGTTCTGGGTCCTTATGTGGCTTATATGTTCTGCAAAAATGTATACAATTAGTTTTGGACTTCGACAATTTGAAGCCGTTTTCAAGACACCATTTATTTATTTTGTTTAAACACAACTGCAGTTGCCGTTCAATAGTATGCATATTTTTACCACGACAAGAAATGTTAAAATCATCCACAAATAATGATCCTTCAATTGAATCGTTTAAAACTTTTGACAAACTATTTATCTTGATACTAAAAAGTGTGACTGACAAAATACTGCCTTGTGGAACACCCTGATCCTCATTATAATGATCAGACAGAGTAGAACCTACGCGAATTTGAAATTGTCTGTCATTTAAAAAGTTGGCTATGAATTGAGGCAAACGACCTCGCAAACCGAAATCATGTAGATCAAAATGCCATATTTCCAGGTTGTGTCATATGCTTTTTCTAGATCAAAAACGACAGACACAGCATGTTGTTTATGAATTAGTGCGTTTTTCACAAATGATTCCAGTCGCACTAAGTGATCGACAGTACTTCTATTTTTACGGAAACCACACTGTATATCTGTGATTAGGTTATTGGTTTCCAAGTACCAAACAAGTCGATTATTTATCATGCGTTCCATGGTCTTGCAAACACAGCTTGTTAATGAAATCGGACGATAATTGGACGGATCCGTGTGATCACGTCCAGGTTTAGGTATTGGTACTACTATGGCATCACGCCATGAAGAAGGAAATTTACCTGAAGTCCAAATATCATCAAAAATAGATAAGAGCGTCTCTAAACAGGTTTCTGGTAAGTGCTTCAGGAGTTGATAATGTATGTTATCAGCTCCTGTAGCAGTGTCATGAGCTTGATCAAGAGCAGTATGGAGTTCATGAATAGAAAACGTTTCATTATAATCTTCCCCATTATCACAATTGAAATTAATAGTTTTCTTTTCTTGTTGTTTTTGATACTGCTGAAATTTAGGTACATAATTAGAAGAGGAAGAATGTTTAGCAAGAGTTTCGCCCAGTTTATTCGCAATATCTGATTTATCAGTAAGTAATTGATCTCCATGTTTAAGATGATGGACAGTAGATTTAGTACCTTTGCCTTTGATTTTCTGGACCATGTTCCATACCTTGGACATGGGTGTCCGAGAATTTATTTTAGATGCATAATTTTGCCAAGATTGGCTTGTTCTGTCTAAAAGTACGCCGTGCTTTAGCATTTTAAATTTTAAATTTATTTAAATTATGCACCATAGGATGGCGACGGAAATAATGTTCTGCTTTTTTCCTTGCCTTCCTAGCTTGTTTGCACTCATCGTTGAACCATGGTTTTCTTATGTGTGGAACTACAGAGGACTTTGGTATACACTCATCAGCTATGGAATTCAGTTCATCAGAAAAGCATTTAATAGCATCAGGAACGTCAATAAAACGTTCAGGTTTAAGTTTTTCAGCACACAGTGTTTCATATAGAGCCCAGTTAGCCTTTTTAAAATTTCGTCTTGATGATGGAGGAACATCGGATGGAGTTACAGCTTTTAACATAGTAGGAAAATGATCACTTCCACAGAGGTCATCGTGGAATGACCATTCGAATTCATTTAGTAGTTCGGAAGTTGTCAATGACAAGTCAAGAGCAGAATAGGTCCCTGTCCCAGGGTGTAAATATGTGTTGGAACCATCATTATAAATACATAAGTCATTGTCAGAACAAAAGTCCTCCAACAATTTCCCTTTAGTGGTTGTAGTTACACTACCCCAGAGTGGGTTGTGCCCATTTAAATCTCCCATAATAATACAGGGCTTCGGGAGCTGATCATATAGAGCTTGAAGATCAGTTTGGGCAAACGTCGTCGATGGAGAAATATAAAGAGAGCATAGCGTAAACGCTACATGTAAAGTAATTCTCACTGCAACAGCCTGCATATTAGTATTAAGTGAAACATGGCTTTGAATAACGTTTTGTTTGACTAGAATGGATGATCCGCCAGTGGCCCGATCACCCGGAGGTGCAAAACAGTGATATGCATTAAACTGACGAAGGTTAAATGTATCTGTTTGTTTTAAATATGTCTCTTGGAGACATATCGCTGAAGGTATAAAATCTTGGACTAATAGCTGTAATTCATGTGAATTAGTCCTTAATCCTCTGCAGTTCCACTGTACAATATTATTGGAATAAACTATCTTTTGGGGGGATTTATTGGGGATCTACCCCGCACTCTTTTAGAGGGCGACAAGCTATGTGCCCTAGAATGGACGTTTTCAGAAACGTCCATGTCTTCAAGAGACCCGTATTTATTGAACAATTGAATTTTGTTCTGTGACCCTTTAGCAGCTCTGCCACTTTGTTGTTTTGAAGCATCAGGCTTTGGCTTCGATTAATTTTTCACAGTTCACAGAACTTAGCTTCCTTCACATCTTTAATTGGCGTCCCATCTAGAGACAGTTCAGGGTCTTTATGTGGTTTGTATTTACGACAAAAATGTATGCACGTAGTTTTCGATTTAGAAAATTTCAAGCCGTTTTCAAGACACCATTTATTAATCTTGTTCAAACACAACTGCAGTTGCCTTTCTGTGGTATGCATATTTTTACCACGACAAGAAATATTAAAATCATCCACAAATGATAATCCATCAATTGAATCGTTTAAACCTTTAGATAAACTGTTGATCTATATACTAAAAAGTGTGACTGACAAAATACTGCCTTGTGGAACACCCTGATCCTGATTGTAATGATCAGACAGGGTAGAACCCATTCGGAATTGAAACTGTCTGTCATTTGAAAAGTTGGCTATAAATTCAGGCAAACGACCTCGCAAGCCGGAATCATGTAAGTCTCTTAAAATACCATATTTCCAGGTTGTGTCATATGCTTTTTCTAGGTCAAAAAAGATAGACTCACTAAGTGAACGACAGTACTTTTTTACTTGCTTTTTATGGAAACACCATTGTATGCCTGTTATACTTTTTTAAGGTGATTTGTTTCCAAGTACCAAACAAGTCGATTATTCATCATGCGTTCCATGGTTTTATAAACACAGAAATTGGACGATAACTGGATGGATCCGTATGATCACGTCCTGGTTTGGGTATTGGTACTACTATAGCGTCACGCTATGAAGAAGGAAATTTCCCGGAAGTCCAAATATCATTGAAAATATATAACAGCGTCTCTAAACAGGACTCTTGTAAGTGCGTCAGGAGTTGATAATATATGTTATCAGATTATGTAGCAGTGTCATGAGCTTGATCAAGAGCATTATGGAGTTCATTATAATATTCCCCATTATCTGAGTTGAAATTAATAGTTCTTTTTTCTTGTTGTCTTTGATACTGCTTGAATTTAGGTACAAAATTCGAAGAGGAAGAGTGTTTAGCGAGAGTTTCACCCAGTTTATTCGCAATATCTGATTTATCAGTAAAAATTGATCTCCATGTTTAAGACGATGGACACTAGATTTAGTACCTTTACCTTTAATTTTCTGGACCATGCTCCATACCTTGGACATGGGTGTCCCAGAATTTATTTTGGATACATAATTTAGCCGAGATTCTGTGTAAAAGTACGCCTCGCTTTAGCATTTAAAAATCTGAATTTCTTTGAATTATGCACCATAGGATGGCAACGGAAATAATGTTCTGGGTTTTTTTCCCTTGCCTTCCTAGCTTGTTTGCATTCATGGTTAAACCATGGTTTCCAAATATGTGAAACTACAGAGGACTTTGGTATACACTCATCAGCTATGGAATTTAGTTCATCGGGAAAACATTTAATAGCATCAGGAACGTCAATAAAACGTCCAGGTTTTACGTTTTGCAGCACACAGTGTTTCATATAAAGCCCAGTTAGCCTTTTTAAAATTCCGCCTTGATGATGGAGGGACAAGAGATGGAGTTACACATTTTAGTATAGTAGGAACATGGTCACTTCCACAGAGGTCATGGTGGACTGACCATTCAAATTCATTTAGTAGTTCTGAATTTGTGAGTGACAAGTCGAGAGCAGAATATGTTCCTGTACCAGGGTGTAAATATGTGTTGGAACCATCATTATAAATACATAAGTCATTGTCAGAACAAAAGTCCTCCAACAATTTACCTTTAGCGTAGGTTGTGCCCATTTAAATTCCCTCATTATAATATAGGGCTTCGGGAGTTGATCATATAGAGCTTGAAGATCAGTTTTGGCAAACGTTGAAGACGGGTAGATATATAGAATGAGCATAACGTAAACGCTACATGTAAAGTAATTCTCACCGCAACAGCCTGCATATTAGTATTAAGTGAAACAGGGCTATGAATAACGTTTTGTCTGACTAGAATAGATGATCCGCCAGTGGCCCTATCACCCGGAGGTGAAAAACAATGATATGCATTAAAATGACGAAGGTCAAATGTATCTTTTGTTTTGAATATGTCTCTTGGAGACATATCGCTGAAGGTGTAAAAGTTTGGATTAAAAGCTGTAATTCATGTAAATTAGTCCTCAATCCTCTGCAGTTCCACTGCACAATATAATTGGAATAAACATCTTTTAGGGGGATTTATTGGGGATCTACCCCACACTCTTTTGGAGGGCGAGAAGCTATGTGTCCTCGAGTGGACGTTTTTAGAAACGTTTTCATGTCTTCAAGAGACCCTTATTTCTTGAACAATTGAATTTTAATTTTTGACCCTTTAGGGGCTCTGCCACTCTGTTGTTTTGACGCATCAGGCTTAGGCTTAGGTTTACTTTCAACAGTTTGTTGACAATCAGCTGTCGATTGAGACTTTGAGTGTAACTGACATGATGATTTGTGAACAGAAGAAGACTTTGATGTACTAGGAAGTGATATAGCAGGGTACAAAAGCTGTGGAGAGTCACAGTTTACCCAAGTCAAGGTAGTTTGACAGCCTGTGGATGATTTTGTTTTTTAGAGCTAGACTCACATAATGTTTTTGCTACTGTAGCATAACTTCCTGCAAGATCAAATCTCTCAACCATTTTTTTTTGCCTCGTAAGCGTCTAATGTTTTTAAACACCGCCGGTAATATCTTGAATACCCTTGGCTACAGTAAAGGGGTTCAACTTTAACACTGTTTTGTGAGGACTTTCAATCACAATGAAACGCGGCCAATATTCAATCGGTGCAGACAGTCTGTGGCAAGTATTAACAGGGTCAATTTCAAGTGGATGTTTGGGTTTTTTTTCTGGCGGAATTTCATGAGCCATGGTTAGTGTAATATGGTTCATCATCGGAGCTCTCCACCCACCACGGAGTATCACAAGGACAGCAGAAGAATTATAAATAATTAATCCACCATACTGGCCCATGAGCCCAGGGCTGCAAACCAGGGCACACGGGTTGGTGGACCAAATATCCCCCGGGTCCATAACGAGAGTGAGCGTCTCTCAGCGTTCATGGGTGCCTCTAAGCTTGATTATGGCTCCATTGAATATGGTGGAGCCTGCAAAAGCAACCTAAAACTTTTAGAATCTGTTCACCACCAAGGTCTGAGACTATGTCTTGGCTCCTTTAAGACCTCACCTGTTGACAGCCTGTACGTCGAGGCTGATAAACCATCTCTTGAGCAGCGGTATAAAATTAGCTGTACAGTACATAACAAAACTATACACCAATGAGTACAACCCTAGAAGTACTGTAAAATTATTGACCTCCTGAGGGAAACGGGATGACGTAAAATTTAACTCACTCATTCAGTTTCATCATAGTGAGTGAGTAAATTACAATTTACCATCACATCTGCAATATTTCAGCCATATCGTGACGAGAACAATTAATAGTTATTGTTATACATAGTAATTTATGGCATATTAGAAAAACCATAAAATAACTAGACTGTCAGATATTGATTTCCGACTATACACTAAAAAAAGTGAAAGTAAATCACCGTTCTAGGGACATGGGACTTGCAATACATTAATTCCTCCATGGATCCGAGCAGGAATCACACAATCCATTCAATTTAGTCAAATTTAGCCATATATTCTACGTTTGAAAGTGGACAGTTTAATTTACTTTGATGTTTTATGGACTTACGCACTCACTCTCAGGAGGACTAGAATTTTAGAATACTTTCACCCCCGTCAGGATATAGCGACTAACACTGAGTTACTAATTAAAACTTCCAATGATAAACTATTTATCTATTTATAAATCATTTACTAAATCTAATTATTTTAGAAATGCAATAAGTAAATGAAAATATAGGAAAATATCATTAATAGTTTGTGATATAAAATAGCTATCCCTTGTGACGGAAGGTCACAGTCATTTTTATCATAATTGCAGGACCATAGATAAAACTGTGGAATTATTTTCTGTGGAATATAAAACCTATCCCTTTCCAATTCTCACTGTTTCAACACGTGGGGATCTTAAGCAACAAAATATCGCCAAAGTATACACATCTCTTATGACTTCAGCAGAATCAATAAAGCGCTATGCTGGAGTTTTTCATGTGGACTTGAGGACAGTATCAGGCCATACAATGACATGTTAATAGCATGTGCGAGATACATTTGCACAATCTGTGTGTTGGAACGAATGTTACATTTCGGTGTTAATGTGTTAATGGAATTATGAACAATAAACATGCCTTTGTCTCATTGTCGGACTGTATATCATATTTTGGATAAAGAAGTTGAAAAACTCACATTAATTATCATGCATCAACGTCGATCAAAACAACACATTCTTCACACTTCAATCAGATAATACCATGACTAACGCTTTTAAACACCTAAATAAACACCTGAATTTAAAATAACCAATAAACTTATCAGATCAACAACGAATGCTATCCCTTTTGTCATCTCTTATAAGCCCCACAAATGTTTTATATATTCAATAAAATGACGCCCATATTTTGTCAAAGATATTTGCTTATTAGAGTTAATTCCGAACACTACACTATATCCCACAACCACCGTACGGGTTATTGCTTTGATATCGATTTTAATACTGGCCAGTATTAATATGATAGCAGATCTGTCATTAAGTAGTATTTTCACTGTTGATTTCACACCCAAATGAGTATGTGAAAATGAATTTTAAACGATTGATTTCTCATTCCACTAAAGGTTATACATACAAGTATTAGTCAGTTGTTGAGAAATATATGTTGGTCGTTCTTTGAAAATACCTTGGAGTGATCTCAAACTTACTTTAGGATTACAAAAAAGTCACACATCCTATAACACCGGTCTGTAATAATGATGATTCCACCGAAGAGGTTGGAGCTCAGATGTATATTTCGAGAAGTAACTATTGCATTACAGTTAGCCTCCAAACACTTTAAGTTCCACAGTGATGTATGGTGTGACCTGACACATAGTGGGAAACAGCTTTCCAACTGGCAGCACATCTTTTCCGGCTCTTCAGGCTTCACATGTACGCTTATCTTGATAATAAAAGCTTTCTGGTGGACATCCGTACAATGGAAGCACAAGCTCTGGACTTTAACTTTGACGAATGTGTCTGTGACCATATGGAGACAGAAGAAATACTTCCAAAACCAGTCGGGCGTATAAACACTGTTACTACTAATATCTTTGGCGAAATAAATCTTTACCACATCACAGGGAAGACATGGGCTTTTTCATGTTTTCATGTATGTTTCAACGAGCCTGTGTTTTACACCACCATATGCTGATGGTAAGGACAGATAAATAGTGTTCTAACAACAGTGAATTTTTTGTCCTGTTTTTGTTTCATTCACGTTCCACAATTTTGACCATAGTGTGGCTAAAAGCATAGGGCACCTCGACTCGAAGTGTTCCAAGTTCTACTCCGAGCCGAAGTCATTGCCTGAATGTGACAGGACAAGATCGTAGCAAGATTTGGCTATTTTCTGGTGTTTGATCGCATATTGTTCTTTTCGGCAGTCTGGCTATACAACCCATCTTATGCGATCACAACCACTTGTTTACACTTTCAATTCTCAAATCTTATGTTGAATGTATCAAATCGACTGAAAGATCATGGGTGCATCAGATGTTCCGGCATTTCATTAGAGGAGTGTATTACTTGTCCTTATTGTATTGACTCCCCGGGTCCCCGGGTCCCCGGGTCCCCAGGTAGAATAGGCCTTCAGAAACCCATGCTTGCCATAAAAGGTGACTATGCTTGTCGTGAGAGGCGACTAACGGGATCTTGGTTGACACAGATCACCGGTTCCCAATTGAACAGATCGATGTTCATATTGCTGATCACTGGATCGTCTGGTCGATTATTTACAGACCGCCGCCACACAGCTGGATTTATTGCTGAGTGCAACGTAAAACTAAACTCACTCACTCACATATGTCACTGCTGTCAGGTTATACAAAAACATACAAATTTCCGTTTAATAACACACTGAAAAATACCACATACTGAAATCCCCTTGGGAAAAGTGAGTGAGTGAGTTAATATTTAACTGGGCAACATTTCAGCCATATCGTGACGGGAACATTTAACACTGAAATGAACTATATGTCCTTGGGAAAAGATGACAAGCACACGTGACGTTTATTTTCATAGGAAACTAAAACTCTTATAGTAACGGTTTAATTTACTTTTAATCAGTAAATACTGATGGACTATTCCGCTTTTTTATGAAAGGACATAGAGACGAAATAATCACATTATGTTTCTAACATTACGTTTTTGTAAGTAGAACACAAATTTCATTAACGACTAACAGAACCATGATGCACGCATTTAGTTCTAGGTTAATGATCCTGGAGGTTGCATATCACCAGGAAGTAATAGTGTTATCTGGTTATTGAAAGCTAGAATGTCACCACTGAACAGAATGTAATAGTTTTTGAGTAGATATGTTTGGTAGTGATGTGTTTTGTTCATAGTGCAAAGCACCTACCTAAGAAAACGAAAACTGGTGAGTGGTTTAATCTTGAAGATTATGCCAAGATAAGAATTCATAACATTCATCAGATAGTTTAAAACCCTTTAGTTTATGTTTTACTTGGTCTAAAGAGATTCTTACATCTTTTTCATGTTTGATCGTTTTGTTGATAAAGTTGTATGATTTAGCTACTAAAAGATGGAAATCAATAACGTTGACCCCTCGCCCAGTCAAAAATAGCTGGATCAACTCACTACCGACTACGAATAAACCAGTGGTTATCATGCCGTTAGTACTTACATAAATGCATTGTTAGTAACGCACTGTATAAATATTTGTTTTTACATTTGACCACCTGTGAAATAATAATGGTCAAATTATACTCATTAGGCAGTAGGTGTGTTATGATAATAAGCCTTAGTGTCATGAGGAACAACAAGTAATAAGCAGGATAATTGTCAATAGCACCTTTACTAATAAAGCAATACTAATACGGAAAAGTAACTCACACTTGCAGATTCATGACATTACTCCAGTACTGTACAACTTCCATTTGCTTGCAGTGAGTGAGTGAGTGAGTGAGTTAATTTTTAAAGTCACATCGGCAATATTTCAGCCATATCGTGACTAAACCAAGTTATAAATCCACCAGAAATACTTGTAAATATTAAAAATCTGTCAACGAAGGACAGTGAAATCAACTAGCATATCACAGTAATTTATAAGTGAAACGTGCGTCTATATCTTTAAAACTGGAGTTCAAATGGAACTGTATTTCCATTTCCGAATCATTCTTGATGACGCGTCCAGAAGAAATTGATTCCCGAGACTTCCTTCCGAACACAGTAGACGGCTCCCTCCCTCAGCTCATTAGACAGGTACTCCTCGACTCTTTGGCGGTTTTGAGAAGGCAGTTACTTGTACATTTGTACATTTCCACAGATTCCCGGCTGTATAACATTGTCTTCCTAATACCAAAAAAACTTTCTTCCACGGCCGACCCCCCTTTCAAGTCCATCTCTCGAAAACTATTCGGCCGATTGTAACCAACTTTTGCATTTAAGTCTCTAGTAGTACAGGAAATGGGGGTATTGGATTACGTGGCCAGACTTCAAACAGTTGCAAGAAGTAGTCCCCTATCACTTTCTGGAGGAATATGATATCAGTGTTAAGCTTCTACAGAATGTGGTATTTGACTTTTTATTCCTTAGTATGGTTGTAAAGTAAAGGTTTTAATGTACATTACAACCCGTTTCTATTTTCTAGAAGGACACTCCAACTGACATAGATTTCTATGGACTTTTGAAATTGTAGAAACTACTAAACCTTATAGCCAACAGATGGAACGCAACCAAGGACACAATGTCCACGAGCCAAATTTCTGTCCTGGTGATTGGATTTTGCCAGTGAAGATGTGAAGTTGATGATTCGAATGAGTGAGCAAGAGAGGTCAATGGCGTAATTTCTACTCGGGATCGCTTAGCAGGTGGTGTACTCGTGACAGACATCTTGTCGTGATGAAAACTCAGGTTGGTTGAAAGCATTTTATACAGCTTGCTCAATTGTCATTTCTTGATTAAATCGTCTCATTTAATTATCTTGTGTTTGTAATTAACAGGTGTGATGTTCACCGACAGTGGTGTCAAGCAGCAGCAAGTAAGGAACACGTTAATTACCACCCATGTGTGACTGTTTGTTTACGGTCAGATTAACTGACCAGCTGTGTTGATTGTCGGATTAACAAATGTTTTTTTACAATCTTGCTAGCTTGGTGTGTCGGAGTCGGAATGCGAGAATGTCGGATTAAGGAGAGTAATAATCACTGTTTTAAATGGTTCCCTAATGTTTGGTCGGATTAACGTGAATGTCGGATAATTGAGTGTCCGACAGACGAAAGTTGACTGTATAGTTTAGTGTCGCACTCCACAGTGTTCCAGCTATATGGTCTGTAAGTAATCGGGTCTGGAGCACACAATGCAGTGATCAGCAACATACATAACAGTCTATGATAAGGTGACATGTGTGAATCAAGTCAGCAAGCTTGACCTCATAATCCCTTTAGTCCCTTCTTCCAACAACCATGGGTCGCTGAATATCAATTCTAACCCATCTGATTTGAATGAAAAGTCAGCAACATTTCCAGCCAGTCAGTGTAATGATATAACCATTTGACGAGCATTTGAGCCTTCGAGCCTCGACGAGCATTTGAGCAGGGAGTCTTTGTAAGCAAAATGAAAAGCTTAATCATTCGAGATGCTTTGCAATGTAGAAAGTAGCAGGAGATTAGCATTACTGACAGAAGCAGCCAGAGAGCCACTCGATGCTTGTTCTATGTGCTTTTTGTCCTTTGCAAGTGTGCACTAGTTACCAATTTCTTACCACAACATTTTCCAGCTTGAAAAGCCTTTCTGGATGCGGGCCCGGAAAGCAATTATAGCTTTACGAGCTATTGTAAGTACATAGTACATGACTGGCTTGCGAATGTTGTTCTGCTAACGCTTTCCAAATAGACTCCCTGATTTCTAAAAAGGCCCTTTTCAAGACATTCGAAAATCTAAATGTTCTGGACATTTGTGTACCTCTGCCCTTAATTGACCCACCATACCGTCTCTGCAATGTCGATCAAACTGATAGTTCCCATCCACAGATTTATCCAACTGACATTCTAGCTTTCAATAACCAGATAACACTATTACTTCCTGATGATATGCGACCTCCAGGATCATTAACCTAGAACTAAATACGTGTATCAAGGTTCTGTTAGTCGTTAATGAAATTTGTGTTCTACTTACAAAAACGTAATGTTAGAAACATAATGTGATTAATTCTTCAATATATCTTTTCATAAAAAAGGCAGAAAAGTCCATCAGTATTTACTGATTAAAAGTAAATTAAGCCGTGATTATAGCAGTTTTAGTTTCCTATGAAAATAAACGTCACGTGTCCTTGTCATCTTTTCCCAAGGACATATAGTTCATTTCAGTGTTAAATGTTCCCGTCACGATATGGCTGAAATGTTGCCCAGTTAAATATTAACTCACTCACTCACTTTTCCCAAGGGGATTTCAGTATGTGGTAATTTTCAGTGTGCTATGAAACGGAATTTTGTATGCTTTTGTATAACCTGACAGCAGTGACATATTTGGGATTTCACTGACATTGTGTAATCACTGACAGCAGTGACATAGCAAAATGTCTGTGATCATGGTTTAACGCTCATTCAATCTAAATGCTTCAGTGCTGAGATTTTCTGTTTGTAGAGTCAGATCATATTCAGACTTAGAGGGTTAAGACTTAAAGATAACGACATAAAAGGACGATAATGATGAACAAGTAATACATTCCTCTAATGAAATGCCGGAACATCTGATGCACCCATGATCATTCAGCCGATTTGATACATTCAACATAAGATTTGAGAATTGAAAGTGTAAACATTAGAGTATACAACAAATGGTCGTGATTGCATATGATGGGTTGCATAGCCAGACAGCCGACAAGTACAATATGCGATCAAACACCAGAAAAAAACCAATCTTGCTGCGATGTTGTCCTGTCACATTCAGGCAATGTCTTTGGCACGGAGTAGAACGTGGAACACTTCGGTGCCCTATACTTTTAGCCACATTATGGTCAAAATTGTGAAACGTAAATCAAACTAACGACTAAAAAAATAGAAAATTAACAAAAATTCACTGTTGTTAGAACACTATTTATCTGTCCCTACCATCAGCATATGGTGGTGTAAAACACAGGCTCGTTGAAACATACATGAAAACATGAAAAAGCCCATGTCTTCTCTGCGATGTGGTAAAGATTTATTTGGCCAAAGATATTAGAAGTAACAGTGTTTATACGCCCGACTGGTTTTGGAAGTATTTCTTCTGTCTCCATATGGTCACAGACACATTCGTCAAAGTTAAAGTCCAGAGCTTGTGCTTCCATTGTACGGATGTACACCAGAAAGCGTTTATTATCAAGATAGGCGTACATGTAAAGCCTGTAGAGCCGGACAAAATGTGCTTCCAGTTGGAAAGCTGTTTCCCACTATGTGTCAGGTCACACCATGCATCACTTATAGTGTTTGGAGGCTAACTGTAATGCAATAGTTACTTCTCGAAATATACATCAGAGCTCCAACCTCATTGGTGGAAGCACCAGTAACGGCCACCTCCTCCTGGCGTGTGCGGGTGTGGACCCGGGGGGATATTTGGTCCACCAACGCGTTTGCCGAGGGTTGCGGCCCTGTGTCAGTGGAGGAAGGGATCCTGGTGGTTGAGGGCAATAGGGGGCTGCAATTATGTTCCTATTGCCTAATACACCACTTTGGTCCTGACTTCAAGTAGACGGGTGGTTGAATGGGCCCGGTTCAACCAATCGGTTGGTCATGCCAAACCTTGTGCATGGATTATAATTATATTTATCAATGCACAAATATCATTTGGAATTGGTGTAACTTTGGTCTTGGCGTTATCGTCTAAAACATTTTTTATTTTAAATTATGTTGTTCTGAACTTTGCCTAGAGTCCTATGCCCAGAAGGTAGTTGCTCATGGGCCAATCTGTTGGAATTATTAATCTTTTAATTCTTCTGCTGGAGTATATCATCCGGGTATCCTTGGTGCTGTAAGCTGGAGGTCCGCTTGCTTAAGCATTCTCCTTGTGATACTCCGTGGTGGGTGGGGAGCTCGGATGACGAACTAATATACCAACATATACCAAACCCCTAACAAAAAAAACATACGTCAACTGGAAAATGATGATCAGCATCGACACTCCATACAAACTGATCACTGGCCACGTTTTTTGGTTATCGAGACGCTTGACAAGACTCCTGTAAAATTAAATCCCTTTGCAATTTCAAAAGGTATATCTGGCATTGCAGGTGAGGTGGAAGATATCAAACGCTTGCAATCAGGTTCGCTGCTGATTGAATGTAGCAGAAAACAACAAGCTACCAACCTGTTAGCAACTGATATGTTTGTCGGAGTCCCGGTATTAGTTTCTGTCCACAGAACACTGAATACAAGCAAAGGTATAGTTCGAGACCGTGAGCGTCTTCTGCCAGAAATGGACGAGCTCGACATAGTGTCCGAGATGAAAGATCAAGCAGTATCTTTCGTCAAACGTTTCACAACACGGAAATATAATGAGACTGTCCAAACCAACACATACCTGTTTTCATTTTCCGCACCAACACCTCCAAAGTCAATCAAAGCACTACAAATCAAAGCTACTGCAATCTGGATGTTGACTTATATATTCCAAATCTTCCGCGCTGCTTTAAGCGTCCAAAGTACGGACATGGTGTTAATACTTGCACATTGTCTGTTACATGTGCTCACTGTGCTGCTAATACACATGTAACCGAAGATTGTGACAGTATTCACAAAAAATGTGCAAACTGTTCAGGAAATCATGTCCCATTGGGAAAAGGCAAATGGAAATTAACAAAATCCAGGAACGTCAGTTTTGCTGAATGAATGAATGAATGTTGTTTAACGCCTCATCAGCAATTGCAGCTATTCGCGGCGAGAAAAAAGTCTCTCCTTGTACAACACATGGAAAATAATAACAAGTGATGTTGAAAATCACTAAAATATCAGTTAAGTATCACATGCAAGAGTAAGAAGTGATCTATGAAATAAAGCTATATTTTTTCACATAGTTTGATTTCTTTTAAATATGCTAAAATTAAGTGGCTAGAAACTTTGTTAAAAAATGCACATAAAGTAGGAACATTCTCATAAAAACGCTCTCTGATATGAGAAAAGTCAATACATTCAAGCAAAATGTGCTTGATAGTAATTGGTCTATGGCATGGAATGCGAGTCAGTTTTGCTGAAGCAAGAAAGATTGTAAATCTACTGAGCACACTGTCACAAAAACAACTGAAACCTTATCAAAAGGAACAACTACGCCAGTACTAACTTCGTCAAGCTCATGATAGACTGACCTAACATGGGTATATTCAGATATTCCTCAGTCTATCTCTCCTGATCTTCCACAGTCTATCTCAGAACGGTCTACTCAGACAGATACAGCTCAGTCTACGCAAAAGATCGTATCACCTTCGACTACAACTCTTTCACCGTCTGATAGAAACGATAAGCAAACTGTAAAAAATTCAAGACAAGGCCAGAAGCTTTGAAATCAAATTGAGCACCAAAGGGGTCACATAATAAAATCAAATTGTTTAACAACTTTCGATCACTTGAGGAAATGAGCTATTTTTACTGCGGAGGCAAATGCTGAACCTAACGCCATACTAAGGGCTCTTAAATATATTCAAAGACACCCTAAACGTAAACAATATATAATCTATTCAGACTCTCTTTCTTGCCTTCAGGCGATTAAAATATTTCTTGTAAACATCCACTTTTAATAGAAATTATTGAATTGTATACTGACCTTGCTACTGGGCAAAACGACATTGTCTTTTGTTGGTTACCCAGCCACGTTGGCATTTCTGGGAACACACTGGCTGACCTTGCTGCTAAAACAGCACTCAACAAACCTGTGACGCCACTTCTTATTCCATACACTGATTGTAAAGCTACGAGGGGATATCAATAAGTTTTGAGCCTTGAGCATTTTTCATACCCAGGTGTCACAGCCTGGTACGACATTGAACCTTGGGGTGTAGCTGATGTGATATATAAGTTTTGGTATCCTACTCTAAGAAGTTATTGAAGAGCTCACATTGACAGAAAGAGACCCCCCTCACGGCAGTGAAAATGAATAAAATTGAGTATAGAGCAGTATTTAAGGTTTTAGTTCTTGAAGGAAACTCGGCGAAGAACATTGAAGAAAGGCTTTCAGCAGTTTATGGGAAGTCTTCCCCTACATCTGTTACCATCAAACGATGGGTCAATGAATTTAAGCATGGTAGAGAGAGTCTTGAAGATGACGTGTACTGGAAAATCGTCGAATCACACTCCATGAGTTAGAGGAGACCACAGGCATTTCACACGGATCCATCGAGACAATTCTTCATGAACATCTCGTCATGTCTAAGGTATGCGCAAGATGGGTGCCAAGAATGCTTACAGATGAAATGAAGCAAACAAGGGTCACCATAAGCAACTCCATGCTAACCAGATACAACAAGAATCCAGAAGATTTTCACTTTAGGCTAGTAACCTGTGATGAAACCTGGATCCACCATTATGATCCTGAAGCAAACAAGAATCCATGGAATGGAAACATGTCACTTCTCTCAGGACCAAAAAGTTTAAAAACTCCAGATCAGTGCAGAAGGTAATGGCGACAGTCTTCTGGGATAGCAAAGGCGTCATCCACATACATTACTTACCAAAAGGAAGAACAACGAATGGGGAATATTACGCTAACTTGTTGAGGCAAGTGCGACAGTCAATCAAGGAGACGCGCCGGGACAAGATCAGACGTGGTATTCTTCTACATCAAGGCAATGCTCCAGTACACACCTCTCGCGTTGCAGCTGCTGCTGTCCAGGTATGCGGGTACGAAATCTTGCCGCATCAACCCTACTCTCCAGACCTGGCACCAAGTGATTACCATCTGTTCCCAAATCTCAAGAAACACTAGCGTGGTCGTAGATATCAGGATGATAAAATGAACTTCATGCTGTTACTGACAGAAAAGATGGAACGAGTGTCTTGCCTTACAAGGGGACTATGTTGAAAAATAAATGTGGTTCATACCAATATTTTGTGTTTTTCTATTTAAGGCTCAAAACTTATTCACATCCCCTCGTATCATTGGGTCTTACATCCGTGATCTGATGCAGAAGAGGTGGGACACTCAAGTAGGTATCAACAAATTACATGAAATCTAACCCTACACTGGTTACACCTGTTTGGGTTGTCAGTCCAGAGTTGAAGAGGTCATCATGAGACGGTGTCGTATTGGTCACACACGATATACACATGAATATTTGCTTAAAGGTGAAGATCCTCCGTTTTGTATCCCTTGTGATATAAGAATCAGAGTCAAGCATGTCTTGCTTGACTGTGTGGAATATTCCATCACAAAGGATAACTTTTTAAAATCAAGAACTATGAAGGATCTTTTTAGTAATGTTAGCGCTCATTTAATCATTGCGTTTTTAAAAGAATTAGACCTGTTCCATGACTTGTAAATAGATAAATTTAAATATTTTATGAGTGGAAGTTGAATTAGCAACTAAGATTGTTAGTGGTTGTATCCTCGAAGGGGGTTGAAGTACTGTAAAATTATTGTCCTCTTGAGAGGGTACGTAAGTCCCAAAACAGTTGAAGTCAGATTTAATCTTCCACTTTTTTAATCGTAGAATATGTGTCATTTTAAATTGTGGCTGATCTTGCATACAGTCGGCAGCAGCTGAGGGGATGGTGTAAATCCAGCTAGGGACCATGCAGGTAGCAAGGGTACTGTAAGTCCCCATGGCCCCTAGTATGGTGATCTACCTTCTGTTGTTGGCGATCTATGGCCTGTTTTTATATTGTACTGTCCAAATAGTGATAATATTAGTTTTTAAGTTTCCACGCTAGTTTTAAGTACTAACTGTGATAGTCTAGTGGTTTTGCTGTCCTTCGTCGACAGGTTCTTCATAATATGCATATATATCTCTTTTTATGTCACGTATGTTCTCGTCACGATATGGCTGCAATATTGCCGACGTGACGTTAAATATTAACTCACTCACTCACTCTTTGGTGGAATCATCATTAATACAGACCAGTGCTATATCTCTCAATAACTGACAAATATTTCTATGTATAACCATTAGTGGAATGGGAAATCAGTCGTTTAAAATTCATTTTCACATACTCATTTGGGTGTGAAATCAACAGTTAAAATACTACTCATGATCCAGTGAGGCAAAAGTACTACTACGCATGGATCTAACATTTCAGCAGACTGTTGCACCACCAATTGAATCACAGGGAAAAGAAACATTTTAGTGAACGGGAGGATTGCCTAGGCATGGGACAGAATCAACGTCTTGAAATTCGTCAACCACAGACATCAGATATCCGTGCATTACGCAATCTTTGTCGACTTTGAAGCCCTCATCAAAAACGTTGACACTACTGCCCCATCACCGGAAAAAGTTACACACACAAAATGGCGAGGTCCCGACGTGGTCTCGTAAGAAACCCAGTACAATCTGTTTCGCAACCACAACAACAAATGGGTGATGATCCTAGGTGATTTAGACAACGTCGAGACCCGAGGCCTCTCCAAAACCACGTTGTACCAGTGCGTTCTCACCGATGATAACCAATGGACCTTGATTTCGTGAACTATCGTCCAGGGATCAATATACGCCACTGTATCATTTGATGGTATATCTATGAGAGAGAATATTGTTTTATCATTTCATATCCTGCCTCGTAGGTCATCAAGTGGTGACATTTATGAGTTGTGGACGACCCAAGTGTTGATGATAGATCGATATTGGAAAGGCATGTATACACATTACCCTGCGTAATATTGCCGATTGAGTTCGTCAAAAGACTTATATTTCGTTAATTCATGAGAAACTTGATGTATAGAAACAAACCTGCATGAAGAGTGAGCGAGTGTAGTTGTACACGGCGTTTTTGCAATATTACAGCAACATCACCGTGGGGGACACCAGAAATAGCTTCACACATTGTACCCTTATGGAGAATCAAACCCGGGTCTTCAGCGTGAAGAGCAAATGCAAAATCCAAATTGGCACATTGTGCAGGCATCGATTTGTTAAAAATCATGGATAACGGTAGTGCCTATTGCCTTGGTGTATTTCCTCGAATTGAGAAGCACTGTTAAAGAATTATGTTGTTCAATAAAGCAAAATACTTCAATGTGAAGGACATTGTTATTACCGTAAAAGAGAGGAGTTCATGCCGCCCATTGTTAATTGTTTTCGTGTTTTCGATAACCAAGAAAACCTAGAGAAAACCTCACCTTAAGGAAAGTAAGTTATAATCTGGATACAATGTTTGGATCTCAGTTATCCATGTCATATTGAAATGCACAACTTGAGTCGTAATGTGTTCTGTTAATGATTATTACTGGAATTCTGAACAGTATTCATTTACATTTTCACTCTGATTTGACATGAATGCATCATCATACAGGGAAGATGGAGAAATAATTATTGATGAAGGGCACATTTCAATATGGCACGTTAGGAAAATCGAATTTATAAGCAAATCAAAATAAATCAAAAGGCATTATACATAACGAATATGTCTTATTTCCCTAATGTCTTAGATACTTTCTGATAGAAAATGTCACTGACTAAAATACACAAAATGCGTCATCAGTTGGTAATTGCTGTCTGAGAACTTTTTTTAAAGAGCCAGTGCTATCACACGACCGAACACTCAAAACTCAAAAGTAGTTTTCAGTTTCGGTTTTCATCTTGTAATGGGTTCCGCGACCCAACTTCAGACTTTCGTTAATACCACAAATTTTCCAATTATATCACCACAGGTGATTGATTTGTTGAAAGCACTTCCGTCTGTTTTCGGTAGAGTCAGTAAGATTTACTGGCACGCCTGGTTTTCAGGCTAGAGTAGGAGCAGGAGTGTAATGACATGATCTGATGAAGGTAACGACACCGACTCTCCCATCCATCTAGTCGCTCCGTTGCTGTTAGTTGTACATTGTGTGTGTTTGTGTGTGTGTGTGTGTGAGAGAGAAAGAGAGAGAGAGAGAGAGTGAGTGAGTGAGTGAGAGAGGGGAAAGAGTACATGTGTAAGTGTAAGTGTAAATCTCAGTGTGTGGGTGAGTTTGGATTTTTGCCGCTCTTAACAATATCTCAGCGGGGCAGACCTCTATTGGATTCACACATTGTCCCCATGAATCGAAGACTTCTTCGACAGACGAGAGAACGTTTTAACCACAGGGTTACCAAAACCGCCCCAACTGTTTTATGTTGTGTCTGGTGAGTGAGTTTTTCGCCACACTCAGCAATATTCCCGCTATATTTCGGCGGTCTGTAAATAGCCGAGTCTGGACCAGACAGTTGTTGTGTCGGGTATTAAGTCTAGGTATGTAACTTGCTAAGGATCTTTCCCCAGAATTGGGATGACAACTGTGCTCCAGAGTTTCACTTAAGGGAACACTCATTTGACACGTCCTTACAGATGCATTCGAACAAGCCCATGTTATTTCAAAATACCTATCCACCTTCATTTAAACCTATCTGTGATATATCCCATTATATTGGAGGTACCCGATTTTCATGTAATGACCTCTTGCTGAACTGGATGTATGACTATTCAAAAGTAAGACCTACTACCAGGCTAGCTATTCAGAAAGCGATCTTAGTGCTGGGATGTCCAAACTTAATCATAGCTTCAATTCAAATACATAGCGAAAACCAGCGTAGGACATCCTACCTTTAGGATCGCTTTGTGAACAAAGGTCATGGTATTCTTGTAAAATGTCACATGAATAACGAAACCATCTTTCAAAAATTCTGTATTTCAGTTGATAGTCACAGAATATGATTATCCTCAGGTGGGTGAGAACCGCAAAACAAGCTATAATAGTTAGATCGAGATATAGTATACTCTTCAAGAAAAGAAGGTGGATAGGTATTTTGAAATAACATGGGCTTGTTCGAATGCATCTGTAAGGACGTGTCAAATGAGTATTCCCTTAAGTGAAATTCTGGAGCACAGTTGTGGTGCTAACTAGCAAGTCATCCCAATTCTGGCGAAAGACCCTTAGCAAGTTTAGAAGATATATTGTTTTGTTTCCAACGACATTGGCACAAGCTACTGCACCACCATCCTTGGACCCATCTGTAAATAAGGCTTTGTAAGTATTATATTATTTTACATTTTCTTTGATTATATTCTTGTTTGTATTGCAACTCATTAGTTTCTGATTTTTTAAATGTACTTGATGTTAGGTCAACCTGTGACCTGACCAGTTGCCAAGAAGGAGAAGAAATAAAAAGAAATATTCTTTGCCCTACAGGCGGAACAAGAGAAGACTTTTTGTTGTACAAATCCTCACAGAGAGGATTGAAGACAATTTTATGCAGGGTTAGATTCGGTAGAGTATAGTTTTGTGATATCGCGGCGTCATACGTTTCCGATCGTCATATGTTTTCGATCGGCCATTATGATTCCCATTTATAGTGCGATAATGCGGGAAAATCCATGAGAAGCATCCTCCATGTCAACAACACGATCACCGCTATTGGTGGGACATAAATATACTATGAATCAAAGTTTATGCGTCAGCAACAGTAAAATATCAACGACAGGTGTATTTTAACTAGGGAATGCAATATCCACCTCATAAACAAATGCATAAAAATCCTAAATCTTTACTCCAAAGATGCCATTCACGTTTCGCGTGCATGGTTTACATACTACCTTTCAAGGTCACGTTACTAGTCATATGGCCACGCTGCTAGATTTATTTTCATGGCACGCCAACATGGCAAAAGGGATTACGTAAAATCGGAATTGAATTGCAAAATTCATTTTCATGCAGATACTGGTGTCATTTAAATTATTTTGCCTCATGAAGGCTATCAACGCAAAAAGGCCAGATACCGACAGTGTAAGTATTAGGCTCTAGATAATGATGATAGGGGGTAGCTGGACGGGGAATGCCATGACATTAAATCTCAGATGGTACACACCATGATAAATGACATGGGAAATCTACTTACGCACGGTGTTTTGTTCCCAGCTACAGTTAAAACTGTTTTAGAGCAAATGAGAGAGAAAAGTAAAGTTCTGTATTATCTCTGCAATCTGAAATGTTTGACTGTGTAGTGAGAGTATTTGATACATGGGGCATGTCGTACTATCACAACGTTGCTAAAAATAGTCAGCCAACGAAAGGATCGAAAACATATGACGTCACGTCCGGCGAAACTTTGAGATTGCTTCGATAGAAGTGGCGCCATAACGATAGAAAATGCGTGATATGCATGGGAATATAATAGTTTATGAAATAAACTTCATCTTGTCTGAAGGTAGGCTTAACGATATTAAAAGGTTGTATTTACTTTTCGTTCACGAAATGTTTTATCGTTATCCGATCGAAAACCAATTACGCCAGGAAATATTGTACAGATAATTTTATACTTCAGTCTCAACTTAGTGACTATCAACAGGAGAGGTTGTGAAAGACCCAAGTCCCTAATGTGCGAAATACCCTGCAAATATTCTCTTCCGAAAGGTGGTACAGCGGAGGTGAGTTGCCGACCTGGGCCCACTTGCACAAAAAGATCTTAGAGCTACAATTATTGTAAATCCTTAAGATCGCGATCTTAGGCTTCGGCTACAATCGCCATCCACTTGCACAAAGCGATTGTAGGCTAAGATCATTGTAAGTTACAATCAAAACTTACAATTGGTCGGAACCAATTGTAAGGAGCTAAGATCATTGTAGTCAGTAGCAAAATGGCGTCCAAGTTGGTGTCAATTCCACGCAAATAATTAGCTTTAGGTTAGGGGATTGCTTTCATACTGCATAAAACTGTATGATTCGCCTCGACACTTCAACAACACGGAGAATGCAACATCGATTTAACGTCAGAAATATCGTTATTTGCGGTAGTGAACAACATCATTATCGAGTCGATATCATAAAGTACATTTCTCACCCGATTCAGTGTTGGAAAAAGTATGAACACCATACCTTTTTGATAAACAAGGAAAGGATAGTAACGAAAGGTGTCTGCTGCGATTAGCAGTGGCCATGACCTTTTCAATAACTCAAGGGCAGCTAAGTTTAGTTTTTACGCAAGATGGGAGTGGTTTCCCTTTGCAGATTATGCCGTTGCCGTAAAATCTGCCATGCTCAAATACAATGCATGTTCTATTGTGACAGAAAAGATCTCCACATGTTTCTTTTCGGTTAATGATTTTCTCTCAGTTTATCATTGAAATAATCTACAGTTGGATAACGTGCAAAATTATGTTTTTTCTACTTGTAAAAATTGAATCTGACGAGAGACAAGAGTTGTAATCTATGCATTTTAAATATAATACAAGTATTCTTCAAACGGGAAAAATACACTTGCTGGGGTATGTGAAGTTTGCATAAAACGTTTTTTTTTTTTGACAAAACGAAAAAATAATTATCAATAGGATAAAGTAATTAATATACTGTGGATGAGCATTCAACAACACATACAACACACACGAAATAATAACGTTTTCATATTTCCCTGTCATGAATTTTCCACAACACTCCCACAGTCATGTCACACTTTCATATCTTTACAAATCTAATGCTTGCGGGATATATTGGGGATTTTACTCCAAATAACACCTGCGAGATGCCAAACTATGTTCAACTGACAACCACTGACAAATCATGGTACATTTAGGTGTTATATCATAAGGAAATTTTATTTATGTGCTATCTTTTAATTTCATGATTATTAGATCAATAACTCAAGACCCAATTTGTTAACGTATTTGTTTGTATTTCAATACTTGCATAAAACATGATAGGTCTGTGGTTGCAGTATCACATGTTTAGTTCATAAAAAATTAGAATGTAGAAAAATTAGAGAATAACCCCTGAGGTACGAGTGATTATACATGTTACCTTCCACGTTATCGCTTCCTTCTTCAACGTTATCGTTTCCTTCAAAGATTTGTGGGTTTGGGGGGTTTTTTTGTTTTGTTTTGTTTTGTTTTGATGAAAAATCTGCAAGGTGCGATTAAGGAAGGGATGTCATTTGCGTGCGGGAACAAGTTCCACGTTTTATTTGCGCTGCATGCTATGCGCACTTGAAGACAACTGTAGACAGGAATCGAGTTTAAGAAATTTCTACCTCCAACGTTGAAGAGTTCGATCTTAGTTAAGATTGCGGTCTTAAATCCATGCTGCCTTAAGATCGTGTTTGTGCAAGTGGATTAGAGCAATTGTACGGTGATTGTAAAGTTGATTGTAGGGCCCACTTGCACAAAGCAATCTTAGCGCTACGACTGTCTTAAGCCTATGTTGAAGAATAGGAGTTACAATCATTGTAGCGCTAAGATCGCTTTGTGCAAGTCTGCCCAGGTGCCTAAGATTGATTGTAACTAAGATTGCTCTGTGCAAGCGGGCCCTGGCCCACTTGCACAAAACGATCTTAGAGCTACATTTATTGTAAATCCTTAAGATCGCGATCTTAGGCTTCGGCTACAATCGCCATCCACTTGCACAAAGCGATTGTAGGCTAAGATCATTGTAAGTTACAATCAAAACTTACAATTGGTAGGAACCAATTGTAAGGAGCAAAGATCATTGTGGTCAGTAGCAAAATGGCGTTCAAGCTGGTGTCAGTTTCACGCAAATAATTAGCTTTAGGTTTGGGGATTGCTTTTATATTGCATAAAGCTGTATGATTCGCCTCGACACTTCAACAACACGGAGAGTGCAACATCGATTTAACGTCAGAAATATCGTTATTTCAGGCAGTGGACAACATCATTATCGAGTCGATATCATGGAGTACAATTCTCACCCGATTCAGAGTTGGAAAAAGTATGAACATCATACACTGTACCTTTTTGATAAACAAGGAAAGGATAGTAACGAAGAGTGTCTGCATGCGCTTAGCAGTGGCCATGACCTTTTCAATAACTCAAGGGCAGCTAATCTTAGTTTTTACGCAAGATGGGAGTGGTTTCCCTTTGCGTATTATACCGTTGCTGTAACATCTGCCATGCCCAAATGCAATGTATGTTATATTGTGACAGCGCAGATCTCCACATATATTTCTTTTCGATCAAAGACGTATCAATAATCTACAGTTGGTTAACATACAAATTTATATTTCTTTCCGACGTGAGAATAGAGTTTTAATATATGCATTCTAATACAAGTATTCTTCAAACAGGAAAATACACTTGTTGAGGCATGTGAAATTTGCGTAAAAAGTTTTTTAGTATTTAAGATAAGTATTTAACAACCCATAAAAAACACACGGAATAATAACGTTTTCATATTTCCCTGTCATGCATTTTCCACAACACTCCCACTTTCATATCTTTACACGTCTAATGCTTGTGGGATATGTTTGGGATTTTACTCCAAATAACACCAACCAGATGCCAAACACAGATTCATTGATAGGCATTGAAAAATCGTGGTACATTTAGGTGTTGTATCATAAGGAAATGTTGTTTATAAATCATGTTTTCTTTTAGTTTTCATGAGTACTAGGTCAGTAACTCAAAACCCAAATTTGTTTATGTCCTTGTTTGCATTTCAATATTTTATCATTAAACGTGATATTTTTGTGGTTGCAGTATGGCATTCTTAGTTCATGAATAATATTAGAATGTAGAAAAAATAAAGAATAGCCCACGAGCTACGAGTTACCATATATGTTATCTTCCAAGTTATCATTACAAAGATTTGTGGGGTTTCTTGCTTGTTTTTTTTCTTTAATTTTGGCTTTGTTTTGATTTGTTTTCATGAAAAATCTGCAAGGTGCGATTAAGGAAGGAATGTCAGTTGCGTGCAGTAACCAGTTCCACGTTGTATTTGCGCTGCATGCTATGCGCACTTGAAGACACCTGTAGACAGGAGTCGAGAAATTTCTACCTCCAACGTTGAAGAGTTTGATCTTAGTTACGATTGCGATCTTAAATCCATGCTGTCTTAAGACGTGTTTGTGCAAGTGGATTAGGGCAATTGTATGGTGATTGTAAAGTTAATTGTAGGGGCCTAAGATTGATTGTAAGTAAGATTGCTCTGTGCAAGTGGGCCCTGGCTCGTAGTAATTGATTTTTCCGTCCCTGAATGCCAGCCGCAATGTATGCAATGGTGCTGAAAATCAACAGAACATTCATGTTAAATGCGGGCAAGACGTATGCACTACTGGGTTAGTTCTTGCAGTGAACGTATGCAGCAACAAGTAGTTTCATCCTAAAGGTGTGTTGCTCCACATGAACCGAAAATTATCTGTGAACTAATTGGGTATGACTCCCTATCCCTGTTCGAAGCGTCCATCGTCAGGTGTTTCCCTCAAACGAATTTTCTGACATGCCACGTGACGAGATACCGCGAAACAAATATTCGAGCAACACCAAATCGAACAACAGAAATTGGCTTCCCCACCGCCAGAGTCGTATCATGCATTCATTTACTTACAGGGCTTCATTAGTCTTTCAAAGGAACATTCAAGCCGACACACATACAAAATACACTCTGTCGTTGTACTCCATATTTATCATAATGTATTTATATGATCCAGTGTAGAATTCTGTATAACCGGACACATGTAGGATATTTTCAAGTGACGTCTTGCAGCTATTAGACTGAAATGAAAATATCCTGCAATAAAGTAGCAGGTATGCAATCATGTTCAACCTGTCAGAGATCGTCAAGCCGTTTAACTTGAGGAGTTAGAAAATGACACGCTGGTAGCTAAGATGGACGTTTATGATCGGTAAGGGCAGAAATTGCAGGTTCAGTCTTGTTTAAACCATGTGTGCTTATACACATTATGTATGTCAAACGCTGGAAAAACTACAGTGGGATCACATTTGTACGTTTTATGCAACTCTGTTATTATGTTGTTATTATTAGTTCTAATATATTGTGTATATGTCAGTGGTTTTGGATAAGACAGGGTGCCTTCCATTCAAAAAATGCCAGTTTATTATTTGTACAAACAAGGGGAGAGGGATTAGAGAAAGTCGTAGTTCCTTGCTGATTTCAAGAATCATTTTGAATTGATTTTGTTTGTATTGCTACGAAACTGTAAAATGAACCTCTTATAGGAGCGCAGGAAGAAAAAGAGAACATACCCTGAAAGTAGCAATACAGAAACTCCATATAAAAGGTATGGGTTGCCGCAAATACATGGTTTCAGCAGGAGATAGCCTTAGAAAGTCGGGTAATTATAAGTCATCAAAACGTTTTCTCTTCCCGTATGTTTCGTCAGAGCCAGCCAAAGCACAAAGGAACACCAGTGAACGATTTAGACGAATCCATAAACAGTCACTGGATTTAATAGTGGTACCGCAAAGAAGATACTACATCATGCAAGCAATCTAGGTCAAACCTACTTTGGAAGGGAATGGTCTGGAGCCAGATGGCTTCTCAGACATGTCATTAAGTTTAAGAGTATTACAGCAATGTATTGCACGCGACGTTCGGTCTAACAAGTGTTGGAGAATTGTTTTGTTCATTGACGAGTCAGGTTTATGCTGCATCGACTGGTGTACCACTACCGCCATGAACGTTCTGGCACCGACGACACACGTCCAGTCGACAGGTTTAACGGCAGTTGCGTGGTATGAACGGAAATCTGAAAAAAACAAAGCTGCAGCAAATGCAAAAATCCATTTGTACGACCAGACCTGTCACAGCAGCAATACAGGGGTCCCGCATCTTCCTATAAACCCCAAGTTCTAACCCTATCGAACATTCATGAGATCCGTTTGATTGCAACTCCATCATAAACCTCCCACTTGTTCGCGGAACAGATAGAACACCTCAACTCCGTTCCGGTTTGTGACATGTCATCACTCATGTATTAATGGTCTGTGAAAGTGTCCGGTAATATGTAGAACTAGTACTCATGTGAACAGATCCTGAGATAGGTTTAGCTATTACCCATTACATATGGTATCCCCAACATCCCAACATTAACAGAGTGGTCTTCTGTGTAAAGGCTGTGCGTGAGTCATGAAGGTTCCTCTGACATTCGTCCAATATATCCGTCCGTTAACGTGAAACCTGACACAAAAATCTGAGAACGTAATGACCAAGTGACACTGTTACATGCTTGAGCATAATATTTTCATGATATTGAAAAAAAAATCTTCGTGGTTCTGATGTTTTGTAATGTCCTGTAATTTGTCATGACATTATATTTTTTGACACGATCATAAGGTTTTGAATTTTGATTAGGTGGATAAAGATGACATCTGCGTCAACACGTGCGACGTTTGGGTTGTTTTTCAAAACAAATGTCCTGAAAATCAAAGCGAAAATTGAGACAATTTTCGTCGATGAATATATATTTGATCAAGGAAACTTTTTCCAGAACATGCCTCACTGTTAACTCAGGAGATTTCTGACGCTTTGGTACACGATGACAAGCAATTAGACAAATCAAAGATTCCGAACACCCAATCAATGTAACTGTCTTCTCTTGTTTGAGCCATTTGTTACTTTCAGTCATAACATGCGCCTGTCAACAGATAGTAATGTTTGTTTTTGTTGTCCGTAAATATGACGTTTCCACTTAAATTACACCTGCCAGTCTCCAGACACACGAACTCAATCCTCGGTCTTCACGTGAAGGCACCCGTGGCGAGCCACCTCCTCGTGGTGGGTGCTGGGTAACGCCAAGAGCTCTCCGACACCCCCGTTGTGGACCCGGGGGTATATTTGGTCTACCAACCCGTTTGCCGCGGGTTGCGGCCCTGTGTCGGTGGAGGACGGGAGTCTGGGGGTTGAGGGCACTGGGGGCCTGTAACCGTGTTCCCTTTGGTCAACACACCCCTTCGACCCTTACTTCACCTCGACGGGAGGTTGAATGGGCCGGGTTCAACCAATCGGCTGGTCATGCCAAGCCCTGTGCATAGATTATAAATATATGTATCATTGCACAAATATGATTTGAAATTGATGTAATTTTGGTCTTGGATTTATTGGCTTCTGAAACATGTTTGATTTGAAATTATGTTGTTTTGTAATTTGCCAAGAGTCGTATGCCCACAAGGCGGTGGCTCATGGGCCAATCTGGTAGAATAATTACTTTGTGATTATTTTACTTGAGTATATCATCCGAGTATCCTTGGTGTTGCAAGCTGGAGGCCCGCTTGCTTTAGCATTGTCCTTTGTGATACGCCGTGGTGGGTGGGGAGCTCGGATGATGAACCAATTTACATTACCCATGGCTTATGAAATCCCCCAAAAAAATCAAAACGTCAACTTGAAATTGATCCTGTTGACACTGACCATAGCCCGTCTTTATCGATTGAGTATTGGCCACGTTTCCTTGTAATTGAAACTCCTGACAAGACACCATTAAAATTGAACCCTTTTGCAGTATCTAAGGGTATTCAAGGTATTGCTGGAAATGTGAAGAATCTTAGACGCTTACGTTCGGGTGCCCTGCTCGTTGAGTGTGGGGAAAAGCAGCAAGCAACCAATCTGATGGGTATTGATTCTTTTGTGGGCATTCCGGTCACGGTCTCTGCTCACAAAACCCTGAACACAAGTAAAGGTATTGTCAGAGATCGTGATCGGTTGTTCGCTGATATGTCAGAACTTGACATAGCATCCGAAATGAAAGATCAGGGTGTGCTTTATGTAAAGCGTTTTTCAACACGGAAAAGTAATGAAACAATCCAAACAAACACCTATCTGTTTTCCTTCTCTTCTCCAAATGCTCCCAAGTCAGTGAAGGCAGGTTACTGTAACATCCAAGTTGAGACATACATCCCCAACCCGCTGAGGTGTTTTAAATGCCAGAAATATGGACACGGTGTATCTACCTGTACATTGTCTGTTGTGTGTGCTCACTGTGGTGAGAAGACACACACAACAGAAGATTGTGACAGTGATTTTAAAAAGGCGACCATTCATCTTCAGTGTGACCAGTTTCCTACTGTATTAAAAGCTGTAACTCCATCCGATGTTCCTCCATCATCAAGACGAAATTTTAAAAAGGCTAACTAGGCTTTATATGAAACACTGTGTGCTGAAAAACTTAAACCTGAACGTTTTATTGACGTTCCAGATGCTATTAAATGCTTTTCTGATCAACTGAACTCCTTAGCTGATGAGTGTATACCAAATTCCTCTGCAGTTCCACACATAAGAAAACCATGGTTCAACGATGAGTGCAAACAAGCTAGGAAGGCAAGGTAAAAGGCAGGACAATTTTGCCGTCGCCATCCCATGGTGCATAATTTAAATAAATTTTAAATCTTAAATGCTAAAGCACGGCGTACTTTTAAACAGAACTAACGCCAATCTTGGCAAAATTATGTATCCAAAATAAATTCTCGGACACCCATGTCCAAGGTGTGGAACATGTTCCAGAAAATCAAAGGTAAAGGTACTAAATCTACTGTCCATCATCTTAAACATGGAGATCAACTGCTTACTGATAAATCATATATTGCTAATAAACAAGGTGAAACCCTTGCTAAACACTCTTCCTCTTCAAATTATGTACCAAAAATCCAGCAATATCAAAAACAAGAAGAAAAGAAAACTATTAATTTCAATTCTGATAATGGGGAAGATTATGATGAAACGTTTTCTATTCATGAGCTCCATATTGCTCTTGATCAAGCTCATGACACTGCTACGGGAGCTGATAACATACACTATCAACTCCTGAAGCACTTACCAGAATCCTGCCTAGAAACTCTTCTCATTTTGAATATATTGGACATCCGGTAACTTTCCTCGTTCATGGCGTGACGCCATAGTAGTACCAATACCTAAACCTGGACGTGATCATACGGATCCATCCAATTATCGTCCGATTTCGTTAACTAGCTGTGTTTGCAAGACCATGGAACGCATGTTAAATAATCGACTTGTTTGGTACTTGGAAACAAATAACCTTATAACTAATATAAAATGTGGTTTCCAGAAAAACAGAAGTACTGTCGACCACTTAGTGCGTTTAGAATCATTTGTTAAAATGCACTAATTAATAAGCAACATGCTGTGTCTATCTTTTTTTATCTAGAAAAAGCTTATGGCACAACCTGGAAATATGGTATTTTAAGAGACTTACATGACTACGGTCGTTTACCTCAATTTATAGCCAACTTTGTAAATGACAGACAGTTTCAAGTTCGAGTGGGTTGTACCCTGTCTGATCATTACAATCAGGATCAGTGTCTTCCACAAGGCAATATTTTGTCTGTCACACTTTTTAGCATAAAGGTAAATAGTTTATCAAAGGTTTTGAACGATTCAATTGATGGATCGTTATTTGTGGATGGTTTTAATATTTCTTGTCGTGGGAAAAATATGCATACCATAGAGCGGCAGTTGCAGCTTTGTTTAAACAAAATAAATAACTGGTGTCTTGAAAACGGCTTTAAAGTTTCTAAATCCAAAATTAATTGTATACATTTTTGCAGAAAATATAAACCACACAAAGACCCTGAACTATCTCTAGATGGCACTCCCATCAAAGTTGTAAAGGAGGCCAAGTTCTTGGGCCTAATCTTTGACTCCCGTTTAACATTTCTGCCTCATATCAAGTCCCTTAAAACTAAATGCCTGAAGGCTCTTGACGTGTTGAAAGTTGTTTCCAACTCAAAGTGGGGAGGGGATCAAGCAACCCTCTTACGCCTATATCGATCACTGGTCCGTTCGAAACTCGATTATGGCTCCATCGTATATGGTGGAGCCTGCAAAAGCAACCTTCTTGATTCTGTCCACCATCAGGGCTTAAGACTTTGTCTTGAGTCTTTCCGAACTTCACCTATTGATACCATCTCTTACTCAACGTCGTATAAAATTGTCTTTACAATACATTACTAAATTATATTCTAATGAATCTAACCCTGCCTGTAACTTTATGAGGATTTGTATAACAAAAAGTCTTCTCTTGATCCACCTCTTGGGCAAAGAATTAAACCATTTACTTCGTCTGCCGGTATTGAGCTGGAAAGGATATCGCCTTTCCGTCTTCTTTATTCTCCTACTTGGCAATTGATTAGGCTACAAGTTGACCTAACATTAACATCTTTTAAAAAATCAGAAACAAATGACTTACAATATAAACAAGAATATCATCAATTAAAACATAAATATAGCAATTACAAACCCTTATTTACAGATGGATCCAAGGACGGTGGCGCAGTTGCTTGTGCCACTGTCATTGGATCCAGAACAACATCTTCTATATTACCAGATAATAGTTCTATTTTTACAGCAGAAGCTAACAGCTCTTAAATATATTCAAAGACACCCTAAACGTAAACAATATATAATCTATTCCGATTCTATTTCTTGCCTTCAAAAATATTTCTTGAAAACATCCACTTTTAATAGAAATTATAGAATTGTATAATGATCTTGCAACTGGCCAATACGACATCGTCTTCTGTTGGTTACCCAGCCATGTAGGGATCTCTGGTAACACATTGGCTGACCTTGCTGCTAAGGCACCACTCAACAAATCTGTGACAGCACTGCTTATTCCTTACAGTGATTACAAAGCAAGCATTAGATCTTATATCCGTGATCTGATGCAGAAGAAGTGGGACACCCAAGTGGGTATAAATGAATTACATGAGATAAAACCTTACATTGGTTATACCCACTTGGGTTGTCAGTCCAGATTTGAAGAGGTTATTTTACGACGATGTCGTTTTGGTCACACTAGATATACTCATGCATACCTGTTAAAAGGTGAGGATCCTCCATTTTGTGTCCCTTGTGATGAGAGAGTCACAGTCAAGCATATTCTGCTTGACTGTGTTGAATTCTCCATCACAAGGGATAAGTATTTTACAGTTAAAACAATGAAGGATCTTTTTACCAGCGTTAGTTTTCATTTAATTATTGGTTTTTTAAAAGTAATTGACTTTTTGATTCCATTTGGAGCAATATGTTTCTGTAAAAAGATGTATTTTAATAAAGTGTAGAATTGCTAGTGGCTGTACCCTAAAAGGGGGATGAAATATTGTAAAATTATTGTCCTCCTGAGAGGGTACGTAAGTCCAAAAACATTCATAGTAAATTTAAGTCTACCAGGCTTTTAATCGTAGTATTCCTGTTGTTTTAATTTTGGCTAGCATATTGTACACCCGCGAGCAGCTGAAGGGATGGCGGAAATCCAGCTAGGGACCATGCAGGTAGCAAAGGTACTGTAAGTCCCTATGGTCCCTAGTATGGTGATCTACCTTCTGTTGTTTGCGATCTATGGCCTGTTTTTATATTGTATTATCTAAATATTGCTATTAGTTTTAACTCTTCATGCTAGTTTTAATTCAAATTGTGATACTGTAGTTGTCTTACTGTCCTTTGTCGACAGGTTTTTATAACACTCATATATTCCATTTCAGTGTTCATTGTTCCCGTCACGATATGGCTGAAATATTGCCGATGTGACGTTAAATATTAACTCACTCACACACTCTTCACGTGAAAAGTATTTTTCATATATGTGATGTATACAATGTATATTATACACGTATGCAGACAACTCTTGAAATTTACGATTTATATTTTGCTTTTAACGTGGCCTTCTCTGCAGTGATTCCAGCAATACAGTTTCATCCTTATCCTTACTGTAAAGGAGAAACTCCTGAATTAACCACATATACAAGCCACTAGTCAAACATACTAGCTGGAAACCCTGAAAGACACACCGTACAGTATTTCCAACAGTGACAACCTGGCCAAGATAACCTCATAACGCCGTCTTTATGACCAGCCTAAAAGAATTCATGGCCGTTTTAGTGGATACATCTCCTGAGACGGAAATCATTGAGCATTACGACTCTTTCCGTTGCAGGCATTTATTTATGCATCAAACTGTAATTACAGTAATTTGATTTGGGCAAAACTGGACATTTTAATCCCACTGTGCTGTAGGTGTCTGACCTCAAATCTTTAATGTCGTTTTCCGCAGGACATAGAAGTATACATGTACCAAACAAAAATGATCATGTACACAAACAAGGTTCCTACAATAGAGAATGTCTGATCCACATATATCCCAAATAGGAACACTCATTGTAAATAGAGCATATGAATTAGACTTTTTGAAATAGATGCAATATAACTGCAGTGTTTAAAATGTTTAGATCCTGGTGTTTCTTATTGGTTCATAAATGCAAACTGTTCTATATATATATTATATATATGTTCTATATATATATTCTACAACTGTAGCATAAAATATGTGTTATCGCAGCATATGATGACAGCCCCTGATCATAGATTGTCTGGTACGGACACTCTTGTTAAAACAACACAACCATACAACTGTAATGTTGCCAGTTGCGGCGTGGAACGAACAAACATCCACGATATATAGTCGGAATTGTGCAATCGTAATCGTGTTCTTATAGATGTGCATGGGATTGCGTCGCTTTTGTTTCATATTAAAAACTAAGCGGCATAGTTTTGAATCTATCACAAACACAGGCAACACGTCAATATCCATTGACACCAGATCGCCATAGAACCAGCTAACCAGTCATATGACATCAATGTACTGAAACAAAGTGTTCTGAAACGGACGTATAAAATTCTAATTCACTTTATTGGAGGCATCGCATGAGAAATAACTAAATAAAGGATATTTACATAAGAAGTCTACACACTCATGTATGTGTGGAACCGCAATGAACAGTCGTCTTTATATTGCAGCTATTTTCAACGACCCTGTGGTGAAACTGTCTTACCTGGCATCTAAAGGATAATGTAGATATGTGGCATATTAACTAACGAGCACCAGAGCTGACAAGCTAAAGTCAGCTAACAAACTGTTGATCCCGAAAGGTTTGGGGTACCGTATGGACGACATGTCCAGATGTCTCTCGATAATTTATAGTTTGATAGATTTACTCTGGAGGTCTTAATATGTGGTCAAGGCAGACAATGATTTATAAGGGTATATCCACTTCATAAACTCAAACCGATAGGTTCTAATTTTTAGAATGTTCATGTGAATCATTTATTTTGTTTCAGGCAATATTCAGCAAAGTTTCTATTGGAACCACGGACAGGGTATGTAAAGTCAATTAAATAAAACTATGCTCCATACTACTTGAATCACATAATATATGTCCTTTTAAATTTTGACAAAATTTGAGAACAGTCGGCAGCAGCTGATGGGATGGTGTAAATCCAGCTAGGGCCCATGCAGGAAGCAAATGTACTGTAAATCCCCATGGACTCTAGCATGGTGATCTACCTTCTGTTGCTGGCGATCTATAGCCCGTTTGTTATATCGTATAGCCCCAAATAGTCTTATAGTTTTTAACTTAGAAGCTACGAGGGTTGGCTGAAAAGTTCTCAGCCTGAGTGGTTTTTCCCCACCAGGTAGAGACAGGTGTTTGCCACCAATGAGGACAATCATTTAGTGAATCATAGACACAAGAACTACAAACGTACTAATAGTTTTATCTCAACTACAGCTCTTTTGCTAAACCTACCCTCTGAAATCATCAGAAATGGACAAAACTGAATACAGGGCAGTCATCAAGTACTTGCAAAAGAAAGGGATGTCCCCAACACAGATACATGCTGACATGGTCTCCACTCTAGGGGATGATGCTCCTTCATTTTCCACAGTAAAGAAGTGGGCTGCAGCATTTAAGCGTGGCAGACAAAGCCTTGATGATGACCCACGCTCCGGAAGGCCTTCAACAGCAACCGCTCCAGAAAACATCACGCGAGTGCTCAATATGTTGATGGATGATCGACGATTGACTACTCGACATATTGCTAGTGTAGTGGGCATCTCTCATGAGAGGGTTGAGCATATTATCACCAACGAATTAGGAATGACTAAAGTTTCTGCAAGATGGGTGCCAAAGCTCTTGACAGCAGAACAGAAACGTGTCAGGTTCCAGACTTCCCTTGACAATTTGCGTCGTTTTGAAGCAGATCCCGATGATTTTGTGGCACGATTTGTAACCATGGATGAGACCTGGATACATCACTTTCAACCAGAAACAAAACTACAGTCAAAACAGTGGAAGCATCCTGATACACCAGCTCCGAAGAAAGCCAAGTCTGTTCCTTCAGTTGGAAAGGTGATGGCATCAGTCTTTTGGGATTCCAGGGGTATTCTGCTCATTGATTATCTTGAAAAAGGTCAAACTATCAACGGCAGATACTATGCTGATCTACTGAACCAGTTGCGAGAAGCAATCAAAGCCAAACAACGAGGGATGATCGCTAAAGGTGTCCTCTTCCACCAAGACAATGCGCCTGTTCACAAATCGGTGGTGGCCATGTCAACAATCCGCGATTGTGGCTTTGAACTCATTGACCATCCTCCTTATTCACCTGATTTGGCTCCTTCTGACTTCCACCTGTTCCCCAAAATGAAAAAGGAACTCGCCGGTCGCCATTTTGCAAGTAATGATGACGTTATTTCCGCTGTGACTGGTTTTTTTAGGGTAGCTGAAGAAGATTTCTTCCTGACCGGGATTCGGGCCTTGCAGCATCGCTGGCAAAAGTGTGTGAACTTGGAAGGGGACTATGTAGAAAAATAAATTACAAACGTGGACTTTGTAACTTTTTTTCACAGTGAGGCTTAGAACTTTTCAGTCAACCTCGTAGTTTAATGTCTCAAATTCTGATATTCAAGTTATTTTACTTTGTCGACAGATTTTATACTCCAATATTACCTAATGTTAACATGTTACCTGTTTTAGTCACGATATGGCTGAAATATTGCCAATGTGACCATCAGTTAAACTCACTCACTCCCTGTAGGGAACAATAGAAATAGACTTCACATTTTATAGCAGTTTGGGAAAACAGGTCTTTGATACTCACATGACTAGCCTTTCTTACCACTTCACCAGAACATTAGAAGCTTAATTCATACTCTTTCGAGATTCTGGGAACAAACACTTGTAGTTCTTCAGCAATCTGTGGGTTTTTTTCGCAAAAGGCGGCCAAATGAATTTATTGGGTGTTAGCGTACCCTGGCAGCATGTGTCGTTGATTTACTTTTTACAAGCCCAGCTAGAATATTGACATTTGTTGTATACACACTGGTTTCATCCGAATGAAATAATCCCATTGTCATGATGACTTTTTACGTTTGACTTCAAAGGCATAGTTCTTTCACAAAATCCCATTCAGACTTATTTATGCTTTCTTCAAACGAATCATACAGTTTGCTTTTATTTTACTTATCCCAGTGACTGCCATCACCTTCCTTCGGAAAACATTTAAAAACCTTCGAGATATTTATTTTAGAATTCAACAAAATGTATTAACTCAATAAACAGACCTGTCAATTTAATAGTGAGGCATGACAAAAGGTATTGTGCAATGTTCTGTAAAGTCACTTTCTTTTAGTACTGAAAACTATGATTGATCCTCATGTAACCCCTCATGTACTCATTCTGTTGTTTAAATGGTGCAAATTTTCCAGCTGTCGCAGTTCTCAGTGAAAATGTGCGTCGTTTGACCACAACACAAATCTACTATCAAACCCTGTCATCTACGGTTATGGTTCAGTCATCAGTAACAGATAACACTTCATATTCCATTATTATCCCATGTATACATCCATTATCACGATATGAAACACTGAATCATACATCCATGCAGACTGCTGTATTTTAGGAAGGAACGACAAACTCTGGTCATTTGGATGATTTGGTTTGTCTCCGTTGACTGTGATTATGATAACAAAATCTGTCTTGTGTATGGTAGAACATGACGTTGACTTCCTTTATTAAACCTTCATACGACGACACACAACAACTAGAAAGAGGTGTTGGGACACTTAAAATCAATTTTGAAAAGATTTTATCTTCGTTTCATTTCCCATTACGATTTAAGGTAATAACAATGGTGCCGTTCAGCGGAATATTTTCAATTCGGCCCTTCTTCAGAGTATTGGTCGGAAGAAAGTCTGATCAGCAAATACAAAAGGATATGCAAGACTGGCTATCTCCTTTCATCTTAAACCTTTAATACAATGATTTTTTTTCCTTTCTTTCCCAGTGAATATTGCAGTGATGGGAAGGTTTTGGTGATATTAAACGTTACATCTAGAGTTAAATAGTGACAGCAATGCGTTGTTGGTGGTGTTCACACAATTTACTAGCGACACAACTGTCTTGTCAAAGGTTGAGTCATATGATCATGTCTATATTCCTGGGTTGGATGGGTGTGAAGATAGGTATTTCTTGATTTATATGTCTCCAGGAGGTAAAAATGTAACTTAAGTATGTAAGTTAACCATATAATATTTCCAACAGTGACAAACTGGCCAATACAACCCGAAACGGAAAACGGCTCACTTGGCCATAGTTTCAGTTAATGACAGGCACGAGTATTTCCTTTATGTATGAACGGAATTGTTAACGTTGACAAATCTCATAATTCCTGTTGACACAAACGTTATGACTTTCTCCAGAAAGAGCTGCATATGGCTTGATATGATATGACGAAGTCCTAAACCATATGAGTGTTAAATTTTGAATGAATATGTCAACCACACGGATAACAACATGAACGTTGCGGGGACAACATGCCATAAACATAGGGCATAATCTCAGTTCAACATTGAATTACATCTGACGAAACAGGACAATTGCTCTTGGCTCTTATCGGTATTCGAATCTGTTGTCGATCAATCGGTCCGTAAGTTATAAGGTTTTAGAAGGAGCAAAAATGGGGGTAGCCTGACTGTTTAAAGGTGGCTAACTGTTGTTAAACAATAATACTATTCATGGAATCTGGAGCAATACACCGGCAAACACCAACTCCGGATTTCTTAAATGACATTAATGTTTCACAGCGTTTGATTATCCAACAACAAAGGGTCTTAGTGTTTAGTGTGTACACCGTTTGAAGGCAGCAGAAACTGGACTTGGCAATAGTAGCAAATAACATGAATGATAAGACTACCACAGCAACGGTCTCTCTAGAATGGGTTTCTGTTTGTAAACATTATTAGACTTATCTCACTCTCACATTCTTATTCCTGTTTTAGCGAAATGTTTCGCCATGACTTGGATTGTTGCTGCATCCTAAAGTAGACTCTGCAACAGCGAATACATGTTAACTGTTACCTGCCTTGCAGCATGTCATCACACAGTTCTTTAAATCATCTGTAAAAATGGGTCAAATTTCTAAGTAGTTCATATGCACAAGACATGCGATAGGTTTATACATAAAAAAATGGAGGATTGACACACGTTAATACCTGTGATGTTCCCTCGTGTTCATCTGGATAATTACCACTAGTGGTATAGCAAATGAATATAGTTATTAAAAACATTTCAACGTTTGTTCATTCGGTACCGGATCAATTTTATGTTGATCCATCAACTAGCCCAGCTATTGACATGAGTTACCCCCTACCCATGAGGGATCCAGATGACTTCCCTCGTGTCGACATTTCACAGAAAGTAGTTTGATAGTACAAATTTTCAAAAAAAGTTACAATGAAAGACAGGAGCACATTAACTCTGCCACAAAATCTCGGTTATGTGGGATGACGGTGAAAAAAGACATGACTGTGATCTTTAAAGTGAAAACTCAGTACTTGATTTATGAGGCTCCTCTGACACTCGTTCAACATACCTGTCTATTACCGTCAAAGCTGACACGTGACACTGGACACTGAAATAGTTTAATGGTTATCTAGAACTCTTTAATGGCTAAGTAGAGTATTTCAATTTTCCTCTCTCCTCTAGAAACACATTACTTCGATATGTCATATGACCCTTTACTTGATGGTATAGGCTGTTATCGATGGATTTGGGTGAAGTGTTGGCATTGTGTTTAAAACTACATGTTATGAAGCAGCATGCGAGTGGGTTGAATTGGTTTTTTCTCTTCTTTTGTTTCTAGAAATGTCATGATAATAAAAGTTCTTTAGTGAGCAGTAATTTGCTAAAGATAACTGGTGCCTGGTGATACTTTCTTCATTTGTTATCTGTTGACGATGGGGTTGTGTTAGCTTTTTCACGCCATCGGGGTACGATCACGAACAATCAAACAAGTCAAAGGCTTCAGGCACACGATCTATTTTATCGAATTCATGTTGGGTATATTACGGTTATCGATTTTATCAAAATTAAATTAACAATTTTAGATCCGTCAAATTTCAGCATGGTGTCAAACATTGTGATGCATTTCCAGTCTTGTTGTGCAGAGTTTCACCAAATAACGACAGTCATAAGACACTTTGGGTTTGCTTAAAATCTTAACCGACTCCGCCTGACACCACCCATTAAGATGCTTCCATGCTGGCGCTCTTTCAGATGAGCATTGACATAGTCTTCTACAAAGGAAATGTCCATTCAAACTAGTATTAATATCAATTGACGTTTTTCACAAACGTGGCTTAGATCATTTACTATATATGTGTAGGAAACTTATACTGTGCGCAGACAAATGTCCATGTATAAGATCTCGTGGTAGATCTTTTCCCTACTACACACAGTCCAGGAAAATCATTTCAGATATCAGTCTTACTGAAGGGGCTTCCAACTTAGCCACAGACACAAGCAACAAATATCGCTTTTTACTGAGTCACACAAGCTGGGCATCCTGAAATTCACTCCGAGTAGCTGTGTCTAACAGTGACAAACTGAAGGAAATAGCCTCATGCCGCCATCTTTATGACAGGTGATAGCCGTCCTACTGGATACATCACTTGAGACAGAGATCGGAGTGAATAAGGACTCTCCCTAACACTTCCTTCCCAGTCTTGCTAACATTCATGTATCAACCTTGATAACACACTTTTACTTGTGCAGATGTGGTCATTAGAAACACTTTGTGTAGAGGCTGTCTGACCTTAAATCTATGTGGACTGGACCTTCTGTGGGACACAAGTGTATGGATGCATCAAACAATGAATCGATTATCAAACAGATCATGCATATTTATTACACAGTGAAATGTTACTACAATTTCAATATAATTTTCACATTTTTCTGTCAGCACCAGTGATGGATGGTCAGCTTATGATATGCACGGGAAAAGGAGCATGTGAACCAGAGACCACGAAACAGACACAAAATAACCTCATTCTTGAAATTATTCAGGAACATATTTCCTAAGACGAAAAGACAAGGAACATATTGGTATTGGTGACACATTACATTACTTTCAGTTTAGAAAGTGTGAAGCTTGTTCGTCTGTTTGAAGGGGCGTCCTGTTTCTTGGGAAATGAACTCTGATTATGGGATCACGAACAATCGACTAATGGGGAATGGGTGATCGGAATGAGTGATAAGTATGATCGTATAACACTTCTGTCTGAAGTAAATCAAATTGTCTCCAGGTCAATGATGGATTAACACAGAATCAACTAACATATACAGCTGATGTATTTCATAAAATGAGTCAAAGCGTGTGACAAGTAATAAGGTGTTTAAGACCAAAAACCTCTTCGCAAAAACGCACATTATTACATGAAATCAGGAAAAACGAAACGACCCTATGTGGGCGCCTGGACGATTTCAACAACACTGTAGGTGTTAATTTTAATTTGTTGCATCTGTATCTCCCCTACGCTCATTGTCATCAAAATAAGTTAAAGTGGTACTTTCAAAAGCAATAAGATGGTTGAATGATGTGTTTTTTTATTATTTCTTAAATGATATCTATATAGCGCATATATCCATGCAACCATTGCTTGCTCAAGGCGGCGCTGGTATTTGTTTTCCCTCGATCATTGGATGTCCGTGTCAGCGTCACATCGTATAATCGGTCTGAAATCCCTGGGGGATTATACAACTCTTGCTGTCACTAGGCGCACCGAGTTTATTGTGGCGTTCTGATCCTAACGAGGTACAGAATTCACAGCTGGGTGAACTGGAATACATAGTCACAGTACTTTGTCCAAGTTTAATGCAAGTTGCTGTACCAGCAACTGGGTGTATGCATGTATTCATGTGGCCACCATCTGTTCATATACCAACGGATTTGTAGGTTATTTTAAGTTCACAGGGTTTTGTACTGCACACTAGGGGTTGTGACAACACAGATAGAGTCTGCACACAAAGATGACTCTAAGGATTTTACACCCGGTCACAGGTGGGCTCGATCCCGACAGCTCGCTGGACCACTAGCCTTGCGCTTTAGCCAGCTCGCCCACCGCACCCTTTCGTTTCATCATCTGCAGAGAAAGATAGGCAATACTTAGCCAGCTATATAAGATATTTTGTGGCATAGAAAGCTATTCCAAGGTTTCAAAGAGACATTCTTTTTAAGAGCACTTATTCATCTTAAGCAGCAGAATATAGCCAAAATACACACATTGTTTATAACTTCACAGACTCACTAAAGAGCTATGTGTTACTGGATAGATAGTAAGTACGATATCAAGCCAAGCAATGGTATGTCAGTAGCCTGTGCGTAATACAACTGAACGGTCTACGGATAGGAACGAATATTGCATTTTCAAAATCATGAGAATCATGAACAATTAACATCCTTGTGTCTCAATGTCAGAGTTGAATAAAGAAGTTGGAAAACTCATATAAAATGTTATACTTCAACGTCCATCAAAAACAAGAGTTTCTTCACATTTCAGTCAGATAATATCATGACGCTAATTCATTTAAACCACCTAATTCCAAATAACTTCATTACATTTACTAGACAACCAATGAATGTTAATGGTCACTGAATCTCTGATTAGTCTAACAGATGTTCCATATACATTTTAGAAAATGCAGCATTATCTAAAAATTGTTTGCTTACTGGATTGCTTCCAAACATTACCTCATATTCCCAATCATAGTACGTGCATGGATATTAATGTTGATACTGACATTTAATATGATGAGCTTTATCTGTCATTAAGTAGTATTTTTTTCTGTTGATTTCATACCCAAGTGAATATGTGAAAATAAACCGACTACACTGTAAAATATTTATTTTTAATACCACAGAATAGGGTTACAAATAAGATTCTTAGTCATGTGTTTGTCAATGGTTTATCAGTAGATTGTACTTTGAAAAGACTTTGAAATGATCCTGTGTAGTATATTTGGATTGGGATTACAAAAATACTATTGCATTGGTCTGTTCTATAAACATCCCTGTATTAATGACCATTCCACCGAAGAGCTTAGAGCTCAGACGTGTACTTCGATATTGATTACCAACGGCCTCTGTAACTTCCACAGCGATGTGTGGTGTAACCTGACACATAGTTGGAAACTGTTTTCCAGAATTTCCAGAAGGCAGCACGTCTTTTTAGCTCGTTCAGGTTTTACGCCTACCTTGATAATTAATGCATTCTTGCGTACATCCGTACAATGGAAACACGAGTTCTGGGTTTTAACCTTGACGAATGTGTCTGTGGCTATATGGAGACACAAGAAATACCTCAAAAAACCAGCCTGGCAGATAAACGCTGTTACTACTTATAGCTTTGGTGTCGTAAATCTTTCCTACGTCTCAGAGACCAGGTCTATGTTATGTATGTTTCAGCGGGGCTGTGTTTTCTACTACCATGTGTTTTTCAATCGACTCAAGCGGAACGGGTCTCGGTCACATTGCTTTTGATTATATATTACGAATACTATATTTATGGAAAGAGGCTATAGGGTTCTACTAATAGTGACATCATATGATAAATCACAATTTGGATCATTCTTTCCGACTCTTGTCCGATTGTTGTCTTATTCTTGACCAATCTTAATGTACAAGTGAGTGAGTGAGTGAGTGAGTGAGTGAGTGGAACTTTAACGTCACATCAGCAATATTTCAGCCATACCGTGACGAGAACGTGTTTGATATTGAAATGAGATATGTATACATTAAAAAACCTGTAGTCAAAGGATTGTAAAACAACTAGAATATCACAGTTGCGATTAGCACAGCGTGGAAAGTTAAAACTATCACTACTTGGACAGTACAATGTAAAACCAGGCTCTAGATTGCCAACAACCGAAGGCGGGTGTTATTAGGTTCAGGGACACGAAGTTAAGAGTTCTACTCCGAGCCGACGAATTTTGATTAAACTTTTTGCTTGGCATTTGCAGCATGGGCAGAAAATTCAGTGTAATGTTAATTTCAATATATCTCGTGAGAAGGGCGGTGGGGTAACCAAGAGGCTAAAGCGTACACTCGTCACGCCGAAGACCTGGGTTCAATCCCCACAGGTGTAAAATATGTAAAGCCTATTTCTGCTGTCCTCCGCCATGATATTGCTTGAATAAATGCAGCATCAAACTAAACTCACGCACGCACGCTCTTATTCACTCCCGTAGGCGCTAGCAAGTATAAACCGGGTGTCATGTGCCAGTGTACTCAGACGACGTTGATCGTTGTTTCTGTTATCAGCCACTTTGGTTCACTGAATGAGACTGTATTGTATGACAAGACAGGTTCGAAGCAGAGCTGTTTTCTAGTATGTGACCGCATGTTGTGCCTCGCGGCACTCATAATGTGATAAGCTGCAACTGTCATACAACCCCGTTTGCGCATTCACAGCTGTTTGAATAATACTCTAAAATGCTCACGAAAATAGAAAGAAACTGTTTTTGGCGGAGTTATTTTCCTAGTTTTAAACTTATGGTTTGATTTTAAAATATTCAATGACTACCGTATTTCAAAACATGCATAAAATCACGCATATTAGATTTGCAGAGTGTACAGGAGAGTCCATGGTTCCTTGTGTGGTGATCTACCTTCGGTTGTTGGCAATTATGTGTTTTTATGTGGTACTGTCGTATACAGTTAAAATAGTTTAGATTGAATTTCAACGTGTAAAAATATATTTTGAATGATGATCAGAGGATCAGCTTTAAAGGCCTAGTAGGGAAAATATAGTTATTTTAATATTTAATAAAACTGTCTGTTGTAATGAACTAATCAGTAAATAAACGATAAAAACCGCTTTATTTCTATTCCCTTGAGTACTTTAGTCTCTACACTTTCAATTCCCAGATCGTACTTTGCAGGAATGTATTTAGATTGGCAAAATGACTGTTCATGGATATATCAGGTATTCTGGTATTACATTATTCTGGGCCAGTGGGAATATCCTTATTGCATTACTCGTTCATCCTTATCTCCCTGTTATCTTATTATTTGTACATCTTAATCCTATAAATGTAAATATGATCTGCGCTGCAGCATACAAATTAAGTGAATTAGTGTTAAACCATTATAACATTTCCGCTGTCTTAATTCGCCGTTTTGGTTTTTCTCCTACTGTCTTCGTACGTAAGTCCCTTTTGAAGTAAATTTAAAATTACCAATCGTTTACCAGATTTGTAGACCTAGCATTCTTGTATTTTAATGGAGGCTAACATTTCCTACAATCGCCAGCAGCTGAAGGGATGGCGTAAATCCAACAAGGGGCCATGTACATGGCAAAGGTACTGTTAGTCCACATGGTCCCTATTCTGGTGATCTACCTTCTGTTGTTGGTGATATATAGCCTATATTCATATTGTATTGTCCAAACAGCGATATTAGTTTTAACTTTCCACGCTAGTTTTAATTCAAATTGTGATGGTGTGGTTGTTTCACTGTCCTTCGTCGACAGTCTTTTATAATATACATATAGTCCTTTCCAGTGTTAACTGTTCTCGTCTCGATATAGCTGCAATATTGCAGAGGTGACGTTAAATATGAACTCACTCACTCCTGTTGGCTGCCCTTACGCATTTCCGTTTCAAGACACACCGAAAAATACTTGTGATATATATAATTATTGCCTTGGGAAAAGATCATAGGCAGCAGTGATGTTTATGTTCATAGGAAGATAAACTGATAGGTAAAGTTTTTATTGAGTAAAGACTGATCGACTTGCCTCACCTTATTACAAAACGACAAAGGAACGAAATAACATCATCTTTCTAAGGAACATTACGTTTCTGAAAGTAGAAAGCAAACTGCATTAACAACTGACTGAACCTTGAAGAACGCATGTATTTCTCGGTTAACGATCCCGAAGGTCGCATATTGTCAGAAAGTAACAGTGTTACCTCGTTCTTGAAAGCGAGAATGTCACCATTACACAGAACATCATAGTTCTGAGTAGATAAGCATTGAACTGTGTGTTCACGGTGCAAACCACATCGGAAACGTTCAAGTGGTCTCAACTTGATGAATGTGTCCACATAAGAAAGCATTCATTTCGTTTCAGATTCATGTTTTAATTGGCGACGTGTCTAGGGAAGATCTTGCATCGTTTTATCGTTTGATAATTTTTATCCATATAACTGACTGATTTTCCCACTAAAGGTGGAAATCACTAAAGCTGCCCCAAACTACCAATGAAAACATAACTGGATCAGCTCACTTCGAAAGACAACCGACTATGAATACACCAGTGCTTACTGTCATTAGTACTTAGATAAATTCATTGCAAGTGACACATTGTATAACTCTATTTCGCTAAAATCTGTTATTGAATTTCGCAACGTGTAAGTTAATAATGGTCGGTTAATGTGTATCAGGCAATGGGTGAGGTGTGATAATAACCATTAGAGTCATGAGGAAAAAGAAGCAATATGAAGGATAATTAGCAATAATGCTGTTATGAGGAGAATAGAAACTCACACTTCCAGACTCACAACAAGTATTAGTCAACCACACTGGCTTCCAGTCGAATACTCGACAGTATTCAAGCATGTGTGTGATATTTTTCTTTCATATACAGTTCAATAGAATAGTCGTAAGAGGCGACTAACGGGATCGGGTCGTTAGGCTAGCTGACTTGGTTGACACATGTCATCGGTTCCCATTTGCTGGGATCAATGCTTACGCTGTTGATCACTGGATTGTCTGCTCCAGACTCGATTGTTTACAGACCGCCGCCATATAGCTGTAATATTACCGAGTGCGGCACAAAATTAAACTCACTCACTTATTCACTCAATGGAATATCCAGAAGGAGGTCCACATAACACTCTGTGGCAAATGGTCTTTGGCATACTTACCGACTGGACAGTAACTGTAGTGAACTGTGTACTCTGTCTCTTTAGACGTATTTTCTGCAGATGACCGATTTTTAGTGTGCGCTTTGTGTGTGAAATATCCTTATTACACTCGCCATGCAAATGGCTGCAAATATCATTTACAGTGTGATTTCCAAACAAGGGAACTGCTTCAAACAGAACTACACACCTGCTATGTGTAAATGACCAGACATTAGCAATGATGAATCACAAAAATATCTTGAAACAATATTAATCAGTTTTACGATTACAATCAAAACATAAAAGCACCAAATCCCCTTACACATCCAAACGAAATCTATGCTAAAAGCAACGTCGTTTGAACACTTTTGATCCCACAATTATGTGTTTATTTATCACTGTCAAATACCAACAGTGATGATACAAACTATTCCTCCATAGGTGACCATATCTTGGCCATCGTCACAAACACATGCAAAGGCTAGCAAATTATTTACCTGAAATGTTTTGCTTAGGTGTTCTTTTACGCCGCTCCCAGCTCCCAGCAAAGGCATAGATAAAATAATTTTACTCTAGACCAGACATCTCACTGATCAATAGCAGTGAGCAATGTACGACGACTTACCCATGTACTGGGATGCATGAGTCAGTATCTGTCAACCAAGTCATTGAGTCTTCCCACCTTTCTAAGATGCATCATGCACCCATTTACTTAGTGTGTATCAATAATCTTTCGAAGGAACATTCACGAAATCACATCAGCCATGCATAATACACTCCAATATTCTGACAATATTTCATTTATCATTATGCATTCATATGGTCCAGTGTGGAATTCCATATGATCAGAAACATACTTAATATTTCACAGTGACATATTGCAGTAGTTAGATATAAGAATTATCACCATTTACAAGCAAATGTTCTGAAACATAGGAACAGGTATACACTCATGTCAAACCGTGTCAGAGATTGTCAAGTCGCTTAATTTGAGGTGTTAGAAAATGACAAACTAGCAGCTAAGAAATGGATTTTTTATATACACTCATGTGTATTTATATATACGTCGTATGTCAAAGGAAGAGATCAGATTTACATTTTTATTAAGTCTGATGTCATGAAATTACAATCTTATGGTTGGTCGTACTGTTTGGGGGATTTTTTTTTTTTTTTTGGAGGGGGGGGGGGTGTTTGTTTTCTCTTTTTTTGGTATTAGTCAACAGATTGTGTATGCGGTTGCCATGTGATTGAACTTGTGTAGTTTGAGGAATTGTCCAGTTGCATCGGTAACAACTGCTAATTCAAAAAATATTTTCGAATAAAGTAAGACCAGTCCATTATTTGTGTAGACAAAGGTGAACAAGAGTGGGATTGTACCGTAGTTTTTGGTAACTGATTTCAAGAATCGTTTAAGCAGGGGATAATATATTGAAAAAATATTGAAAGAGATTTACATCATCAGAAAAAGTAATATGATGTGTGAATCGAACGTGGAATGTTTGTTCATAGTCATTTAAGAACAACCAAAATGAGGCCGCCATTCACTTTGACTTCAAATACACTAAGTCTGTAACAAAGGGCAGGACAACACCATTTGCTTGATTCTAGCATTAATCATTCTTCTTCACATACTTTCTGAACAATTTCAATCAGTCAGGAACGTCTGAATCGACCATAAATACCTGACTGCGGTAGGTATTTTATACTGACAGGTCGTCGTAATTTATTTTCATTTAAGCAAAAGAGCGTCTTAAAATATTTCACGTCTAATCGTCTTTGATTTACTGTCTGACACACTTCAAAGAAAGAGACAAATTGTCACATCTTTGTTCCTGCAGGAGATATAACACTGCAAGACTTCTGACAAACGATCCATATGATGGTATGAATTCATAAGCAGTAACAGATTAATGGTGGAGGAAATAACGGGGATATTCCCACAACAGAATTCCGTCGAGTGTTCGTCTAGCCAGGGAAGGAGATTAGACTCAACCGCAGATGAAAGCAAGAAATATCCTTCGTTTCTCAATCACAAACGAGGAAGTCTGTCTCAAAGATGCACCGTGTGTCTTGCATTAAGAAGTGTTCGATGACGTGTACGATTCCAATGGTAATAACCCAGCAGAGACAGTCCAACTTTATTACACACCTCGCACATTTCATAACAGTTTTATGGGTACATCACTCGAGACTAATGTCAGAACGGATGAAGGTGGTGTATATCACCAGCCTGATTACCTTTACTCCTTGTCACGTAAGCGTGTAACTGGGAAGATAGGCATTCTGTTCGGGACGTTTGTTCGTTCGAATCACATTCTATTGAAAGTGTCTGACTGAATACAATATGCTTTACTACATTTTCCGCTAAACAAAGAGTAAATATTAGGTCTACTTTGTCACTGAATTCTTGACCGGCATTTAGAGGGGATACACACAGAGGCAAGGGTTTTATATATGTCAAGTTCTTCGGTGTGATGGACACGACGTTTCAAGGTATATTTGTACTCCTTGAATGGATGAATGTATTGCATTTCAAACAGGTCCTGCGCGGGCACAAAATCTTGTAGAACTCAATATGGAAAATTTGTGTCAAGATGGAAAACATGTATTATGTGAATCCATTACCCTTCCGATGTAGGAATCAGACAACTTATGGCACAACACAAGAATATTCTTTGCAACAGTACTAGTCAGTAATACAGAATACAAACCTACTGATACATCCCTTCAAGGTATATGACACCTTGTCTGTGTACGTTCCATTCAAAAGTGTAAAGGTCGGCTTCCCCATTGTTTCATGGAAAAATGGAGGAGTCTCGGAGACCTACCAGTTACCCGAAGCTTGAAGAGGAGGCTCTGTCATATAGTTTCTAGGTTAAGTGGGCAAGTGTGTTTTAACAAAACATTTATGGTTTAAGTCACAGCAAAGGACAAGCCAACAGATGTAAAATGAGCTTGAACCTTGACATGACGATTCAGTATTAAAAATCGAGATGCAGAAAAGCGACGTAAGTTATATGGGGAAATTAAAGAACCCCATTTGGTATGTCCTGTAGGCATTTCATTTTAGATACCACAATGTGTTTGCTTTTTCATGTCAATTACCACTGATCTTAATCAGATTTAGATTTTGTATCATTTCAGGAAGAAATTTACTGTTGAAGACGTTTTGCTTCAGGCAGATCTCGCCAGTCTGTACACATTTTCGCTTTTAGATTCCTGTTCTTGAAATGGAAGGAATTAGAATTTGCAAAAGCCATTACATGTTAGATGCTTGAGGGTGATGTTTAAATTATGTGAAGCACGGATCATCGATTTAAAACATCTGTTGGAAAGGTGAAGTAGAGGTTGTTTTTCATGAGTGTATTTGTGGAAGTAGATCAGGATATTTCGTGAACCTGCTTTATTGTGTATTGAGTGGGACAAGTAGGGGTTGACCTCCTCGCCTTTGCAAATGTGTGATGTCATGAGTGATTTTCTGCGATTCATATATGTAATTGTCAGTGTCAGTCATTATGATTATTACTTTTACCTGGAATCTTTTTTTCTGTAAAGTTATATTCCCATATGCGTGCGTTCATGTCTTAAAGGTTTATTCGTTGATTTTAGTTCTCTTGATCATGTATTGTGGACTATCGCATTCTTTGAAGATATGTATTCACAACCTGTGACTTATGTTAAAGCTTGATTTTTCTTTCGTTTAGATTTCAAAATACATCATACTTCTCTTGCTAAAAGTCAACGTCTTTGTTATGTTTCCGATTAAAATGTTTTAGGTAGTCGTGGAGGACGGTTATAGATTCGATTATTAATGACCCAAATGTGTGTTCCTCTTTATTTTCAGGTGAACTCTTGAGAATCTGCTTAAGGTTGAGCGATATGTGGATGTTCCTCTTGGTTTTCAGATGAACTCTTGAGAATCCATTTAAGGTTGAGCAATAGATCTTGAGGAGCACATAGGACGAACTGTGAAAAATAATCTTCTACTGTGGACATTAAATAATGCCCAATAGGCTTATCAAAAAGACGTCGGTTTGAGCAAAATTATTTATATTTGGCAAGGATGTATGCAGGCCTTTGGACAATACGAGGCCAGAGACGTTTAAAAACCAACTAAGACAAAGAAAACATGAGTAGTTCCATCCTGACTATGCACAAGTCACTCGCTTCCCACCTTAATTTCCTAAGGTGGATTTTCCATCAAAACTTCCGTATGATTCTCGCTTTGCTCTTGTGCAATAAGAGTGATACTAATTTAAGTATAGAGATTCTGTGTATTCTCACTCTCGAGGTACTTTGAACAAAGGACAAGTACAGATCTGACTGGGTCTTTGTTGTCAGTTTGGTCAATCGTTCTCTTGTGACACCGAATTCGCAGATTTGATTGTTCAAATGTGCGCAGTATTTGAGGCCTATTTGTGGTGTCACTAAATATGATATAGGAACAAAGTTGCTACAGACTTACTGACTTTATCACAGAAGTAAACAAGTCGTGAGGATGTGGGTTAGAATTGGTCTTCGGTAACCCGTGCTTGTCGTCAGAGGTGATTAATGGGATCCGATGGTCAGTCTTGCTGACTTGAGTGTCATAGCATTCAAATTGCGAAAATCAATGCCCCTGCTAAGGTTCACTTGATGGTCTGTTCTAGACTCTATTACTGACAGACACCGCCACGATTATGCTGCAATAGTGTTGTGTGCGGCGTTAAGCAATACTTACCAACTTCAAGTAAACTGCATCACTGGAAGTTGGTAACATCCCACATCATAACGTTTCAACTGAGTTCTTTATAAAAGACATTTTATGTCATGTTATGACATTTACAGTTACAGCGTCTACTTCATCACATGTTCAGCTCAGACATTGTTTCTGTTCCTGGTCCGATTGATAAACAGAACTATATTAACCTTGATCATATAACCGTCTTTGGTACGTCCGCTGAAAATGATTACGTCTCCATTGATCTGTCAGCGACAGCGAGGCAAAATCGGATTGACTGAAAGGAGATTGATATCTCAACGACACTCACACATCCTATTTTATTTGGAGTATACCGTTCGTCTTTGTGCTTTAATTACATTCTTATGGAAGCGAGAAGAACACAGATCTTGCCTCATCTGCACCTCTTTGTTTTTAACACTTTACAACCTTATTTGTAAAGGAAGAATCCATACATCAGCGCAAAGCGAAGACAGATTTGACTTTCAACCTTCACTAATGTGTCTGCGACAATATGAAAATAGAAAACATATTTCTAAATGAACAGTCGGACCTGGTGAAATCTAATGATAGCGTTGCCACATAAATTTTCAGTACGTGTTAAAGCAGAATGAGGTATTGTATGTCTTTCGTTCGCCTGGAGAAATGTTTGAAAAACCACAAAAGCAGACCACCCATGGGGCTAATAAAACACATATCCCACGATAAATCATTTCGTAGGACGGAGCTTGCAATCTATCAATGTGCTGTACTCTCCAGACCCCAATACAAATGGTGAGTGAGTGAGTGAGTTAATATTTAACGTCACATCGGCAATATTGCAGCCATAGCGTGACGAGAATGATTAATTATAAAAATACAAATGAATTGATAGCACATACAGTGTAAAACCCTGTCAACGAAGGACAGTAAAACTAACTAGAATATCACAGAGTAGAAGGTAAAACTAGTGAATAGACCTAAAACAACGTATCTATAGAGGACAGTACAATATTAAAAATGAGCTATAGGTTGCCAACAACTGAAGGTAGATCACCATACTAAGGACCATGGGGACTTACAGTACATTTGCTTCCTGCATGGACCCTAGCTGGATTTACATCATCCCTTCAGCTGTTAGCAATTTAGACAAATCTAGCCATAAAGTAAAAACACACTTATTCTACGATTAAAAAGCTGGAAAACTGAAATTTACTTCAAATGTTTTTGGACTTACGTACCCTCTCAGGAGGACAATTATTTTACGGTACTTCAACCCCCTTTGAGGGTACAGCCACTAACGACTTGAGTTACTATTTTAATCTTCCAATTGTAAAATATTTATCTATTTACAGTTCATTTAACAAATCTAATTCCTTTAAAAATGCAATAATTAAATGAGGACTAATATTGCTAAAAAGATCCTGCACAGATTGTGAATTAAAATACTGATCCCTTGTGATGGAATACTCAACACAGTCAAGCAAGATATGCTTGACTGTGATTCTTTCATCACAAGGGATGCAGAACGGAGGATCCTCACCTTTCAAAAGGTATTCATGAGTATATCTCGTATGGCCAATACGACATCGCCGTAAAATGACCTCCTCAAATCTGGACTGACAACCCAAGTGGGTATAACCAATATAAGGTTTTATTTCATGTAGTTTATTGATACCCACTTGGGTGTCCCACTTCTTCTGTATCAGATCACGGATATACGCTCTAATAGTAGCTTTATAATCAGAGTATGGAATAAGAAATGGAGTCACAGATTTGCTGAGTGCTGCCTTGGCAACAAGATCAGCCATTGTGTTGCCAGAAATGCCCACATGGCTTGGTAACCAACAAAATATGATGTCGTATTGGCCAGTAGCAAGATTATTATATAGTTCAATTATTTCTATTACAAATGGATGTTTACATGACAGGTTTTTAATTGCCTGGAGGCAAGAAAGAGAATCGGAGTAGATAATATACTGTTTATGTATAGGATGTCTTTCAATATATTTAAGAGCCGTTAGTATAGCGTTTGCTTCCGCTGTGAAAATAGAACTATTATCCGGTAATCTGAAAGATATTGTTCTGGATCCAATGACAGTGGCACAAGCCACTGCACCACCGTCCTTGGACCCATCTGTAAATAAGGAGTTATAAGTGCTATATTTATGTTTCAATTGATTATATTCTTGTTTATACTGTAATTCATTCGTTTCTGATTTTTTATATGTAGTTAATGTTAGGTCAACTTGTGGCCTAATCAACTGCCAAGGAGGAGAAGAAAAAAGTCGGAAAGGAGCTATATTTTCCAACTCAAGGCCGGAAGCAGCAAGAAATGGCTTAATTCTGAGACCAAGAGGCGGAACAAGAGAAGACTTTTTGTTATACAAATCCTCATACAGAGGATTAAAGACACAATTAAATGCGGGATTAGACTCATTGGAAGCTAATTTTGTGATGTATTGTAAAGACAGTTTTATACGGCGTTGGTTGAGAGAAGGCTCATCGGCTTCAACATAAAGACTGTCAATAGGAGAGGTTCTAAAAGAACCAAGACAAAGTCTTAGGCCTTGGTGATGGACAGAATCAAGTAGTTTTAGGTTGCTTTGACAGGCTCCACCATATATGATGGAACCATAATCAAGTTTTGACCGCACAAGTGATCTATATAAGTGAAGGAGGGTAGTCTGATCTCCTCCCCATTTTGAATTGGACACAACCTTTAATAAATCGAGAGCCTTTAAGCATTTGGCTTTTAGGGATTTAATATGGGGCACAAAGGTCAAATGTGAATCAAAAATAAGTCCCAAGAACTTAGCCTCCTTGACAACTTTGATAGGGGTGCCACTGAGAAATAGTTCTGGGTCTTTATGGGGTTTATATTTACGGCAGAAGTGTATACAATTAGTTTTTGATTTAGAAAATTTGAAGCCATTTTCGAGACACCATTTATCTATTTTGTTTAAGCACAGCTGCAGTTGCCGTTCAATAGTATGCATATTTTTACCTCGGCAAGAAATATTAAAATCATCCACAAATAGCGAACCATCTATTGAATCGTTTAAAACTTTACATAGACTGTTGATCTTGATGCTAAAAAGTGTGACAGACAAAATACTGCCTTGTGGAACACCCTGATCCTGATTGTAATGATCAGACAGGGTAGAACCCACGCGGACTTGAAATTGTCTGTTACTTAAAAAGTTGGATATGAATTCAGGCAAACGACCTCGCAAACCGAAATCATGTAAATCTCTTAAAATGCCATATTTCCAGGTTGTGTCATATGCTTTCTCAAGATCAAAAAAGATAGACACAGCGTGTTGTTTATTAATTAGAGCGTTTTTGACAAATGATTCCAAACGCACTAAGTGATCAAGAGTACTTCTGTTTTTACGGAAACCACATTGTATATCTGTTATAAGGTTATTGGTTTCCAAGTACCAAACAAGTCGATTATTAATCATGCGCTCCATGGTCTTGCAAACACAGCTAGTTAATGAAATCGGACGATAATTGGATGGATCCGTACGATCACGTCCAGGTTTAGGTATTGGTACCACTATGGCGTCACGCCATGAACGAGGAAAGTTACCCGATGTCCAAATATCATCAAAAATATTTAGGAGAGTTTCTAGGCAGGATTCTGGTAAATGCTTCAGGAGTTGATAATGTATGTTATCATGCCCTGTAGCAGTATCGTAAGCTTGATTAAGAGCAGTATGAAGCTCATGAATAGAAAATAGTTCGTTATAATCTTCCCCGTTATCTGAATGGAAATTAATAGGTTTCATTTCTTGTTGTCTTTGATACTGTTGGAATTTCGGCATATAGTTAGAAGAGGAAGAATGTTTAGCAAGCGTTTCACCCAGTTTATTTGCAATATCTGATTTATCAGTAAGTAATTGATCTCCATGTTTAAGATGATGGACACTAGATTTTGTACCCTTACCTTTAATTTTCTGTACCATGTTCCACACTTTAGACATGGGCGTTCGAGAATTTATTTTGGAGACATAATTTTTCCAAGATTGACGTTTATTCATTTTAAAGGTACGCCTCGCTTTAGCATTTAAAATTTTAAATTTATTTAAATTATGGACCATAGGATGGCGACGGAAATACTGTTCTGCTTTCTTTCGTGCCTTCCTAGCTTGTTTGCAGTCATCAGTAAACCATGGTTTACGTATATGTGGATTAGAAGAGGACTTCGGAACACATTCATCAGCTATTTTATGAAGTTCGGTAGAGAAAGAATTTATAGGATCAGGAACATCAAGAAAAACATCAGGTGTTAGTTTACTAGAACAAAGAATTTCATACCAAGCCCAGTTCGCTTTAGCAAAGTTCCATCGTGATGATGGAGAGACATCCGATGGTGTCACAGATTTTAATAAAGTGGGAAAATGATCACTTCCACAGAGGTCATCGTGAACTGACCATTCGAACTCACTTAGCAGATGAGAATCAACAACAGCTAAATCAAGACACGAATACGTTCCAGTTCCTGGATGCAAATATGTAGAAGAACCATCATTGAATATGCATAAGTCATTGTTTAAGAAAAAATCCTCCAAAACTTTACCTTTCGTATTGCTGTCATTGCTACCCCAAAGTGGGTTGTGACCATTTAAATCTCCCATGATTATACAGGGTTTCGGGAGTTGGTCATAAAGTGACTGAAGATCATATTGTTGAAGACAATATGACGGTGGGATGTATAAAGAACATAAAGTGAACACGACATTCAATGTCACACGAACTGCAACAGCCTGGAGAGGGGTACGAAGAGGGACAGGGCTATGAATGACACCCTGCCTCACCAAAACAGAAGATCCCCCAGTTGCTTTATCGCCTGGGGGAGAAAAGTGATGATATGAGTCATATTGTCTTAAATCAATTTTATCTGTGTTTTTGAGGAATGTTTCTTGTAAACAAAGAGCAGAAGGTTTTAAATCTTGGATCAATAGCTGAAGATCAGATAAATTATTCCGAAGACCTCTACAATTCCACTGTAATAAACTGTCAGGGCAGTTCATGGGGGCATAATAGGAGATCGTGAATGAGGAGGGCCTTTATGCTGCAATGGCAGCGATGGAGAGACCTCCATATCTAGAGATTCGAAGATATTGTGAACCTCCAGAGGAACAGTCAAGGGTAAAGGCACCTCAATATGTTTGAGGCCCTTTGATTCTTTTTTCTTGAGCTTTTGTTTTTCCTTCTTTGTGAGCAAAGTAGTTCGTTTTATCTCAGGTTCAGGCTGACTTTCAGTTTCTGGTACTGTTTCAGCAGACACAGTCGTTTGTGAGGAAGATGTGGAACGGGAAGGTGTGACTTCAGCATCTATTTCATAAAGAACCGTCTGTACATCAGATATCCAGTTAATTGACGTTTGACATCCTTGATCAACCTTTGTACGTGAGGAAGAAACTACAGCAGAGTAAGACACTGCAGAAGTGGAAGAAGAGGACTCCTTTTCTACTATTTTTTTGGCCTCAGAGAAAGAAACATCTTTAGAATATTTTATGGTGAGAATTTTATTTTGTTGCATGTAGCATGGGCATGATTTTGAGAAGGACATGTGGTCGCCGCTGCAGTTTGCACACTTGATTACATCTGTGCAGTCTGTACCGTCATGTTTCCCACTGCAGCGGGAGCAAACTGGAGAGTTACGGCAAGATTTTGCACCATGTCCAAATTGTTGACATCTGAAACACCGGAGAGGATTTGGGATATATACATCAACTCCAATGTTGAAATACCCAGCTTTAATTGATGAAGGTATTTTTGATAGTGCAAACGTGAAAAGGTAAGTGTTTGTTTTGATAACTCTCTCACCATCTTTCCTAGTGAACCGTCTCACATGCGTAACGCCTTGACTCTGCAGCTCTGCTGTAATCTCATCCTCTGACATGTCTGAGAGGCACTTTGCACGGTCACGGACAATACCTCTACATGAATTTAAAGTTTTGTGTACTGAGACAACAATCTCAGTATTTGCAAAATGATGGGCTTTGAGGAGATTCACAGACTGTTGTCTCCGAGCACATTCCACAAGCAATGAACCAGAGCGGAGACGGGTAACATTCTTTACGTTGCCACATATGCCCTCAATTGACTTTGAAATTACGAAGGGATTGATTTTGAGGGGTTCACCATCAACACCTGTTACGACTAAAAATCGTGGCCAGTAATCAGTATTGTGTACAGATTCCTCATCCGAAGAAATAGCAATATCTGCATCAACGTGTCTTCTCTTAGTTTTTGACCGAGAACCAGTTAGTTGTGGGGTAGCCATAATGAAGGAAATATATTCAACAGCCCTGCTCCCCACCCACCATGGAGTGTCAACGCGGACGGTGTTGTAGTGGAAGCCAACTACAGACACCAGGGTTACAGGGATGCTATACTCCAGCAAAATGGACACGGGTAGCTATTTTTGCCAAACAAGGTATAAGTCAGGCTGGTTCTGCCCTAGACAGATCCCTGAAGACAAACAGAACCCGGAGGTCTAGATTGCCAGATTGGCCCATGAGCCACCGCCTTCTGGCATAGGACTCTAGGCAAGTTATTACACATATAATTTTGCATGGAAAATCGAAATATCCAAGACCCAGTAACAGAAATGTGCACAAAATAATCACCATGCACAGGGCTTGGCGTGACCAGCCGATTGATAGAACCGGGCCAGTTCTACCACCCGTCTAGGTGAAGTCAGGGCCAAAGTGGTGTGTTGAGCAACAGGAACACGGTTCCAGGCCCCTGTTGCCCTCAACCACCAGGATCCCTTCCTCCACCGACACAGGGCCGCAACCCACGGCAAACGGGTTGGTGGACCAAATATCCCCCCGGGTCCACTACGGGGGTGTCGGCGAGCTCTTGGCGTTACCCAGCACCCACCACGAGGAGGTGGCTCGCCACGGGTGCCAATACAAATGGGATAAATATGGGGTTACAAATGGCCAAGTTATATAAGGCGTCGCAAATGTCAGTGCGACTCTGTGCTGCATTGTCGTTCTTGTCGTACATCAAAGATTGGCCATGCATCCGTGGAAATCTTGGTCAAAACCAATCCATAATATTGAACTCATCTCATAATACAACTTGTTTGCTAAGACTTGACAGATGTTTTGCCTTACTAAAACTTGAATGGCAAAGGTATCAAAAACGTGTCATGTTATTTTTGGTGGTGGTGAACAGATCGTTTCTATGAAACATTCATCATACCCCTAGTTTCGTTACAGCTACATGTGCACGTATCATTGATAATCGTCGCTTATTTCATTTCATTTCCAGCATGTAATAGTTCAACTATACACCTGGAAATTAATCAAGCAACACCCCAATTTTTTCTATTGGAGCAACTTTGAAGTGTTCTGACAATCAAAATATGCCGGGTTGATATAGTTTGACACTTTTATTCAACAGACGATCTCTGACAAACAACTTAAAGGGAAAAAGTATCAAGACTTTGCTTTATTGCAACGAAATCCAAATTCTTAAAACTGTCTTAAATTCATGAAAAAATGGACACAATTTACTATTCATCCACAGACGTTGTTGTCAGGTGTATTAACACAAATGTCACATGGAAAGAAAGAACAGTCATCTGAGAGTCTGCACACCGACTTTCATCAATATCTAGTGTGTCCTCCCTGCGCACGCACCACCGATTCCAGACGCCTCCTCATTCCTTGGATGAGTCTCCGGATCTGATTCTGGGGGATCCTGTTCCACTCCTCATGCAGGGCAGCCGTCAATTCGTTGAGATTATGGACTGGTGGGTCTCTCTGCCTCACACGACGGCCAATAAAGTCCCACAAATGTTCAATGGGGTTGAGGTCAGGGCTCATGGCAGGCCATGGAATTCTGTCAATTGCATTTTGCCGCAAAAAATCATTTACAGCATGCGCCCTGTGAGGTCTAGCATTGTCGTCCATAAATATGGGTCTCGTTGCCAGAGGATGGTTCTCAAAATGAGGTACCACAGCCCTGTCAAGAACCTCCTGTTGGTAACGAACACCGTTAAGGTTGCCACGGATGGTAATGATATCCAACTTGCAGTTCATGGAAATGCACCCCCATACCATAACGGAACCTCCCCCAAAGGCCACAGTCTCCTGGATGTTCCGTGGAGCCATTGCTGTGTTCCTCTGCCTCCAGACCCGAGTACGACCGTCCACCATGTGCAGCAAGAACCGGCTCTCATCTGAGAAATGGACCTTCCTCCAAGAGGCAATGTTCCAGTGCAAACGGTCATTACACCAGGCCAGTCGGGCTGCCTTATGGGCTGGAGACAGTCTGGGTCGCTTGATTGGCCTCCTTGCCCGGTATCCTGCAGCTTTCAGACGATTCCGAACAGTCCTGTTCGAGATGGGTCTCCCTGGAAGCCACTCCTGTCTCAACCGAGAGCTCGAGTCGAAGGACCTGCGCCGTACAAGTCTCAGTAAAGCTCTGTCCTCCCGGACTGTGGTCTTCCTGGGTCTTCCTGGTCTAGGCAGGTCTTTAACTTCATTAGTGGCCCGGTATTTTTTCAAAAGTTTTGAAATTATGGAATGATGTCGTCCGATTTGAGTCCCGATTTGTCTTAGAGACATACCAGCATTCCTCATGCCGATTATTTGCCAACGAGTGGCCTCTGATAATTTCCTACGTGCCATGACATTGAAATGAATGAAAAACCGAATGCAATCGACAACCTGCGCTTGTAAACACCCCAGGGAAAAAGTGCATTTTTCGAAAGTTGAGGTTAAAGCAATGCACGTGCGCTGTGCAAGCTTCACGCGCGTCATATCAACCCATGAAAAGCTCATGCTGTATGTCAATACATCAAAATTGAATAATCAATCATCAAAATTACTTCGTTAAACTTTGTTAAGTTTTTATGTGTCTTTGAATTTGGTGTTGCTTAATTAATTTCCATATGTATATTTACAAATTTAACTGAATGGATCATGAAACCGCATTACAAACAATTGATGAGTTACTATCATCAAGGAACTCCTTTTTGTCTCAATAAGTCCACATCCTCATGCACATGCAATAATTCGATTACACATACAAACACTCGTACACATCAAAACACAATTCCGTTTCGTGGGTTCCAATGTAAGACGTATTGTTCATCTGACACCTAAAGACAGGGCCTGTAATTCACCATAAACAGTTGTACACAGCTGTTCTTGTGCATGATCAACGATACCATCAGCTCTTGATTATGGATACATTTGTCAACACTCCTCCTTATGGACACAAGCGACAAACTGCTTTCCCTTGCTAATTACACATATGTGCTGACACGTTAGGCAATAGCCATGTAAAACCGACTCGGTCATGCCTGGGCCAGAGACAGATACTGCGATGGAGAGAATACTTCACATTGTTGCACTCTTTGCTGATCACCCGTTGGGGTATTACGTTCCAGCTTTTTTGAGGACCTTTGTTCCGTAGGGAAATGAGTTAATTAAGGACCACAGACAGTGTTTCCCGTGTGTAGAAAATAATATCCAATAGCTATAAGTACAGGGAGAATATCTGATTGAATTATCACAATTATTATTTACAGATTAAGATAGAAATGCAGCAGAGAGGGTTTGGGTGATCCTGGCACAGTCAGGCCGGTCAAGCTCATCATCAGCTCAGGGCCCTCGCCCCCTCTACACGCAGCCCAGACAGCGAATGGGACTTCTCCCAGGAAACACTGCCTAGTCAACCCACCAAGAACTTTTCGGAGAATATGGAGGCTCCCCAACACTGCAGCCTTCTGCATTACCCAGATTGTCAGAAGGGCTGTGCTCCCGGTGGAGAACCCGGGCACTCTCCTCATCTGCGTCAAGAGATCAGGAGGTACCAAACCAAGGGCACCGAGAACAATGGGGAGCCTGACGACAGTGTACTTGGGATGCAAGTGAGACATTTCAAAGGCGAGGTCCGCATATTTATCATGCTTTTCCTGAATCTTGCCAATCACATTGCTGTCAAAAGGGACAGAAAATTCTATGATATAAATAATTTCATTGGCTTTATCAAAAAGGACAAGATCAAGTTTGTTGGCTGGAATTCGTCTCAGGCTGTATATTGGCCTATTCCAGAGAAGTTTGTAGCTGGCATTTTCCAGGACGCCCTGGACATGTTCAGGGTCGTACCATGGATGGACCTCGGAGTCAAAGCCACAGGCATGGCGGAGACGATAATAAAAGCAGCAAGCCATGCCATCATGTCTTTTAAGATATGCTGTTTGTGCCAAGGAAGGGCATCCACTGTCAAGGTGTTGGACAGTCTCTGTAAATTGATTGCAAAGACGACATTTCATATTGATATTCTCTTTAAGAATCACATTCTGGCGATTGCGAGTGGGAAGTGACTGGTCCTGAGCGGCAAAAAGGAAGCCCTCAGTTTCACATTTGAGACCAGCCGACTTCATCCAGGCGAAGGAGTCGGTTGGATTGCTGTTCTGTTCCACACACTGCATGTACATTCCATGCAATGGTTTCTCAGACAGCTTCTCCACAAAGGACCGACTCTGGGCAGACTTGGTGAAAGACTTCACCTGGTTTACTCCCATCACTGTACCATCCAGCAGTACATCGCCATTAACAAAATCAATTTCGAATTTCAGAATGTGTCCAACAATCTTGGAGCGCTTAAAATAGCTGTGGAATTCCTTGCTTTTATCGTGAGTCTTGACGTGCATCACCAGAGGATCATCCGATAAATAAATATGTGCAAAAGTACATAATAAAATTCTGTCATGAAGAGCTTCCACATTAATCAAACCCCGACCTCCTGGATTGATTGGCATATATAAACGATTAAGAGAGGAACGAGGGTGGTGTGCTCTGTTATCTGACATGATCCTTCTGGTCAGGCGGTCGAGACCCTGGATGTCTTGTTTTGTCCAATCAACTACTCCAAAGGAGTAGGAGAGGACTGGCACAGCAAAAGTATTGGTGACTTTGACCTTGTTTCGAGCATTTAGCTCGGAGCTCCAGATTTTCTTTAAACGAGATTTATACTCGGCCCGAAGTTTATCTTGAATCTGGACATTCTGGAGCTTGTCTCGAACTTGCATTCCAAGATAGGTGTAGGCCTGATCTTCCACAAGATGCTCAGTAACTCTTCCCCCTTCTAACTTGACCGATCCATCATTAGTTACCTTGCCACGTTTCAAATGAAGAGTATTACATTTCTCCAGTCCAAATGTCATGCCAATATCATTAGAGAAGAACTCGACAAGGAGAACCTGTTCTTTCAAATTGGTCTCTCCTTTGGCAAGGAGCTCGATGTCATCCATATAGAGGAGATGAGTAAGAGGTGTTGGGGATCTGTCTTGAGGAGGTCCGGGATGGTAACCTTCCTTCCTATTGAGCAGGAAACTCAAAGGATTCAGAGACAGACAAAAAAGCAAAGGACTGAAGGAGTCCCCCTGGAAAATTCCCCTTCTGATTGGAATAGATTCCGAAGTCTGCACCTCTCCTTGCGAGTACATCTCAAGTTGAGTCGACCAGCAACTCATTAAAGACTTGAGTAAATGAAGTAGTCGCTCAGGGAGGTCAATACACTGAAGAGACTTCAGAATCCATTCGTGAGGGACAGAGTCATATGCCTTTTTGTAGTCTATCCAGCACATGGAGAGGTTGCGGTGGTATGTTTTAGCCTCTTCCAAAATCATTTTCTGTACAAAAAGTTGATCCTTGCACCCCCAACATCCCTTTCTCACCCCCTTCTGCTGCTCTCTGTAAATTATCTCATTGGACGAGCAGTAAGATGACACGAGGTTTGTCAAACACCCTGTGAATAATTTATATTGAGTATTCATTCAAACACGTGATAGGGCGGAAGTTTTTGGGATCAGTCAAGTCTCGTTTTTGGGGAGGAGTATTGTGCGACCTTTGCAGAACCATGGAGGAACATCACCTGTGTCCACAAGAGAATTGAAACAGTGAAGCAATGGTGTTTGGACACAGGGAAACAGTTTCCAATACCGGTTTCGAATGCCATCAGGCCCTGCAGCTGTATTAGATTTGGACTTTTTAATGACACTTTTCAGGCAATCTGGGGAGATGTAACAGACAAACGACCTAGTTACTTCCTCATGCATTGCATGGTCATAATCACTAACCCATGGTGCCTCCAGGTTACAGTCGCCGGGTACAGACCACAACTGTCTCCAGAACCTTTCATTGGCAGCCATGGGAGGCCGTTTATCATGCTCACCATCACCACCTGTTTTAAGTTGCCTATAGAATTGCTTTTCATTATTTTTGAAAAGTTTATTTTGTTTGATAAATTTGTTTTTCTTTTCCCATTTTTTCTTTCTTTCAGTCCAAACTTTTATTTTTGCCTTAAGGGAATCGACAATTTGGAGCAGTACCTTTTCTTTTGTTGTTTTGTACTGTAATTTTAATTTTCTCCAAATTGCCTTTTGTCATTTAGACATGGGATTCCCTAATGATCTTAATTTCAGGCACAGCTCTATCCAGGAAATATGTTTTCTTGTTTCTGTTAGTTTAACTTGAAACCGGTTTTTCTTTCGTTTATTGTTCTTAGTATTGGGAGATTGTTCTTTGGAAACTGTGTGAAGTTCCTCCAAAGTTCGAGCGGCAGCATAGACACAACAATTTACTTCATGTAACGAACAGTCCGCAGGAAGTTTTAAAGAGATAATTTCATTAAGTAAATCAATTTCATTTTTGGGAAAAGACACGTTTAGTTGTTTAATTGGCCTCCGTTTCTCTAAAGGTAAATTACAAATTTCCTCATAAATGGATGTAAACAAAACATAAACAGGATTTTCGGTAAGGTCTGCAACTGAAGAAGAGGAAGAGTGAGGGTCCAAAATTTCGGGGCCAATTGGCTCTTTCTCGGAAGAGTTTCCACCAGGAAGAGGGAATAGGTTGACGCGGACGTCCATCAGAAGTTTTGGGTCTGCTGCCACTTGAGCAATTTGCTCTTGCAAAGGTTCCTGACGGGCACCAGTTGTGGGCTGAACTGTCTCACGGGGCGTAAGGTGTTTTAGCCGCCGGAGTTGATCTCGGAGATTTTGCTCCGTCAGGTAAGCATACATGGGCATGGCATTGTCCCAATGCAGCTTAAGCGACTTGCCATTATTATTATTATTATTATTTACAGATTAGAATGAAAATGCAGCAGAGAGGGTTCGGGTGATCCTGGCACAGTCAGGCTGGTCAAGCTCATCATCAGCTCAGGGCCCTCGCCCCCTCTACACGCAGCCCAGACAGCGAATGGGACTTCTCCCAGGAAACACTGCCTAGTCGAACCCACCAAGAACTTTCCGGAGAATATGGAGGCTCCCCAACACTGCAGCCTTCTGCATTACCCAGATTGTCAGAAGGGCTGTGCTCCCGGTGGAGAACCCGGGCACTCTCCTCATCTGCGCTAACAGATAAGGAGGTACCAAACCAAGGGCACCGAGAACAATGGGGAGCCTGACGACAGTGTACTTGGGATGCAAGCGAGACATGTCAAAGGCGAGGTCCGCATATTTATCATGCTTTTCCTGAATCTTGCCAATCACGTTGCTGTCAAAAGGGACAGAAAATTCTATGATATAAATAATTTCATTGGCTTTATCAAAAAGGACAAGATCAGGTTTGTTGGCTGGAATTCGTCTCAGGCTGTATATTGGCCTATTCCAGAGAAGTTTAAAAGCATCATTTTCCAGGACGCCCTGGACATGTTCAGGGTCATACCATGGATGGACCTCGGAGTCAAAGCCACAGGCATGGCGGAGACGATAATAAAAGCAGCGAGCCATGCCATCATGTCTTTTAAGATATGCTGTTTGTGCCAAGGAAGGGCATCCACTGACAAGGTGTTGGACAGTCTCTGTAAATTGATTGCAAAGACGACATTTCATATTGATGTTTTCTTTAAGAATCACATTCTGGCGATTGCGAGTGGGAAGTGACTGGTCCTGAGCAGCAAAAAGGAAGCCCTCAGTTTCACATTTGAGACCAGCCGACTTCATCCAGGCGAAGGAGTCGGTTGGATTGCTGTTCTGTTCCACACACTGCATATGCACACGATGCAATGGCTTCTCAGACAGCTTCTCCACAAAGGACCGACTCTGGGCAGACTTGGTGAAAGACTTCACCTGGTTTACTCCCATCACTGTACCGTCCAGCAGTACATCGCCATCAACAAAATCAACTTCAAATTTCAAATTGTGTCCAACAACCTTGGCACGCTTAAAGTAGCTGTGGAATTCCTTGCTTTCATCATGAATCTTGACGTGCATCACCAGAGGATCATCTGACAAATAAATATGTGCAAAAGTACACAATAACATTCTGTCATGAAGAGCTTCCACATTAATCAAACCCCGACCTCCCGAACTGATTGGCATATATAAACGATTAAGAGAGGAACGAGGGTGGAGTGCTCTGTTATCAGACATGATCCTTCTGGTCAGGCGGTCAAGATTCTGGATGTCTTGTTTTGTCCAATCAACTACTCCAAAGGAATAGGAGAGGACTGGCACAGCAAAGGTATTGGTGGCTTTGACTTTGTTTCGAGCATTTAGCTCTGAACTCCAGATTTTCTTCAAACGAGATTTATACTCGGCCCGAAGTTTATCTTGAATCTGGGCATTCTGGAGCTTGTCTCGAACTTGCATTCCAAGATAGGTGTAGGCCTGATCTTCCACAAGATGCTCAATAACTCCTCCCCCTTGTAACATGACCGATCCATCATTAGTTACCTTGCCACGTTCCAGATGAAGAGTATTACATTTCTCGAGTCCAAATGTCATGCCAATATCATTAGAGAAGGACTCGACAAGGAGAACCTGTTCTTTCAAATTGGTCTCTCCTTTGGCAAGGAGCTCGATGTCATCCATATAGAGGAGATGAGTAAGAGGTGTTGGGGATCTGTCTTGAGGAGGTCCGGGATGGTACCCTTCCTCCCCGTTGAGCAGGAAACTCAAAGGATTTAGAGACAGACAAAAAAGCAATGGACTGAAGGAGTCCCCCTGAAATATTCCCCTTCTGATTGGAATAGATTCCGAAGTCTGCACCTCTCCTTGCGAGTACATCTCAAGTTGAGTCGACCAGCAACTCATTAAAGACTTGAGTAAATGAAGTAGTCGCTCAGGGAGGTCAATACACTGAAGAGACTTCAGAATCCATTCGTGAGGGACAGAGTCGTATGCCTTTTTGTAGTCTATCCAGCACATGGAGAGGTTGCGGTGGTATGTTTTAGCCTCTTCCAAAATCATTTTCTGTACAAAAAGTTGATCCTTGCACCCCCAACATCCCTTTCTCGCCCCCTTCTGCTCTCTGTAAATTATCTCATTGGACGAGCAGTAAGATGACACGAGGTTTGTTAAACACCCTGTGAATAGTTTGTATTGAGTATTTAGACATGTGATAGGGCGGAAGTTTTGGGGATCAGTCAAGTCTTATTATTATTGTTATTATTAGTATGAGTTATTACCTTCTTATACAGAAGCCTAGGAATATTCAAGGGAAAAATAGAAGAGATTTCACTTGGTTTAAAAATTGATGAACCGGCATACCAATTAAGGGGACATTTCAAGTGGGCGTAGTTCTCAAAAACAGGACCATGATCCCTAGTATGGTGACCTACCTACCAGTTGTTGGCGATACACAGCCCGTATTTTATATTGTCTAGTCCAAACAGTGATATTAGTTTTAACTTTTCACACTAGTTTTAAATTGTTACTGTGGTATTCAAGTTGTTTCACTATCCTTTGACGACCGGTTTTCATGAAATACATACATTCCATTTCAGTATTAAATTGCTCTCATCACGATATGGCTGAAATATTGCCGATGTGACGTTAAATATTAACTCACTCACTCACTCAAAATGGGGAAGAAATATATAATGGTGTTATACCACAGTTCCATGATAAGATTGTTAAGACTCAGTAGTGGACAGTGATGTGCAAGTAGAAAGACCAATCTGGCAGTTTTTGGAGCAGCCGGAATAAAACATTACAACTGATACAGCTGGGTCAATATCACCATTATTGTCTATTATTCTAGAATCACTGCTTCTATAATGTAATACCATTTGATATGTACTGCCACTCTATCTCGTTTTGAGTTTCGATTCGTTTTTCAGGAAGTTCTGTTGATTTATAAAGATATGCGTGGAATCAAACGGTCAATTACTGCCCATTTCCCCTATTGTTTCTTGGGTTCGTGCTTACCATGCAACAACCGTTTGTCTGTCACTGAACACTTTGTGTTCAAGTAAATAGCTGGTATGCCTTATAGCTTGTTTTCACAGTTTACTCATATGAGGAATCAAACCAGGGTCTTCGTCATGACGAGCGAACGCTTTAACCACTAGACTACCTCTGTGCTCCTATACCTCCGTGAACATTCTGGTTAAAATTGGTCTTCATTGCAAAAGCATCCTTCCGGAAAACAACATCAGAACAGTGTCTTTTATGTCTTTTTCAAATTGTAACTGCACTGTGGGTTACTCCTTACAATCGCGTCTCGTTGTTAATAACGAGTTTAAAACAAAATTACTGCATTCGGAAAAAAGTAATGCATCATCAGAGATTAATGAGGTTATCTCTTCCTTGATAAATAGGATGTCACCATTAAACATAACGTAAAAGGTTTCCATTTGTCACTTCCAATTTGTAAAACCTTGCATTTTTCATCTGTCTTATCAAAGCCTTCTTCTCAATAAAATCTTACAACAAAGATACTTTTTAGGCTCTAATCTTGACGAATATGTCTGTCAATGAATGGTGTTTCTCTCTACAGAGGAGTCTCTGAAGTTTACGATTTCTGTAAATACGATTTCCTCTTTTCGGAATCGTTGTTCGTAACAAATAGATCAAATCCCACAAGGCCATATTGACTTGTAATTCTTCAGTCCTTATTAGACCATTAGTGGCAAGATAAGGTGTTTTACGCTCTTATTTGACTAGTAATTCTGCCGTCCTTATTAGACCATTAGTGGCAAGATAAGGTGTTTTAAGCTCTTCATTGATATAACCTACTGTGATGTGTACCAGTTGTCTTTGGTCAGACTGGACAAAGCATTATCTCTAAAAAAGGTCTGGTGTAATGTGAACGATAGCAGTATTTTAGGCACCAATTTGTGTTTAGTTCCGTCCAAGTTATTGATTGGGTATTGCTAAAACGCATGTAAAACCATTGTCTCACTCTGTAACACCGGAAGTTAAACATATAGGTACTGGTCATGGAGAGGAGTTTTTTGCTCTCCAGTCTAAAGGACTGTGTCAGTTTTGCAATAAGGCAAAGGCATCGATATATATAGCACGAGTATGTGGATGACAACGTCTTTATTGAACGCTGACGTTGCCCACAATGTCAAGAGATATCACTAGGGATCTGTCATTGCTACGTTGGCATAAATATAGAACCTACGAAAAACATGGCAGAAAATATTGTCCATAAATTCGACGTTAACGAAAATGTGTACAAAAAAGCTTATTTAGCTTCATTTTGCGGTTGATATGTCAATTCCCACTTGCCAATCAATTGAAAATAGTTACTAACTTCACACTTCAGTTTAATAAATAGAAACATTGAAAGACGTGAAATGAACAAAATAACCATAATGCTTTGTTTTTCTTTAAAACAAGATGAATATTACATTTAATCGCAGTGCTGCACAGCTATCTCTGGAGCTGGAGGAAAAGAGCATTTGACGTCAGAAAAGAGCATTTGACGTCAGACATTAACATCTATCAATATTGCAATATACACTAAAGATCAGTTACAGCTTCCAAACATCAGATGTTCTATTTTTGCATATTACCATGAATACTTTAAGCTGTGTATCTAAAAGAAATCCAAATAATCTCTTCTAAAACTATTTTTCCAAGTAGCTATACTGTATATGTAGGTTTACTTAAGTTTCAAAAGCAAATAACCGCCCTAAAGTAACTTTGAGTGGAATTTTAGAACCTGAGAAGTTCACTATTAAACAAATTTTACAAATAACCAGATCTTTCATTTGGTGATTGATCTGTATTTCGATACAGATTGTTGTATCCTCGTTACATTCCTGCCCGACAACGGTGTACGAATCTATATCAAAACTTGTTCAATGTTGTCCTGAAGCATTTCTCATCTAATCATCTTTGATTAATTTTCCAGTCTGACTTGCTTCAAACGAGATGAGCGGGCATATCCTCGTTATCTGGTCAATTCCAAAAACTAGAATTCAGGGAGAATATTTCTCTAGTCAGGGAAGGGTCTTAGAATCAACAACAGATGAAGACAACAAATAGCCTATGGTTCTTATTGACTTATTGACTTGCAGAACCTTGGTGCAGATCCTTAATGCCAGGTTCCTGATCCATAAGACCATACATCATTGGTCGGTAATTTGGTAATTTCTTGCTAAATAGAGTGCCACCATTAAACAAAACATAATAGCTTTCCAAGTGCCAGCGCTAGTTTGTAAGACGTTGAGTTTTTAAACTTCACCCGAGCAAAGTCTTCTCAAGCCAAACCTAATGAAACCGTGTACTTTATTATTTATATTATTTATTATTTATTTAAAGTGTATTGTTTTTTTTAAAGTTTGCAGTAGTGCCTGTAATATTTATCATACCTGGAAAATAATTCTCTTCTTGTCGGATTTGTTTGCTTGAAACAAATAGATCAAATCCGATCAATGGAATATTTAGTGTTAGCTGTCATTCTATATTACGCCATTAGTGTCGAGATGAACTCGCTGATCCTAAGGTGCTGTTCATCTCTGTTTATCATAGCCTAGTGTGTTGTTTGGTAACATTTGAATTAATGATGGCTCTTGCACATACCTCAGGCAATTTCTAGACGCACTAAGATAATAACTGTCATTATCACAAGGAATAATAGATACAGGAGGATATTATCAGGCTGAGACTGAAAACAATCCACGAATGACTTCTTCCTCAGTCATGCAATAAACACTAAGAAATCTTTTGTACTTCCTGAGTTTCGTTAGGAAGTCAGCTAACGAGCTCTGGTCAATATCATGATCATACGTTTTGTTGTGATTTCTGATTTCATAAAGTTTATCAAGTTGTTAGATTGGGAAAGAAGTTAAAGACAGTCACCAAACGCTGCGACATGACTCAAAGATCCAGAGAACCACTTGTCACATTGGACTCTTTGCACATGACATTTGTCTTGTAACTACAACATCTAGCGCATATTCACTAACAACATCTCGAAAAGTCGTGAGGCATACTTTGAAAAGTTCAATGAGGCTCATTGTTCTGAGTCTCTATCCAAATGTCCAAGTGCAAGTGACAAGAAAAAATATGTGGAAACGAAGGGTTTGGATGTGGGACACCTAATTCAAAACTAGCCAGTCAATGACATATCTAAGCTTACACTTTGATTGCTAGCTGTACTGCCCGACACTGAAGTGGACTTACCCAGTGAAACGACTTAACAAAAGAAATGAGTTTTAATGATATTACTTTACTTACAACTGCTTAAATATCTTAAGCAGCCTGAAATCAGAGATTTGATTATTATAAATCAATAATGAAGACTGGTTCATATATCTGAAACTGATACAATAAATGGTTATTAATTACTGTATTGCCTGAAATATACAAATGACATTATTTTCAATATGCTAAAGTAAAACAGATGAATGATAAACCATAATCACTATATACACAACTTTACCACAGTAGTAATTAAGATTTGCTGTATTAACTGTCTGTGACTACCTCCAAAGTGTCTTCAAATGATGTGTTTCACATGTGGGTCATACATAGATTATGTATCAAGGTATTTTGACAGTGCATCCTTCTTATAGCGCTTATTAAAACGATCCATATCTGTGACAAAGTTTGACACTTTGGTCTGTAGATGCCTTTGGTGCTTCTTCAAATCTAATAGGAACCCCTGTCTCTGATCAAATGCTGTGAAGATCTGAGGTTCTGACCAACTTAATTCAATTCTACTTAGCTCCTCCAGCTGCCGCCTAGACCGAGATGCACTCTGCGAACGTGTTATATCGCTGCCATATGATTTGCTGGAATCCATCTTTGCAGGAACTGACATTGGTCTTGCTAGTCTGTGACGAGACGATGAGGTCATCTGCAAATATCCTTTAGTCTTAGAATGCCTTCTGTTGTCGTCCGTCGGTGTTGTGACCGTAACCTTTTGAATAGGTACTGAAACTGGTGCATACTGTTTTCTATCACTAATATCAGAAAGAGGGTTCCATTTGGGCAGAATGACATTGAAATGATTCTTTGCACTGAACCTCTCTCTTTCTTTCTGAAGTCTACGGCTGACCCGAGACGTCTCTGATGTCCCATTGCCTCCCTCCTCTTGATCTTTGTTAGATTTTGAAAAAATATTTGAAATTTCTTTACTCGTATCTCTCTGATTAACCACTTCTCTTAAACTTTGGATGTTTTCTACGTCCTTCTTTAAATTTTGAATTTCATCATCTTTGTCTTTTTTGACCCGGAAGTGAACTCTCTGGAGAGATTCAAGGTGAGAAGTCAGGTCATCTTCAAGGTTGTCGTTGTCGCGGTATGTCACACTGTAGTCGAGCTTTACAACCCTTTGCTTGCCATTACTCGGAACACTTCGTTGACCACTGGCTGTCATTATTCTGCTTGGTTCTCTGTCACTTCATTGCACTGTCTGAAACACAGAATGAGTTATGAGATGTACATCATTTAATGTTCATCATCACTAACTGGTGCATTAGCCATGGTATCAGACTGTTTTAATATATGGAAGTGAATGTCTCCATGCTGTGATAGCCCCCCACTATTATGTTTCTGAGATATTGCTAAAAAAGCGTAATTGTATCACCCACAAGAAAGAACTGGTCATGAAGTCATTTTTTTAGGGTAGGCAAGAAAAATATGTATTGGGAAATACCAGTGATCATCTAATTTATGCCTGTTCATACTTACAACACGTTTTTGAATAATTTCAGAAATATCACGGCGGGTGGCACCGAAAATGGGCTGCATACATTGTGCCCATGTCCGACCCCATATAACGTTTTCAAATTATAGAATTCCCGACAACCCGTGAATATTTTGACAGTTTACAAGCCGTAAGTATCGCAGTTTAACATCACAGTTTGAGTGATATAGCAGGGTTGTTCCCCCTTATCCCGGGAACCTGAACTGAACTAAAATTGTTACTCCAAAATTTTAAGTAAGCATTTGTCGCTTTTCAGTAGTTCCTAAAGGTGGTTAGTAAGAATAACATAACACAATTTCTTTCTGGTACTAATGAAAAACGGCATTTGAAGAAGGCAATGGTAACCTTAATTAAGGCAATCGTAAATATGCAACATTCCAGGAATATAATGAAATGGGACACCTAAAAGGGACTTCACACACGGTACCTATGATGGGGATCGAATCCAGATCTTCTTCGTGAAGAGCAACCACGTATCAACTACACTGACAGAAGCCCGTAATCATTCTGATGGTGTACGAGCAATAAGTATAACTAGAGTATATGACTCTTTGTAGGTTAAGGCAGCGTTGTTGTAGTATTAAATAGTGTGCTTGACACATGTCGTTGATAAGAATTAATACAAATCACGGGGAAAGCATTACCCTTTTAGGCCTACTTAAGAACGGCTTGACTAAACAGAGTATGCAAAAAGGGGTGCATGGGGTGTGAAAAAAAGTTTGTATCTGCTGCAAAGGCACAATCCGTTTTCCAATGATCAGATTTCCTTAAACCTAGCAGTGTTGAAGAAGCCGATTCTTTGGAACTTGTGATGTGGAATCGAAAATATTAATTTTACGAAGATTCATTCGACCATGTCTCAACAGATATCGATCAAGTTTCAACGTTCAAGACTTTAGTCATTCTTCCAAAATGATTTTTGCAAGATACATAGGGAAGTTGTCAAGTACGACTTGACAGTAAGAAAAATGCAATTTCATAATTTGAACTTGTACCATAATTCCCCTTAGGATTTACCTTTGCGTATGATTGTGGAGGGTGTTAAAAAACTGGCAGCATGCACTCAGTCATGTAACAGCACTAGTTGATAGTAGTACATGGCTTCCCGTTATAATGTGCGACTTATACTCGACATAAGGCAGAGATTTGGAATGAATATGAAAAGGGGTTTCTCCTTTTGTCTATAAAATATTAACGCGAAGTATAAATATTTGTAAAGTTAATATGAGGTATACGCGCTCCATGAGAAACTGCGATATAGCTGCAGTATTGCCGATGTGACGGTAAATATTAAGTCACCCACTCACTCTGAGAAACTGACCACAGTTGAATCCTTTGGTGTAGTGTTTCAAATGCTCATATATAGGTCTCAAGTCAAACATGAAAACTTCAAACTATTGATCCTACAAGAATGGCTTCTAGGGAACACTCTTTAATATACAATTCATGCAGTGAACTTTTAAAAATGAGCATTACGCAGTCATGAAAATCAATATTCCCACTTACCAGCGCGGTGTCGTAAACAAACCCTACGTGTGTCCTTGCGTCGTTTTTGTCGTTCCACGAGGTAATTATTCCTTCCAACTTTAAACAAACAAAACGAATCTATTTTCCCAGTACGGAAAATACAGAAAGCAACCTTCTCTCAACTAAATAAGCCTCCAGGTTAATTTTGGTTCCCTGCTGTGTGATCAGTTATACCAAGCCAGCGTGTTATTTAACACGGTTCATTGTCATCTAAGGCCACCTTTGCTTGGTGCAAGAAATGTAATCATCTTAACTATGGCTTCCAAGCATACACGCTGACATTCAAGGGGAAATTCAATCATGCGCCAGTTTCAAACAATTGCAGATATTGCTATTTCATCCACAGCTCAGCATTCATTCGTACGCTATGTAAATGAATATTGTCCTTTTTGTATGCCTCATAGGATATTTGGTGGACATTTATGAGCCAGTCATCGTTACAAAGTTCTGTTTTATTGGGATCGATCGACAACGTAGTTGAGCTTAGAGTGTTGGATTGCACTCTTACCCATTGTTTTCGGGAGGACTGTCAAAGTTATTTCGCCAATAAATAAATGAACCTGAGGAATTTGAACAAAACGTAACCTAAGGAATTTGACCATATCAGATCATCACCTGTGCACTTTAGTTAAACTGGATAGTGCCATGATGTACACGGAATGGAAAATATTACATGATATATTTTTCAATGTGACGTGGTAATTATTATTCAGCTCGGACAGTTCGAAGCAAACGGGAAGTCGTCTAAATCATCTCTTATTCAAGTCAAGTCGTGGCATATGCTAACGGTCATTAATACTTGATCATTGATACAGTCAGTACTTTAAATGGAACAAATAGAGTTTGGTTACAGCTCATCTCAAGCACTTGCATATGTTTGTATATGTTTCTTACGTATTCTATCGGACAGTATGTTTATGTAACTGTAAATCGAAAAGGATGGAAACAGTTGAGTTGTGGTGTCCATGGCAACCACTAAGAATATATCCCGTGGAGTCGAATTGATCTTCATGTTTGTCATCTCAGACGACTACTGGATCGGTAGACCAGGATCGCGCTGACACGGTGGAAACATGTCATATTAACACTGAGCAGAACCAGACTCAGTTATTTGCGAACCGCAGTCTAGTAGCCGGAACATAGTGATTAAAAAGTCTTTTCTGTTATGTGGGTCCTGCAGAAAATAGCCGAAAAATAGTGATTAGAAACACTATTTTTGGTTATATGAGTCCAGCAGAAAAGAGGTGATGATTTACTCTTTGTAATTCCAAATAAGTGGAGCGTTGTGAAATTGGAAGAAGAAGAAGAAGAAGAAGTAGGTAGGTAGATTCGAAGAGTATCCATGATATGCTTTGATTCGTTGAATATTAGCTGTCTATAGGCGTGATTCAATGTGCAAACATAACACGAATCATGGCAGACAGGTCCTTAGACGGGACGTATATCGCTTGACACGCCATTCAATTGTAAGCTGTACCTGTCATATCTGAAGGCGAAAGGTATAATCATTTGTCTACATAAACACTCTATGGAAGCTTGGATACCGCCATCCCCTTTACACGCGTGAAAACACTTCACGTTTCATTACGCCTAACGGGTGACGGACGCCGTAATGTGTCTGTAAAACGTCAACGAAACCAGTGACCTTCGTTATGCTTTACATAAATATTGTAGTATTACTTTACTCCGGTTCAATGTCTGTTTAGCAAATGGACCAGGTTTGGGCAATATATACAGTGATTTATCACACCGACAAAGGTCGCGATAATCTTAAAATCAGATTGATTAGAATAAAAATATTGGAAACAAATATACAGTAACTTACACACGGTATTCCGAACTGTTGTGCACAATTTGTTAAACCTTCTCACAACAAGACCATTTTTAAATGTTTTATACTATAAACATGGAGAGGTTTTGTATGATGCTGTAATTTGAGGCATTCAAAGTAAGTGAATGAGTGAGATTTTATGCCGCATCACTTCTAAATCATAACGTGAAAAGAAGTCATATACAGAGAATAAATTTATCCTTTTAAATGCTGTCAGCTAAGGATAGAATAACAACTAGAATATCACAGATTCATTGGGATCAGTTCACAATGTTGAATCATTTTACAACGGCATAATATAAGTTCTGGATATAGATCGCCAGCAACTGCACGTAGATCACCATGTTTGCGACGATAGAGACTTACAGTACTCTTGCTACCTGCATGGATCGAGTATTGAAGGATATACTGGACACTGAGTTGCGGATATTACATTTTATTCTACGGAGGTGGAACACCGGAAACACAATCGTGGGTTCGAATCCCATTTCTACCGGATTATGTTTCTGAGTTGGTCAGCAACATATCCATGCTCTTGAGACCCGTGAAGATCCGGGGTAGAACATGCCTTCAGCAACCCATGCTTGCCATAAAAGGCGACTATGCTTGTTGTAAGAGGCGACTAACGGGATCGGGTGATCAGGTTCGCTGACCTGGTTGACACAGTCATGCCATCGGTTCCGAGTTGCGCAGATCGATGTTCATGCAGTTGATCACAGGATTGTCTGGTCCAGACTCGATTATTTACAGACCGCCGCCATATAGTTGGAACGTTGCTCGGAGTGCCGCGTAAAACTAAACTCACTCACCACATTAAATTTAACTAAAACCGGCAAACGTCTGAGACTGTCATCACTTCCCTCCTACATTTGAGTGGCATGCCTTGATTTAGCTGGGATAGAGTTCGAAGAGGATTTAAACCCAAATCTTTCACTCAACTGACGTGTGCTTATTAAATCCTTATAGAATCTAAGTGTCACTTTGCAGAGTCCTACTATGTAAGCTCTTACTGATGAGCAAAATTCTATATCCGTTTGTAATGAAGATGGATATAAGAGGAACCGGCTAGGATAACCCCAAAATGTCAAATGACGTTCATGTGAGCAGGGGATATAAACGATAGTCTTCTCACATTGTAGACATTTTCGGAGAAAGATTCTCGTCAGCCGAGACCTCAAACACCATCTAACGTAACAGCGCGCTTCCGTGATTTGCAACCCAAGGAATGGTATATATACTTGTTGCTTAACACCACAGCGTTCAAACTATTTAACGGTAGTCTGTAAATAGGCGATTCTGAACCAGCGATTGATCTCGTGAGCAACGATGACCCGCAATTATCTGACACCCGATCCATCTCGTCTCGCTCCGTCTCCTCTCGTCTCGTCTCGTCTCGTCTCGTCTCGTCTTTCACGAGCGACTTTAGCTGGCAGAAAACCATTCCAACTTGAAGTTTTTACCGTGCTATTTCATCATGAAGATCTAGTTTTAATTCTAAAATATCGATACCTGCAGTGTGGCTGGCAAACATCCTGAGGGATTGTTTCAACAAGTTTAATTCAAAATAATTGTTGCTAATTAGATAACGAAGATTAAAGTATTTCCAAGAGGCGGCGAGGTCCGGGTTCATCTAAATAAATGTCGATTGCACCTTACGTTAAAAAGAATCAATGGCGAAAGAAATTGTTTCCTTAATGCAAACTATTTAAGATGCATTGACTTTGCCTAAAAGAGACATCGAGGTTGTTTTTTCTGCGACCGTTTCCTGTAGCTCGGATCCTACATGTCTGCATTATTTTACAATGATTTGATATAACATTTAAAAAACCACAGTAAAATTGCTCTAAGCGAATTAATCAAAGCAATAACTTTGCAGCAATACGGAATGCCGACTTGATCTCACTACCTGATAACTTAAAAAACAATCAATGAAATCTACTGAAGTTCCTCTGAGGAACACTTTGCCCTGCTCACAATGCAAGGTAGTGAACAGTCGACCAAAGGCATGTCAGATATTAATCTTACACGAACTCATTATATATTTATTATATTTACGTGTTACATTTTTAGGTAAAGTAATGTTTTTTCAACGTCATATACATTTTGTAAACTACTTTGAACTTCATTATCGTTTGTATTTGATTGGTTTGCAACATACATGATGGTTAATTGGATACCTAGACAAAAAACAGCCCCTAGGGTGGAATGACAGAGTCAGTCCCATAGTATATTAATTACGTTATATACTCTCACCATGTACTGTAAAAACTTAACCGAAAAGTTGAAATAGCACTAAACAATATAAAGCACAGTGATTACAGAATATTTTGTCAAAAGTATGGAGTTTGCTTGTAAATACTCGTATCGTGTAACGTTAATAAATGTCAATCAGACATGCCGTTAACTAACATAAGTCCGGTATCAGATTCAGGAACTAGGCAGATTTTCGTGTTTTGAATGCCATGATGTATAAACGTTCCATTTGTGTACTAAATGAGAGGGAATTTGACGTTGTGTCCTGAGATTACACGGCGGAAGACAACGCAAAACATTACCAAGAAATCAACTATATGTATTAATAATTAATTTTGATTTGACAAGATAATTCATTAAGCAAACGAGGCGTGTAGTCTTATGGTTAATGCGTCCGCCCGTCATGCTGAAGACCCGGGTTCGATTCCCAAATGGGTACATGTATGAAGCTCATTTCTGGTGTCCCCCGCCGTGATATTGCTGGAATACTGCTAACAGAGGCTCGAAAACATACTCACTTACCCACTCACTCATTATCCAAACATTACCTTTATCGTTTTCTTTTATTGTAGTGATACAGACTGAGTGTGTATTTCAGCACAATTAGGTTTCAAGCCTTTTCCGTCAGTAACCATGTACAGGTGAAGCTGCAGCTAAGTGAGTGATTTAGTAAGTCTCAGGAAACATACACAAACATCAAGGGTACATCAACTCATGTCACCCTCGTAACCAGTGAACAATAATGTATTGAGAGATGTAATCCAGAAAAGAGGATAGATGCATTACAGTGTTTCATAAATTTATAAAATCATAATCTGTATCATTATAAAACAGCACGTCCCCATAGTCACTGGTGTGGTGACCTGTAGTCCGTATAATTACAGTTTGTGTTATCATGAATATTAATTATATAATTTACATACTAGTTTTAATCTATATCTATTTTATAGTCTTTTTACTATTCTTTGTCGGTGCGTTTTATGGTTTAAACTGAAGTTTTAATGTGTAACTTGTTTTGGTCGTCATTTAGACGAAATACAGTCAGTGTTACTGTATATATTTACTCACTCGCCTTATGAGTATAGGGAGAGTGATTGGCAGCGTTCAGTGTCTGTTTTAGTATTAGGTGCATTACTCATAGGATGTGAGTTCGAATTCGACTCAACTCAAAAAGTACTACAATTTGTACTTCACTAAGACAACGTAATCCCAAATATAACGTGTTATATTTGACCACTTTCTAATCAGCACTGTGTAATCATATCATTTCACGGCATATGAGCATGGTGTGGGAGTGAAGTAGAAACTGACGAAGGTGTTAAATGTTTACTACTTTGGTGAAAGCATTGACAATGTACGTTACTGATGGTTTCAGTTATGCAACCCCACTGAACTTAACTGTACACAGCGATTTGCGGCGCTTTAGTAACAAATTAAATGACCCTTTTACCATATACGTATAATGACACGTTGGTAAGGGGGTGTTTCATAGTGTACAAAAAATACCTTTTATTTATTTGCCGATACATTCATTACATCCATAAATCATCCCGACGCTCGATTACTACAAGAAAAGTGTCATGTTAAAGAGTTCTGAAACCAAAGCACTGTCAAGTCTTTCTTCTCTCTTACCTCATGTGTGTTCACGTTTGTCCGTGTCTGACAACACCCCCTTGAACGTTTCACGGTAAACAAAAGGACACGTAGAAACTCTACTTGCAGTACACCAGTCAGCCGCGAGTCAATATGGTTCATCCGTCGTGGAGAATGAAGACAATCGGAACAATGCTTCAGTCACCCCACTCTCTACATATTCCCGTTGTTAACAGAACCTTCCGGGACTCAGTGACAGGGAGTGAGGTCATAGCTTCACCGGTAACCCAACAACAACGAAAAGGAAACGATCTCCACGAAGAGCGCAGTATTTGTTACCCGTGTTAGTAATCCCCTGCAGACCGGTGATGGTTTTTAAAAGACCCGAGGCTGGTCGACATATATTTGCATTGGAGTGGTCCTTAATATGTCAATTAAATATCTGTTTGATTTGTCAGAACTATGTCTCATGCTAGAATTATTTTATATGTACATGAACTGGTCTATTTGCTCTTATTCTTTCAGAATAAAAGACGTATTTGCTGCGTTTGAATACGTGAAGGATTTATAATGTAAATTAAAGCTTAAAAGGTAATTTAGAATGTGTATAAGACGTTTTTTCATCCTGCATGTTCTGTAAAGTGGCTTGTATTTGTAGTATAGTATGCCCGATAGCGTGGTATTGATCACATAACGCGCACCGTTTCTTAACCTGCTTCAACCATGTTTGTACCCGTTTGTACCAAAGGGTTTAACGTCTACATCAGACATCTCAGTGACTGATTTATTTTTCAAGGAAATTCCCGGTGAGAGTAGCCATTTAATGAGTGAGTTAGTGTGTGGTTTTAATTTTACACCGCACTCACCAATTTTCCAGCTAAGTGACGGCGCTCTCGTAATAATCGGGCCTGGACTAGACAATCCACTGATCAACAGCATGAGCATCGATCTACACAACTAAAATACAATGACATGTGTCAACCAAGTCAGATATCCTGACCACCAGATCCCGTTAGTTGCCTCTTACGACAAGCACGAGTTACTGAAGATCAGTTCTAACCCGGATCTTCACGGGTCAGCAATTTACTAGAGTATGATGGTCATGACAGGCAATTTAATATATGTCGGACAAACTCGTGATCATTTCGGGGAGTAATTTTAAGAAACTGTACCTTCACAACAACAAAATCTTTCGAAAATTCATCACCCTTCAAAGTTGATATCTTTCCAAGGCGAAGCCTTGAACAGTTATTTCCCTGTAACGCCGCACACTTAACTCATCTTATACTCAGCAGATAAGGAACAGTGGATTTATGACTGATAATAAGTCGCGCTAACAAACACAGGAGGGAGATCACATTGTATGTGCGCCTTCCTATCTGTGTAAGTGTATTAACTTAGGCTTACCCAGTCCAACATCACAATAGATCCGTGCTGACGTGAGTGATGGCGGCTCATTTACCTACAAATATACCCCTCTGATTACAACGACGTCGTCAGTCAAACGCGACCTGAAGACAGGATTTTATTGTCTCGTTCTGATTATAGAATGTGTAATGAATAATGCCAGTCCCAGTTGAAGGCAGTATTGTTCGCTATCGCTTTTTTTTATTGACTGAAATTGTCTCGCCTAATCCCGACCAAAATACACAAGTGAGTTATTCAAGGAGTGTAGCGTTAGATTTATAGTTCTTTAGATTTGCTCGATCAGGTTTCTACAGGCTGTATATAGTATACTGAGCAACAAAAAGAAGGGATCATGACTATTTTAAGTAGGTGTTTTCATGAAACTGGGCGTTGAGTCTTCACGACCCAAACTTTTCATGATTTTATATTACACGTAATGTATGTGTTGTAGTCATTGATTTGTTCAGAATATATATATATATATATATATATATATATATATATATATATATATTGGTACGTGTACATCATTCTAAAAGACAGTGCCTCGCTGTGTAAACTAACACAGTCGACTCCCAATGTCTCGGACTCGGTTCAGACGAATGTTTGGTTGTGTCGAAGTCATCTCTCGCTACCTGCTGATTTCCTTATATTTGTCATCATTTTTCCCCTGATTTCTCGAATTAGATGTGTCGAACACATTTCAGGGTTCCGAATACCCGTAGTACAAATTTGCGCTGTGTCTCGAGCTGCCAAAGTTCTTGCAACTGCAAACATTAGTACAATGAAAGTCATGCTCATAAACGAGCTACCGAATGATCAAAGGTAAGGATTAACGTATTCCACAATCAAGTGGCATTTCTAAATACACAATTATACACACGTTTGACGGATGAGTCGAACACTCGGATAAGTCGAACTTTCCCTTGGTCCCGACGAGTTCGACACAATGGGCTTTGATTGTATTAAAATAGCTCAAGTAGGTTATACAAAATACCATTTTCATCTATGCTTCGAGGCGTTAATTCGATAGGACAGTAAAGTGTCATGTCTCACGGTGTTATTGTAGCTGACACTACTGCTGAACGTTTTATTGCCTAAATAACTGAGGTAATGATATATTAGTTTTATGTACGTGTTTTATAGAGTCATTCTATTATGTACATAAATCACGTATTGTTGAAATTTAGAATCCCTGTCGTGCCTTTATGGGGCATGTAAGTCGATATCTCCTCCTTAACACAAACATTTTAAACGAGACTTGATATATCTTGTCTAACTCTTGCAAATACTTTTTGGGGATTCTTTTGCTGTTGTTTGGTGGGAGAGGGATATCTTAGTCATTTTGGGTCATTCTATGTTTTGAATTTTTTAATATCTTTTAAATTTCCCTGATGAGACGATAAGGGGCGGTAGTGCAGCCTCGTGGTTAAGGTCTATGCTCGTCATCCTGCAGAGTTCGAATCCCGATATGACTACTGCATCGATATGTGAAAAAACATGATCCATTGTATACCTAAACTGCTTTGCGAGATTCAGGAATAATCCTTTTGACGTTGCACTTACATTTGTGAAACACAAGTTTGATTAACATTCAAAGACTCATTCAAACAGGTCAAAACACTAAGGCTTAAATAGCAGTGTAGGTGCCATGAAAACTAGTGACTGAAAGCCTGAACAATGATCCTCGAAACTGAGGCTCGAACACACATAAGTACCGGTGTATCACAAACTGAAATACATTAACCACAGCCTCTTTTCTCCCTCAGTGTACACTAAAACCATTATTTGAAGACTATTCATGTGTTAATGTTAGTGGACATGCGGGGATGTTTTGGGTGGTGACGTAAACTACAAACGAAAGCTATCGTCGTCTCAGTGGGTTTAGGTGAAAATTCTCCTTCACACAGTTAAGTTGTTTCGTGGTCAAGCTGAGTCAGCCCCATTCACCAGTTTTAGTTCATAACACTCCCTTTTTCTCTTACCTAACCCCCTCACAAACCATATTTTCTCGAAATACTGGATCCACTTTCTAGCAAAATGCCTAATTGATATATATTTTCAAGTTATAAAAATACCAGCTCTGCATATATTCATTACGGGTGCCACCCATGTGATAGCACAGGTCCACCTTTCCGCAAACACCCTATTGTTGGTGATTCTCATACTCATAGCATATACGAAATCGCACAATCGACTCTGCTCTTGGCACAAATTCTTGTCGATGTCGAAAGGGTTTTGTCACTCATATTTACTTAACATTCTCATGTAACTGTCTATATTACAACTCATGCTACCTCCCCTCATTTTTTTATGAAAGGAATAAAATGAAGTTTTACTTACCTCTTGTTTCTGAGTAAGGGATTAACATTTAGTGAACCTTCTCCATTAACACTCACAGTCAGACAACATGAATTTCACCAAGAAGTGTACCCGAAGCGAGGAACAGTACGTCAGTAATCCCATAGACTAACGTCACTCCTTAAACGTTTTCACACGTCGATGTTCCTAACTCAACGAGTCCTCGTGCGCTGTGGGTAAAGCACCGAACAACCCACGACCATGGAGAGAGTAGACAAACCGTTGTTAAACACCTCCGGCTTATCTCCAGTATCTCCATGCCCAAACATTGTGATCAAGCAAGGCCCACGAGAATCAGAACCATACACGATCGTTCGTTAACTCCCCACACGAGTCAAACATTCTACCCCAAGGGCTGTTTGCTGAGAAGACTGAACGAATGCAGCGGGGTATTTTGTTTCCTGTGAGGGTCCGGTAATGGGCTTGGTTTTCCCTACGTTATTGTTATTTTGTCTAAGTGTTTGATCTTCGTTCGGTGGATAGGCTGCTAGGGTATCCTCGAGGAGGGGTAGTCATCCTTCCATAGGCGAGGTTCACATACCCGTGCTGGGTAACTGATGGTTTATGTTTAGCAAAGTTTGAGTGTCATGTGGTGGAATTTAGAATGACGTCTATATGTCGGGTTTGTTCGAGAAGGGATTCTCTGATGGGTGGTTAGATTGGTAGGTGCGTGTAGGGTGTAGTGACTGAGTATGGTTTTAACCTGCTTTTAGCAATACTCTAGCAATATCTAAAGATGGGCGTCACATATTGCGGGGATCGGCCGAAGGTGGATGGTGGAGTGAAGCGTGCACTGGGTGGGTTTATCCTACAGAATATATAACGCTGCTTTGAACAATCGTCTTATCAAGAAGTATCTGCTTAATGTGGGAGGGAATCCCGATATGATGCAGATCTTAGCCAGTGTACCGAGTAAATTGGTATTTACATGTGTAGTCTGTAGTAATGTATAGTTACATTGAGTAATTGTATGGAAATCTATATGATTTAGGCATATGTATATCTACATGCTCTGGACATATATATAACTATATGTTGTAAGTAAATGTATATGTACATGCTCTAGATATATGTATAAATATATGTTGTAGGTACATGTATATCTATATGATATAGGTATATGTATATTTATATGCTCTGGTATATGTATAACTATATGTTGTAGATATATGTATGTATATATGTCGTAGGTATATGTATATGTATATGCTCAGGTATATGTATAACTATATGTTGCAGGTACATGTATAACAATATGCTTTAGGAATATGTATATCTATATGCTCTGGTATATGTATAACTATAAGCTTTGGGTATATAAGTTTAGGCATATGTGAAAACATGTTATACGTACTTGTGCGTGCGTGCGTGCGTGCGTGCGTGCGTGTGTGTGTTAGAGAACAGGCGGATTAGAAGTCACGTACATGCATAGCGTGTATAGCCAGGTCAACTGAGGAAATCTCACGTTTTTCATACTGCACAATTCACCTGAACATATCTGTGGAATATCATTATGTGAAAGTTCGTTCTTCGTCACTGACTGCCAGACATTCGTGAGTGCCGCGTTGGTTTACCTTACCTTATTGAACATTTCCGGAAAAGGGAATCCGTCAAAACAGCATCCATATTACAGCTGGTCAGATGCTGAAGGTCGTGGCAGTGGCCACTTGAGTGTCAATTACTTTCAGGACACCGTCACACTAGTGGAATATCATGGAAATGCAGCCTTCACCAAAAGCCATTATATCAAAAACCCAGCATGCCTGTACATTGTGTCCATTCTCACATGGGCGGTAGGGTAAGTTAGAGGTAGAACGTTCGCTCGCCAAGCCCTGGTTTGATCCGGTGTCCACTACCGTGATATTGCTGGAACAATAACACAGAAAGTGTAACAGTATAACTCATTCCCCTACTCGTTTAAAAGAGAAGCTAACTGCCAGGTCGTACGAGATTAGATACATTAGATTAGAACCCGCGGAATCCCAATAATCGAGAATTACTTGTCCCTTAGAAACTTAATAAATAATTATTATTTTCTACACCTGGAATATTGCTGACTGTGGCGTAAAAGAGCAAACGCCTTATCTGAACATCAGGTTACATAGCTAAGGAAAGTGTGGTATGTGACAATATTTGACAAAGAGTGGACTACAATGCGAGACACACAGCATGACATAATGTGATAGTGGTTTACTGTTGCTGAAGCATCTGTTGCTGAAGGTCAGTTCCAACAGAGGAGGTACGGTGGGGTAGCTTTGTCATTAAAGCGTTCGCTCGTCACGTCGAAGCCCTGGGTTCGATTCTTCCCTGGGTATAATATGTGAAGCCCATTTCGTGAGTCCCCCGCCGTGATATTGCTGGAATATTGCTAAAGGCGGCATAAAGATATACTCACTCACTAAGGGAGACTGAGATTGTCGATACACGTGATACGTGTGGTTGTAGAGATGATTGTGATGGTGATAATGCAGTCACCGACGACCCTGCGCACAAATGCATGTACAGAGATTACTCTGATCAAGCATGATAGGACGTATTTCAGAAACTACTCCGACAGACACAAAGGGCTGTAAGATGGAATAACATGAAGTCTAATATCATATTTAGTCAACTTAATTGCAATTACAGGTACCGATATAATAATCAATAAAGTCAAGGTTGTTCGTTCTAGGCCATGGATGTAGTACATGTTTACGCCATTGATTTGAAGGGATATAACACGTCTATCAATCTGAAGATATTGAACATACGTAGGGGGTACGGTGTGGTGGGTGTGGTGGCAGGGAAGGGGTCTGTGACGGGTGAGGTGAGGCTCGCTGACTTGGTTTGTACATATTAGCGTGTGCCAATGTCAAAGTCAATTACTAGTTTGTCTGCCCCAAACTCGAATATTTACTTACAGATGCGATATAGCTTGAATATTGCTCAGTGTGGGGTCAGACAACAAACCAACTAACCGACACCGGTATAGCTCGGCTAAAATTACTTTGAATAACCTATTGCATTGTACATATGTGGACTGTCAAATGTGGTCATAGGTAAATACTTCGAGTAATTCGATTTCGTGAGTGAACAATTTTATTTATATCAATATGAAAATCAATAAATTGAGAACGTAAACACCTGTCATCGAAGGACCATAAAACACTAGACTATTACAGATACAAACATAAAACTAGCACATAAAACCAAAACATTCTAATTAAAGAAGACAATTCAATATAAAACACCAGCTACAGATCACCAACAATTGAAGGTGGATCACCAGATTAGGAACCATGGGGACTTACAGTACCTTTGCTACCTACATGGACCCTAGCTGGATTTACACCAACCCTTAAGCCGTTGGTGACAGAAGACAAATCTAGCCAGAAATCTAAAACACACATATTCTACGATTTTAATAAGTGACAAGTTTAAATTTACTTTAAATGGGTTGGGACTTACGTACCCTTGCAGGAGGGTAATATTTTCACAATACTTCAACTCCATTTGAGGGTACAGCCTCTAACAATCTCAGTTACTAATCTATACTACCAATAGTGAAAAACCTGTCTATTTACAAATCATTTAACAAATCGTTTAAACAGTTTATAAAACATGCAATAATTAAATGAGAAGTAATGTTTCTAAGAATATCATTCATAGTTCGAGATTTAAAATACCTATCCCTTGTGATGGAGTATTCAACACAGTCAAGACATTTTCTCATCACAAGGGACGCAGAACGGATGATCCTCACCTTTCAATAAATAGTTATGAGCATATTCGAGTAATCCAAGATTCCACACAACCGGAAAATTAAGACTGTGTAAGGACAACGCAGAGACCCAGCTTTAACACTGAGGAAACAAAAACACTTCGACACAGCGGTGTCTTAATGTGGTACCATAGTACATACAATGAACGAGTAAAGCCATCCTAGAGGGATTTCTGTCAAATAGCTTGATTTCACAGAACTCGAATCCGAAAACTGACTTGTAAGGTAAAATTGAAATAGAGACAATTCAAACGACAAGTATCTTTTGAAAACGAACACGGCGCCTCCATGTGCATGATGGATTACTTTTGAAATGGCTTGTCCAAAGAATTCTCCAGACAATGTTCAATCATATCCCAGACGACTCATAAATGACCACTCTGCCGAGAATTCACAAATAACTTGTCTATTGAGACTTAATAGCTGAAGTATTTGTTGAGACAATCGGATTACCTTCTTTTACTGACAATGTCCCTCTGAAATTTGTCGCGCGGCAATGAGATTACTCGACGTCGCCATGTGCCAACACTTCTTCTCAATGTTTCGTGTTTCCTCGAGTTTCCCACAAAACCGTTTAATAACGCCAGTTATATTTAGTGCAAATAGTTGGCCATTTGCTTTTAGGCATTATTCCAATAGCTGGAGCTAGGCTTTTTCTCATATATATGTGTCAATTGCGTTTCAAGTGATTACGAGTTGTAAAACTTGATTTATGTCAGTCACTTCCTGTAACGACGAATACATATTAACCTGATTGTAACATGCCTAGACTGGTGACTACGAACACCTAGTGAAGACTGCATGAATGCGGGATGTCTACACTAGGGGTGGACGAACACCTACTGAAGACTGCATGAATGTGGGATGTCTACATTGGGGGTGGACGAACACCTACTGAAGACTGCATGAATGCGGGATGTCTACACTAGGGGTGAACGAACACCTACTGAAGACTGCATGAATGCGGGATGTCTACACTAGGGGTGGACGAACACCTACTGAAGACTGCATGAATGCGGGATGTCTACATTGGGGGTGGACGAACACCTACTGAAGACTGCATGAATGCGGGATGTCTACACTGGGGGTGGACGAACACCTACTGAAGACTGCATGAATGCGGGATGTCTACACTAGGGGTGGACGAACACCTACTGAAGACTGCATGAATGCGGGATGTCTACACTGGGGGTAGACGAACACCTACTGAAGACTGCATGAATGCGGGATGTCTACACTAGGGGTGGACGACCATCTACTGAAGACTGCATGAATGCGGGATGTCTACACTAGGGGTGAAGACTGCATGATACAGTTATGCCTATAATAGTGGACATACGAACATCTATGAAACACTGCATGATGCGAATAGCGCTACTCTAGTGCTTAGAGGGACATCGACAGAACACTACATGACACAAGTAGCACTACAACAGTTGCCAGGCGAACATCAACGGAACACTAAACACTTGACCAATGGATAGAAGAACATCGGCAGAACCCTGTATGACACAAACAGTCCTACACTGCTGGCTAGACAAACATCGGCAGAACACAAATAGCCCTACACCAGTGAACACCTTCCTAACACTGCATGATCAACATGAGACGTAAGAATGTTTATAGTATGTACCGCACGAACAGTCATATACGCCACCGACATTGTGTTATTTAATCAGTTCCCGTTTTTCTTGGTGTCATTGCAAACGGCATTCAGAGCTTAAGGTCACACACGTAATGTCGACAGTGAGATGAATCTTTTTCATCCAAATAGAAGACACCCGTCAACGTTTTAACATAGAACTGGTTGTTGAGATGACTTGAAATGTTATAAAGGGACACCTTTTTGATACCTTAACTCGAGATAATGTGTCGGCAGTCTGTGAACGTCTCGTATTTACATTCTGAGCCATTCTAAGTATTTACATTTACGAGTTTACTGAAAGTTTGCGTGTAACATATTGCTCGTACAAACTAAAAACAATAACACTCGCGATGAGCTTGTTGTTTGTTGCAGCGCTCACCAGATATGGGTGAGTGAGTGAGTTTAGTCTTACGCCGCTTTTAGCAATATTCCAGCAATATCACGGCTTGGGAACACCAGATATGGGCTTCAAACATTATCTTCCCTCACACATGAATGTCGCTTTCTGATTGGCTAAGCCCTATTCCATATTTTCAATGTACCCCGCTGGGAATTCTGAACTGTTCTGGTGCTTCGTGGTAGTACTTTTTTACCTCGACTAACATTGAATCACGCATCAAGCACGGAAATTACCGATGTTTTGCGATTGAAAATCGATGGAAGGGACATAACTCTAAATCTGTTTAACCTGTGTGGTCTGCAAAATTGCGATTTGCCAGAAGTTCAAAAATGAAAATTCAGGTGTTCGGTAAGATAAATACGTTGTTCACTGGTCCCTCGGCGACCATGGGTTCAAACTTCAAACAAACCTCGAGGGTACATGAGCCCATGGCCCCTTCGCGATCAGTGAACATTTTATGTTGTGCTCATGTAGAAAATGGAGACAGCTATGAGATAATAATTATTTCACATGAAAAGAATACATAACTTCTTTTGTGTCGTATATTTGTATAGCTAATTACCATCCAAATCCACAAATATATTTTATCATAAGAAAATCAGATCCCTCGCAACTTAACCTTTGCATCAGCTACGAGCATAACCAGAGAAACTATATTTAGAAACCATCAAATATATCTCTCATATCTCCGATACCTCCAATTCAGACACTGCTTTGGTACATGTATACTCCTTAATTCAGCATCCTTAATACTTCAAGTTTTTAACACGACTGGAAAAAGATGAGTGCAGAATGCATACAGAGGGACCGTTCATGTAGTTCGAGACATGAACCTCACCATTCGAGACAACAGTGTTAAGGTACTTTTTAACAGTATCCTTTTTAAGGTTTCGCCTTAAGGATTCTGAATAAGAAGTGTTCCAGCAACCTATCCACGTCGACGTGGTAGTGGATCATGTTGTTAAGATCACTCTTGATAAGGATTAGTACACTGGCCTTCGGTAACCTATGCTTGTCGTAAGAGGCGACCAACGGGATAGGGCGGTCAAGCTCGCTGACGACGTTAAAGTAAACTCACTCACTCACTGTTGTCAGGCTGTCAGGTTCGTGGCACCGTGAAGGAAGACATTGGTTTGTTTGTCCCTGATTGCCTACAAGCCTAAAGAATATATGTACTGCTGAGTGTGGTGTTCAACCACTAACAAATTCTGAGGAATGCCGATTCCCTGAAACTCCCTGTTACCTTGAATGGTTGGTTGGTTGCTTGTTGTTTAACGCCGCACTATTCCCGCCATGTGGCGACGGTCTGCAAATAATAGAGTCTGAACCAGCCAATCAATAGATCAACATCATGAACATCGATTGAGGCCAACTGGGATATGATGGCATGTGTCAACCAAGTCAGTGATCCTGACCACACGGCCCCGCTGGTCCCCTTATACCCTTTATAATACACTGAATTACTGAAGATCAATTCTAACCCAGATCTTCAAGGGCGCAAGATTCACGATTTTATCCCGCTCTTCCATTTATGCCTCTTTCCTTTTATCAAACATCCTGCATCATACTATTTGATTATAGATTCCGAATGTGTCAGCGGTCTTGCTTTTTCCAGGGATTCGTGTGGATGTGGAAAGGGTTATAGCGTGTCACTTTTGTTAACGTCAAACAATGTTACCTCTTTCTGAATGGAGCTATTTGACCTTTCAAAAGAAACTTTGCTATATCTTAAATTTCCAGGGAAACCATTTTTCAACGTCCCCCATGCAAACAACTGAATCACTGAATGTCTTTAGATTTAGGATTTTGTACCTCCCTTGAGTACAGTGGAGCTATAGAAATTTGTCTCGAAGCACTGAGAGCGAAAATATTCCGCCTCTAACAAATTGCCTTCCTAGAATATTAAATAGTATTTAGGTCCCAAGAAGGTTGTCTTTCCTTGCGAAACTGATTGTTCAAGAAAAGTTGGATTAAAGTAATTTAGTCTTACGTTTGACTCCCAAACTATATTACTTTCAGTTCGTGTGATAAGATTTCACCATTCGATTTCCATATTATGACTGACATTTTAACTGTTATCAAGTATTATTTCATACAGTTCTACCTCATTCGCGCAAAACAAAAGTCGTTCAAAATATAATAAAGAAAATACAAAGATATCGAATAATCGAAATATAAAGATATACATGTCTAGAAATACATACACCACAATACAAAAACTAATATCACAAACCTCAAATCCATGCAACCAGCCACCGTGTCTCTACGATGTAAACTAATAACTGGGATACGCTCATTCATTCGCGAACACTGGTTTCATCACTATTTCATGGTGATTCGTAAGCACATGCTCTGTCATTGTATCTCATGGTGACAATCATTGGATTGTCTAGTTCAGACCCGATTTGTTTACAAGCGACATCATACAGCTGTAAAACTGCTCAAACAAATATCTACTCAAGATATAGTCACAATTGTACAACTGATACTGCATTTGCCCTCGATTTCTTATAAATGTGGAAAGGGTTTTGTCGCATCTATTCTGGTTCATTGCACTTAGCGATCATCATGGCTGTGATTCTCATGTCACGAGGAACGAATACAATATCCGTTTGAAAGTTTCGAGTTTAATGACGTTGGAATAACCAACATCGCACGTCTATAAATACCAAAAACAGTTGCTTCCTTAGGGTCAACCATTCAAACCCGTATAATGCAATGTAACTTTGAACGTCTGAATTATATGAAATGATCACATTCTTACCTCATCCAGACAGTATAGTGAAGAAACCAGCATACAGTCATGTGTAATGGGAAAACTGCACGTAGTCCAACATCTCTCAATGCCAATCTGTGTTTGTCTGTTGTTAATTATTCATATCGGTTCGATTTCTCATCGATTACCAGTCATGCTGTCTCCGTCTGTATTAATTCCATTATTGACTTCATTGACTACAGCTGACCACCAGGTCTACGTGTTATGAATACATGTGTCATTAACATATATAGGAGAGATACATAATACACATATGTATCCCACAGATACATATGACAAAAATCACTCATATGTATCCCACACACGTATACATATCACAAATATCACACATGTGTATCCCACACATATATATATCACAAATATCACACATATGCATCACACAGACACATATATCACAAATATCACATACATATATATCATATATTTGTATTTCAAATATATATTACACATCATGTGCATGATAAATACAACACACATGGATCACACATTTGTATCACATGGATATATCAGGCACTGGTATGACAAATACATTTAAATGACACTCCTATATATCAGAAATATTTATCGCCAATAAATACGTTTAAATATTGAATGTATATGTATTCAGCAAAAAGCTGATATACTTGTTCAAATCATTTAAAGATGTAAGAAATGTCCATAGATAATGATTGTGTAGTGTAGTTTACTGACATGGTTGAAAAGAGCATGATATGTTTGTTGAGTCTGGTTTTTTGACGTTCTGTTTGGAGCCAGTTATGGTGAATTCAGCAAGGAGAAGTAAATCTAAACATGTATAAATCTGTTTACAGAACGTTGACTGATTTGTTACTTAACACCACACTCGACAACATTTCATCAATAGGCCACGCATTGATGCTCATATTGTTGACCATTAGATTGTCTGGTACAAACTCGATTATTTACAGATACCTAAACTGTATATAAAGTTTAAATGTCTGATCAGCGAATAAAGGTGGAAGCAATAAAACATAATAGCTTCTACAAGCGACATTTCTCACATAAATGTTTGTAATATATATTCCATGAATGTGTGCACATGTCCTGAAGTTTCTGCAAGATGGGCCCCTTGAAGCCAACGAGTCAAGCCAAGACCTCTTGAATAATTACACCTTTCACGCACGTCTTCTGACTGGAGATGATGAAACTTGGGTTCCCCACTGGGAACCCGATACCCTGAGTCAAACGAGTTGAAGCACCATACCCCTCCGGCGCGACAGAACTTCAAACTCAACCCATTTCTGGCAAGATAATGAGCTCTGATTCAGAGAATTCCAAGGGACTTTTGGTGATTGATTGCAAACCACCTTCCAAAGACAGTCAATGCGGCCTATGCTTCCTTCATGAAGAAACTGAGAAACACTTCTGATTCTCCATGACAATATACCTGTTCTCAAGAGCCGAGTAGTCGAGTAGCTCAAACTGCCAAGTTCGAACAGCTGAATCAGTCTTATCTTGGCCAACCACCTGATGATTGTAATCTGTTCCCAACTTGCATGGGACCAGTTTTTGTAATAATAACGAAATACATTACTACTACAGAAGCCTGGATTCGAGATCCGTCAGAAGACTTCAATTTCCAGGGCACTGACAACATGCAGCACCAGTGGAAATTGCACTGCAGCCAGAAAAAACACATTCAACATTCTCAGTTTGTACATCTAGTTCTATGAACGTTTTTTATCGTCTCTCAATATTTTTTTCGATTTATTTCATTTATGTCAAAGGATAAAGAAATATTCTGGAGGGGCCAAAAATTCTATCATAGACATAGTAACAGGGTTGTTGATGGCTTCCGTCACGTTGGCAGAAACGAAACCGAAAACAAGTAATAATCCAACTTTACAAAGTAACACTCTCTAAACTTGCCCCATACGTGACAAACAGGTCCAAGGCTCCAGTCTAATTGGATACATATATCGATCAGTCAATGTTGAGATATTTGACAGTTTTGCTCGTTAGCAATATCGATCGTTGAGTGCCCTCATTTCTGGTTTCTAATTTTGATGTGCTTCGACCCAAGGTTGAGCTAGGTTGAGCTAGGTTGAGCTAGGTTGAGCTATCTGCATTTGTAGCTTACATTTCCTATAGGGGCAAATTAAGCAAGTGGCCATGATTCAGATCACGTGGCTCTGTTAGTAAATGGAATGTCACCAAAACCCTAGATGCTTGACAACAGTAACTATCAATAATTTCCAACTCAAGGCGTTGGTATAACCCAGTGGATAAAGCGTTCGCTCATCAAGTCGAGTACCCTGGTTCTGTTCCCCCACACTGGTTCACTTGTGTCAAAAAACCCATGTCTGCTGACTCACTCACTCCTCTTGTAGCTCATGGGCCTTTTCAAAACCTCCTTCAAATAAAACGGGAAAGTAGATTTCAGTTTTTCTGTTGGTTTGTTGTTTTTCTTTTCATTCTGCAATGGTCCATCTGAATAACGGTGTTCAGTAAATATCTGAGACTGACCCGGAGATTAACATAACGAAGCGCTTCACACAAAATCATGGAACGATGAATGAAGTTTAAAAAGTGACGAAGGTGACCCATCTTGCATCACACTGCAAGTCGCCCCATACGCCAAACAAAGCTTGGAATAGCTGGGTTCGAATTGACCTTTTTCATTTCAGACCAGCTTTAAAACAGTTACGTCTTGATTTACCTTGGTTTGGACACAGGCACTCGAAAACGTATCATCAAACAGAAGTATCTTGAACTGCTCTTATATGCGCTCGGCCACATTAAACAAATATGCGTAGGGGCAGATTGACAATCAGGATTCATGCCAGCTGATTCCACATGCACATCAAATCAATTATTAGGTTAATAGCCTATTTGTATAATTTCATAGTCCTTGGACCACTTCTGTTTTTAATATACATTAAAGATATCTCATGTGATATTGACAGTGGCACTCGCCTCTTTTCTACAAACATTAATTTCACACATTCACTGATATAATTACGGGGAATGTGTTTAACGGAACATCATGAAAATCAGTAATTTTGTTAACTCCCTAGAAAATTTAGGGAAATCAGTGGAGGGCACGGTGATTTTATGAACTGACTGCTTGCTTTATGATTATGTAAACCCCCTGGGTTCACACATACCCGGTAACATATATAACGATAATGTCTGCAATTCAAAAGACATATCTATGTTTGAAAAAATAACTTCATTATTTGATTACCATCAGCAATATAGACCATCCTCCCCGAACACCTACAAAACACAACAGACGCAAACATCAAACCCATGAGACTTACAGAATACAAATTAGACCCGAGATCAACAAAGCTGTTGAAAGTCGATCACACAAGGAATAATTAATTGAACATGGCATCATGCAAATCCCAAGTCGAATATGAAATAAACAATCAATCCCATCTGTTTGTTTTGTAATCAGTGAACCTTTCCTCTTCTCAATAGCATACAATCAATTCAGGTCACAGGATCACCTTTTCCTCAACTGTAATCTCCAGACACTGATCGAATAAACAGGAACTTGTTTCATGTTCCATATCATTTCATAAATCAAGAACCAAAAGGACGATATTCACATCGTGGGAGTTGAATAATCCACGCGTCATCTGATCCTGACTACATTAGAGACCTTGTGATTGATCCCACAATGGTGATTCATGTCTTGGGGATAGTGGACAGGCTGTGTCGATGTTTCTGTGTCGATGACTCTAAAGTCCCTGCTTTTTAACGTAACCATAGTGGCGCTTATCATTGCTGGGTCAACATTTTACATTCATTCAGGACAAGGGCGAAGTTCCTTCTGGTCATGTTCATCGTAAGCTCAGAATCTTATTTTAATGATGATTAAATGTTTCAAATTTTATTGAGTAACGTCCATGCTTCTGTATGAGGCCTGCACTCCCTCGTGTCTCAGGAACGTTATGTATACACTTGAAATGGGCCTCTCTCTCCTGCCTGAAGTCCCGGGGGGTTAAGACAAGCTCAAAAGCATTTTTGCATTGATTCTGCGTCAATATTTGTATGCCTCTATGTTGGCAGATGTATGTAAATATCTTGACACAACGTGCAAAGTGCGCGCCATTTGAAGAACAAACCGAGACTAGCTGACGACCAGAATCCCAAGCGATTCACTACGAGTCTAGTGTATGATTCCAATATATTACCATGATGATATCATTCATTGTACGATCTGGATTCGACTGAAATATAAATTGACACTAAGCGCTTTTAAGCCGTTTGAAAATAACTTAAATAAATAAGTTTTATTCAGTTCTATGGACGTGTAAAGAAATATATACATCCGTGGTTGGTATGATATATGGGTTGCTGAATTATGCTAGGGATTGGTAATTGTAACGTTATGACAGTATTAGACGTATGAAGGGTCGATTTAAGATTTCACATCACACAAAAACCGTGTATGACAACATGATGAAAAGGAAGATTTATGGTTCACAATTCATTTTATCGAAGTACGAGCCTCACCGCTGGCTGCATGCTTCCGGAAAGGATTGGACATAAACGAGTTTCGCTCCACCAGCTGCTTACACGGTTTCGGAAACACGTTTGCTTTGTAGAGAGTTTCGCCAGTCAATACTGAGATCACATGTAGAAGGATTGGACATAAACACGCTTCATCCTCCGAATTTAATACCAGCGTGACAGCATTTAATACGCGGGTTTCACAATGTTCGTCACATCTTGACAATCTTCTCTCATTTATCTGATGTATTGGTTATGCTGTTGGTTTTCAATCATTTTGCTTCAAAGAGATGCCTTTGATTGTGCTGTGGATGACTTATAACAAGCATATTGTTTTCCTGTCTCCAGTGATGTCCGAGGCTTGTTGTTATTCACTTAAGATATCATTATGTCGCCTGCATTTGTTCGAGATGAAGAATAATCATATCTAGTATCCGAATTGCTATTGCCTTTGAGGGTATCAGTCATTATCGATTTATTTCTCGTTATTAGTCTTGAAGATGTTTTTTGTTTGTCATTATCTATTTCAAACAATTTGTTCACTGAATCCTAAAGTTTTTCGCAACACTGAACCTAAGAACATGACCAAATATTTGAATTCAAATTTCAATAGTGACTGTACAGTACACACAACTCGTATTCGTGTACTCTTTAAAAAAGTATGGGAACTGTCCTTTGAATGTAAGATTGTCGAAACTGGAAGATATATGGGATGAATCAATATGAATGTATATGAATCAATGTTGATATAATAATAATGGATGTTTTGAGAAATGCATCACAACATGGATTTCATTCAAAGCAAAGTTGCTCGTTCAGTCACCCCAATTGTGACAGGAGTATGACATGGAAAATTCAGGTTTACAATTTTCAGTCAGCAGTGTGTAATTTGTACCAGACACTCCGGTGATCAACATGAGAATCGATCTCCACAAATGTGCCAACCAAGTCAGCGAGTCTGACCACCCGATCCCATTAGCCGCCTCTTACGACAAGCATAGTCCTTTATGGCAAGCATGGGTTGCTGAAGGCCTACTCTACCCTGGGACCTTCACGGGTCAGGTGTACCTGGATACCTAAAAGGCACATCATGTGACGTAATGCCATCAACTTTTATCGTCATATCAGGCCTTTAATAACTTAAAATATACGCGAGTTGTGGGATTGTGACATCAAGGTCGCAGACTTGGTTGATACATGTCATCGTATAGATAGATTCTCATGATGTTGATCACTGGATTGTCTAGTCCTGCCAGTAGTATTTACAGAACGACACCATATAACTGGAATATTGCTGAGTGTGGCCTTAAAAACCAAGCGAAGAAACGCACACGCACGCATGCCTAGAACGAAGGGAACGAGAAACAGTGATACAACCTCCAAAAAGCATACATACCTTATTAACCGAACAGGAAAGTCTCGAAAGACTGCGCGAGTGTGTGAGTGAGTATCTTGTTACCCTCTTTGAACAGTATTTTAGTTAATATCACTGACATAAGAAAATTACTTTGAAAGGTGCATTAAAACGAAAACCGCACACATCACGCTCATTTTGTCTGGATTACGCATGTACGCTCTTCAAAAACGAAACGCATTTCCTCAAGAAGTTATTACTTAGTGCAAGATTCATTAGTTCATGTATTTTCAAAGGTATAAAGATGAACATTCACACATCTTCAGACAAAGAGTTCGCCAATACTACACTCGCCTTTCTGTTTGCATGTGCTTTGCCACCATTGGTGGCAATTACTGCTCAGCGCCATTCGGCAGAGACTGGATAATTCGATGAAGTCGCTCTTGCGAAATTCTTTCCGACACTTCCTGCTATGCGATGGCCAGTTGTAAAGTGTCTGAGGCGTGTTTAAACGTTGACGCACACGTGGATCGAGTTCATCCAAAAGGTGTTCTCTCAGATTAAGATCTGACGATTGAAAAGACCATGGCAAGACAATGGCGTTAGAGCTGGTAAAAAGGTAGCGGATAGAGACACGTGTTGTATGTGACATAGTATTGTCATGATGGAATACCTCCCTCTGTCGGCCCGTAATCGGAAGCATATGATGTACAGGGGCTTTGCTGATGTTACGATTTGCCACTGAACCAAAAACTTTATTTGTCTGTGCTTGATATCTCACCCCATGCCATGACTCTCCCTACAAAGCGTTCATCTCACCGGTGAGGAAGAAGTGGTGACTCTCGGACGGCCGTTACTCGAATGATCTGGTGCGGAATTGATCTGAAGGAAACCAACGCAAATGCGAGACATGTGCTCTGATGAATGCTGAAGTGTAAAATCACTGCAAACTGTGATTCCCCAACTTTAAGGCGGCATATGGCGATATTTCGATAGGCGGCACGATTAATTCCTCATTTCAAGGCGAAAAGTAGTGTAAATTTCAACACAACGCTTGCCTTTTATAGTGATTATTTTCTACTTGCAAGTGCATTTTGCTTTGCATGTTTTTGTTGCCGTTATTGTGATTTTAAAACAAGGGAAACTCTACAAATTGCAACGGTATATTTGTACTGTTTTTGCCGCAGCTACAAGAGTCCAATCACCTATGCATTTCTTAGGGATTTGTTTCTTTTTGAAGAGAGTAATAGGTTGTTGTAATCGTTATGAAGCTAAATAGATCTTTTATTGTTATTATTATTCTTTTATTATTAAACGCAGATGCCACCTGTACAATCGCTTGTGACTCACACAGGAGACAAGACACGGATGAGAAACACGTGAAACAAAATGATGTGATGGGGTGAGAGATGAACACAGGCCATAATATCCCTGAACGCTATATTGCATAGGCGGATCTAGAGGGGTACAGGCATGCGCAACACCTTTTGTCATGGAATTTTGTTTTAGGGCCCATTGAAACTCGGTTGAAAATGAAGTTTGGACGCCCCTTTTCTCTAAAGTGTCTGCCCCACATCCCACCGCTTTTCAAAAAGCTTCATCAGCCCTTGTGCTGATTATGAAACATTACATTGTTACAAAGACGCATGACAGTTTCAGTTTCATGTACGTGTACATGCATAGAAGTAATAGTTACTTTCTGAGGACTTTGAACTATTTTGACCAATACTTCCAGATTTAAACATCAGTGTGCACCGGTGGACATTCTTGGGGCTTTCGTTGTGAACTTGGATTCAATATCCTACTGTACAGACCTGTGTCGTTATATGTTCAATACATTCATTATTAGTTGATACCAATAATATTGTTGTCTATTCCAAGTAATATTAAACATTTTCCCGAATACAAAATACCTTCGCTGTATTTGCTGTTAAAATTTAATGTGCATCAATATTTGATCCATGTTCTGCTTCCTTGAGCAACACCTCCCAGAAACACTTTAGATCAAAATGCATCACACAAACAGAAAACTTTATTGCTAATATCATAATCAGAATGTATATGAACATCATCACTTAACACTGGCAACATTAGTTTATGAATATTATGCATTTCAGGAGCATCTTGAACGTCAGCAAAGCTACGTACGTTTGCAATATTTACATAATGAACAACTACATGCGGAACAAGCACCTCATCAATAATGTTTTCTCTGTTAACTCATCATCAAATGTTTATACGTCTCATTACATGCTAAATGTTTCGCAGTCAGTAATGGTGAACAGCCATAATTTCGAAAATTTATTTAATAATATGGCTATTAAAGCGGTGACTTCCACCACACAAAGACAATGCGCTGACAAGTCACAGTTCACATGTACAATAAAACACAAGGATTAATGTAACACAGGGTTGAAAGAGGTGAGTTTTGAGTCTGCTTGAAGTTTAAGCAAGTGGTCATGATTCAGATCACGTGGCTCTGTTTGTAAATGGAATGTCACCAAAACTCTAGATGCTTGACAACAGTAACTATCAATAATTTCCAACTCAAGGCGTTGGTATAACCCAGTGGATAAAGCGTTCGCTCATCACGTCGAGTACCCTGGTTCTGTAACTTAACTGAAAATAACTTAAATAAATAAGTTTTATTCAGTTCTATGGACGTGTAAAGAAATATATACATCCGTGGTTGGTATGATAAATGGGTTGCTGAATTATGCTAGGGATTGGTAATTGTAACGTTATGACAGAATTAAACGTATGAAGGGTCGATTTAAGATTTCACATTACACAAAACCCGTGTATGACAACATGATGAAAAGGAAGATTTATGGTTCACAATTCATTTTATCGAAGTACGAGCCTCACCGCTGGCTGCATTCTTCCGGAAAGGATTGGACATAAACGAGTTTCGCTTCAACAGCTGCTTACACGGTTTCGGAAACACGTTTGCTTTGTAGTGAGTTTCGCCAGTCAATACTGAGATCACATGTAGAAGGATTGGACATAAACGCGCTTCATCCTCCGAATTTAATACCAGCGTGACAGCATTTAATACGCGGGTTTCACAATGTTCGTCACATCTTGACAATCTTCTCTCTTTTATCTGATGTATTGGTTATGCTGTTGGTTTTCAATCATTTTGCTTCAAAGAGATGCCTTTGATTGTGCTGTGGATGACATATAACAAGCATATTGTTTTCCTGTCTCCAGTGATGTCCGAGGCTTGTTGTTATTTACTTACGATATCATTATGTCGCCTGCATTTGTTCCAGATGAAGAATAATCATATCTAGTATCCGAATTGCTATTGCCTTTGAGGGTATCAGTCATTATCGGTTTATTTCTCGTTATTAGTCTTGAAGATGTTTTTTTGTTTGTCATTATCTATTTCAAACAATTTGTTCACTGAATCCTAAAGTTTTTCGCAACACTGAACCTAAGAACATGACCAAATATTTGAATTCAAATTTCAATAGTGACTGTACAGTACACACACATACGTGTACTCTTTAAAAAAGTATGGGAACTGTCCTTTCAATGTAAGATTGTCGAAATTGGAAGATATATGGGATGAATCAATATGAATGTGCATGAATCAATGTTGATATAATAATAATGGATGTTTTGAGAAATGCATCACCACATGGATTTCATTCAAAGCAAAGTTGCTCGTTCAGTTACCCCAATTGTGACAGGAGTATGACATGGAAAATTCAGGTTTACAATTTTCAGTCAGCAGTGTGTAATTTGTACCAGACACTCCGGTGATCAACATGAGAATCGATCTCCACAAATGTGCCAACCAAGTCAGCGAGTCTGACCACCCGATCCCATTAGCCGCCTAAAGCATAGTCCTTTATGGCAAGCATGGGTTCCTGAAGGCCTACTCTACCCTGGGACCTTCACGGGTCAGGTGTACCTGGATACCTAAAAGGCACATCATGTGACGTAATGCCATCAACTTTTATCGTCATATCAGGCCTTTAATAACTTAAAATATACGCGAGTTGTGGGATTGTGACATCAAGGTCGCAGACTTGGTTGATACATGTCATCGTATAGATAGATTCTCATGATGTTGATCACTGGATTGTCTAGTCGTGCCTGTAGTATTTACAGAACGACACCATATAGCTGGAATATTGCTGAGTGTGGCCTTAAAAAACAAGCGAAGAAACGCACACGCACACACGCACACACGCACACACGCACACACGCACACACGCACGCATGCTTAGAACGAAGGGAACGAGAAACAGTGATACAACCACCAAAAAGCATACATACCTTATTAACCGAACAGGAAAGTCTCGAAAGACTGCGCGAGTGTGTGAGTGAGTATCTTGTTACCCTCTTTGAACTGTATTTTAGTTAATATCACTGACATAAGAAAATTACTTTGAAAGGTGCATTAAAACGCACACATCAGGCTCATTTTGTCTGGATTACGCATGTACGCTCTTCAAAAACGAAACGCATTTCCTCAAGAATTTATTACTTAGTGCAAGATTCATTAGTTCATATATTTTCAAAGGTATAAAGATGAACATTCACACGTCCTCAGACAAAGAGTTCGCCAATACTACACTCGTCTTTCTGTTTGTATGTGCTGTGCCACCATTGGTGGTAATTACTGCTCAGCGCCATTCAGCAGAGACTGGATAATTCGATGAAGTCGCTCTTGCGAAATTCTTTCCGACACTTCCTGCTATGCGATGGCCAGTTGTAAAGTGTCTGAGGCGTGTTTAAACGTTGACGCACTATTTTGACCAATACTTCCAGATTTAAACATCAGTGTGTACTGGTGGACATTCTTGGGGCTTTCGTTGTGAACTTGGATTCAATATCCTACTGTACAGACCTGTGTCATTATATGTTCAATACATTCATTATTAGTTGATACCAATAATACTGTTGTCTATTCCAAGTAATATTAAACATTTTCCCGAATACAAAATACCTTCGCTGTATTTGCTGTTAAAATTTAATGTGCATCAATATTTGATCCATGTTCTGCTTCCTTGAGCAACACCTCCCAGAAACACTTTAGATCAAAATGCATCACACAAACAGAAAACTTTATTGCTAATATCATAATCAGAATGTATATGAACATCATCACTTAACACTGGCAACATTAGTTTATGAATATTATGCATTTCATGAGCATCTTGAACGTCAGCAAAGCTACGTACGTTTGCAATATTTACATAATGAACAACTACATGCGGAACAAGCACCTCATCAATAATGTTTTCTCTGTTAACTCATCATCAAATGTTTATATGTCTCATTACATGCTAAATGTTTTGCAGTCAGTAATGGTGAACAGCCATAATTTCGAAAATTTATTTAATAATATGGCTATTAAAGCGGTGACTTCCACCACACAAAGACAATGCACTGACAGGTCACAGTTCATATGTACAATAAAACACAAGGATTAATGTAACACAGGGTTGAAAGAGGTGAGTTTTGAGTCTGTTTGAAGAGTGTCAGAGGTGACACTGGTTTAGATCAAGAGGCTGAGAGTGTCACAGGGTAGCATCTGCATACTGACCTGACACCAAACAATTTTAGTTTGATTTATTATATCAACCTATCATGTGACCATTTCGTGGTTAGAAATCATAGCGCGTCAATATCATGTAAATCAAGTGGCAAATTCTAACAGGCACATGGAGATTTTGACATTACTTACAGAAGTGCTCACATGTCTTTGTCCGCACACGCATGCTTAGAACGAAGGGAACGAGAAACAGTGATACAACCACCAAAAAGCATACATACCTTATTAACCGAACAGGAAAGTCTCGAAAGACTGCGCGAGTGTGTGAGTGAGTATCTTGTTACCCTCTTTGAACTGTATTTTAGTTAATATCACTGACATAAGAAAATTACTTTGAAAGGTGCATTAAAACGCACACATCAGGCTCATTTTGTCTGGATTACGCATGTACGCTCTTCAAAAACGAAACGCATTTCCTCAAGAATTTATTACTTAGTGCAAGATTCATTAGTTCATATATTTTCAAAGGTATAAAGATGAACATTCACACGTCCTCAGACAAAGAGTTCGCCAATACTACACTCGTCTTTCTGTTTGTATGTGCTGTGCCACCATTGGTGGTAATTACTGCTCAGCGCCATTCAGCAGAGACTGGATAATTCGATGAAGTCGCTCTTGCGAAATTCTTTCCGACACTTCCTGCTATGCGATGGCCAGTTGTAAAGTGTCTGAGGCGTGTTTAAACGTTGACGCACTATTTTGACCAATACTTCCAGATTTAAACATCAGTGTGTACCGGTGGACATTCTTGGGGCTTTCGTTGTGAACTTGGATTCAATATCCTACTGTACAGACCTGTGTCATTATATGTTCAATACATTCATTATTAGTTGATACCAATAATACTGTTGTCTATTCCAAGTAATATTAAACATTTTCCCGAATACAAAATACCTTCGCTGTATTTGCTGTTAAAATGTAATGTGCATCAATATTTGATCCATGTTCTGCTTCCTTGAGCAACACCTCCCAGAAACACTTTAGATCAAAATGCATCACACAAACAGAAAACTTTATTGCTAATATCATAATCAGAATGTATATGAACATCATCACTTAACACTGGCAACATTAGTTTATGAATATTATGCATTTCATGAGCATCTTGAACGTCAGCAAAGCTACGTACGTTTGCAATATTTACATAATGAACAACTACATGCGGAACAAGCACCTCATCAATAATGTTTTCTCTGTTAACTCATCATCAAATGTTTATATGTCTCATTACATGCTAAATGTTTCGCAGTCAGTAATGGTGAACAGCCATAATTTCGAAAATTTATTTAATAATATGGCTATTAAAGCGGTGACTTCCACCACACAAAGACAATGCACTGACAGGTCACAGTTCATATGTACAATAAAACACAAGGATTAATGTAACACAGGGTTGAAAGAGGTGAGTTTTGAGTCTGTTTGAAGAGTGTCAGAGGTGACACTGGTTTAGATCAAGAGGCTGAGAGTGTCACAGGGTAGCATCTGCATACTGACCTGACACCAAACAATTTTAGTTTGATTTATTATATCAACCTATCATGTGACCATTTCGTGGTTAGAAATCATAGCGCGTCAATATCATGTAAATCAAGTGGCAAATTCTAACAGGCACATGGAGATTTTGACATTACTTACAGAAGTGCTCACATGTCTTTGTCCGCACACGCATGCTTAGAACGAAGGGAACGAGAAACAGTGATACAACCACCAAAAAGCATACATACCTTATTAACCGAACAGGAAAGTCTCGAAAGACTGCGCGAGTGTGTGAGTGAGTATCTTGTTACCCTCTTTGAACTGTATTTTAGTTAATATCACTGACATAAGAAAATTACTTTGAAAGGTGCATTAAAACGCACACATCAGGCTCATTTTGTCTGGATTACGCATGTACGCTCTTCAAAAACGAAACGCATTTCCTCAAGAATTTATTACTTAGTGCAAGATTCATTAGTTCATATATTTTCAAAGGTATAAAGATGAACATTCACACGTCCTCAGACAAAGAGTTCGCCAATACTACACTCGTCTTTCTGTTTGTATGTGCTGTGCCACCATTGGTGGTAATGACTGCTCAGCGCCATTCAGCAGAGACTGGATAATTCGATGAAGTCGCTCTTGCGAAATTCTTTCCGACACTTCCTGCTATGCGATGGCCAGTTGTAAAGTGTCTGAGGCGTGTTTAAACGTTGACGCACTATTTTGACCAATACTTCCAGATTTAAACATCAGTGTGTACCGGTGGACATTCTTGGGGCTTTCGTTGTGAACTTGGATTCAATATCCTACTGTACAGACCTGTGTCATTATATGTTCAATACATTCATTATTAGTTGATACCAATAATACTGTTGTCTATTCCAAGTAATATTAAACATTTTCCCGAATACAAAATACCTTCGCTGTATTTGCTGTTAAAATTTAATGTGCATCAATATTTGATCCATGTTCTGCTTCCTTGAGCAACACCTCCCAGAAACACTTTAGATCAAAATGCATCACACAAACAGAAAACTTTATTGCTAATATCATAATCAGAATGTATATGAACATCATCACTTAACACTGGCAACATTAGTTTATGAATATTATGCATTTCATGAGCATCTTGAACGTCAGCAAAGCTACGTACGTTTGCAATATTTACATAATGAACAACTACATGCGGAACAAGCACCTCATCAATAATGTTTTCTCTGTTAACTCATCATCAAATGTTTATATGTCTCATTACATGCTAAATGTTTCGCAGTCAGTAATGGTGAACAGCCATAATTTCGAAAATTTATTTAATAATATGGCTATTAAAGCGGTGACTTCCACCACACAAAGACAATGCACTGACAGGTCACAGTTCATATGTACAATAAAACACAAGGATTAATGTAACACAGGGTTGAAAGAGGTGAGTTTTGAGTCTGTTTGAAGAGTGTCAGAGGTGACACTGGTTTAGATCAAGAGGCTGAGAGTGTCACAGGGTAGCATCTGCATACTGACCTGACACCAAACAATTTTAGTTTGATTTATTATATCAACCTATCATGTGACCATTTCGTGGTTAGAAATCATAGCGCGTCAATATCATGTAAATCAAGTGGCAAATTCTAACAGGCACATGGAGATTTTGACATTACTTACAGAAGTGCTCACATGTCTTTGTCCGTCTATCAAGAAGCCAAGCTTACCGCAGAGGATGTATCTGCAACTGCTGCTGGTGCCTCTGTTCCTGGTTTGTGTTTCTCTCCCCCAAATAAAGAACCATAAACTTGGAGTCAAGTTGTGCCACGTCAGGTGTATGGAAAGAAGCTATTGTGAGAGAGTCGCATACGACATGACGACTTTGACATGTAAGCTGATGAGAAGACCCATGGAACAACAGATAAAGAAGGGTTACATAACTTTTCACAAGGGAAAAGACGTAGTAAGTTTTCAGTCTTTCTTTCAAATAAGCTGGCTAAGTACATGAAGAACCACCCAAAAAATGACATGAAGATTCGTCAGTAACCGCGGCGGCGTAAAACTAAACTCACCCACTCGTTCGTCAGTATCCCTTAAAAGAGGGCTGACGAGTGGTCAGACTCGCTGCCCTGGTTCACACATGTCATCGTTCCGCATCGATGCCCATGCTATTAATCACAGGATAGTCTGGCCCAGATTCGATTATTTCCAGATCGCCGTCTTGTAGCTGGAATATTGCTGAGTGCGGCATAAAACTAAACTCATTCACACAAAAAGAGTCGCAAAACCTTGAAACCCAATAAATGACCCAAAACTTGTAATGTATGTCCTTATGTCAAAAGAATGATCCCAGACACAGTATACTGCATTTCTACCTCACGATCCTTTATAGCTATTCACAGGTGCTTGCGCACTGAAGGCCTGCGATTCCAACACACGGTGTCTCGAAAATCATCAAGGTCGTGCAGTTTGTGTCCATGGTAATATGCTAATATATTATAACTGATCAATTTTGCAGGTTAAATAACACTTAATATTCTACAGAATACCTCATGTTCCATCACATGAGTTTTGTTCCAACGATTCATTTTGACCGTGACAGAATAGCAATAAGTAACGTACCGGACAAATGAATGATATCACAAATAAGGCAGGAGTATAAAAAACAAAAAGGCTGATACAGGTTTCAACCTAAGGAGAATACATTCACAAAAACGAAACATGGTTACGCATGAAACCTTCGTAGAAATCATGCATTTTCCAACACGTGAAAAGGTTACTTTTGGATTTTGGCTAGAATAAAAGTGCATGATTGTGCATAAAGTACTAGTGTTTGACAGATGTAGAAATCTGAACATTCAGCGGTACAGGGCTGGGGAAGAAGACGTCTCGTTTGTTCAATCATTATATTTCCTATTAATTACACACATTCGATCATTTACAGTCTCTGTTTGGCTGATGAAAGACATGGGATGAAATGTGTATTAAAATACACAGACCTTGAAAATCTGAACGTCGTCATTAATACATTATAATAATTATACACAGGTGACGATGACCTTACGGTGGCATCCATGACATCTACGGTTTCACCAGGTAGGACAAAGCTTCTCTTTAGGCGTATCCTGTACGTCTTTGACATTTTGTAGTGTGATGACAGAGACGGTGCAAGGTTAAGGTCTTTTTGATGCCGGTATATTTATGTTGTGGACACAACCAATCTTATAACTATTCTGTATTATTTGTATCGTGTTTTGATCACTGATACAAACGGCCTCCCCAAAATACAGATTTAGTTAAGTAGATAAAAACGCTCGTGATATATTTGTACCTCATGAAAGTGCATGGTCTAAACGTTTTGCTATCACTGTACACTCAGTGAGAAAAACAAGTGAAATGAGGGTCTGGGTGTAATAGAGCCTGTGAAACAGGATCTGGGTGTAATAGAGCCTGTGAAACAGGATCTGGGTGTACTTCGTTATAGAACCACCTAACATGAGGATAGGGCTGTTTTACCCATCGCTATCACAAGGGATAAATATTTCAATGTCAAAACTGTTCAGAAAAACATTAGCAAAACCCACTCAAACCTATCCATTTGTCGTGCGAATGACGTTACTGCCAAATCAGTTTTTGCACGTGCAGTCGATCACATGATCTTCATTTGCATGTGTTTTCATTGGCCTCATGAATTGAATAAGCACTTTTAAACCACAGTTCTAACGTTACTTTAAATGCCATTATTGTCAAATGTGCAACGTGAACGTTGGCATGTTGCAAGCGGGAAGATCAGTTATTGACGTCGCAAGAGCAAGAGAATATAGCCGTCATACTGTGTACGACTTACGAGGTTGTGTACAACAAACTGGCACCACTTCTAATCGGGTCGGGTCGCCCATGTGTGACCGCCAAATCGTCCTACGTCACATACGTGGCAGATTTCTGCCGGCTACACGAACCAGGGCTGAGATGTTTCGAAGTAGACTGTCCTCGCAGACCATTCGAAATCGGTTGCGGGCTCCCAATCTCCATTCTCGACAGCCATACCGTGGACCCATATTGACGTTTCATCAACGTCAGCGTCTGCCGTGGGTCCAACATCACCTCCGATGGACCCATAGAGACTGGAATCGAATCGTCTTTAGCGATGAATCCAGGTTTACCCTCAGATTCGCGGATAGAAGGCATAGAGTCTGGAGACGACGTCGTGAACGGTATGATGTGTACAGGAAGTCGACAGATTAAGGGGCGGATGTTGCATGGTGTGAGGTGCTTTCTGTGGGAACAACCGTTCCCGACTTCTGGTCACCCGTGGAAACCTCATAGCTGCTGCTTACCGCGACCACGAGCTCACCCCTGAACTCTTTCCTTTCATGGCGGCTCATGGCCCAGGTCTACAGTTCCAGCATGACAGCTCTCGACCGCATACCGCGATGCTGACACGAAATTTCCTTCAAAACGCTGGAATCAACGTCATGGACTGGCCATCGAGGTCCCCTGACCTTAATCCAGTAGAGCACATTTGGAATGGACTTGGGAAAAGGCTTCGTGGTCTAAGCAACCAATCGCAGAATTTGCAGGAACTTGGCTCTGCCTTGCAAGAGCAATGGCGCAGAATCCCCAACCTCGTGTTCACAAGCGTCAGGCAGTCGATGAGGAGACGGTGTTGGGCAGTGGCGAATGCGCGGGGCGGTCATACACAATACTGAACAGAGAAATTTCGAATGTTCATTCCTGTGGCTTGACATTCTGATAAACATGTTTTGGAACAGTGGTGTAGCCTAATGGAACTGATTGTGGCACTGTCAGTGTATCGAGGACATCACACAGATCTCAGCAATGCAGTAATAACAATTTAACTATCTTACCATCTCTTGTTCTTTTACAGTTCCCCGAAGAAAGAATGTGACGTTTCTTTTTTGACTCAGTGTATGTTCTGTTGATAAATGTATTTTTATTATTGGTAGTTTAGATTAGGAACTTAAAATGTTAGTGGCTGTACCCTCAAATGGGGTTGAAGTATTGTAAAATTACTGTCCTTCCGAGAGGGTACGTAAGTCCCAAAACGTTAAAATTCAATGTAAACTTACCAGGATTTTTAATCGTAGTTTTTTTTTGCTATCTTAATTTTGGCCAAAATTTCTTGCAATCGCCAACTGCTGAGGGGATGGTGTAAATCCAGCTAGGGTCCATGCAGGTAGCAAAAGGTACTGTAAGTCTCAGTATGGTGATCCACCTTCAGTTGTTGGAGATCTGTAGCCTATTTTTATATTGTGTTGTCCCTTACAGCTAAAATATTTTAGATTTAATTACTAGTTTTCTAGTTATTTTACTGTCCTTCGTTAACAGTTTGTATAATCTACCTTTTATTATTGTTAATCTATATATATTGATTTAGTCACTATATGGCTTAAATATTGCCAGAGTGACTTAAAATGGAACTCACTCACTTACTTTGATATGAGTGAACGTGTCACTGCATGGCGTCGATGGTGCTTCATTCTTTCAGTCACTGTTTTACCAAGTCAAACCTCGATTAATCATTTTATTGCAGCTTCTAGACTAGTTATATACTTTCCATCAAATGTAAAGACTCACTTAAGATATTCACTATATGCGTGCGTGCGTGCGTGCGTGCGTGCGTGCGTGCGTATGAGAACTTTATGCACTTGAACTACCCGGGGATCGTGAATCAAATTGTTGAAAAGCATGTATCGTGCACGTGAAGAAGTGCGTTTTGGTATAAAGTTTTAAGATTTCGCCAATTTCACTGATTTTTATTTTTACAGTACCGATTAACAGTATGGATTACTTTGCAAAAGTTAGTTGAGAACAGTTGCCTGAAGTAAGTGGCTTATATTTAAACTAGTTATACTAAACTTTTGATGGATGTATATAACTGCAGAAAGCAATTTTGACTCTTATATGAACACAGGTAAACCTGCAAAAATGCTGTACAAAAGGTGCCAGAAGAACGCGGACTGTTCACCCAGTAAACTTCAGTGCTTCGGGGGTGAATGCAAGTGCCCTTTGGGATTAAGTTTCAATCCTGCTACTAACACGTGTGTTAGACGTAAGTCAACACTGGTCTTTTTTAACATCTCATTGTCACAAGGTTGTGTTGCTTTTTTGTTTTTTGTTTGTTTGGTTGGTTGGATGGTTGGTTAGTTGGTTGGTTGGGTTTTGTTTGGTTGGTTGGTTGGTTGGTTGGGTTTTTTCCTTTGTTTTGGGTTTTTTGTTGTTGTTGTTGGGTTTACCGATCTGATTAGGTAAATATAAATTCTTAAAACAAAATTGGAATGTAAACAAACAATCGGTTTTTAAAAGCTTATCTTTATTTAAGTAAATCTCTACTATTTAGAATAAATATAGCCTCTGATCTTGGAGCAACTATGTTGTTTTTTCTAGGTCCGATTGCCATTTTCTCCAGCACGGTGGCCGTTTTCTCTAATTTGTTTCGGTTCGTTTTCGATCGGGTCTGTTTTCTCGATATCCCTGTCTCTTTATCAACCTGACAAATAGTCATTTATACATTATACATTATACATACTTATTTGCATTAGAAACAATGTGATATGAACTTTTTTCATGAACCCATAAACTAAGTCCGATATCTTCAGATCAGTCCATCAATTTATTATTGAAGTAAGACGTTTTAACTGATCAAATCATACAGTGCTACCTCTAATTCGCACAGCTATATTACCAGTGATTCCGACTTTAAATACCTCAGATTTATACAACTATCATGATTTAATCTTCTGACTACATGTCATAGCATCATTTTTCATTAGATATCATTGTTCTCGTCATGATACTGTTTCATGCACCTGTGTAAATATATATATATATATATCGGACTAATGTTGCTCGCTAATAATCTACACTACCCATCAAAAGTTCGGACTCGCTTAAAGCACTCTTCATATGTGTATATTACATACATACATGCACGCACGCACACACACACACACATACACACACACACACGCATACATACATACATACATTTATACATACATACATACATACATACATACATACATACATACATACATACATACATACATACATACATACATACATACATACATACATACATACATACATACATACATACATACATACATACATACATACATACATTATGTCTGTGTCTATGTGTGTGTGTGTGTGTGTGTGTGTGTGTGGCTACATTGAAAATGAATTTCTCCACTATCTTAGGGAAACCAGCTGTAAACCTTAGCAGATGTATTATGTCAGGATAATGCACAACGCTGCTGTAAAGCAAGTGAACAGCTGGTTTTGGTGTAAACTTTTGTCAAGAATTCGCCAATTTTCAAGGTTCAATTTTTTACAAATTTGTTTTACAATACGTCAGTTCATGTGCAAACACTACCTTTAAACAGTATGGATGGTTTAGCGAAATCTGTCAAAGGCCATTCATTCCTTCTTGCTTCGTCAAGACAGCTCTGATTTATACTTCTCAAAAAAGAAAATTGTTATCTATTTATACACTTATGGTTCAGTAGTACAGGACAGTCATGAAGAAAACATGAATGGACATTAACGGTCCAATGCTGCAAGAAACTGTGCTTACAAATGACAGGTGTTCCAAGGTCAAGGTCCCAATGCAGTCATTTTCTTGTGTGGCCACCATTAGCATCAATGGTTCCTTGGCATCGGCGTCCCATAGACTGGACCAGATTCCGGATGAAGTGTCTGGGAATGAGTTGGTGCTCTTCCGTCCAGGCCACAAACAGGGCAGGTAACATCTGTGGCTGAGGGTCACGCTGTCGCACACGACGATCCAATCCGTCCAAAAATGTTCAGTAGGGTTAAGATCCGGTGATCGTGAGGGCCAATCAAGAACCTGAACGTTGTTCTGGGCAAGGAAGTCTCTGGTTATTTTTGCTGCATGCGGCCGAGCGTTATCACGCTGAAAAATGACGTTCTACCGGTTTATGAAAGGAAGGGACACGAGGCCTGATGATTTCCTAAAGTCGAGCTGCCAAATTGTCCTAGAGCTGAATGACATCTGTGCTGCCACTGTATGAGACTTCAGCCCAATCCATGACACTGTCACCACCAAATCTGTCCTCTTCCGGTACAAGGTTTACGTTACGACGTGCTCTTCCGTCGGGATGTCGCAGCATGTAACGTGACTCATCGCTGAAGATAACAGTTCTCCACCTTTGCAATGGCCATGGAAGATGTTGGCGACACCACTGCCTGCGTTGTTGGCGATGTTGACGTGTAAGGACAGGTCCTCACAAGGTCTTCTGGAACGAATACCAGCCCCACGTAAGCGGTTCCTCGCTGATCAAAAATTGTTCTGAGTCCTGGCACTACCGATGTTGTGGAGGATGCTCTGGTGAACCAGCAAATGTCGAGCGGGCGTGGTCACACGGGGTCGACCTGACCTGGGCCGTCAACGTGTTGGCCCTTGCTGCTGGTAGCGATGCCAAAGTCTTGCTATGGTACTCCACAACCTCCAAATGACCAATTGCATTGTTGAGCTGAGCCAGAGTAAGTCTAGGCATGACTTTAACACCAAATTTGAGATCGTTAACTGTCGCAAGACCCGACTTTTATTGGAATTGATGCATAGAATGGCCATGCAAAAGAAAACGCATGAATTTGTTCACGTTCACAATTTATTGTATTTATTGAGGTATGTTTTGGCGAGTTGCCCTCAATGACAATAGATTCAAATGCGGAAATATTCGCAGACAGCGTTTGCCATAGATATACTGATTACATAGACACCAGTGATTCAAATTCGAAAAGTTACATGGAAAAACACTACCTTTTTTATTATTATTTTATTTTAATGTTATATTCTAATTTGTTTTTTGAGTCGTTATATCATGGTGTGAAAGATAGTGTTCGTTCTATATGTTATATGTGCTAATGATTACTATTTCTCTATTTCAAGGCTGTGAGGTGTATGGAACACGAATGATGAACTACAGAGGGTACAGAGTGACGGCACGTACCACCACGACATTCTACGGCGTTGCTAAGCGGTCCTGTACCAGAAAATGCATTAGAATTGACATGTTTACATGCATCAGTTACCAGTACCAGTCCGTAATGCGTAGGTGTCAGTTCTACGCAACATCCTGGATTGATATCCCCGAAAGCAAACGCGGCAAGAACTCCACAATATGGGTCTATGCAACGAGAAACTGTGCTTAAAAAGCCGTCAGAGGTACGGGTACGGCCACAAGCTCATTTCCTACATAGAAAATCTTTTTGAATCAGATTCCCATGCGCTTACTTGAGTATGCTGTTACGAGAGTGTGATTTCTGCAATTTGCATTATCACTGATTACGTGACATTCATCACTTGGTTACAGTGTTTAGAGTTTTGTGTGTGAATTGCGGTTTTACCTTCACATCATATATGTTCAATGGCAATAGTACCTTTAGCGGCAGACCTTCTTGATAGCTCTCCAGTTACCTGCCCTTGGCAATCTATTGTTTACTTCCTGTTCGCGGGCACCCGTGTCGAGCCACCTCCTCGTGGTGGGTGCTAGTAAAGCTAAGAGCTCGCCGACATCCCCGTTGGGATATTTGGTCCACCAACCCCTTTGCCGTGGGTTGCGGCCCTGTGCGGGATCCTGGTGGTTGAGGGCAATAGGGGCTTGCAAACGTGCTCCTGTTGCTCAATACACCACTTTGGCCCTGACTTCGCCTAGACGGGTGGTCGAATGGGCCCGGTTCGACCAATCGGCTGGTCATGCCAAGCCCTGTGCATGGCGTATATATATCATTGCACAAATTTTATTTGGATTTTTCCTTTCATTGAGCTTTTCTGATTATACAATGCATTTTTGAAGTTCTGAACTTTTGCCTAGAGTCTTATGCCCAGAAGGCGGTGGCTCATGGGCCAATCTGGTAGATTAATTATTTCTAATTCTTCTGCTGGAGTATATCATCCGGGTATCCTTGGTGCTGCAAGCTGGATGCCAGCTTGCTTTAGCATTGTCCTTGTGATTCTCCGTGGTGGGTGGGGAGCTCGGATGACGAACCATATTACACTAACCATGGCTTATGAAACTCCAACAAAAAAACAAAACGTCCACTTGATATTGACCCTGTTGATACTGACCATAGACCGTCTATATCGATTGAGTATTGGCCACGTTTCATTGTGATTGAGACTCCTGACAAGACACCTTTAAAGTTGAACCCCTTTGCTGTATCCAAAGGTATTCAAGGCATTGCTGGGGATGTGAAGAACATCAGACGCTTACGTTCGGGTGCCCTACTAGTCGAGTGCGGGAAAAAGCAGCAAGCAACAAATCTGATGAATATTAAATCTTTCGTGGGCATTCACGTCACAGTTTCTGCACACAAAACCTTGAATACAAGTAAAGGTATCGTGAGAGATCGAGATCGATTGTTTGATGACATGTCGGAAATTGATATAGGATCTGAAATGAAGGATCAAGGTGTACTATATGTCAAGCGCTTTTCAACTCGCAGAAACAACTAAACCATCAAAACAAATACATATCTGTTCACTTTCTCATGTCCAAATGCTCCGAAATCAGTGAAGGCAGGCTACTGCAACATACAAGTTGATACCTACATCCCCAACCCGCTCAGGTGTTTTAAATGCCAGAAATATGGACACGGTGTAAATACTTGCACATTGTCTGTTGTGTGTGCCCACTGTGGTGAGAAAACGCACACAACAAAAGATTGTGACAGTGGTTATAAAAAATGCACCAATTGCTCAGGCGACCATTCCTCATTTTCTAAGCAATGTCATATTTGGAAAGAGCAAATGGAGATCAATAAAATCAAATTTACTCAAAATATCTCTTTTTCCGAGGTCAAAAAGAGATCTGATCTTCCAGACAGTTATGCTTGAGTAGCAAAAACATCATCGGGATCTAACTCCAAAACAACATCAACCACAGGCTGCCAAACTACCTTGACTTGGGTAAATTGCGATTCTCCACAGCTTTTGTACCCAGCTATATCATAACAGACTGAGGAATCACTTCCTAGTACCCCAAAGTCTTCTTCTGATCACAAATCATCATCTCAGTCACATTCGAAGTCTCAATCGACATCTGATAGTCAACAAACGGTGAAAAGTAAACCGAAGCCAAAGCCTGATGCTTCAAAACAACAACGTGGTAGAGCTCCTAAAGGGACCAAAATTCAGTTGTTCAATAAATATGGGTCTCTTGAAGACATGGACGTTTCTGAAAACGTCCATTCTAGGGCACATAGCTTGTCGCCCTCCAAAAGAGTGCGGGGTAGATCCCCAATAAATCCCCATAAAAGATAGTTTATTCCAATAATTTTCTACAGTGGAACTGCAGAGGATTGAGGACTAATTTACATGAATTACAGCTATTAGTCCAAGATTTTACACCTTCAGCGTTATGTCTCCAAGAGACATATTTAAAACAAACAGATACATTTGACCTTCGTCAATTTAATAAATATCATTGTTTTTCACCTCCGGGTGATAGGGCCACTGGCGGATCATCCATTCTAGTCAGACAAAACGTTATTCAAAGCCCTATTTCACTTAATACTAATATGCAGGCTGTTGCAGTGAGAATTAATTTACATGTAGCATTTACGCTATGCTCTCTTTATATTTCGCCGTCTTTGACGTTTGCCAAAACTGATCTTCAAGCTCTATATGACCAACTCCCGAAGACCTGTATTATAATGGGAGATTTAAATGGGCACAACCCACTCTGGGGTAGTGTAACTACAAACACTAAAGGTAAATTGTTGGAGGACTTGTGTTTTGACAATGATTTATGTATTTATAAAGATGGTTCCAACACATATTTACATCCTGGTACAGGGACCTATTCTGCTCTTGACTTGTCATAGACAAATTCAGAACTACTAAATGAATTTGAATGGTCAGTCCACGATGACCTCTGTGGAAGTGACCATTTTCCTACGGTATTGAAAGCTGTAACTCCATCCGATGTTCCTCCATCATCAAGGTGAAATTTTAAAAAGACTAACTGGGCTTTGTATGAAACATTGTGTGCTGAAAAGCCTAAACCTGAACGTTTTATTGACGTACCTGATGCTATTAAATGCTTTTCTGATGAAATGAATTCCATAGCTGATGAGTCTATACCAATTTCCTCTGCAGTTCCACACATAAGAAAACCATGGTTCAACGATGAGTGCAAACAAGCTAGGAAGGCAAGGAAAAAAGCAGAACATTATTTCCGTCGCCATCCTATGGTGCATAATTTAAATAAATTTAAAATTTTAAAGGCTAAAGCGCGGCGTACTTTTAAACAGAACAAACGCCAATCTTGGCAAAATTATGTATCCAAAATAAATTCTCGGACACCTATGTCCAAGGTATGGAATATGATCCAGAAAATTAAAGGTAAAGGTACTAAATTTACTGTCCATCTTCTTAAACATGGAGATAAAGTACTTACCGATAAATCAGATATCGCAAATACACTGGGTGAAACCCTTGCTAAACACTCTTCCTCTTCTAATTATTTACCTAAATTCTAGCAGTATTTACCTAAATTCTAGCAGTATCAAAAACAACAAGAAAAGAAAACTATTAATTTCAACTCAGATAATGGGGAAGATTATAGTGAAACGTTTTCTATACATGAGCTCCATACTGCTCTTGATCAAGCTCATGATACTGCTACAGGAGCTGATAACATACATTATCAACTCCTGAAGCACTTACCAGAATCCTGCCTTGAAACTCTCCTAAATATTGTTGATGATATTTGAACATCGGGTAACTTTCCTCCATCATGGCGTGACGCCATAGTAGTACCCATACCTAAACCTGGACGTGATCATACCGATCCATCCAATTATCGGCCGATTTCGTTAACTAGCTGTGTTTGCAAGACCATGCAACGCATGATAAATAATCGACTTGTTTGGTACTTGGAAACAAATAACCTTCTAACTGATATACAGTGTGGTTTCCGTAAAAACAGAAGTACTGTCGATCACTTAGTGCGTTTAGAATCATTTGTTAAAAATGCACTAATTGATAAACAACATGCTGTGTCTATCTTTTTTGATCTCGAAAAAGCATATGACACAACCTGGAAATATGGTATTTTAAGAGACTTTCATGACTTCGGGTTGCGAGGTCGTTTACCTCAATTTATAGCCAACTTTTTAAATAACAGACAGTTTCAAGTTCGAGTGGGTTCTACCCTGTCTGATCAATACAATCAGGACCAGGGTGTTCCACAAGGCAGTATTTTCTCTGTCACACTTTTTAGCATCAAGATAAATAGTTTATCAAAAGTTTTAAACGATTCAATTGATGGATCGTTATTTGTAGATGATTTTAATATTTCTTGTGGGAAAAATATGCATACTATTGAACGGAGCTTTGTTTAAACAAAATTAATAAATGATGTCTTGAAAACGGCTTTAAATTTTCTAAATCCAAAACTAATTGTATACATTTTTGCGGAAAATATAAGCCACATAAGGACCCTGAACTATCTCTAGATGTCACTCCCATGAAAAGTTGTAAAGGAGGCCAAGTTCTTGGGCCTAATCTTTGACTCACATTTAACATTTCTGCCTCATATTAAGTCGCTTAAAACTAAATGCCTGAAGGCTCTTGACTTGTTGAAAGTTGTTTCCAACTCAAAGTGGGGAGGGGATCAAGCAACCCTCTTACACCTATATCGATCACTGGTCCGTTCGAAACTCGATTATGGCTGCATCGTATATGGTGGAGCCTGCAAAAGCAACCTTAAACTTCTTGATTCTATCCACCATCAAGGTCTAAGACTTTGTCTTGGGTTTTTCAGAACTTCACCTATTGATAGTCTCTACGTTGAGGCCGATGAACCATCTCTTACTCAACGTCGTATGAAATTGTCTCTACAATACATTACTAAATTATATTCTAACGAATCTAACCCTGCCTATAACTGTGTGTTCAATCCGCTTTATAAGGATGTGTATAACAAAAAGTCTTCTCTTGTTCCACCTCCGGGGCACAGAATTAAACCATTTATTTCTTCTGCCGGCATTGAGCCGGAAAGTATATCGCCTTCCCTTCTTCTCTCTTCTCCTCCTTGGCAATTGGTTAGGCCACAAGTTGACCTAACATTAACATCATTTAAATAATCAGAAACAAATGACTTACAATATAAACAAGAATATCATCAATTAAAACATCAATATATCAATTACAAACCCTTATTTACAGATGGATCCAAGGACGGTGCCGCAGTGGCTTGTGCCACTGTCATTGGATCCAGAACAATATCGTCTAGATTACCAGATAATAGTTCTATTTTTAGAGCAGAAGCTAACGCCATATTAACAGCTCTTAAATATATCCAAAGACACCCTAAACGTAAACAATATAAAATCTATTCCGACTCTCTTTCTTGCTTTCAGGCTATTAAAAATATTTCTTGTAAACATCCACTTTTAATTGAAATTATAGAATTGTATAATGAACTTGCAACTGGCCAATACGACATCGTCTTTTGTTGGATACCCAGCCACGTGGGCATTTCTGGTAACGCAATGGCAGATCTTGCTGCCAAGGCATCAATCAACAAATCTGTGACACCACTTCTTAGTCCATACACTGATTATAAAGCTATCATTGGATCTTATATCCGTGATCTGATGCAGAAGAAGTGGGACACCCAAGTGAGTATCAATAAATTACATGAGACAAAACCTTACATTGGTTATACCCACTTGGGTTGTCAGTCCAGATCTGAAGAGGTTATTTTACGACGATGTCGTAAAGGACACACTAGATATACTCATTCATACCTGTTAAAAGGTGAGGATCCTCCGTTTTGTATCCCTTGTGATGAGAGAGTCACGGTCAAGCATATTCTGCTTGACCGTGTTGAATTCACCATCACAAGGGATATGTATTTTACAGTTAAAACAATGAAGGATCTTTTTAGCAGCGTTAGTTTTCATTTAATTATTGATTTTTTAAAAGAAATTGATTTTTTATTGAATTGTGAGCAATATGTTTCTGTAAAAAGATGTATTTTAATAATTGGTAGTTTGGATTAGTTACTAGAATTGTTAGTGGCTGTACCCTCAAAGGGGCTTAAAGTAATGTAAAATTATTGTCCTCCTGAGAGGGTACGTAAGTCCAAAAACATACATAGTAAATTTAAGTCTACCAGGGTTTTTAATCATAGTATTCGTGTTGTTTTAATTTTGGCTAGCATATTGTACACTCGCCAACGGCTGAAGGGATGGTGTAAATCCATCTAGGGTCCATGTAGGTAGCAAAGGTACTGTAAGTCCCCATGGTCCCTAGTATGGTAGTCTGCCTTCAGTTGTTGGCGATCTATAGCCTGATGTTATAGTGTATTGTCCAAATGGTAATGCTGTTTTTAACTTTCCATGCTAGTTTTAATTCCATTTGTGATATTCTAGCTGTTTTACTGTCCTTCGTTGACAGGTTTTATAGTAGACATATAATTGATTTTGATATTAGTTGTTCTCGTCACGATATGGCTGAGATATTGCCGATGTGACGTAAAATATTAACTCACTCACTCACTCCTGTTCGCGAATGTTCGGATTAAATGGCTTTGTTCGAATGTTCCGACACTGTGTCAATATATATGAAGGCTGGTTGTTGTGTTGACGCACACACACGGACTTAAACTCGGAAATACTGGAGTTGTGTGCCTTTGCCTGTCGTCGACTGTCAACAACATCCGACCTACACCCTACAGGATCCGGCCTGGATGCTCTGCGTAAACAAGCTTCATTTAGAATTTCTGCTCTCGCTGTAAAATGCCTAAATTCTGGTGATTTAATATTTGCCGTGCGTGACCTGTTACCTTAGCCTTGTGACTCAATTGCATTGTACTAGAACGATCGAGTGAGTTTAACGTCACATCAGCAAAATCTCAGCCATATTGTGACGATAGCAAAACATTTTAAAGAGTACAAAATGTCGACGATGGACAGTTAAACAACTAGAATATCACAGAACATAAAACTTGCATGATAAACTGAAACAGTATTATTAAATAAGACAAGACAATGTAAAACACGGGCTATATATCACCAACAACTGAAGGTATATCACCATACTATGATCCATGGGGACTTACATTACTTTTGCTGCCTGCATGGAAACTAGCTGGGAGGACAATAATCTTATGGTACTTCAGCCTCCCTTAAGGATACCGTCACGAACAATCTGAGGTATATACACTTCCTATCATAAAATATTTATCTATGTACAAATCAGTCGATAAATGGTGGGGTTTTTTTTCAAAAATGCAATAATTATATGAGAACCTATATTATTAAAAAGATCCTTCGTAGTTCGTGAGTGAAAATGCTTATCCCTCGTGATGGAATATTCAAAACAATCAAGCAGAACATACTTCTTTCATCACAAGGGATACAAAACGGAGGACCTTGGCCTTTCAATAAATATTCATAAATATTCATTTTGTGTGGAAAAGTACAACATCGTCGCATAATGACCTCTACAAATCTGGACTGACAGCCCAAGTAGGTGTTATCGCATCTAATTTATTAATGCCTACCCGGGTGTTCCACTTCTTTTGTATCAGGTCAGGGAAGTTCTAATGCTTGCTTTGTAATCAGAGTATGGGATAAGAAGTGGTGTCATAATTTTCTTGAGCGCAAAATCAATCAGTCATTCCCAGAACTACCAACATGGCTGGGTAACCAACAAAAGACGATGCATTGGCTAGTTGCAAGATCATTACAAATTTCTCTAAATTGTTTACATGGTTGTTTATGTTTAGGATGTTTCTGAATATACCTCAGTGCTGTCCTTTTTGTTTGTTTGTTTTGTTTTTTGTTGTTGTTTTTGTTTGGTTTTTTTGGGGGGGTGTTTTGTTTTTGTTTTTTGTTGTTTTTTTTGGTTTTTTTTTGTTTCTTTTGTTGTTGTTTTTGTGTGTTTTTTTTTTGCTTCAGCTGTGAAAATGGAGCTGTTATCCGATATTATTAAAAGGTATTTTTCTGGATCTAATCATAATGGCACAAGCTACTGCGCCACCCTCCTTGGACCCATCTGTAAATAAAGATTTGTAATTGTTATATGTACTTTTTATTTGATTATATTCTTGTTTATATAATTGTTATTCGTTAGTTCCTGATTTTTAAATGTACTTAATGTTAGGTCAACTTGTGGTCTAACTTGTTACACCTACTTGGGTTGTCAGTCCAGATTTGAAGAGGTCATTATGCGAAAGTGTCGCATTGACCATACTAGATAATATGCTCATGAATATTTATTTATGAGAAGATTCTCCGTTTTGTATCCCTTGTGATGAAAGAATCACAGTCAAGCATGTCCTGCTTGACTGTGTTGAATATTCCATTACAAGGGATAAATAATTTCACTCACGAACTACGAAGGATCTTTGTAACAATAAATCGTTCTCATTCAGTTATTGCGTTTGAAAATGATTTGGATAAATGGATAAATATTTTATTATAGGAAGGTTGAAATAGTAAAATTATTGTCCTCCGGAGGGGTACGTAAGTCCACAAACATTCAAAGTAAATCAACACTTTCCACATTTTTAATTTTTTTTTAGAACACCTGTCTTTTTAATGAGTGGCTAGATTTCCTAAATTGCTAACAGTTGAAGGGATGATGCAAATCCAGCTAGGGTCCATACAGGGGGCAAATCTATTATAGGTCCCCATCGTCCCTAATATGGTGATCTATATTCAGTGTTTGGTGATGTATAGCCCGTATTTTATATTATATATTTATATGTTTTCCAAATAGTGCTACTAGTCTTAACTGTCCACACTAGTTTCAATTATATCTGTGATATTCTAGTTGTTTTACTGTGATTTGACGACAAGTCTTTTTATAATGTAAAGATATTTCTTTTCAATATCAAACACGTTTTCGTCACGATATGGCTGAAATATTGCCGATGTGGCGTTAACTATTAACTCACTCACTCACTATTCCAAAAGCTTACCTTTGGAAGGTTGTACCACCCCAGAGTGGGTTGTGGCCATTTAAATCTCCCATTATAATACAAGATTATTTCGGGGGATTTTAAAGTTCAGTCTCCAAAAGCTAAAATACACATAGAACATAATGGTAGCTTAACATGCAAAGTGAGTCGGACGGCAACTACTTAAAGATTACAAATAAGTGTAATTGGGCTATGGATAACATTCATTTTGGCTAGGATTGAAGATCCTTGGTGGCTCTTTCACCCTAAGGTGAGAAATAATGATAAGCACTGAAATGCCGTTGGTCAAAAGGATCTGTGTGCTTTAAATAAGTTGCCTGCAGACAGAATGCTGAACTAATAACAGTAATTCCACTAGTAACTAGTAACTGCGATTCCACTGTACTATATTGTGGGAATAAATTATGTTTTCGGGGGATTTATTGGTGACCCATCCCGCACTTTTTTGGTGGGCGACAATCTATGTACCCTGCAATGGACATTTGCGGGCACGTCCATGTCCTCAAGTGATCCATATTTGTTGTAAAGTTTCATTTTATTCGCGGACCATTGGGGGCTCTGCCACTATGTTTGGTTGAAGAATCGGGAAAAGGTTTACTTTTGTCTTTAGTACTTTGTTGTACGTCACACACCAATTGGGACCTTGTGGTAGACTGAGAAGACGTATCATGATCACGATTTGGCTCTGGTTCTTCTTGAGACGTGCCAGGAAGCAGCTCGGCGGATTGGGTAGATACTGCAGGTGCACAAATCCCAAGACCCAGATGATGTCTTCTTTTTTGAAGCATACGTTTCTGTCAGTTCTTTCAATCTCTGGACACCCTGTTTTGCTTCAGAAAAAAACTATTTGTTTTTCTACATCTGCTGTTTCCAAATCGGACATTCGTTTGAGAAAGACGAATGGTCTCCTGGACAATTAATACAGTTCTTATTACTACTGTCACAATCTTCTGCTGTGTGTATCTTCTCACCACAGTGAACACACACAACAGACACTGTGCAAATATTTACCACGTGCCCATACGTTTGGCACTTGAAACACGTCAGTGGATTCGGAATACGCGTTTCCACTTTGACGTTATAGTAACTAGACTTTATTTAGGAGTAGTTGGAGTGGAGTAAGAAAACAAATAGGTGTTTGTTCTTTTTTATCCCATCGTGTTTCCGGTTAGTGAAACGTTTTATGTATAGCAGACCTCGCTCCTTCATATCTGAGGCAATTATCAATTTCCAGCATATCAGGAAAAAGGTGGCCGTGGTCTCTCACTATACCTTACAGGTGTTAAGCGTTCGGTGGGCAGAGACTGATACAGTGAACGCTGACAAAGGATTTAGCTGACAGGGGGTTAGTTGTATGTTGTCTCTTACTACATTCCCCAAACGTTTAACATTTGTAACATACTCTGTTATGCCTCGTATGCCTTTTGAAACCGTTACGGCAAAAGGGTTCAGCTTTAAACGAGTCTTGTCAACTGTCTCAAGAACTATAAAACGTGGCCAGTAGTCAGTAGGTGTGGACGGTCTTTGGTCATTAATATCAGGATCTGTGTAGAGAGGACGTGGGTTTTTTTGCTGGGAATAGGGGATTCAGAAGTCATGGTTAGTGTTTAATGATTCATCATCCCAGCTGCCTACCCACCACATCACAAGTATCACAAGGACAATGCTAAAAACAAGTTGGTCTCCGACCTGCAGCACCAAGGATACTCGGGTGGTATACTCCAGTAGAAGAATTATAGATAATTATAGATAATTATAGTTAATTATAGATAATTAATCCTCCAGATTGGCCCAGTGAGCTACTGCCTTCTGGGCATAAAACTCTACATAAACTCAGAACAACATATTTCAAAACCAAAAAAGGTTTTATAGGAACAATAGAATTAAATGATAAATATATTTATAATGATCCATGTACGGGACTTAGCATGACCAGCCGATTGGTGAAATCAGGGCCAAAGTGGTGTGTTAGGCAACAGGAACACAGTTCCAGACTCATGTTTCCCTCAACCTCCAGGACACCTTCCTCCACCGACGCAAGGACACAACCGGCGGCAAACGGGTTGGTGGACCAAATATTCCCCCGGGTCCACAACAGGGGTGTTGGCGAGCTCTTAGCGTTACCCAGCACCCACCACGAGGAGATGGCTCGCCACGGGTGCCACATTGTACTAGAAATCTGTATTGTGATTTGTTGTAACTTAATCATTGTTAGCACAATATATTATTCAATATTGTAGACTTGTCTGTGTTATATTTTGCTTGTTCAAAGGGAATCTCTTATACCTTTTGTCAGGGCAACCGTAACAACGTGTGGACGTGTGTGCCTTCACCACAACAAGGAAAATATGTAAATCATCACAGAAGAGCAGCCCATCACTGAATCTTGTATAATCCTTGACAACCTATACATTCACATGCTGAATAATGTAACATACAAAATGCTGCCTTGATTGTAACTGGCGTCATCTGACAGGGAAGAACAAACGCTTACTTCAGAGAGTAAAAATTGTACATCGTGTTGGCAACATTGCAATGAAAACAAGTTGAATAATATTAAACGCCTGTCTACAAAGGACAGCGAATCACACTTGAGTATCACTCTTTAGGTATAAAACAAATCAATGCTTTATGAAGAATATACTCAAGGTAAAAGTTAATGTGACTGACTTCAAGTGAGATGTGTTTCCTAATGGCACATTTTAAACTTTTCTGGCGGACACATGCTAATGAGGTCACAGTGAGTGGTATAACTGACGCAGTCAATAACGTGTATGTCCGCCATGATCATGGAGGTATACTTGACGTCTTTGCCTGATGAAGGAAAACAAGACTGTGTAGAGACCACTGCTGGAGTTCGTAGTGAAGGTACCGTCAGTCCCCATGGTCCTTAGTATGATGATCTATCTTCAGTTGTTGGCGATATGTAGCCTCATTTATATTGCACAGTCCTCTCGAGTTAAACTGTTTTAAATCTAATTCCTAGTTTTACATGCCTGTCTGTGATCATGTAGTTGTTTTACCGTCCTTGTTGACAGATATTTACCATTTATCATTCACTGTTGTGTATAAAATTGATTGGCCTCGTCATGATATGGCTGAGGTACTGCCCATATGACAATAAATAAACTCTAAGCGTTACTAGGGGATTTGGTGAATGTCCAAATGTCCATTTCGTCGCCGACGTGTTTGTCAAGAAAGGTAAAGCTCCGGGTTATAGTAGCATCAATATTTCTATCGACAGGTAAATAATTTCGAAAGGACTTAGCAATATCCCAGCTATATGGCGGCGGTCTGTAAATAATCGAGTCTAGACCAGACAATCCAGCGATCAACAACATGAGCATCGATCTGCACAATTGGGAACCGATGAGATGCGTCAACAAAGTTCAGTTAGCCTGACCACCCGATCCCTTTATTCGCCTCTTACGAGAGGTCATAGTCGCCTTTTATGGTAAGCATGTGTTGCTGAAGGCCTATACTACTCCGGACCTTTTCACGGCTCTTCGCTGTCTGGAGAAATAGGATAGACATTATTTATCCGTTGCTCCACCACTAACCTCTGTGTCAACTGCTGACAGAGATGTGGATTAGGGTCCCTGGATTTGTTTTGATTTGTTACCTGTGTTTACTATTTATTCATTTGTTCTTCAATAGTTCCTACAGTGAGTGAGTGGGAGGGACGCAGTGTTGTCAACGTGATCGTGGCTGGTTTGCTGGCTCAAGACTCGATTATTAGCACACAACTCTCTATATTGCAGCATATATAGCAGTTAACTGGTACCCGATAGAACGAAATGCTGATGTTGATGCACCACCCACTAGCGACAGAACGACTTAACCATTATTTTTATTATTATTTTCACTGACTGAGCGCAAGGTCACAGCGCAGGCCGCGACATGATGTCCGTGTTGTGACCCTGCCTGTCTGAAATAATACTGGGGTAGTCGGTTCGTTGTTGGTACACTACGTCTAAATCGGGTTTCCATGTTAAACTGCTTCCGGGTAACACCTAACTAATACCCTTCCAGCAGTGTAACGACATTGACAAAATCATTGAAGTTCTGTCTAACAAATTTAACATGTAGCATGTTGTCATACTTTGCTTTTATCATCAAGTATAGCTTGCAAGGGACCACAAGGAGTGTCTAGGGACCAGAAGGAGTGTGTAGGGACCATAAGGAACGTCTAAGGACCATAAGGACTGACTGCCATAAATTCGTGGATGGGAGAGGACCGAGATCGGTGAGCTCAGTTAGCAGACTTCATCCATGTCACATCGATCTGGCATTATGTGGCCAAAACATATCCCTGGAGTCACAGTGTTTCATCATATCGTAAGTGCTATCAGTATCTAAATTAGGGACGCTTTTCCTGGATGGGGCGGTGGGGTAGCCTAGTGGTTAAAGCGTTCGCTCGTCACGCCGAAGACCCGAGTTCGATTCCCCACGTGGGTACAATGTGTAAGGCCCATTTTCTGGTGTCCCCCGCCGTGATATAGCTGGAATATTGCTAAAAGCGGCGTAAAACCAAACTCCCTCCCTCCCTCCCTTTTCCTGGATAGGCATATAGACACTGACAAAATCGCCATCAATATTACGATTCTGAAAAACGTAACATGCCCTGTTGTGTCATACTTTGCTTTCACGATAAAGTATGACATGCTTCGTCAGGGGACCATAAAGAGTGTATACATTCGTGCAAGCCTACAGACTGAAAGTCTAGAAGTCGATGACATCCGACCACCAGAACCTACTGCCATATATTCATGACTGAGAGAGGATCGATAGCGGTGAGCTCAGTTATCAGACATGATCCTCTCTTCCTTCTATCAGTAACTGACACATACATATATCAGCAAATATACATGTAAAACATTTAAAATTGTAAAGAGCAGCAAGTCCATTATAGCATTATAAGTAAACACGGTGTAGGTGTCCCAAATGTCAGACAAACATATAAAGTAGATGTAAGTGCTTTGTTAATTTCCCAGACTCATTCCAAGTAGAGACTTCCCAGTCATCTCACAAGGTTAACTGTAATCGACTAATGTATTGCACACAATCAGTTACATACAGTTTGTCGTGCAGCACCAGCAGAATAGCTTCTTGTCTCATGATAATTTCTTGTTTGCATGTCACATCTATCTGGCATTCTGTGGCCAAGAGTCATCCCTGGAGGCTTTGTCTGTCGTTATGCAATAAAAACTATCAGTCTCTATAATTAGGGACGGTTTTCCTGGATAGGTTAAGATGCCAAGACGTGGGACATTCAGGCTGGAGTTCAACAGCAGTTTTATCTCAGTTGCATACATCGCTTTAGACCAAAGTTATGCCTGTCGTAATGGTCATGGTATCTTGGAATTTTGTTTAATCATCGGATGTTTGGCTCTGTTGTATATTTGTATCCCTCATCAACAATTCGTTGTTCCATCGGATGGTGAATACATGTATTCTCTGAAGCACTGACGTTGTGCACCACTGGCAAAACAATCGCTAGTTGATGCGTGATGCCTGATATTGATCTTGTATGATTTTCTACCCAGCGGGAAATATAACTTGTCTGATAATGTTAAAAACTGAAAATCCGATTTCATATTTTATGAATCGTAAAAACAATTGCTATGGCCACTACTTTCATGCATAGCAATATATGTCTACAGAAGGTAATGTGAATCTAAGTGAAGTCAACACTTAACATCCATGAAATTCCAATCCTAAATTGCCTGTAATAGTTAAGATCGAGCTAACGCTGTGACCACTACGCTACCCCACCGCCCCAAATCCAGTTTAGAATTGATCTTCATCAAGCCATGCTCGTCGTAAGAGGCAACTAACGGGATCTGGTGGTCACATGTCATCGTGTCGACATCCCTATTGAAACAGTTTGTTGACATTTAGACTAAACACTGAAAACATTTAATATTGACAACAGCAAACATCTTTTAACGTGACAATGAGAACAATCTCAACAGGTGTTAAATAACAAAAGTGATATTTTGTCTCGGAGTAGAAGGTAATTATCGTAAAAATGGACAACCTTCTGTTTACATGTTAAGATCCAATGTTATTGTGTTTAGCCTAAAGAAGAGTGTGTTAATCGAGACATGAGGACAAGAGGAAAGTTTCAAATCACATCAAGGGCAGATCGCAGGTAAAACCGTATTTAATCCATAAAATAGACCCATATATCAACCGGATTTGAAAACTGCTGTCTCAGCAAATGAAAATCATAACATCCAAGCAAGCACGTCCAAGAATGCTTAAATGGAGCAATGTGACTTTTTTGCAAATATTAAGTAGTTTGTTAGTACGGGAGTGACAGAGTTAGTCCCTGTGTGATTATGGCATAACCTACAGAAATGCTTTATCGACCCTGGTTTTTCCTTATTGGAAATGTCATGTCGACTTATTTCAGTGTCATAGAATGACATTTAATTAACTAAGAAACGTGATGTACATTTAGCATTTTTATTCAAACTAATCCCATATAGAATAGTTACATTGCCTGGATGAGGAAAACTAGAGATGGTCGGCTTGTTGCCAGTATGCCGTGTCTCTACCCCACCGTAAAACTGTGGCGAGGTATCACAATCGTTGCCCTGAGAGAACAGCATGTTTTTAATTCCATGTGGACATCTCTTTGCATGCCGTCCAGCAGTACAGCATCATCAAAATCAAAATCAACACTGAAAGTCTATGAAGACGGTTCAACTGTTTTAGAGGCATTTTAGAAGTTGCTGAGCTGAAGGTGACGGAACAAATTTTATGGATGATCAACTTCTTTATTTTCACAATAGCGACGTTTCGGTATGGATTCGTATACCGTTTCCAAGCATATGGGAGGAGAAGGTGTAACAGTTTATATATAGGTACATGAGATGTTGCTGAGGAGATTGACAATAACAACAACATAATTGAGGAGATGAGAACATCAAAGGATATAACTTGAGTTGTTGACATAACCAGTAACTATTGTGAAGCCAGGGGTGGGGGATTACAGCGTTGGGGAGACCAATTAATAGAGGATTAGTGACGGAAGCCAAAGATTAATTTTTCTTGATTAAAGTGTCGAATTGGTTAGGTAGAAATATATCTACCTATCCAATATATAAACTGTTACACCTTGTCCTCCCATATGCTTGAAAACGTTATACGAATCAATACCGAAACGTCGCTATTGTGAAAATAAAGAAGTTGATCATCCATAAAATTTGTTCCGTCACCTATGAAGACGGTTGGCATCGGTCGATGGTTACACTCACTGTTACAACTTGGTGGTGGCGGCCTGTATCTAACCGTGTCTGGTAATGGCAATCCAGTGATCAACTGCATTAGCATCTGTCTATGTACCTGGGATACGATGACGTGTCATCAAGCCTGACCACCTTGATCTCGTTGGTCATCTGTCAGTTGCTGATGATCAATGTCAACCCGGATCTTCACGAGTACAAGCAAAATCTACAGATAACTGTCTTTACATAGGTTTTTCAAACTGGAAAATCGGATTTGAATTTCTTTGATAGGAAACATGTAGAGGGTCGACTTCATTGGTCGAGTGGTTTTTGAGGTCAAGATGTCATTCCTTGTTTGATAACAGTGTTAGTACCTACACCGAAACGACCCATTCACGACAATAAAGAAGCTGACAATGCATGCAACATCCATACATTGAAAAGATCAATGGATTATCAAGAACCAATATGCTCTCAAATATCGTCAAGGAGTACGGAAGAAAGTTTTCCTGTGAGCGGAAGTAGAGGCCTTAGCAATTTTCTAAAATATTCCTGATGAAATATCGAATCCGATTTTCAGTTTTTGTCTTAAAAATCACATTTTGCCGCTAGGCATAAAATCATATTACACAACCAATTCCACGCACCACGCATCAACTGTTCTTGCGAGTTGTTTTCCAGTGGTGTGCAAAGTCAATATTTGAGAGATGCCATATACATGTATTCACCATCTGATGAAGGAACGAACTGTTGACGCGGGATACAGAGGAGGTGCAACGCAACACAGAGCCAAACAGCCGATAATTAAACACAAATTCCAAGATCCCTTAACCATTAAGGCAGACATTATTTTGGTCTGGAATGATTTATGCAGTTAAGACAAAAGTCTTCTTAAACGACAAATTAGTTCAGTGCTGCACGGCGTCCATACTTCAGATATTCAATACTCCGATGGAGGACAATGTTGACGATGAGGGATGTAGAGGAGCCAACCAAACCACAATACAACAAAACATCAATGATTCAACACTAGTTCAAAAATACCCAGCCCATCAGTCACCTGAAGAAGGGACAAGAATTAGCCCAGAAACGTCGTGTTACACAATAAAGTAGAAGTTGCCATCCATACTCTCTTCTTATATATTCACCAACTTCTAAATACCTCCCCAGGGTCTCATCAAGATAAACATAAATTAACATTCTGGTCTGAAGTGAGGTATGCAATCACATAAACTGTGTCGAAGGGATGGTGTAAATCCAGCTGGGGTCCATGCGGGTAGCAAAGGTACTGTACGTCCCCATAGACCCTAGTATGATGACCTATCTTCAGTTGTTGGAAATTCTATAGCCCATTTTTATATTGTATTTGTCTCTGTAGATAACTGTTTTAGAATTAATTACCCGTGAAGGTCCCGGGTTAGAATAGGCCTTCAGCAACACATGCTTGCCATAAAAGGTGACTATGCTTGTCGTAAGAGGCGACTAACGGGATCGGGTGGTCAGACTACCTGACTTGGTTGACACATGTCATCGGTTCCCCATTGCGCAGATCGATGCTCATGTTGTTGATCACTGGATTGTCTGGTCCAGACTCGATTATTTACAGACCGTCGCCATATAGCTGGAATATTGCTAAGTGCGACGTAAAACTAAACTCACTCACTCACTCACTCATTTAGATTTAATTACTAGCCGTAAATGGATATCCGTAGTAGTTGTTTTCTGTTCTTCGTCAACAGGGTTTTAGTTTCTCATATTCTTGATCTATAATGTAATTATTACTTACTACAGCTTTCAGCCTGTGTTTTATATCGTATTGTCCTCTTTAATTGCAATGTTTCAGCTTTCAATGCTTTTTTTATGTTCATATCCGTGAGAGTCTAGTTTTTGACTGTCCTTTCCAGACAGGTTTTTACCTTTTCAATGTATTGGTAATATTGGTATAAATAAAATTGTTTTCGTCACGATATGGCTGCAATGTTGTCGATGTGACGATAAATATTAACTCACTCACTCACTCACTCACTCACTCACATAAAACTGTTACTGGACTAGCCTAGATGTCCCACTTCTGGGCATGTCACTATCTTCCAGGAATCACGTAAACGTTGCGTTGTTCAGTGATGCACAACGTCAATACTTCAGAGGTCCTGCTCCCGAATCGCTCGCGCATCGCTCACGCATCGCCCAACGGAATAAGGGACTGCTGACGTGGGATATGGAGAAAGTTGACCTCAAGCAAACCATAACACAACAAGACATCCATCATCAGACAACCCAGAACGTCAAGGTAGACATAAGCAGGGGCGTGGCTACCTTTATGGAAACTAAAACCTTGCTTATACATAAGTGCTGCAGAAAATGTTGGACAACCCTCAAAACTATTTAAACATCTTTGCATCTTTGCACCTAATCGGGCTTACTCGAATAAACCTGACTTGGTACGCGCCTGACAAGATATTGTTCTGGTCTGAAGTGCTGTATGCCATGACACGAAATTGTTCTTAAACTCCAGTCTGGATATCTTACTTCTTGACAAGCTACTCTCTGTCTGGGGATAACATCCCTAATATTTGAATACTGAGAGCATGTATTGGATGGAGATACACAGTGACTCTGGGGATATATATATGTTTGGCCACATAATGACAGTTAGATGTGACATGCAAACAGGAAATTATCATAAGACAAGAAGCTATTCTGCTGGTGCTGCACGACAAATTGTATGCAACTGATTGTGTGCAATAGTCGAAAGCCTCTACTTGGAATGAGTCTGAGAAATTAACAAAGCACTTACATCTACTTTATACGTTTGTCTGACATTTGGGACACCTACACCGTGTTTACTTATAATGCTATAATGGACTTGCTGCTCTTTACAATTTAAAATGTTTTACACCTATGTTTACCTATGTATGTCTGTGTCAGTTAACTGAGAGGAAGAAGAGAGAATCATGTCTGACAGCTGAGCTCACCGCTCTCGATCCTCTCTCAAAATATGCCAGTCAGTCCTGGTGGTAGGATGTTAGGATCTTAGTCCTACACTTTCAGTCTATAGGTTTGTACAAATATATACACTCTTTATGGTCCCCTGATGAAGCATGGCATGCTTTATAATAAAAGCAAAGTATGACACAATACGGCATATTGATTTTGTTAGACAGAATCGTAATATTGACCTATGTTTACCTATGCATGTCTGTGTCAGTTAACGGAGAGAAAGAAGAGAGGATCATGTCTGATAACTCAATGAGTCCTGGTGGTCGGGGGTTAGGATCTTAGTCCTACACTTTCAGTCTATAGGTTTGCACGAATGTATACACGCTTTATGGCCCACTGATGAAGCATGTCATACTTTATAATAAAAGCAAAGTATGACGGCATGTTAAGTTTGTTAGGCAGAATCGTAATATTGATGGTGATTTGGTCCATGTCGTTACACCGCTGAACAGGTATTAGCCATGACTATTCTTGGCAGCCACTGAGATACCCGTCGCAGTTTACATGGATACCCGACTACTTATCAACAAAGAGCGGACTTACTTTATTTCACTGGGCAGGAGACAGGGTAATAACATGTTCCATCGTCTTACGTCATTTGGTATGACGTGGTCGAGCATTGAATAGCCAAAGCTACAAGTCAGCCACTACAAGGTGCTGCGCTCACTAAAATATTTACTACCGGGTACCCATTAGCGGCTAGGTTCCATGGTACACAGAGTCAGCAATATTGCAACTGCGATCTGAATGTATAGTTTAATGTCTTAAGCAAACAAGCTGGATAGAGTGATCAGAGTAATGGAACAACGATGATACTTAGAAGTGGTGTTCCGATTACTTGAAATAATCGAAAATTGGTCGCAGTGTCCAAACGACCAAACAATCGATCGCATTTTCTCATAATCGAACACAAACGATTTAGTCTTTGAAACACTTTCCCAAGAAACATATTTTCGAAGTTAACAGGGTCTGAAAACGTCTGCAAACTCACTTCACTAACTGAAAAGTCATGACTGAATATTTCTATAAGACTTCAGGAAGTTATGTTAATGATATATTGGTCATCACTTTAAAGTAGCGAGATACATTATGTTATACCTATCTGCAATAACAACCTGGATAGGAAAATCTGAAAAATCACGCTAACCATTTTGTTCGATGAGTATTCCTTTAGTAATGAAGCTGTCATAAATTGTCAGATTTCAGTCAATAGCGAACAGTAGTAATTAGTCATGTCTAAGTCTGCGAAACTCAACACTTCCCACTTCCCACTCACTCACTGGCTGAGCCTTTAAAGAGTCGAAAGTGTGGCTGTAAGCACCAGTAACAAATCAACGCCATGAAATCAGCCAAGTCATTCATACCCTGGCACCCTTATCCTATCTTAGTCAGCGTGAGATAAGTTCGACACACAGTTTAGTGGTAGAGCAATAATAAAATATTGTCCATCCCATTTTCTCCAGACAATATAATATTTCAACCTTTTCCATTGTGGTTGTTAACGCTGTAAATGTAGCTCTCCTTCCTTCACAGTTCAACAGTTATTGGATTTCCAAATATCAGTCATCTGCAATAACATTGATATGACTTTATTTAGCTCATTTCACATTGTGTCAGATTTTACAAGTATCTATTTGATATCGTTCAAAATTTGACAGCCTGTGCAGTCCAAGTGTAACAAGTTGAAAATATGATTCCGAAAATATCAGGTACCAGTATATTTGGGACCTTCGAGTGCCAAGGTCGAGCGGCATTCTTGCCCATTTTCCCAAGTGTCGTGAAAATAATGATTAAACATTGAGTTATCGGTAATATTGTACACACTATCTGACATTTCAAACAGACAGCCAGACCAACTGACGACTGTTGAAAGGGAAGATCTCACGATGTAATCTCTGATGTGTAGAGATTATTACACTTCATTTTTCGTATCTTGCCCGGTATATCCCGCGACATCCGTATCTGACCGAGGGCGTCAGACCGAGTCTTGGGATAAGAATACAATGTACTGAAATTCAGGATACATTACAACTCTTTTAATCATGGGTACTTTCTGATAGTTCGTGGTAATCGGGGTCTGGCTGTGGATAATCTTGCTTGGTGTTTCTGTTAGAAGCGTTTTGGGTGTGGGTGTCCATTGGCCAGATGTCAAATAAGTTTAACCTCAGCTTCAGATAAATCGATGATTTGATATCGAGGAACTATTAACTGGAACCTCCTCCCACTGACTACCCTCAAGTAGAAGACCTCTTTTCACGGCTCCTCTCTTGTTAAGAAGTTGTTTGATCATGGTTTCTCTATTCAAGGTTTCAATAAAGCTTTCAAAATGTGTTACAAATAGTACCCGTGAAGATCCCGGGTAGAAAAGGTCTTCAGCAACCCATGCTTGCCCTAAAAAGGGACTATGCTTGTCGTAGGAGCTGAGTAACGGGATCGACACATGTCATCGGTTCCAGATTGCGCAGATCGATGCACATGCTGTTGATCACTTGATTATTACATACCGTCGCCATATAGCTGGAATATTGCTGACTGCGGCGTAAAACTAAACCCACTGACTCACTCACTGTTAAAGATGGCACGTGGAGAAAATTAATTGAGGCACCAGTGACAAACACTGTCGCCAGTGCAGTTCCCTATTTTGATTTTTTGTGATTTGTTTCAGGTGAACAGAGGACTAGTTCTAGAATATTTACCTGACGGGTGCCACCGGTGGGAAAGGATACGCTAAACTTTTGGCCAACACCAACTGTCATCACTATTTTGATAGTAATTAATAAACACATGCTCTGATATCGTATCTCATGGTGTCAGTCACTGGATTGTCTGGTCCAGATTCGATTGTCGTACACTACAGTATAGATGGATGCAGCATCAAGCAAGGACATGATCATGGTATTGTCAGAATTGTACAAGCGACTCATGGATGTGGAAAGGGTTTTGTTGTTTTTATTAATGTTTGTGAAACGAACACAGCACAACACAACACAACCCATCCCAGTGAAATGTCACACAATTATGAGACTGGCCGAAATTAGTTTCGAGATATGGATAGAAAAAATTCGAAAACTATGAAACGTAGCATCGTCGATAACATTTACTGCGGAGCAAAAGAAAGCACAGACTTGAAAACATGATTTGACTAAACAATTGCAGATGTTATCAGAGTTTTAGTTTAGTTTTACGCCGCACTCAGCAATATTCCAGCTAAAAATAGTCACAAGAGAAGTCTTGTATATAACATTTCAACCACTTCAAACATTTCCTTTTGCACGGCAGTACCCACAAGTCCAAACCTCCTACATTCTCCTACATCTTTAAGTTAACCAATAAAGATATAGACGCGTTATTCCATTACCCGAGGCCCCCGTCATATCATCAGGCTTGAAAATAGTCACAAGAGAAGTCTTGTATATAACATTTCAACCACTTCAAACATTTCCTATTGCACGGCAGTACCCACAAGTCCAAACCTCCTACATTCTCCTACATCTTTAAGTTAACCAATAAAGATATAGACGCGTTATTCCATTACCCGAGGCCCCCGTCATATCATCAGATAGAATATGTCTTACAAGTTCATATCTGTTGTTAAACCAGAAATATGACATTTGTACTCGATTGTGATTTTTTTTTCATTCCCGAAAGGCGAATGGTTAACTTTAACATTTCGGTTATATATATTTTACATCATGCTATATATTCACGAAAGAAATGACATGTTGTTGAAATGCGGAGTTTCCTATTTCTTTGAAATTGTTGATTTATTTTTCTGAAGTTTCTCCAATGCTATTTTCCACATTTAGTCCTTTGGGTTTGTTTGGCTTTTGTGTTCTTTTTTCAGTTTCTTAGTTTTGGTTTTGGGTTTTTTAACGTCAACCTAGCATCATCCAGTTGTCAAAAGAATAGCAAAAAAGCAAATGGCCCCAAAAGGCTTCCGTAGATAATGTGCCAGGAGGGATGAGTTTCAAGATTTTCAGGAAGCGTTTTTTCTGGGGTTTTTGTTTGTAACATATACATGAGAATATGATAGTTTAATACATATAGGAACACATAGCGCAAGTACGAGGTATAACTATAGGGTGATGCGTCAGTTCACCCACGTGTTCCAAAGATATTCTACTCAAGTAAAGTTGAAGAACACCCGATACTTTCCTCTAACGATTGGTAATTTGCCATGAGATGACAGGCTAACCAATGTAACACGAAAGAATCGGATATCCATTACCTTCTCCAAAGTCTTATGCATGAGATGTAAAATGAAATGGTAAAATACTCCTGTTTAAAACACAACTTTCGACTTTGTTTTCCACGAACTCAATCTCCTAAAAGCTAAAAACATGCTATTAATGTTTCTAAGAATCATCTCCTCGTGGAATTATGTATTAGAAATCAATCCACATTGTCCGTATTAACGAACATTTCATGAAAAAAAATAACATACGTGTTTTCTTAATTTATCGTCATTGCATGCAAGGAAACGATATATTCTCTGTGATTAGTTACAACATGTCAACCTTTTTGCCTTGAAAGTTCCAAAACCTATTGATCGCCCAGTATTTAAATAGACGGAAATGGCTGTGCGTCAGTGCGTCTGTACTTGGATCATACTTGGATAAACACGTGTGACACTCACAGAGTCAGTTGTATCTGCTCGTGGTTATTACTGTGTACCTTCTTCAAGTCACCTTACCTTCCAGTCTGGCTGTGGCTCAGTTTGCAGTTTTACAGACATGTGATGATCGTGTGTAGGCATTCTTCAACTGATCCTAACTTCCAGTCTCACTGGGCCTTGATCTGCACTCTTACAGACATGGGGCGGTGGGGTAGCCTAATGGTTAAAGCGTCCACTCGTCACACTGAAGACCCGCGTTCGATTCCCCACATGGGTGCAATGTGTGAAGCCCATTTTCTGGTGTCTCCCGCCGTGATATTGCTGGAATATTGCTAAAAGCGGCGTAAAACTAAACTCACTCACTCACTCTTACAGACAAACGACAATCGCGTGTGGACATTCTTCACGTCAGCAATGTCACCCTATGCAAGTACTTCTATGGTGGAGTTTTACCAAGTTTAAAGGATCGCCATTTGGTTTCCAGGATGTTGACACGATGGTCTGCATTATTTATAGACGCTCCCGCTCCGTCTCATCCTTTTCGACTTTTCGACACCGATATGTTTATTCCAGAATGAGTGAGTGAGTGAGTGAGTTCAGTTTTACCCCGTACTCAGCAATATCCCAGCTATATGGCAGTGGTCTGTAAATAATCGAGTCTGGACCAGACAATTCAGTGATCAACAGTATGAGCATCGATCTGCACAAGTGGGACACGATGACATGTTCCAACCATGTCAGCGAGCCCGACCACCTGATCCCGTTAGTCGCCTCTTACAACAAGCATAGTCACCTTTTACGGCAATCGTGGGTTGCTCAAGTCCTATTCTACCCCGGACCTTCACGGGTCTCCAGAAGAAATGTAGATGCATGTAATGTATCTTTATGAATGGCACTGGGGTTGCTTGAGGTCGATTTCTGATATGGGCACAATGTGTTTGCCAATTTGCTGTGATGTGGATGGAATCAGCGACACCACTTTACTCCGGACAATGTGCATGTGTGTGTTTCTGTGCGAGTGAGGTTATTTCTCTGTGTGTGTATGTATTTACCCTGTGTGCGTGCGCGCTGTCGTACTGTGTGCATGCAGTGTCTGTGTGTATGTATGTATGTGTCTGTGTGGGTGCTTGTACATGTGTGCGCGTGTGTGTATGCTCTTGTGTCTGTCTGTATGGTAATATCAGAGCTTCCAACCCCCCCAAGAAAATAAGCTTGAGAAGCCGGGGTCCAGGGCGCAGACCTGGTTGGGGGTCAGGGGGGCTGAAGAAAAGTAGTGTTTTTAACACCCTAAATGTCGGATTGATAAGCGAAAAATGAGTGAACAAGTGGCTTTGATTAATTTATGTTGAGTTTTTTAAAAGCGTGAGCTTATCAATGTCTGCCGTGAGAAATGCTTAAAAGCCGTGAATCTCAAGCCAAAGGCGTGAGAATTTTTCAGGTCTGTAATGCGTGCGTGCGTGCGTGCGTGCGTGCGTGCGTGCGTGCGTGCGTGCGTGCGTGCGTGCGTGCGTGCGTGCGTGCGTGCGTGCGTGCGTGCGTGCGTGCGTGCGTGCGTGCGTGCGTGCGTGCGTGCGTGCGAGTGTATATGTGTGATATTAACCACCACACATTCAGACAAATCTGAGTGACGGCCAAAAGAATTTAAGGATATTATATATATTTAAGGATTAAGTTTCATAGATTCCTGTCTCACTCATGATCCATTTATAGGGGGTTAGATCATTAGTTCTAGTAGCGTTCACGGGTTCTACTCCCCACATAGTGACAATGAGGGATATGTCTGTAAAATTGCTAAAAGCATCGTAAAACTATACTCAGTCACTCTCATTCAGCTCATATATATAACAGATATATACTAATATATGCCCAATCGCACACCTTGGTCAACCAAATAAGCTTCACTATATATGAGTGATTAAGTTAAGTTGTTTCCCCGTTGCGGTTTCTTTTAGTTTCCTTGTTTTCATAGAGGGTACGATTGACAACTGATTCTTCAGTCAGGGTTTTCTTTAATGGCGGCCAAAACTATACCTGTATCTATCTTACGATGTTATAAAAAGTATATACCAAATATAATCTCTATGATAAGCAACTATAAGGTAGACAAGGAATAGGACTCTCTAGCCTGTGGTCTTCTTGACATAATGTATATTACGAAAATAAATCTTAATGTTGTGAAGGAGTTTACAAGGTTGGGTTAACGCCATTTACCCTAGCTAACGCTTCAGTACAAAACAAAGAATCTAATCGTGGATTCGAACCCACGGTCAGTGGTCCCTTGGGCGCCTGAAAGATACAGTTGTACACGCTGAGACGACGCTTGTCACCCGCTCTCTTAGAGAGTATGTTATCGGGTATTTTACGACTGATTCGTTTGCCCGTGTCCGAGGTTTTTAAGTGAGTGAGTTAAGATTTGAAGTCACGTCGGCAGTAGGTACTTTTAAGAGAAAGAATAATTTACAGTTATACAGCACGCCAGTTTTCTTTGCGAAGAATAATTTGTTTTCAAAACAATTCATTACATTCAAAGCTGTGTTTGTTTATTCCACAGGACCCGTGAAGGTCCCGGGGTAGAATATGCCTTCAGCAACACGTGCTTGCCATAAAAGGCGACTAAGCTTGTCGTAAGAGGCGAATAACGGGATCGGGTAGTGAGGCTTGCTGACTTGGTTGGGAAATGACATCGGTTCCCAATCGCACAGATCGATGCTCATGTTGTTGATCACTGGATTGCATAGTCCAGACTCGACTATTTACAGACCGCCGCCATATACATGTAGCTGGAATTTGACTGACTGCGGCGTAAAACTAAACTCACTCACTCACTATTCCACAGCCCCAAAACATGTGGTCAGTCAAAATGAACTGTGCAATATCCATGAATTTCTATTTCCTGTAGGGATGGTGTGGTAGCTTAGTGGTTAAGGCGTTAGCACGTCAGGTTGAAGACCCAGGTTCGATTCCCCACATGGGTACAATGTGTGAATCCCCGTGGTGACAGCAGGAATATTGCTAAATGTTGTGTAAAATCATAGTCACACACTCTCACTAAAAATATAATAAAATCCCGTTTCTCAGTATTAATATATTGATTGAAGCGAATGTAAAATCACCGGTTTTCACCTGAAACATGACGTTAGCTATACTTCACCAATGGAGGGGCGAAACATAAGTTGTGCATTTAATTAAAAAAGCAGGTTTTGTTTGTTAGTAACGCTGTACTCTGCAATAATCCTGCTTCATCCTGCTATGCGAAAGGGTCTGTAATTGATCGACTCAGGACCAGACAATCAAGTGATCGACAGAATGAGCATGGATCTACGGCAGTTGGGATACGGTGACATACGTCAACCAACTCAGAGAGCCTGACCACTTGATCTTGGTACCCGACCCACAAAACGTTCGCAACGGTACTGCATTCGTGAGCCTACATAAGGCCTCTGGCCCGTATACGTAGTATTATACTGACAGGCAAAACATGGACATTGCAGACAGAGGAAAGCATTCAACACTGTGAAATTAGTTGACAGGAAGAATCAGACCTTCCTTAACGATAAAAAACAGGGTTGGTTTTACGTGGACAGATTCATCTTTTGATGATAAAATTCTTATACGTGTTTCCCTTGTAGGGTGGATCAGATATTTCTGTACTCCTTTCTTAAATCTTGAGCTCATGCTGTGGATGTGATGATTTATGCTACATAGTTCTTGTCTGGTGTGCTTGCTTATATAAATGATGTACAAGAACTGTATGCGTTTGTGGGGTGGCACGTGTTGAGTGTTTCTACAGGGACTCCATCATCTGCAGTTACTGCCCGTAACATAATCTTTTCATGGCCATATTTCGCAGCACGAATAACATAAAATATGACGTGAATATCGGCTTCTTTATGACAGCAGGAGACAAGTAAAGACATTCAGCAAATGTTTTGACAGTACCAGGTTTAAGCTTTTGAGGAGAGCCAGTTCAGTCAATAATTAAAGTGGTAGCAGTTGCATGGTTCTTCCGATATGGTTGAAGCACATACTTCTATATGTGCCAACAGGTCACAGTTTGCGCTGATGCGAAAGTATCCATTTTCTAATAGAGATGGTGTCTGCTTTTCTAAATTTCCCCGCGTGTTGATGCGCTTAATGTACATTCTGATAATAGTTCTACGTCGCTCTTTTCGCTGATTTCAGCTCTTCTTTACCCCTCTTTCGTCTTTTTGTAATCAATCTGAATTAATTAATACGTAATAGTTACTCGCTTCTGTTCTGGCCAGAAACTTTCCTCTGTAAAGCAACCAGTAAAGATCCTGGTTAGAATTGACCGTCTGTAACCAACACGTGTCGTAAGAGACGATTAATGAGATCGGGTGGCCATGCTAACTGACTTGGATGACACATATCGTCGTATCCCAACTGCTCATGAAGTTGATCACTGTCTGATCCAGGCTCGATTATTTATGGACCGCCTCTCTCTCTCTCTCTCTCTCTCTCTCTCTCTCTCTCTCTCTCTCTCTCTCTCTCTCTCTCTCTCTCTCTCTCTCTCTCTCTCTCTCTCTCTCTCTCTCTCTCTCTCTCTCTCTCTCTCTCTCTCTCTCTCTCTCTCTCTCTCTCTCTCTCTCTCACACACACACACATAGTCTGTTTCTCCCGTGCACACACACTAACGCTAGCACGCACCAACCCACCATGTATTTCCCAGATTGTCATATAACATACTCGGTTGGGTGGAGATAAGACACTCAGCGACAACACAGACCCCAGGTCCCAGATCCTTTGTTCGCATTTCAGCAATGCTTCTCCCCTTCTCTTGTGTCCTTTTCAACCCAATATATCAACAAAGCAGTGTTGATACCAACGGTAGTCACGTGACACAGATACGACTGCATGGCGTGTAGACGGTCCAGTCTTCACGTTTACCTTGGTGTCAATCAATCAAGGAAACGTGTGTATATCTTTCTCAACGCGACAATACAATAGTGAACCGAGATTGATAGTACCCCCTGTACATTTCCACCGCACTGCTATACATGCAGTGTGTGACACTAGGGGTCACACTCGTTATTCGATGAGACGTGCTTACCGTAAATTTCAATGAGATTAGGAAAATTTCAGAAAAATATCTCATGGGCGAATCCAGAGCTCCACAAACCACCTTTTTTCCCGAAAGTTCAGTAAATGGCCATTGAAACGCCCCTGAAAACGGTTGAAAATAAACTGTGCGCCGATATCCCTCCCTTTCTCCAAAAAAGCTGTATCCGCCCTTGTACTTGTATTTTATCTATGTCATTTTGTTTTTAGAACACGTTAAATTATCCATAAAAAGTTTCAGATAAAAAAAACGCAATTTTCGCATTTATTTTATTAGCAACGATACGATATGCATGTACTTCTTAGATCTCCAGCCGTTGCTAAGCAAGGCCATGGAATGTGAACACTGTTCAGAATATCGACTTTTTCACAAATGTTTACTAAAAAATGTCTGTCCCGATATATTGCCAATTTAGGAGTATCTAAGCACACTCGCCTCGGACTTCAAGTTACCAGTATATCCCATTTTAATAGAGGTCCACTGACACTTAATGACTGTGTATGGGTTTAAGGACGCTGTAAATGTCTCCACAAGTGACTTATATTTCACCCTGGCACTAGATATATACTCAGTCCCTGTCTAAGTGAGTGTGTTTAGTTTTACGTCGCTTTTAGCAATACTCCAGTAGTATCACCTCGGGGGACACCAGAAACGGGCTTCACAGATTGTACCCATGAATCGAACCCTGGCCTTCGGCGTGAAAAAGCGAACCCCTTAACCATATGGCTATCTCACCAACCCCGCTGTCTAAATACAGTTTAATCTATTTTGGTATTAGACACCACACCAGCAATGTTCCTTCTATGTCAGGGCAGTCTGTAAATAGTCGATTCTGGACCAGACAACCCAGTGATTGATATCATAAGCATCAATTAGCTCAATTTGGATAAGATGTCATGCACCAACCAAATTACTCATCTCTTGTACTGAAACTTGTTCACTTGCACCGCGTGTTTACACACGCGTATTCGTGCGCATTTATGGGGTGTGTTAATGACTTACTCATCTATAGCTGACCCATATTCTCGACATACCATAGTATTTATTTGTTGCGAAACACCGAACTCAGAAATATTCCAGCTGTTTAACGATATTGTTGTAATACGATGTAATAAACATTGAATAATTAATCGGTAGAAAATACTGCATTTGTTCTCATGTATTAAAATATATTTGAAAAAAAATAATTAATATGTTTTAATAATATAAGTATATTCGTTGTAAAGAAATCGTCATTGCTCCGATTGTAAAAGAATTCGACATCTAAGCTGTGTCAAGCTAAATCATTGAGATTAACTCCCCATACAATAAACTACCTCTAAAACAAACACGCATATCACGAATGGTACTACAATAATGTCATGCTATAAGTGTTCAACCACAGTAATACGACCTTAGCGTACCTTAGAGGTCCGCTTATAAAATATTTTAAAAATTGCAAAATAACGCGGGACTTCGAAGATATCATTGTCTGATCCAAATCTTAAGGCTCAGCACGTTGTTAGTATAGATGCACGGGTTTGATAAAACAAAACTGCAATATATAGCAATTTAAATACAGTATATCACTTTAGGGGTCTTCTTTAAAAATCAATTAAAAAATGCAAAATAACACGGGCCTTCGAAGACATTCTTGTCTCATCCCAAGCGTAAGGTTCAGCACAGTGATACTATACCTACAAAGGTTTGATAATACATGTTAAAGCACGTCTCGCGCTGTGCATTGAAAGCGTTTGTGCTGGACTAATATCTGTCATTCAGTGTCTCCGCGCAGAACATGTTATTCTTAGCGTACACACAGCTTGGACACTCCTACCGACACTATTGTGTTAATAATCCGTTCTCTTATAAACATACCGCTAAAACACACGAAGAAATTCCTAGAAAGATTTGTCCAGGCTTGATATTTTAACCGGATAATTGTCTACTGGACTATCTCAAGCGTGGGTTACGTCGCTTGGATCGTGGTGTAATTCGGGTATTGACAAAGCTGTTTGTTTGTGAGTGACACTGCCGAGAAACAGTTCGTGATCAGGGTGATAGCCACCATTACTACTGTGTACTTTTAGTGTGATACTGGAGAAACATTACTGACACTGGCGTTTCACATGTGGAGCAAGCTCTATCGACATGGTATGTATGTTTATGTTACATTGACGGCTGTGACACACCTTGAGGGTTTAAGTCAGGCTTAGTCAAAACACAGACAAATATGGCGCACATGTCTTCACAGGACCTCATGACTGAGGATGACTTAATGAAAAGGCTGGGGAAGCTATCTCGTCACTATGACTTAGCGACCATGAAGATATTCATAGCAGTGGAAAGTTTAGGTGAAAATTTAGTATACAGTACTTACAACAGCGAGCGAAAGAACAGATGGGAGTTTTTTCTCTCTCGGAAGGACGCGTGTCGGTTAGATTTCAACCGACACGAGCGAACGCAAGAGAAGTACAAACAGTTCCTGATCAACACCCCGAGAGAGGAACAGGGTCGACAGTTCCACGCCGCGGTGCTCACCATGATGAGGAAGAAGGGGGCCGTGGATATGTTCCGTCAGCTTAAGGCCTACGATGACATCGAGACGACGTTTAGTGGGCATCTTTGTAGGCTTTTCGACCGGAAGGTGGAGACATGGTTTGATAGTTTCGCAGCACTCTCTGTGAACCTTATAGCCCACGTCAAGGTCTCCAATTACACAAGAGTCCTGAATGGTCAAATTGATGCGCTGTGCAGAAGAGAAGGTCATCTCTACGTCGTCAATGTGAAGGTCACTGGACAGGAGACTCCACGACCTATAGACGTCGCTGAACTGTGCATGTGCAAGGTTTTGATGATCCAGAACGGACTGGAGACCCCGGACAAGATATGTCTGTCTCTTCTGATCTGTCATCTGAACGAGAATCGTCCAGTTCTGCGTCTTTGGTCATACAGACCCTCGGAAGAGATGGAACAAGCAATCAGGGAAGGTGATATTGACAAGATGATCGACGGAGGGAAGACGTCTCAATATCATGAGTTCTGGAAGGCCAACGTCCATCTTATTGGCGAGGTCAAAACAGACCGAATTTATAACTTGTGTTGATGTTTGGGCTCAAGGGTGGAAGATGGAACATACATCCGGGCAACACCACATCCGGTATGGTGGAACGCAGTCATTTGTCTGTGACTTACCAGTGTCGTCAATCAGATTAAAGATAGCCGACAGTGATACAAGAACAATGGGTACTTCGGGTGAAGGTTCATGTTTTTGTTTGCATTCGGAACTTCCAGTTCATATTTCATTAAACAAGGATGGAAATGAACAGTGCATACGAGGACCTTGCACATGCTTCTGTGAAAATGTAGAAAAACTATCTGTCAGCATGGATACGAAATGCTTGGTACATAACCCAGTTATTAAACGTGAGCAATATGATCCACGATATTGTGTTAAATAAACCTGTATCGAAGTGCGTTGTTAGTATTTAAATATTTGTGTTTTTTATTATTTATGAATTTGAACTTTTTTAAAATGGGTGGTCAAACTGTCTCCAGTAGATATAGAACCATGTATAAAGTATTCCTATATGAATGTTATTTATTAGTACATCAGTCGAAAAATAACATGTAACTTAGTTAAATATGTGATGTATATTTCATATTATAGAAGTGTCCCGTAAGACATTTCACGCACATAATAGTGGCTGATTAAAGGGAAGAATTTGCCTAATAATGTTTGACTGATTGCAGTTAGAAGATTTAAAAATCGATCTTTAAATATTATTTACAAAATATCAATATTTTGAAGCATTGATTCGACATTACTTCAGATTTTGACAACGTAACAATTCACAGTCACTTCTAGTGTGTGATCCGTTTCCGCACGCCAGTCTCAACAGTTTTATATGTGTTATTTAAAGCTAGTTTCCTTTGTAGATGTGTGTCCTGGTACAATCCAGTTGAATGTTTGTATGTACTCCATGTCCGTCAGAAATATTGTCGTTTAAAATAAATACTTCATATCTTTGAAATTGTCATACACGCTTTGTCACCACGGATGTCGTTATGAGAAGGGAGACAACTGTGTCTCATCCACAAGTTAGTGTGACCGTAGTGGATGGGTGAGTATTGTCTTATGCCACTTTTGGCAATATTCCCGTAATATCACGACAGGGGACACCAGAGATAGGCTTAACACATTGTACCGGTGTAGGGAATCGAACCTGGGTCTTCAGCATGATGACGGAAGGCTTCTACCATTAGCCTACCCCATCACCCCTCAAATATCTTGAACATGTTCATATTGTACGATACATATCCTGAATCTTGACCTGCATATCCTGCATATCCTGAACTATGTATTTTGGAGGCTTGGACTTGTCATGAGATGAAGGAGTGAGTATAGGTTTACGCCGCACTCAGCAATATTCCAGCTATATTGCGACGGTCTGTAAATAATCGAGTCTGGACCAGACAATTCAGTGATCAACAACATGATCATCGATCTGCACAATTGGGAATCGATGACATGTGTCAACCAAGTCAGCGAGACTGACCACCCGATCCCATTAGTTGCCTCTTACGACAAGTATAGTCGCCTGTTATGGCAAGCATGGGATTCTGAAGGCCTATTCTACCCCTGGACCTTCACGGGTATGTCATGAGATGAGATATATTCCAACATAAAACCTCATATTGTAATATGCAAGTATAACCTTTGTTGAAATATTCAACTGGAAGCGCAATAAAACTAGAAACAAACTGAAGCTGGAAGTAGAATAGGGACAAACTTCTTTTTTATTTCATGAGTGTGGTGTCTCGATACAGAATCTTCTACCTTTGTCAATGGGGAATGACATAGATTCTTGATAAGAATATGTACTGTGGAAGCTGTCTTATTCAGCGCTCATTGGGACTGAGGAAACAATCCACTTTAGACAATGTGCTGGATTGGAGAGCTGATGATAAATGTGCGTGCCACGGAAGGGACTTGGATTTTATGCTGGTACTGACAACTTGCTGGATTATGCAGATGCCGGTTTTGACAACTTCCTCTGTATATCGCACTCATGATATATAGAGCTTGTTATCCACTAATTTTGTCTATACTGAACTTCTGTCTATATCTTGAACACCATACTCTCATGCTATACCCAAGTACCCTAGAAAAGCAAAAAGTTCTTATCAACCACTGCCCAGATCAACATTTACCTTCAGAGATAGTGACATGCCTTAATCATAGGGCATTAAAATGCAATTTAAAGCTATCAGGAGTCAAACAACCTGGATATAGTTAAAGAACAAACACACACGAACGTCAGCAGTTTAATCGCAAGAGAAGATAACATAAGTCAGAAAGCTTTCAAGTTTATGAGTTATAAGCCATGGTGGGAAGATTGGACGGACTCAGGACAGCTCAAAGTCAGCCCAAACTGGTGGTGATAGATGGCAACAGTGTCAAGGGAGGTAACCCATGCTAGTGACAGATTTAGGGGCATTGGCTCATGGCACATTGCCGAGGTGCTGGGGTAAGTGTTTATACAATGAAACACTTTCTCTTCAAACAGGTAAGTTACCACAGCTGGTATTAACCTTTCCTGAAAGGGTTACAGAAATATTGTTGTAACAGTCAACGAACAGTCAATATGTTACAGTAGTAATGTAGATGAATTAGTCACTTTAGACTGCAGGAATTCAACATGGTGGCACTTAGGTGAAGGGGCAATCTTGGGTGAGATAACACTCTTTGTCTTTCCACTGAAAATTACAATGAGTGAGTATCTATTTACCCAGCTTTTAGCACCAATCCACCATTATTACCAAAGGGGACCCCCAGAATTGGGCTTCACATATTAGTACCCTTGTGGGAAATCCATCAGGGGTGATCGGTGAGATACAAGCAAAACGCTTTAACCACTAGGCTACCCTACTGCCCTTTTGTCCATTGAGGCTTACTGTGACATGCAAGGTAAGCTGAAATATACTGGACTTTCGGGATACTGTAATTTTCCTGATTGTTATTTCATCAGACTTTCAGTGAATACATAGATCATTATTCAAAATTGATCAAAATTTCAAAATTTACATCAGAGACCATATACAGGTATATGGTCTCTGTTTACATATATCCTTAACTATTTTTGTCCAGTATACAAACTGAGTAAGTTAGAGTGAGTGAGTTGGGGTTAGCACTTTTAGCAATATTCCAGCAATATCACAGCAAGGGACACCAGAAATGAGTTTCACATTTTGTACCCATGTGGGGAATCAAACCCAGGTGTTCTGTGTGATGAGCGAACGCTTTATCCACTTGTCTACCCCAACACGTCGAGCAGGTTAGATAGACAACTTGTGCTAATGATGTGGTGCCAAATCCCTGACAGTACTATAATGTGTACTTAGTGAAAAAATGCAATCCCAGTATAACAAATATTAGATTGGACCACACCTGTGAAGATGCTGGTTAGGCAACACCCTCTTGGTGATTAACAGGATCTGGTGGTCAGGCTCGCTGACTTGGTTGATTTAAGTCATCGTATCAATTGCACCTGGACCAGACAATGAGCATCATTCCCTGCAATAATCCTTCTCGGTGTATCAACTAAGTCAGCAGCCTACCCAACTGATCCCGTTAGTTACCTCTTTTGATTAGCCAGGACTGCTGAAAGCCAATTCTGACCCCGATTCTTAAGGTTTGGGGAATGTACTGAACATGAAAAATAAGACATACTTGAGGATGAGTTTATTTTCATTGTACCAGATGAACCTCTGCCACGGTGAACACCTCCACAATGTAACAAGTTTTGACAACAGAACAATGTCAACATAACAATAATCACAATGTACAAAGTGAATTTCATTGAATTCAAAAGATCCTTAAGGTATTCTTCACAATCATTACATCATACTAATATAGACACCTATATAACCTAACCAGTATAATATCTATAGAAATAGCAAATAAAACTAAGTACATCAAATCAAATTTGCCTAAGGAATAATTTCCTTATAATTTTAATATCATGAAAACCACTGCTCGTCAGTCTTTTCATTTGTAACCAAATACAGCCGTAGAAATTTGGGGAATCGTTAAGACTAGCCCATAGGACGAGTGGAAATGTTATTTCACTTCCTGTCAGAATTCATAGCTAGTCTTGCTTGAAAGAGAACATTTTACTATCAGTTTTATCAGTAAAAATACCTTGTTCACAATTACAGCTGTCAATGGGGACAGCCATCAATGGTTTTTATGCTTATCCTCTGTACAATCTAGTCGTCTTGGTCTAGTAGACGAACATGAATTTAGGCTGAATGTATACAGTGATGTCTTGTAAATCTGGTAGGACTAAACCCAGTGAAATCTTTTCAGATTATCAGATAACAATCTTCAGAGTAACGAATCATCAATGAGAAGAAATACTGCCATAAATATATACTGATAAAAAGAAGTAAAGGAACACCTGTTTCTTTCATATTACTCCAATTCAACCGTGAAGTTTCAGGATAGAATTGATCTTGAACAGTATTGAACAGAACAGAGTTAAACTTAACTCCCTAACGTATGACAGTACCATTCCTTATAAGTATGTGTGTTATAACATTAGATTACTGTATGAATGAGTGAGTGAATATTTTATGCTGCAGTTAGAAATATTCCAGCAACACCATGGCAAGGGACACTAGAAATGGGTTTCATACATTGCACCCACATGGGGAATCGAACCAGGGTCTTCGGCGTGACGAGCAAACGCTTGATTACTGTATGAGCGGTTACTCTTTATGATCTTACCTGAAAAATCCATGTTGATCTCTCATATATACCAATTACAATTTTTTCTAAAAAGACCATAAGATATTTTTAAACATATTGATTTTTTTAAACATATTAATTTCGTGGCATGTCAGATTAACCATAATAATATGAAAGAATTGGTATTTAACAACTTCATTTAGAAGTATTTCTATATACTGGTGTGAATTACCTAAAGACAACCATCAACATTTACCTGTGTAACAACAACTTGTGGCAACTTAAATGATCATATCAATATAACTTGTATATTAATATATTTAGACTTATATATTTAATTGTCATAAATATATCATCACAAACCATGTGCATTCACATTGCTCAACAAACTCTGGAAGCACATTTTACTTTGAAACCAAATCAGACAGGACAAAAAACAAAAGTATTTCAAGCCTGAAGATCCCCAAGATTACTGTATATCTGTATAATCAACTCACATAATTTTAATCAATGATTTGTTGCGAGTTAAGAGTAATTTTTTTTACAAAATAATTCTTTCTCCATTGACAAAATTGAGATTCCTCACTCAAAACCTTGAATGTATGAGATTTATGAAGTTTTGGCAGAACGACACAACCAAGCACCAAATGTTTTACTGGCGAATGTGGCTAGGAAGAAAAAGAAATTGTTACAAAATGATTAGGTCTTAAAATATACCTTTCCACAAAATGTGGCTAGGAAGAAAAAGAAATTGTTACAAAATGATTAGGTCTTAAAATATACCTTTCCACAAAACCTGCATCCTCATTTAATCTGAATGAATGATATTTTATTGCAGTTTTAACAATACTACATAGTGTATATCATACCCATTACGGGAACCAAACTCAGGACTTGAAGGTGACAGCTCTAACCACAAAGCCAACCCATCTTAACTTGTTTCATCAGAAAACCTAGTGAAGATATTCAACAAAACAAATTAGGGACATTTTGGGGACAACTTATGAAGTGAAAAAAGACCACACAACTCCCCAAAACTATCAAAAAGATGGGATCAAATAAAGATGAATGAATCATCTAATAATGCAGAGCTGTCTCAAAACTATCATAAAATGTGTCTGACATTATCATCACAACCGCAAACAATTAAACTTAAAAAGTAAGAGAAAAAATTATTCCCTTCTTTTGGCAAAATACTACCTTAATTAAAATTTTCAAAAACAGAAATTATGAAAATCAGCCCATAAAATATGCTGATTGTGCAAAATATCTGGAAGGTGGAATGTTGATTGTATACTGGTGCACAAAAAAAACAATAAATAAACATGCAGTCAACAAAAAGGCAAGACTGAAATAAGTAATACAAAATACCCTCAACCAGGAATGTATTGCACACAAAATCCATCCTGAAATAAATACTGATGAAAGGCCTGTTTCACAAAGTGGTTGTATATATGTAGTCACCATGGTAATTAAATGTTGTAGTGTTTGTATATTTTAGTGAAATATTATTTGTACCATTCTCTAAAGGCACAATGTCAAACCTTTTTGACAATATGTTGGTCTTCAATATACATATTGGGGGATATGCATTCACTTTGGCTTCCTATTGCTACATTAACAGACTTATCATCCCATACCACTTGCCTGAAATTGATAATTGAAACTTTGTGGTGAACAGCTTCCAAACAGAAAAAACTTCCCATGTATGTCATGTAAATGATAGCTCTGTACATTGAAAACTGTCATACTTGGTGTTGTCAGTGTTTGCCAAACTGGCCTCAATCACAAGTTGTATTCAAGGATATTTATAGACCGTCCCAAGGGACACAACTCTGTGATTTTCGCTGGAATAATGCTCAGATGGTACAGGGCAAGAGATTCGACTGCAATGTTGCATTATTTCATTCGAACTTTTCAATTCATATTGTAATCTTAATACATCATTTTTTCAGAACATACAATATGGTAGCTTTGGAGGCTGATAAATACTATTAATGAGAGAACTGCAAGACTGACTTTTAGAGAAATGTGGCATGATAGTGCACCTTCAACTTCTTTGAGGGGCATTTAAAAGTAGGATCAGTAAGTAAGGATGACAATATACAGATAAACAACTTCCTTCATAATCGTGTTAGAACATACACTGAAGCATATCCCTCACAGTAACAAAGAAGTTGTTCATCCGTATCTGGTCCCATACGCATCTCTTGTTGACTTAGTGAATGAAAAAATTTGGTTTTAGGTCATTTACAGCAACATTTCAGCCAACAGTTTGACAGGAGACACCTGAAATGTGCTTTACACAGCGTACCCATCGAACCCAGACCTTTGGCGTGATGAAGGACCGCTTTAACCACAAGGCTACCCTACCACCCCTTCAACAATGAGACTGACTGAAAGTAAGCTCACAAGTGAGATTGTCATTGTGTAGACTCAACCAAGGCACTAACTGAAAAAATAGTGGTCTAACAACTGGTTTGTGAAACAGAGCCCTTACAATTTATACTATGAAAAACAAAACTGCATCAAAATATAACCAAATTAGCATCATCAAACCCAACTTAATGTCGTGACTGAAGCGGATATAAATATTAAATAATCAGTCATGGGTTAATTTTAAAATAATATATTTACTGTTATAGTGTGTTTGTTTTGTTTTAATTTTTACATTTTGGCAATGAATTTACATTTACATGAGATTAACAAAATCAGCTTCACCCTCATATATACATGATATTATACAAAGACATGTGGTAAGGAAAAAAAATCAGCTATCAGCTTTTTGGTCTTGGCAAAATCATTTTTTTCCTTAATGTGAATGCAGAACAAAGCCTACAAGGAAAGTCTGCATATGATTAAGAAGTGTTGCTTTAAATGTTTGATGCCTATGATTGAAACTTAGTTTCTGCCTAGTAAATACATAGATTCACAATTAAAGTATCAACCAAAGAATCAACAAAATAGGAGCAAACAATGAAAAAAGAATAAGGATTTAAGTAAGACATAATATTGCACAACAGTTGGATTTCTCTAGTTATCAGAAATAATAAGTAAACTATTCAAAATCAACAGAAGTATTTCCAACAAAATCTGAAGATGTTGCAAAATAAACCTTGCAGTAAAGAACCAATCACCAATATCAACAACTAACTCACATACATAAATATCTTACACTTGTCTTGTATCAGCAAAACCTCACAATAACCATCTTAACACAACACTGGTGTAGATATCAGTACATCTAAAAACATAAACACTTGAAATATTTATCACAATGACACGTAACAAAGGCAAACATTTACAAAAAACAGTTCAATGACAATCACTGCTAAATATGTTCTTGATGATGATCCAAGAAATATTATGAATGTCACAGCAACAGAGATGAAGGGACTTATCACAATGGAATGAAAAAGTTGAGATTAATGTCCTTGTGTCAATTCTCCCACTATTGATGTCAGTATTACAATGATGTCTCTACCTCGCAGGGATCTCTAATAAAGGTCCCTTGAAAGTATCAATGACAGGGGCAATGCGGTAGTCTAGTGGTTAAATGGGCCTCACACACTGTGCCCATGTGGGAATCGAAACCGAGTCTTTGGCCTGACGAGTTGAACTTCAATCACTAGGCTACTCCACCTTCCCTTCACTGTGAAGACAGACATCTTCATCCCCTCACAACCTCGGTGCCGATGATACAGTACGGATGATGTTATGTGATACCGCTACCTCTAACATCTAAAGTATCAAACAAAAACTACTGAGCAGAAATATGACGCCATCGGGATAACATACACTACACATACATACATTACAACAACATACAATAGGAAAATATACTTTAAAATAGTTTCATGAGTTCTTCATTTGTCGTCAATTGTGTCACATGACAAAGCTACACGGAATGTAACATAAACCAACTTTACAAGATGTAAGCCATATTGGATATCCGTCAAACATTGAACTCATCAATATTCCAGCTATGAGACAGCAGTCTGTAAATAACCAAGTCTCGAACAGACAAACTAGTGATTGATATTATGAAGAATGACTGATCTGGGCCATGCACTAAGTCACTAAACCTGACCACCTGAATCAGCATAGGCATCAATTTATAAGCAAGGGAAGGAGTTTAATGTCATTAAGACACACTCAGCAAAATTTCAGGTATGTGGGGCCGGTCTGAAAATAATCAAGTCTGGACCAGACAATGCAGTGATCAACAACATGAACATGACCTGCGCAGTTGGGATACGATGAAATGCATCAACCACATCAGTGACCCTGACACCCGAACCCAATAGTCGCCTTTTACAACAACCATTGGCTACTGAAGATCAATTTAATCCAGATCTTCATGAGTTTCAGTTTATAAGCAGGGGATTAATATACCCTGTAACATGTTCTTTAATTAGTGACTAATGGCAATCAAGTGGTCGATAATGCAAACGACCAATCTGAGCCATCAACCAAGTCACCGAGTCTGGCCACCTGATCAAATTTTCGATCTCTTAGAATCAGGATAGGTTCAAATTCTGAGCAGGAATCAGATATCCCGTAAACATGTTCTGTAATCCGTGCAAGATGCTAATGCTATGATCATTAACATTCCAGCAATCACAGCAGCCAGTGAACAAGAGACCTGGCAATCCAGTGATTGAAAGCATGAGCAACAATCGACTGCAGGAAATGCTGTCAAGAACCTATCCATGCTATCAATAGCTAAACATAAGCCTTCACTTTCTGCTTATAGAATCACAATTCAAACATTTGGCATTGAAATCTGACTATTTGATCTTCCAAGAAAATTTCCAAATGTCCATGAAACAGGAATCCAGACACAGGGGTTGCTCTGACATTTTGTACAATACATAAGCTCCAGATTCTCTTTGGTATCTGATGTTTTCCATCAGTGTCGTTCCAGTAATTAGAAGCTGGGTACCTGGAATGTTCAACAAATCTGGTATCCCAATACTGACATTTACCAGTCTTGAATGAAAATGTCTGAAACGACTGTCGTATTTCCAAAGACCTCAAAAGGAATCATGAATGCTATGACATACCAACAATAAAAATGACTGATAAAATATGCAAAACAGATGGAACCCTCTAAAAATACATCTTGTCAAATGATGCAGAGTCTCAGTCAATGTTAAAATGGATATTCCGCATTACTAAACTCAACATTTAGAACTTGCACATCCTTTAAGGCTAAAATTGCAAAGGAATTAACAGAAAGTGGATTATTTCATCTGAGCATTTTACAGACTGCTGAAAACCTATGTCTTCTCTGAAGCCTTTCCCTCCTGCACTTTGTGATGCGCTGTTGAACAGCTTCGAGTTGGTTTACAGGTGCCAGAGAAATCCATCATAATTATAAGCCTTTAAGCCTGCACCTCCAAGCAACCCTCATCATTTTAAGCCGATTCCTGGCGACCAGCATGTTTTGTGTGCCATGTTCATCATATCACAATTAAAATGATATCACAATTGATAAATACAACCAAATCTTCCAATATAGTCTCCCTGCTAGCACGTGCTGACATCACTCTGTGCTGGCTCTGAATCTTTCGGTTTCAAGTCAACAGGTTTCTCTAATGAAAAGCCATACATGCTCCCAAGTCTGTAGAACCAGTCTGCTAAGGTTTCTTTCAGCCTTGGGTCCTCAGCGTGACATATGAGCTGGTTGACACAGTTGAAGACAGCAGGAAGCAGGGCACGGAACTGGGGCTGCGGAAGCTGGAGGAACAGACGGAGGATGGTGCACAGCATCTCTGACCACGACATCACATGTGCCTCACTGTCCTGGAACGGACAAGTTGTTACGTGATAGAGGATCTGGTAACTGCGCTGTGATAAAAGTCCATACAATACTAGGCGTTGAATATGCAAAGTGACGGTAAACAGAAGATACATGATTTTGTGTCTGTGTCTTTCCTCACAGGTAATTGCTGCTTTCTGATTGGCTGAGACAACCAATGTACCCCTATGTTATCTATGTTACCCACTGGAAATGCAAAACTGTGAGAAATTCATCTGGTACTTCATGTAAGTAGTGTTTGCACTGTTGCCTAACTCCTGTGTTCTTTATAATGATCCAATACCCATGCTTCAAACAGTTCAAACATAACACTGAGGTGTCCGATAAGATAAATACATTGTTCACTGGTCGTTCGGGGCCCACAGGTTGATGTACCCTCTATGTTTGTTCACTACCAAACATACAGGATACCTCAATCCATGGCCCCCTCGTGACCAGTGAACAACTTATTAAAACAGACTGTTACATAACACCTCAGTTGGAAACAGAGGTGTGTGAAATAGCAACTGGCACCCTAGCCCATGTATAGTGAAAAAATCCAGATTGGCTAGTGAATTTTCATGATGTCATTTTGTAAATATATATCGCTCAAATCATACCAATTTTGTGTCTGTGAAATGTTTTGTGATCCAGTAATTTAAAGGCATGGCAACTGGCTAACAAAATTTGGAAACCATTTCACACTCTGAGTGAGTGAGTGAGTGAGTGAGTGAGTGAGTGAGTGAGTTTAGACTAATGCCACACTCAGCAATATTCCAGCTGTATGGTGGCGGTCTGTAAATAATCGAGCCTGGACCAGACAATCCAGTGATCAACGGCATGAACATCGACCTGCACAATTGGGAACCGATGACATGTGTCAACCAAGTCAGCGAGTCTGACCATTCGATCCCGTTACACTCTGAATGAACACCCTCACCTTTAATATGGAGTTCTTCTGCTGCTTGTCAATCTCTTCATCCACTGCTTCCTTCCTCCCCAACTTGGACAAGTCCTTCTTCCTCTTGGTGAACTTGACAAAGGAGGGCATGGAGTGCTGTTGCTTACGTCGCTTGTATTGGGACATCAGGGACTGGATGAACTTGTCCGTGGCCACCGTGTACACTTTGCTCTCATGCTCCTCTCTCAGTTCCCGCTTACTGCGGGTGTGCACTGGTGATGGGGTGTCGGCTCGCTCCTCGACCTGGGGAGGTGTTGTGGCATCCACTGGACAGGTCTCGACCTGGGATTCTGAAATTCAGAGCATTTTATGCCACATTATTTCAGACACAAGGAAGCATTTCATTTATTGTTTTACACTACAATCAACAGTGTTCCAGATATGTGGCAGCAGTTTGTAAATATTCAAGCCCTGAGCAATCAATCCAGTGATCAACACCATCAGCAACAATCCACAAAATTGGGATACACTGACATGTGTCAACAAAGTCAGTGAGTCTGTCCACAAGATCCTGTAAGTCGGATCTCATGAGAAGCATGGGTTGCTGAGGACCAATTCTAACACTGACACAATGTTAAGTATGTAATGAAATGAAATTCAGACCTAAACGGATGAGGATCAAAGTAATTGTTCAGTGTACCAAAGGAACATTGTGTCCACTCAGTCACACCAATGCCCTGATCTCATTGAACAAGAGCAGGATCCAGCATAAGAATGAGGAAGTTTAGTCAATTTATACTAGAGTGTAAGAGCTACAATTATTGGTGCAATATGATTGCTTTGTGCAAGCAGGCCCTGGATTACTATAGCTGAGAAATGAATACTGTCATCGATGTCTTCATTGCCACATTGTTGTTTGTTGGTATTTACACCTAGTTCTGTTTTGGACTAATTCCCTGTAAAACTTATAGTTTCACCTTAAAAAGGGGTGGTCGGGTAGCCCAGTGGTTAAAATGTCTTCATCACACTGAAGCCTTTGGTTCAATTCCCCTATTTCTATGATGTTTGAAGCCCTTATCCGATCTCACTCACCATGATATTGGTAGAATATCGCTAAAAGCTGTGAAAAACTATGACATACAACTTGTGGAAAATCACCACATACCAGAAAAAGAGGAGCATTTTTGGAGTCACCCAAAAGAAACAGAAAGCTCTAAAGAATGTAAATTCACACCTTCCTGTGTCTCCACACCAACTGTTGTCATGGTGACAAATCCATCCGAAGTCACTTCAGCCTTTGTTTCCTCCTCAGATGTCTTCCTCTCGGTTGGCTCACCGAGGTCATCAGGCTGGGCAATAAGGAAGAACAAGGACTGATCAGCCATACGGTCAAAGCAGGACAACCCGTCCTTGTCCAGGAGGATATCGACATAGGTCTGACACAACTCGTCACAAGTACTCTGCAGCAAATGGATGAAAGCTGCCGGGTTGGCATCGATCGGTTCCACAGAGCTCCTGCTTTTGATCTTCATATCAATCTCTCCATTGTCAAGACTACCCTGTTTGAGGACTTCATCCAGGAAGGAGCGTGTCCTCTCATGGGTCAGGCTGTTGAGATTGGCACAGATCTCCACGAGCGAGTGGATGTAAAAGATGATGCTGGACCCGGCCTGCTTGTACAGGTTGGCTGCCACCTCCAACCCTGCCACCTTCTGGATGAGGAACTTGAGACCGGGCCGCGTGTCAAAGTCACAGGCCAGCTTGTAGGAGCTGTACAACATGTCCAAGAACTGGAGTACGTTGCGGGTCGACATGCAGGAGATTAGACCTGGAGACAAGGAAATGGCTGCAATCAGTTTCTGAATAAACAATTTGAATGCTGCCTACCACTTGGTTTACCAGTGATATACAAATCTACATGTAACTGACGATGACATACCTACAAAAAAAAGCCCTATTCCTTAACATATCTTTCTCAAAAAGGACCAGAGAGTGAATACACAAACACATGCAAACACCTTGTTATGGGTATAGTAGCATGCAATGTCATTGGATATAATACTGTGACTGTGTCCCAGCGCACTCACTTGCAAATGGGATAACTTGTGAGGATGAGCCTGAGTGAATGAGATGAATACTCCCCAAGGAGTTGAGTTAATTATAAGAACGCCAGAAAAAAAATAGATCAAAGGAACACTCCAGTGCCTTGAGCGTGTACTTTGTGCATCATCTAAAATATCCTATAATAATGAAAACACTAACGTCAGAACAGCTTAAGGCTGATTTGAAAACCTGGAAACCTGAACATGCTCCAATACATTTGTTGGGATTAATTCACATTTTAAACCTCTAAACAGAAAATACTGTAAGTTTACTTATTTTACTCATTTACACACTCAAATACTTGTGCTGAGATCCAAATTACAAATTATACACAAACGGATTAATCCAGGATTAATAATTTGGGGCAACTCGGAGTACCTGTAAGGCCAGTGCCTTTCCTGTTTTCCGCTGACCGGCCTTCAGTGCCCTCTAGCAGCAGGTAGCCGACAGTCTGCAATAAAAGTTGGTGGGACAGCAGGCCGACCACCACGTTCCGGAATGGCACCCTGGAAATAAACTCTCTCTCAAAACACGCTGACACCTTACTATGGAATAGAATATTTGTGGTTAGTACCTGTCAAATTATTCTCTTTCAGAACCTACAGATATTTCTGGGAACATTTCACTACATGGAAACACTTCCTGTACAGATGCAGATCCAGTCGCTAAATTATGGTCTCAACAACACTATTAAACTGCAGGGAACTTGAGATGTGTCATCAGGGTACTGGGTGTTTCCTGGTGTGAGATGTGATCAAGGTACTGGAGATGTGTGATCAGGGTACTGGGTATTATCTGATCGAGATGTGGTCAGGGTACTTGGTGGTTCCTGGTGGAGATGTAGGAGTTACATGGTGGAGATGTGTTACCTGGTAGAGATGTGGTCAGGGTTGAGACTGTCCTTGTGGCTAGGAGGGTAGAGCAGGAAGACGTATGACTGGTCCTCCTCTGTGTCAAACTGTATCTGCGGCATCTGGCACATCTGGCTCTCCAAAAGGAACACCTGAAATGTGGACAGTAAAGTCATACAGAGATGTCGGAAAATTAAACTCACTCACTTACTTCAGTGACTACTGATGAGTGCATTTCTTAACACAAACATCAGTTCATATCATTTAGCACTTAGTGACAAATGGGGCCTTTTTGTCACAATTGTATTAGTCTTAAAAAATTTCAGTCTGTGAAAGTGTCTTCTGTTGGCTGTGTTGATTATGCAGTGCAGGGATACTTCTCACTACAGTTCAAAACAAGTCACTAGGCTACTGTAATGTTCATCCTAGACAACAACTTCCTCCCTACCTGCTGAGCCAGCTGTTTGAGCCGGACACATTCCATCTTGGTACAGTCCTTCCTGGTGGCGACCTTCACCTGGCCGATGTCACCGTAGAAGTTCTCAGAGTTCGCATGGAAGAGCACCATGAGTTGTCGAATGTTGAAGGTGGTCACATCCAGCGCCCTCTGTAGGGCTGCTGCACTCATCTGCCACATCTCCTCAGTCAGCAAAGGGCCCCCGCTCAACATCACATGCCTGTAACATTCATAAACACAACTAGTGAGTCAAGTTTGATCCTAGTTTGTATTTCAGTAATGGCATTCAGTGAGGGAGAGTGTCGAACTGAAGCAGGTCTTAGACTTCCCCACATGGTGAAACCCACTAAATGGAATGGAAACAAACACTTTTGCTTATGTAAATCCATGGATAAAAATCCTTAAAAATAGCAGAAATGTACCTGTCCAATATTCTTAACCCCAGTCCCTGTGCTCAAAATGAGAATACAAAATCTGAAATATACATATGATGGACTTCAGAAAGCAACAGTCCAAACTGTAGACGTGACCATCAGTAGTGACACAGGAAATCGCAATGACGCGGGATGTAACATGAGTCACATTGTGACTAAAAGTATCATGAGATGACCCCTCTTATGTGGTCATTCCCTTTGTGCAGCATGGCTGAGTTTGCTCTAATCCTTCTTCTGTTGTTAGGTACATGGTTATTGACTGAATTATACTGTGTTAGCATCAGCAGACTATTTTTAGTCATGTGACAACTGGTCTGTAATAGTCCGATCAACAATGTAAACAGGACTAAAGGCAGTTTCTCTTGCTAACAAGCATGCGTATGTTTACAAGCCAAGGATCACAATCAAGGGGAATCTGATCAGAAGTAAAGAAGTATTTAACTTGACTTGTTATGAATCACAGTTTGGGTAACTTCTTTGACTAGCTTGAAAACGATACAAGAATCTGTACCTCAACATCACATCATCTGAATAAAGAATCTGTTAATCCGTAAAGCTTGTCCTTTGTTTCTATCACAGGTTTGGCCCACACTTGATAATGTGGACAGCCAGGATACAGCAGGTATATCGTGACTCACCTAAGACAGGAGCACCCAAGGCGGGAGATGTTCTCCACAGGCTGGGCAGCACACTCTGTGAGGACGTCCAGGGTCTGCTTCAGCATGAACTCCAGGTGTGGGTGCTCCTCCTCCCGACCTGTCACACAGTTGTGTGTATGTGTACACAGTCATACATGTTATGTACAGTCAGCTGTACGTATAGTCACATACTGTCATACACATGTAACATACAGTCAGCTGTACATATAGTCACCTATAGTCACACACATGTAATGTACACTCAGCTGTACGTATAGTCACATACAATAACACACGTGTAATATACAGTCAGCTGTACGTATAGTCACATACTGTCATACACATGTAACATACAGTCAGCTGTACATATAGTCACCTATAGTCACACACGTGTAATATACAGTCAGCTGTACGTATAGTCACATACAATAACACACATGTAATGTACAGTCAGCTGTACGTATTGTCACATACAGTCACACACATGTAATGTACACTCAGCTGTATGTAGTCACATACATGTAACATACAGTCAGCTGTACGTATTGTCACATACAATAACACACATGTAATGTACAGTCAGCTGTACGTATAGTCACACACATGTAATGAACAGTCAGCTGTACGTATAGTCGCATACAGTCATACACATGTTATGTACAGTCAGCTGAACGTATTGTCACATACAGTCACACATATGTAATGTACACTCAGCTGTACGTATAGTCGCATACAGTCATACACATGTAAGGTACAGTCAGATGTACATATAGTCACATACAGTCATACACATGTAATGTACACTCAGCTGTACGTATAGTCACATACAGTCACACACATGTAATGTACACTCAGCTGTACGTATAGTCGCATACAGTCACACACGAAACGTACAGTCAGCTGTATGCATGGTCATACACTGTCATACACATGTAATGTACAGTCAGTGAGTGAGTAAGTTTAGTTTTACGTCACACTTAGCAATATTCCAGCTATATGGCGACGGTCTGTAAATAATCGAGTCTGGACCAGACAATCCAGTGATCAACAACATGAGCATCGATCTGCGCAATTGGGAAGCGATGACATGTGTCAACCAAGTCAGCTAGTCTGACCACCCGGTCCTGTTAGTCGCCTCTCATGACAAGCACAGTCACCTTTTATGGCAAGCATGGGTTGCTGAAGGCCTGTTCTACCCCAGGACCTTCACGGGTCTAATGTACAGTCAGCTGTACATATAGTCACATACATGTAATGTACACTCAGCTGTACATATAGTCACATACATGTAATGTACACTCAGCTGTACGTATAGTCACATACAGTCATACACATGTAATGTACACTCAGCTGTACGTATAGTCACATACAGTCATACACATGTAATGTACAGTCAGCTGTTCGTATAGTCACATACAGTCATACACACGTAACGTACAGTCAGCTGTACGCATAGTCATACATGGTCGTACACATGTAATGTACAGTCAGGTGTACGTATAGCACATACATTCACATACATGTAAGGTACAGTCAGCTGTATGTATAGTCAGAAAAAGTCATACACATGTAATGTACAGTCAGCTGTATGTATAGTCAGAAACAGTCATACTTACACATAGTCACATACATGTAATATCCAGTCAGCTGTACATATAGTCAGATATAGTCACACACACACATGTAGTCACATCCAGTCACATATATCTAATGTACAGTCAGCTGTACGTATAGTCAGACACAGTCATAAACACATATATAATCACATCCAGTCACATATATGTAATGTTCAGTCAGTTGTACATATAGTCATAAAGTCATACAGTCATACGTACAGTTAGTCACATCCACTCACATACATGTCATGTCTATACATGTCATGTCCAGTCAGTTGTATGTGTAGTCATACAAACTCAGACTCATACAAACTCAGAGAAAGCTATTCATGTTTGAAAACTAATTTCAGCAAAACAATGACTTACCTATAAATTTAGACAAATATTCCACTACTAGGTCTGACATGTTTCCACAACACTGTTTGAAGTTTACAGCCCCTATTTCCCAGTAACCATGGATACGAGAGCCTCTTCGGAGCCATGACTGCAGCATGGGTAAGAGCAGATGGTTGATGTTGTAAACAGCAAACCGAGGACCTGAAACACGGAACACAAATCAATTTTTTTTTTTTTTTTAATATTTATCCTATATCTGCTGAAGCTTGACACAAATGAACACATTAATTCCTAGATTTAGTCAGAATAATGAAAACTTTTATGTTCATCAAAACATATTCAGAAAACCATGTGGTCTACAATGATTATAATGAAAACATTGAAAATCAGAACATCAGAAAATCAGATTGATCTCTTGTACAATTACAGTGGCCAGTATTTCCAAAGACAGAAAACTGTAATTTTGCTACCTTAACCATGTGATACACTTTCACAATATATTGCAGCAAATATTGCATAATGCCAGCACACATCGCAATAGATCACAATACGAACATTTTGGCAATATCCAACCCTATTGTAAACCTGACCTTAGCCATTTGTCTTAAGCAATGTCCCTCATCGCTAAACAGTGGGAACATTCCAGAACCATGTTCCATCTTTAGCGTCTTCTCTGAGGTCCAGATTTCATACAATGCTGTTCAGTTTAGTTATGTCAACTATTAAGAGTCCACAAAAATCCAAAAACAATGCTTTATAACTCAAATATTTTTGAATTTTTGAAATCCCTACCTGGAACATCAGCAGCAGACCGGAGCAGCTCGAAGAGCATCTCCATGGTCTGTGGTTGGAAGGTCTTTGGGCAGCTTGATATGGAAGTGGCCAGACCATCCAGCAAAAGAAACCACACATGGAGGATCCGAGATGGATTGTCCAGCTCCTCCAGAGGCACTGGCCGCCATTTTGTGTCAGCAGACGTCAACTTAATGCCTGAGTCAACCAGAGTGGGATCTGATTGAGACTGATGTGTTTCTGGAGACAGGGCATCTAGCATCCCCGAATCGGCAGAAGTTATGCTTTGTGAGTCAAACACAGGGTCTGACAGTTCAGATATGTGAAGTCCTTTTGGCTTCTCATCATCTAATGAGTTTTCTTTCTGGAAGACATGTCCTGTTTTAGCTTCTTCAGACTCTGTGAAGCTCTTGGAGAAGGACTCAAAGTTCATGTTGGGGATGACCGGGTCAACGAGCCGCACAGTGGAGCCCAACTGTATCCTGGAAATAACCAATATTTCTAAATACTAGGAACAGTCTTTAAACAAAAATTTTAAAGCTGGTTAAAAGAAGTTAACAATACTAGCGCTTCTTGTTTCAGCAGTTACTTTTTTTGATCTGTATGTTGAGTAACATAACACGCAACAGACAAAATATTCAAATCTCAACCAACAATCCAGTGACAGATATCAAGAGCAACGATCCATACTATTGGGGTAAGATGGCATGCAACCAAGCAATCGGGTCTGACCACCTAATATATTATGTCACTTCGAACAACAAACACAGGCAGCAGAATACCACTTACACCCTAAATCCTCTCGTGACATATTTAGTAAAGGTATTAAAATTTACTTGACCTTGGAAACATGTCACCAACAAAGTAAAGATCTATGACCAGCATCCCTATAGATTTACTTTGAACAGCATACAGCAATGCTGTGCTATAGTCTGTAAAGAGTGGGGATACAATCAGGAGATAAACATCATGTGCTGGCCAATTTCTGGGTGTTATTGAGTATTTGAAGCGTGGAAACTTGGAACTGATGGCGTTGGCCGTTATTCCAACTTAACTACACATGACTTGAATGACCTCAGTACTGCAGGCGAAGCAACAAAACAATTGTGTGCAATATTTGCATGTGTCAATATGCAGTGAATAGTCTTACATTTTCCGGGAATCGAATACCATTTGATCATGTCTTTCAGCCAATCAGATTAACGAACACGATGACTTTTGATTTACAATCAGAATTCAGCAAACCACGCTTGCCGTAACAGGTGACTGACTGAATCGGGTGGTCAGGATTGCCAACTTGGTTGATATGTCATTTTATTAATCGCCCGAGGAGGATACTGCAGTGTAATACTTTTACAGCAGTATCACACTAGTGTAATAAAGCTAGAAGTATGACGTCATAAGGGTTCAGAGTTATGACGTCACAATGCTAATGCCGCTGTTGCATTGGTACTAAACCTAGTTTGACTCATGGAAAACTGGGAGTCCTAACACTGTAGCCGCAGTTTCTATCAATTTGTTTTGGAAGTAATAAACAGAATACTAAACTCGCTTCCATGAAATATCATTTTTATTAAATGGAGTGAATGATTTGGTATCGAACAAGCGAAATCATGACATGTATCCTCAATGTATCCCATCTGCACAGACCAATGCTTTGATGTTGATCACAAGATTGTCTGGTCCATATTTGATTATTTACAGACCACTGCCAAAAAGGGCGGATATTGCTGAGTGCAGCATTAAATGACAAACAAACCCTGGAATACAGTGTCAAACCTAACTGACTCTACATCGCCTCACCTCTGAGCACCTTTGAAGTTTGGACATGCTGGCATCTTCCACATGGATGCCAGGATCTGGCAACAGCGGCGGAGATACTGTAAGGCAGGGATACACAAGTTCTCCCCTGTGGATCCACCCAGACCCATGTCACTGCCAGAGTCAGACTCATCGTCACTCATTTCCTCAAACATGCCTGAAAATACAGACTGATTGGACTGTTGACCTTACAAGAACTCCTACTAAGGTCCTTCGACCTTCCTACAGATGCATATAATCACAGTAAATGATCTGATTTTAATGAGTATGTAATTTTCTGAATAAAATTGATATTTTATACTTTATATCTTCCTGGCGAAGTTAGTGGAACACCTGAAATCCCTTGAAGTTCCCTTCTAAAAGAAGCGGACATAAAATCACACTCACCTAAGTATTACCTGCCTTTTCCCGTGCACATGGACAGCTGACCACCATGCTACTGCACTCTCTCCTGCAATTGCCTGACACAAGAATGTGAGAATTCAGCGTGTCTGTGAGGGGCGGTTGGGAGGGCTTCAGCCATGAGTCAGGATAAGTATAAAATATCAAATTTATTCAGAAAATTACATATTTTTCCTTATCCTGACTCATGCTTAATTGCTTACAGCGGTGGGTCAGGCCACACTGGATTCTGCATATTCGGTGTAGATTTTAGGGGGAATCAGAAGGTGTTGTTGACTGGTACATGATGACACTGATAAAGCTAGTGTCCTGTTAGTTTCTGATGCAACTAAATATCACAATATAACAATCGAAACCAGTTGGGACCTTTTTTCATGTATAATTATCTTCATAATGAATGCAAGGTCATAATCACTTATGCTAGTCTGTTCAAGACGTGTGCATGGACTTTCCACCAAAATACTCCGCAGAGCGTCTGGTTTCCATAAGTCACATGATAAATCAGGTGAGTTAATTCAGCGTCGTCGGGGAACTGTTAGTTGCTGAGCAACGACAAGTGGTCCAAACTGATGAAAGCCAGTGACGCCCTCCATGACTATGTCTCACAAATAATGGTTGGCGAATACTGTATTTGACTTCCAAAAACAGCCTTCCATAATAGCAGATAGCAAGCAATTACCATGTAGCGCTAGTGTCGAGGCTAGAGCTCTGACTTCATGTGTGTTAGAGGCTCATGGAGGGTCTAATCCTGCTGCTTTATATGCTCTAAGTATAACAGCTCTGATCCAGACTTAGATAGTGTTGCGTGGTACTTCCGTGGGTGTCTCAGTAGATATAGGAATAAACAGGCGCTTGAACCGTTGTCTTCTAGACTGGGTACGTGCAATGTATATTTTCAACGCTCTCACATGACATAATGATAAATCTTGAGTATCATACAGTCCTAAGATTGAAGACAAAGCCAGTATACAGAACTGTCTACCCGGTTGACCGAGCAGTTGATTCTTTGCTATGAAGTCCCATCTTAGACCTAAATGAGCTGTTTCTAGGTGACTTGTGTCGAAGCTCGTTCGATTAAAGTCTAGAGCATGAATTTCTGATATTCTTGCCGTTGTAGCCAAGGCAAGTAAAAATAATGTCTTTTGAGTGAACATTTCAATTGAAGTTCAATCAAGTGGTTCATATACATCAGTTGTGAGATGTTGGAGTACAATATTTAGATCCCATGCTGAGCTCTAAATCTGTGTTGTTGATCTTCAAACTTGAACAAACGTAATGAGCTCTGGTACTTTAGTCAGTTTGGTCCCTGTTCCAACGGTGATGACTGAGCTGAGAGCAGCTAAATATGTAGATAATTTAGAACCCTTCAGACCTTTAGACTGACATAAATAGCATAAATAATCTGCTACTTGAGGATGAGTTGCCTTGTTCGCCGAAAATCCCTTTTTCTGGCGTACGTCTCAAACCATTTCCACTTGTCGTCATAAAGTGTGTGAGTGGATTTCCATAAAGCTACGGTTACTGCTTTTATCTCTCTCTCTGAATATCCTCTGCATTTCAAACAAAGTTTTAATATGGTATATACATGAAGACAGAATACTGATGGTGGGCCGTGTATTTGTTTTGTGTAGGGATGAATGAGAAGATTCTTCCACTCTGGTAACTGTATTGCTGGTTGTCCTAGCTCTTCTTTAAATGCTGGAAACAAATCTCTCATTGGCCAGTAAGACGCGACCAAAATCAGTTGTAACCTGATTGTTTGTCTGATTTTCTCAATACTTTTGGTAGCAGTACTGTAGGGGGAAACACGTACGTGTTTAGTCCTTCCCATGGAATGCTGAGAGCGTCCGTTGCCCAGGCTAGGGGATCTGGTACCAACAATGGTTGTTGTCTGTTTGTTGAATCTCATCCAAAGGTTAGATTGATTAGTTGAAACGCTTCCTGATGCAGCATCCATTCTGTTGGAGATGGGCGTAGGGGACAAGATAAGCCATCTGCCATGACATTGCAGGCTCCTGGTATGTGACATGCTTTTACTTGAAGATTCAGACTGTCGACTAGGTTGAACAGTTGAAATGTTTGGCGTAACAGAGATAGTGATCTTGTTGATCCTTGTTTGTTTATATAAAACGCTACTGCTGAGTTGTCCATGTGGATCATTAATAACTTATTTCTCAATGCTGTCGACCAGTGGTGGATGGCATGAATGACTGCTTTGATTTCCATGGTTGATGTGAAGATCTTGTTCCTCTTTGTCCCAGATTCCTGCTGCTACCTCGTTTCCCATATGACCTCCCCATCCTTGTAGGGATGCGTCTGCGTATAGGTCGTTGTTAATACCAGCTCTAACATATAGGTCGGTGAGTCCACCACATCAGAAAAGGCTTCACGCTGTCTGGTAGCGGAATCTGTCCTCTGTTGTTGAGATGAAGATTCAAGAAATGTTGTAAGGGACGTAACTGCAGTCTTCCTCTTTTGGTCATATCTTGTGCTGACGTGAGAAGGCCTAGTAGACACTGCCATTGTTGAAGTGTTCGTGGAGAGAGTAGAGCTTGTGTTATCATTTCTTGAATCTTGACCCACCAGTCCTCCTGAACTACAATCTGATTTAACATAGTGATGAAACGAATCCCAAGGAATTTGATATCTTGTTGAAGTTCCAGTTCCGACTTTAGGTGATTTACTAACCAACCCAGTTGTGTTAGTAGCCTGATCGTGAAGTCTAACTGTAGTCTGAGTTGACTTTTCTGTTGATGCGCTTGTATCCCATCGTCCAGATAAACCGCACTGCGTAGCCCCCTGAGGTGTAGATAATTGACAATGGGCTTGGTTATCCGTCTAAACAGCCATGGGGCTGAAGATAATGCACTATCCATTGATAATGCTGACCGTTGAAAATGAAGCGTAGATATTTTCTGGATTCTTGATGTATCAGGATATGCAGGTATGCATCTTGCAGATCTATGCTGGATAGATAGTCGGCTGGTCTGATGAGGAGTCTTAATTGAGGCAGATGTACCATCTTGAAATGTTCTGGCTTCCGTACAAACTTTTTGTTGAATTCCTTCATTTTGTAGATGAGACAGAATTCTCTCTGAAATTCTTCTTCGGTACTAGGAAAATTGGAAAATAAAATCCGGCTGTTAGATTCTGTGGCTGTATTACTTCTACTGCTCCCTTCTGCAACAGTGTTGATATAGCATCAGTCAACTTGTCTTGTTGATTGTTTGCGTAGAAGATGGGAGTTGGTTGTTTTGTCAGCAGTGTATCCTCCAGCGGGATCTTGTAGCCATCTCATAGAATATTTATGACATAGTTGTCGTTCAGGATTCCCCAATTTTCCCAGTAGCGTTGAAGACGTCAAAGTGTCGTTGGATTTTATCATCATAACTTCCCTTGAATCTTGAGTATACCGTCGAATACCGTAGGTGCAGACCATGGGGTTTCATCATGTATGTGTTGAACTCGTTGGTATCCTTAGATGGGACAGCCAGGTTTACACCATCTGTGATCCACGATCCGAGTCCGAAAACAAGACTTCCTCCGGTGACAATTCATGCTGATGTCTAACTTCATTCTTCCTGGAGAAAGATGAATCCATAGATCGCCGACGATCCTGACTGCGTGAGTCTAAGTCCGAAGGGGAGGATGACTGCATACGACGTCTTCTATATATAGGAGAGACTGAAGGAGCCCTTCTCCACTGGTGCGTCCATCCACAAGTGCACTTACATGAGCGTATGACGTCACTCACCCAAGTATAGTTACTCGTGTGAGTGCACTCACTCGGCATGGGTATATCCTTCTCTGTGCTGCAATCTGATGATCTGGACCTGGATCTTCTGGAATGGGTGCGTGCATACACCTCCTCTTCATCCTCAGATGTGAGTGTCGGTCTAGATGAATGCTCTCGTTGAATCACAGTCAACACAGTTGACGAGTGCAGTCAACTTTCCTCTTCCAATCTTCGTTCTATGAGTTCATCATCTGCGTTGTAAATTGTTGCATGAAGATGCCTGCGTTGAATGCATTTGGTGCGTGCATTGACGACTGTGTTGAAGAGTTGTCTACGATGCCCGCGAGTGCATTCGACATCTGCGATGTCTGTGGGAAGATGAGATGTGTTCTGAGGTGTTGAAGATGCCGTTGGCGTCGATCTAGTTGGCAAAATCCTATGCATGGTGTCTTCACCCTGTATCATTAACGGAGACTCATCAAAATATTGATGTTCTTCTAAGGGGACTATCTCCTCCCCAAATGAGTTCTTTATCTGCAAGGGATGATTCTGAGATGATCTAGCAGGTGACGACTTCAACTTTTTAATTTTCTTGGTCTGTGACAGTCCTGTCTCAGCAGCGTCTTGGGAGGGGACTTGCCCAACCCTGGACACGACCTTGGAGATACGACTGGCTTCTCGCTGGAATGAATCTCAGCATCAACAATTAACCAGTTACCTGACCTTATCTCACTAGACTCAGACATGGCTAATGCGAGCCGATGTTGCTTGTCTCTAGCACGTCTATGAACACAGCGTAAATATAATAAAAATTCTGCTTCAGACAATTTATTGCAAAAAACACAACAAATGTGAGCAGAACATAAAGGTTTACACACGGGGCAAAGTATGTGCGGGTCAATCACCGACGACCATATTCTGCACCAAAAACACGATTTCATCAACTGAGACTAAGTCTCAGTTGACGAAATACATGTTAGAAATAGACACAATAATTACAAAATTGTATCATAATAAAAAATATAACAAATATATACAAGCCAAAAACTGTATAAAGCACAAATTTAATTAAAAAATCCAGGAGCCCGGGTGCCTCCAGCCGCCTTTGTCAAGCGATAGGCGATAGGGAGAGAGTGAAGTGGCATGGCGGTCTGCTGACCATGTGCGCGGGAAAAAGCAGGTAATACTTGGGTGAGTGTGATTTTACGTCCACTTCTTTTAGAAGGGAACTTCAAGGGATTTCAGGTGTTCCACTAACTTCGCCAGGAAGATGAGAGTAAGCAATTAAGCATGAGTCAGGATAAGAAAAAATTTACATTTTGTAAATCCACACTACTGTAAACATGAGTAAGATTTATTAAACCCTCACCCCTACAAACATGAGTTTACAGTTTTTTAAACCCTCCCCTCTTCAAACATGAGTTTAAGATGATTTAAACCCTCAACTCTGCAAACATGTGTTTAATATTTATATATTCTCACCCTTTCATACATGAGTTTAAGATTTTCTAAACCCTTATCCTTGCAAACATGGGTTTAAGATTTTTTTAACCCTCAACCCTCTGAACACTTAATTATGATTTTTAAATCCTCAACCTTTGGAACATGAGTTTAAGATTTTTAACTCCGAATCCCCGCCTACATGCACTTATCTCACCTGGGCCGTTGACATATTTCAGAAGACAGAGAATACAGTCGACTGTAGCATTGGCAAACACCAGCACATTGTCTGTGTTGAGATAAACCTCAAACACATCGAGCACAGCCGCCACATGTCTCTGTCTAGCCTCGTTCACCTCCTCATTAGCTGTGTATTCTATCTTCACTGAACGGAGAGCTCCAAACAAGGGCCGCCACCCTGACTGGATCTGTGCCGTGCACGCCTCTACCAGTTCACAGATAGAACACACAATCTGGATGAATAGAATACATAGTTTTCATTCACTTGATCACATGATCCTGATGAAAATATGCTAACAACACTCAATAGCAAACAAAATCAACTTGAAGAGAACACAATGCCATCTTTAAACAGAGTACACAATTCAGATGAGTAAAACACAGTGCCTTCACTTTGAATGTTCTAGTTTAATAGAACATACTACCATCCAGTAATAGAACACATGACTTGGATCAACAAAACACACTGACATTATTCAATAGAACACACACATTGAGATGAACAGTGCCTTCTCTGCTTGATCCAACAGAATATGACATCTTGTCAGCGATCAATAGAACACATGATCTAGATGAAATGAATAGAACATACTGCCATCATTTGCTGGACGAAGAATACTGAATATTCAATGATACAGGACACTACATCAAAAGATGAACTTGAGTTGTATTGAGGAAAATTTCAGATTTATCATTGGACTCTTTAGAAAGGATAGCCAAATGAGACAGACCATTGATGCTCACATGCCTAGTAAAATTCAAATTTGGTTAAGCTGACCAAAATATGAAAAAATCATTTGACACAATACATAGATAGCATTCACAGACTAATATCTTGATCCAAATACAGAGGAAACTGTCAAAACCAGCACTCGACAGGGCTGCATAAATAATTCCATTTAGACTACATTCTGGACCTAGATTTTTGACAGGCCTTAGATAGTTGAAAGTTAATGCTAATGTATTGCACTTACGACGGTCTTAGCACTGAGAGAGCTTCAAAACTCTGGGCCCTGGATTGTAGAGCTGACACTGATACCTACGACTAGAACTGAACCAATTTGGTGATTCTCATATACATTGTTGTATCACATGGTTCTCTCAACTACTGCACACATGACTGAAGCCACTAATAACATGTACAAGTATACCCATACTGAACTTCCACAGTAGTCACACCTGAAAATACAACCATGATTACCTGGTCTTGTACATCCCCATCACACAGGTCTAGACACAGCATGTCCTCAAACGTCTTACACAGGAACTCGTTGATGTGGAAGTGGGGCCGCTCCTCGCGGTTACTAAGCATTGCCACAATGAAATCATGGATGCAGGTGACGGCCATCTTGGATATGCTTCTGTCCCGACTTCCAGTTGCCTGGCAACAAAGAACAAGTATTACCTTGTGTCTACACATAAAGCACACTTCCATATATCAAAATGCTTTTTGCTACGTACAGTTCTAGAAGATTAATGACACTGGGCTAAAACATTAAGCAGGTCATGATGAAATCATCGACCTGTGTGACAAATTTTTATAAATTCAGTGTGTCACAATTCATTAGTGTATTACTGTATCACAAATTAACCCCAATTAACAATATCTCAACTCTTGTCGAATTTCTGTATCAATTTTCAAAAATGTAAATCTAAAAGATCTTGACACTGATCTCAGCCAAGTAGTTGCCTAATTAACCAATCACACATGACAGACAAAAACATCTTGTTAGCCATTTCACTGAAAAATTTTGATCAACAATTTCGCACCCTCACATATACATGTTTCCATGACTTAAACATAGCAATATACAGTCAAATCCCAAGGAGTCGAATCGCTGGGAATCAAGCAATAAATCGATGTATTCAAGACATAGGTATGTCTACGAGGGTAGAAAAAAAGATGATCGAATATCGAAAAATTCCTTTCATCAGCACATCATATCAAAATATAGCACACCAATACATTAGGTGACATAGATGATGAAAACAAGTAGTGTATACATATGGACACATTCCAATACTAGCACGATGAAATGCAAAATACATGTACCTCTCAAATCCATAACAAAATCTATCAGCAATGGACAAATATACATTGCACCATCTTGAATCTTGTTGAAACAAAAAGACAAACTCACTTCTGGAAAAAGTCTGACATTAATGTTTGCTTCTAGGAATCACTCCTTAATTTATCCAAAAATTCACGGACACTTGCCAGTATTTGATTTATTGTGACTTGTCTGTATGTATATATACATGAAGGAGGCATATTATGTCATCCCTAAATGCTGATAAAAAGTTTTGGGGATCACTTCTGTCCATGACTTACCTATACATGGCCTAAAAAGATCCTTAAAACACACAAAGAACAGAACATGAGAGCTACTTACATCGACCAGATATGGTGATATAACGCTCCACACTCGGACAAGATGCTGCAGAGGTCGTGAACTGTGGACGACCTTCATAAGAACCTCCTGTAACCTGTAAAGGTGAAGGGCATTGGTAGGGAGTCGAGGGACTCCTCCATCCATGTCTGGGCCAGCATGTTTCTTCAACTGAATCCGACTTGCTTCCCCAAGCTCTGCCAGGAAACTTAGCAAAGCCTGCAGGTTGAGCTTTTCGGCTGCATCCTCAAATATCCTGGTGGGATGAAAAAGTCTCTCAGAATTGTGTGTTGTGATGATTGGTTCACTCCCCAAGTATTGGTCCATTGTTTCAAGAGTGGCAACGTTTTATATTGGAATTCATTTATTGACATCAATAAACTTGTACACACTTCTTGTTTATTGATATTATTGTTTACTTTTTGTGATAAAGTGAGTGGGTTTTGTTTCATGCAGCTTTCAGCATTATTACAGCAATATGATGACAAGGGGACACCAGAAATCGTCTTCACACAATGCACCCATACCCACATGGCCAATCAAACCCAGGTCTTTTTGAGACAAGTGAAAGCTTAAACACTTTAGAACATTCGTGCCTAAACATCAGCATATCCCTTCACTCTCACTCAGGAAATACCAACATTTAGGCTCTCATGTCGTAAACATAGTATGATATGGACACTCATATGATATCCTCTATATTAACCAAAACAAAGTTAATATGAATTTTGAAAAATTCACAACCTCAACCCAGTTCAGTTGTTCTGCATGAATAAAGGATGAAAATCCTCTGATACAAGAAATAGGAAACAAGGCTTGGGAAGTGACTTTCAAAAGTTCTTTTACTCTGGACAGACCGGTAATTCCACACAGCACACATGTTATTCTTCAAATATACATCCTGAAAACCTCTTATCCTCAAATGTCATGCTCATCCTATTCCAGTATTCTGACATCAAACGTCCCGTGAAGGTCCTGGGGTAGAAAAGGCCTTCAGCAACCCATGCTTGCCATAAAAGGAGACTATGCTTGTCGTAAGAGGCGACTAATGGGATCGGGTGGTCAGGCTTGCTGACTTGGTTGGCAAGTTATCAGTTCCCAATAGTGCAGATCGATGATCCTGTTGTTGGTCACTGGATTGTCTGGTCCAGACTCGATTATTAACAGACCACCGCCATATAGCTGTAATATTGCTAAGTGTGGAGTAAAACTAAACTCACTCACATCAAACTGTTAAAATGTTTCAGAAAAAGTTCAATATACTTGGAATGTAAGAACAAAGTTACAAAGTTATTTCATAACTCTACCTGTCGACTTCTTGTGACAAGCCACACAAGGCTTTAGATGCCTGAGCAGGAGTCAACACCCCTCCTCCTGACAATGCACTGTCCCAACCTGACTCTATACTACTCTGTCGGATGAGCTCTGCCACGTTGATACGAGGGGCCACAGGTATAACAGAGGCCACAGGACTGGCATACAGGTCACATCTGTAAACAACGCCCGTATATGATGTGTGACAGTTAGTTGTTTTACATCTAGTAACACAGAACATAACTCAAGACAAGGCATGGAGGGATAGCATCAAAGCCTAGGGTGATATTGTCCCATATGGATTCCTAATTTCAACCATTCTCAGCTCCCTGGGAAGGATACAGACTTAGCTTCCTGTGAAGATTTTGTATTCAAATTGCACTGGGTACAAAGGTGCATTTTAAAACATCTCACGTAAGGAAACACATCATGTGCTGAAACAAAGTATAAAAGATACTTAGAAGTGAAATAAACACAACAAAAGGTCAATATCAGATTGCTGTATCCCAAACACGCTGATCAGATCACCACAAATAGGGTTTTATGACATGCAGACACTTACAAAACAACAACTTCTCAGATGACCAAGATATTTTATGACAAGCTTCTTTATTATTCTTAGAATAAAGAAGCTTAATCTACAAAATATCTACAACAACTTTTAAATGTCGCTAAAAGACAACTTACCAGTATACTTCCCAACAATTACTCTACTTTATGATTTCTTTCAGAATAATCCATGTATATGAACAGGTGACTTATTCACCATGACATCACCTTGGAGATACTGACATTAGTTGGCAAGATTACTGTACTTACTCAATCTCTGCACTTGCGTTGAGTTCTGGGTTCTGTTCCTGGTGCACCTTGGGGAGGCTGGACTGGTTGTTGCCGCCACTGAAGTAGGTGTGCTCCAGCTCAGAGATGTGGGCACAGCACCTGCAGTCACAGATGTGCTCAGTCACAGTCACAAATGTATTCGGTTACAAGTACAGTCACAGATGTACTCAGTCACATGTGTACTTAGTCACAGTCACCCATATACTCGGTTACAAGTACAGTCACAGATGTACTCAGTCACATGTGTACTTAGTCACAGTCACAGTCACCCATATACTCGGTTACAAGTACAGTCTCAGATGTACTCAGTCACATGTGTACTAAGTCACAGTCACAGTCACAGATGTGCTCACTCAGTCACACATGTACTCAGCAGTGATTGAAATAATTTTTCAACTCAACCTGACAGCCAGGCTGGTGGCCCATACATATTGCCTGCCCATCTTGAAAGTTGCCTGCCCACCTTTTTAACTTACTTTTTAGCAATAACTTACAAAAATGCCGCCATTTTGTAACAAGCACAAACAAGCAAGTAATTCCTCCAAACTTAAAACATTTTGGTTTCAAGACATTTAACAAAGTATGTATGCAACAATTTGATTTCTAGGGTTATTATTATTATTGATGCTGCCATTATTTCTTTCACTGCCATGTTGTTTGGATAAGTTAATCTAAGATTGTGTCTATAAACATGATCAACTGATTTACATAGTTCACTATATAAACACTGAACCAACCTGAACACATGTTTCCAGCAATCAGCAGCATGGCTGCCCATCTCCAACCCCGTTGTCATGACAACATCCATACTGAGGACATGAGCTGCATGGAGTCGGACCAGCTTTGGTTTCCCTGGCAACACAGAGGTCTTTCCTGGAACCTTGGCATCAGTGGGCTTAGGTCCTACTCTCAAGTCCTCCTTCACACATGAAGTGTTTGCCAGCTGGGTGAAGGCGCTGCCACACCGTTCCTGTAGACCTGAAGTGAAGCAGCCACAGAATGGTGAAAACAGTACTTCTAACATGATATTTCCTTGTTAAATATATTAGGTTCCACAGCATGAGTATGACGCTCTATAGATTTATGCCAGGCATGTAACTAGCAAATTATTTTCATGCAAGCCCAATGGGTTGCAACACCTTACGTTAAGAGAGTATTGAGGGCTTGCCGAAACAATCATGTATCAGCCCAGGCCCCCTTTGAAAACATACCCAGAATGCAGCAGAGTTTGGAGGCCCTCTGGAGTCCGCTGAGGCTAAGACAGATGGCGTCCCGGGCCCTCATGCTCTCCTCCTTGGCCCCCTCTGTACCAAACATCAGGGCCAGGCTGCTGGACACTCCACAGGAACTCTTGCCGTTGAGTAACACTGACAGCACATCCAGCACCCCCTCCCAACACACATACAGGATGCGTCGTGACAGCTTCTTGCCTGCACACAAACACAACAGTTTACTTGTTCTAACAAGGGGTAGGAAATTTCTCAGATATTGATTGGCTCTGTGCGTATCTGTCCAGGTACAGTGTTAAAACAGCAGATGATTAGCTCATGTGATTCTGATCCCTGAACCCCTTAGTCGTCTGTTACAAGCTTAGTTGCCTTTCGTGGCAAGCATGGGTAGCTGAAGACCTATTCTGCCCCTGATTTTTCTTTTTCTTTCGGTAATGGTATTATATTTCTGAGTCCCTGTTAACATGCAGAACCAGACATCCTGGGTAGTGCTTGACAAAATCATAAAAGAAAAGACAGGCAACTTTATAAGAAGCAATAAAGATTATACAACAGTACATATAGTACACATAGTTCTGATACTAAGGTCTAGGGCTGCACAATATAACGGTTTACAGGTATTTACCAATTCAGATGTGAAACTGATACTTACTGCGATACACTGATCGAAAACCAGTATTTTGACATTCATTCAGAAAATTTCGTAGCACTCAAATCTATTCGGATATTTTTCACACCAAATGTCATGTGAATGTTGTAAAATGGTGACCGCCCAACAATGAACAATTTATTGAGGTGCCAAATGTTGGAGCAAAGGCTTTGAGTATGCCAGCATTTGGGGTTGAAAGGGTTCACGGTAATTGGAACTATTGATAGGAGTCATGTTAAAAAGTTTTTATCAAAGCTTAATCAAGCTTTGTGATTTTGTTGTATTTTTGCTTTAAAAATCTAGCAGTAACTTGATTGTAAGTAGTTGTTTGTTTAAAAAACTCCTTGCAATATACTGAGATACATATCGCAATATATGCCTTCACACTGCAATATATCACAATATGAAATTCTCTGCAATACCTACTCCTACTGGGGTCACATTAAGAACGACATACATTTTTATAATGATGGAATAATTTCCAGAATGCAATTTATTGGTAACTTAAAATCTTAAAATCTTCTCTAAATCTAAATCTCTAAAGATTTTGGTATTAGAGAGTAATAACTTTTGTCCTGTGACAAGATTTGAACTATGCACCTCATCCACACAATGCAAGGATATCATCTGTTGGCATAATCTTTACTGTATGGATGTACTGACCTGCCTCAACTTGGGTACTGTTAACCTGCTCATGTTCCACACTGAGCATGTTGTCCCCGCCTCGACAGCTGCTCATCATCTGGCCGCCCATCTCATGGCTGCCCAAACCATCAATGTCTGAAACAGTTACATGTAATAACAGGATACTGGCAACAAGACATCACAAGTTTAAGATGATGAAATTAGCTAAAGAACTTCTCTATTCACTTTACCAAAGGAAGGAATTTTGCCAGGGTTGTTACCATGACAAGAAGATACACACCATCCTGGTGTTCAGGTGAGAATATCATCCATATCATGATACACCAACATTTGTGAACTCCATCTTGATAAATATAACACAGCATGGTTCCAAGGGAAAAGTAGAAAACACATGCTGGTTAATACTAAACTTGACAGGATTAGTCGTTCGTTCGTGAGTGAGTGAGTGAGTGAGTGAGTGAATTGAGTGAGTGAGTGAGTGAGTGAGTGAGTGAGTGAGTGAGTGAGTGAGTGAGTGAGTGAGTGAGTGAGTGAGTGAGTGAGTGAGTGAGTGAGTGAGTGAGTGAGTGAGTGAGTGAGTGAGTGAGACTTCACTCTCTCTGTGTCTCCATACAACTGGAAAATATGGCACCCACTGCACTCTGGAGTTCATGAGCTTATTCATGACCACGTTTCTGAGTTCGTTGGTTCGCAAGTTTTGTTCTACACTTCACTCACCAATATACCAGCTCTATGGTGGCAGTCTGCTAATGTTCCAGTCTTGACCAGAAAACCCAGTGATCAACAGTATGATCATCAAACTACCTAACTGCGATACTACGTCCACCACGCCTGGTTGTACACCTACCTCTCAACATACACACTAGCTGTGTGTCCTGCCAGCTGGAGTGTGTTCCTGTGTCCAGGATGTTCCTGTAGGTCACCTGCTTGTACACTTCACTCAACCAAGATGGAGACAGAAACAGCATGACCCCACAGCTGAGCACATCATCCATGAACTCTTTCTGCAAAAGAAGTTTACTACGTTTTGACATACTGAAGAACACACACCTTTCTTGAACCTAATTTCAATTTAGAAATTACTCCATCCTGATTGGTTAATCAATAGGGCTGTAACACTGCATCAAACTACTAATGGATTGCAATTGTTGAATCTCCAATAGCAATTAATCGATGGTAGAAACAAACAATTATCAATGCATCAGTAGTATATGTGAATATGGATAGTTCAGTAATTGACTTCCACTGATAAATGTGCTGTGCAAAATATAGAATGTTTGGGTGCACACTTGCAGCTTCACTGAGTTTATGTTTTATCTGTTTACGTGATCTGGGTTTCAAGTTATTAAAAGAGACCAAATCTCCTTCAGATTGTTTATATTTCAAATAAGCAATACATGATATAACTTGCCACTTTAAAGTGATAACTGATATATCATGAACACAAGCTTACTGTAGTATTAAAAAAATATTCAGTCATGACTTTTCAGGAAGTTAAAAGAAGAAGAAAATACAGAAATAAACACGTTTTCAGACCAAGACACCACTGAAAACACGTTCCGTTGTCAAGTATATTTAAGACCAGTAGTCTCAAAATCGTTTGTGTTTGATTGTGAGAAAATGTGACCAACTGTTGGGTGATTTTTCTCTGCGACCAATCTTCGATTATTTCTGTTAATCGGTGTAAGGGATAACAATCAAGGCGCCGGCCAGCACACAAAACATTTATTCATGATGACTGGACAAGACAGAAGACAAGACGAGACTGATGCACACATGTAGCACAGACACCTCGCTTACAGTAGTCTCCTCTGATTGGCTCCCCACGTCACGTGCGATGCACGGGTATTGCACTATTTAAAGGGACCGTCCGTCTCACGTTTACATCTCACATTTGAAGACTATTAATAAAGTTGTACAATTACTATGATCACTCTATCCAGTTTGCTTAAGATATTATACTATATATTCAGATTGCAGTAGCAATATTGCTGACTTTACCGTGTCACCTAGCTGCTGATGGGTACCCGGCAGTAAACATTTTACTGGATGCATCACCTTGTAGTGGTTGATGTGCAGCTTTGGCTATTTGATGCCTGACCACGTCATACCAAATGACGTAAGACACTGAAACATATTACCCTGCCTAGTGAAATAAAACTGGGGTCAGTCAGCTCATTGTTGATATGTCTAAGTCTAAATCGGAACACCACTACATCTAATGCTAAGATAGCTATGTGGGTTCTCCCATCCTTCAAAGCGATCTTAGCACTAAGGTGACTCCCATACCACAACATGAGCATAAGGTAGTCTTCCCACCAAGATTGTTTTGTATAACGGCACCTTGGGCCCATTTGTACAAAACTACCTTAGCGTTAACATGATCTTGAGTCCCATACTTTATCATAGTCATATGACAATCTTAGCACTAAGATCAGTATGTGCAGCAGGGGCGACTTTCACAAAGCAACCTTAACTAAGGTTAACCTTAACTCCCATTCGTTGACAGTGTACTAAGGTTGAGGTAACCTTAGTGCAATGTTACAGAATGGCAGCGAAGGTTAACCTTAGTAAAGGTTGCTTTGTGAAAGGACTCCAGGTCCATAGGGTAAAAACATTCAGTGAATTCCTCGATGTGGAATCTGGGGATATATTTTCAAAGACATCCTATCTGCATGTAGCTCCCTACCTCAGACAGGACGAGACTTGCAGGATCCCGTGTGGTGTAGTAGCCACTGACGGAGAGTCGAAGACTGAGGATCAGTGTGACCATGGATGCGATGTAGACACCGTCAGCGTTCAGGATCACGGCCGAAATGACTTCAGGATCATCTTCAGCTCCTTCTTTAGACATCAAACCTGAAACATTAACCATCCATTGAAACTGACATAGTCAATGATGTCAACAATGATACTGAGATAGTCAATGATGTCAACAATCCTTGAGGGTCCATATGGGAAGGAGCAAATACAAGTCAGAAATTTTAGGCAATTTGGTAGATGCACATAATGCAGGTGCTAACCATTTTCCTTGTACAACATGGTCACCATGGCAACAGCTGGATGGGTTTGGATGAGGTGTTTTATTTATGCTGGAAACAGGTCAGAGTTTTCACTCACATATTGAAAGAAGAAGCAGAAATATAGTGTGAGATTAAACAAGTTTTTAAAAAATTGGGCATTTTTGTAAGTTGTCATTGTGAAAAAGTTGTGAACAAATTTTTCACATAATATTTTTCTCATTAAAAATGTGTATGCAGATAAGGATGTTTTAGAGACAATTATCTTAGTTTTACAAGAACCAAAGCTCAAACCTAGAATTATAAATGGTTATTCCTGACACAACACACATTTAATATCAGAACCATTTTACATCTGTTAAGCACAATCATTTCACATCTGTTAAGCACAAAAATTTTACATCTGTTAAGCACAACATCAGCACACATGTTAGCATCAACAAACACCAAGGACCTACCTGCACAGAAGTCAGATGCAAACTTTTGCAGTGCCTCATCCACCTCAAACACGCTATCAAGAGTCAACAGATGTGGCAAGATAGTCTGCAACTTCTGCATAAACTCTAGAGCATTCTGTCGTTCCACGCTCTCGAACCTGTCTCGTAACAGCTTCTGTCGCCTCACCATCTCCTCCTTCAGCTGCGTCTCCAACTGGGACTGAATGGTGGCCTGGATGTCCATCTCGCGATCACTCTCGTTCTCGTACTCCTTTACCCCATCCGACGTCTCCGAGCTGGTTCTCCTGATGACGTCAGTCTCTTCTTTTTCCTGATCAGGTTTTTTAACAGCAGCTGAAGTATCTGTTGTTTCTGAGGCTACAGGTTCTTTGTCTGGTGTACCTGGTATTTCTGCCGATCCTCCGTCACAACAGCTTGAGTCCTTCTTGTCGAACACTTCTGTAGAAGGAGCATTTATACATGAAATTTACACCACCATCATCATCACAGAAGGAAAACCAACATTTGCACCTATTTGGTCTGTATTTTATTTAAGGCTGAAACAAGAGTTACAACAACTCAGATTTATTCATTCTCATCATCATCATCATCGTCACAGAAGGAAAACCAAGTTCCATGGATAGTCAACTTCTTTATTGCAATGAGTACGACATTTCATTTTGATAACAAGCACCTACACCAAAACATGTCTCTCAAAGAAATCATATTATCTATTATTATGATTATTGGCTTGCATAATGACATTACAGGTAAGTTGACTGTGGTGATGCTTTCCTAACAAATGTTACATGTGCCACTGGGATATTTTCAGTGTGAGAGGCACAAACCTTTTCTGAAGGTGGGGTAGAGTTTGTTGATGTCTTCAGCCACAGATAGAGACAGGTTCTCTCCTCGACTTAGCCTCTCAAGAGATCCCAAAAGTTGATCTACGCACATGACGCTGGTGAAACACACCCCAGAATCATTGCAATGGATACATTCCTGCACACTGTCGACTATCCTGCAACACACAGTGATGGACCTACATTACAACAACCCAAAACCTACCTCGTGATGCATGTCAAAAACGCTCTCTTTGCATACAGTATATCGCTCAAATGCAGTAACACTTTATGCCAAATCATATTCTTATTGTCTGTCTGGAAAAAAAACATTCATTTTCAGAATGAGCAAGAGATTTGGCTAAAAGCCCAGACTGATGCAGGTCTGACATATTTAGCACTGGTTGAACCCATGAGTGCGACAAACCTAAGTCTAGGGTATCAAAAGTTTCTGGCATGGAGCAGGATTGCAACTCTCCACACCTAAACAACATGGCTACACAATGTGCGAAATTTTCCCTGGCCCTCTAATTCTACGGCCAGTAAATATTCATCAGGACCACTAAATGATCAGTTTGCAATGACCAGTGAATTTTGTATTGATAGTTAAAATAATCTATGAATGTTATTTTGGACCAGTAAGTACAGACAGGACCAGTAATTACAGTCCACTCATTGGTCTTGTGGGATATTTTGAAAGGTCTCTTTCCCTGGTACAATACCATTCCAGACCTGAAACACCACAACACTGTTATGGATGAGCAAACTCAGACACAGTGAGTGAGTGAGTGAACAAGGATTAAGCCACTTTAGCAATATATTCAGCAATGTCATGGCAAGGGGCACCAGAAATGGTCTTCACACATTGTACCCATGTATGGAATGAAACCCAGGTCTTCAGTACGAAGAGTGAACACTTAAATCACCAAGCTACCGGCAGGCAGGTACAGAATTCTGCATTCTTCTGTACACTACTGAATGGGCACCACAAAAGAAAACATGCATGCCCTCAGTGAGCCGTAAACAGATTTAAAACAGGGAGAAAGTTATCCTTTCAATGTGTGTTCACAGGTCATATCTAAATGTACCATCCTTAACAGAATCAACTTACAGTTTGAGCAGCGCTATATCGGAGTGGGCAGCCTTGCCTGATGGCTTCACTTGATTGTCTTCTTCTGCCAGTGGTGCTGACAAATCTACCACTCTTTCAGGGTCTCCTAGCAACTGATTAACAGAGTAGAATAACACTCATTGAACTCTGTAGCTCACATTAACCAATGGGTGGGTTCAGTGAGTGAGTGAGTGAGTGAGTGAGTGAGTGAGTGAGTGAGTGAGTGAGTGAGTGAGTGAGTGAGTGAGTGAGTGAATAATATTTTCTCAGTGGAAGAGAATACAACACTTTTCATTCTTTCTTTTTGGTATGTCAATGTGTTGAAGACAACAGATTTCAGAAGTGGTCCAACCAATGTCTTCACTGAAGTACAGAACCAGTGCTTGGTGGCAAAATTATGCGATAAACATACCGTATTGGAAATTCAGAGGCATATAACAAACTTATAACAGCTTAATAGCTACAAATTTCAATAAAAAATTTAAAGCTTTTATAATTTTGCTATGGACCTCTGATTTTCCAACACAGTGCATTTATCTCTGCATTTTACCATAACCATGTTATTATGATGTAAAAAAATACACACTGTGTTGGAAAATCAGAGGTACATGACATGATTATATACCTCTGAATGACTTGGATTAACCAATCACAATCCAGTATTTTAATGAAGTCATGGTAGAATAATGAATACTGGACAGACATAAAATATGCATACACTCACATACTGTCAAACAGAATTGTCAAGTGAAGGGACGTGCGTAAATACCTTACATTATCCGAGGTTTGAGATCAGTGCAACATGACCACATAAGGAATCCACTGAGGCAAACCTTTTACTTTCCTACATCCAAAAGTTGCCAAAACAGTGTTTGACAAAATATCAACAAAGGAAAAAAGTCGTAATTCTAGGAATCCTTCCATATATCTATCATGTACAATGAAGCACCATGACTGTAACATACTTCTCAAGAAACACATAACGGTATCCGTGCCTTTACAACTACTGACCTCTTTCATGACCTTGAGAGCATCGTGTCTGTGCTGCGGAGGCGGGTACAGCAGCATCCTGTGGAAGAGGGACTCCAGCACAGGTCGCAGTGACCCGATGTTGCCCACCAGTCGAACAAGCTCCGCAGCAATACTGGGGAGTTGACATTAGCGAATCACAAATTAGTCAGACTATATGACAGGGATGGAGTTCCAGTGTGCTGAGTATTGAGTATAGAACAAAATGATGGTAAAATCATGGTGTTACATGTTGAAACAAGCTGGATACTAGATTAATAAAATGCCACATGTTCATATATGTAAGTGTAAGGTAAAACATCATTTTCTGACTGAGCTTCACCAGCCACTGTTTCCGCAAGAGAAATAAATCTTTATGTATTATTAGCTGACATGTTTTCACCTGTATGCCATTCCTTATTGAGATCATCAGGCAATGTAAGACATTTGGAAAAAGTGTGCTGTCATATCTCATGGTATACATGGCCAGGTACAATTTTACCTATAACAGATTCACTTACCTGCATGTAACTTTATCTTCTAGAATTTTGGCCAGATGCAATGCTACCAATAACAGAATCACTCACCTGTATATAACTTTATACACTGTGAATGTTGGCCAGGTGTAAACGCAACCAATAAAAGAATCACAAACCTGCATAATGGCTTTATACACTGAGAATGTTAAGCAAGTGTTGGCCCAAGAATATTTACCTTTATTTGACTTGCTACACTGAGAATGTTGGCCAGGTGTCATGTCACCAATAACTGACTCACTTACCTGTTATCAACGTTACCAATAACAGACTCACTCACCTGTTACCAGTGTTACCAATAACATGACTTACTTACCTGTAACCAATGTTACCTAAAACAGACTCGCTCACCTGTTACCAATGTTACCAAAAGCAGACTCGCTCACCTGTATATGACTTTAGCTGCTGAGCTGAGAATGTTGGCCAGGTGTCATGTCACCAATAACAGACTCACTTACCTGTTACCAATGTTACCAATAACAGACTCACTCACCTGTTACCAGTGTTACCAATAACATGACTTACTTACCTGTAACCAATGTTACCTAAAACAGACTCACTCACTTGTTACCAATGTTACCAATAACAGACTCGCTCACCTGTATATGACTTTAGCTGCTGAGCTGAGAATGTTGGGGGCTGAGGAAGAGCAGCCTGAGCCCCGCCCCATCTCATCTGCCTTCTGCAGGAGGGAGCTCTTCTCTGCCTTGGGGGTGCCCAGCAGGGAGATGATGGTAGGGCAGAGGTTCTTCCTGGAATCAGAGGATGGCAGCTGAGGTACAGTGAAATTTGATCTGTTAAAGTCCATATCCAGTTACAAATCTGGCTGATTCATGGGAACAATTCAGGGAACCAGATAATGGAACCAAATAATTAATTCAATTCAAGGGGTTACAAAATCAGGGCATCTTTATCAGGTGAATTCTCATAGTCACTGCTAAACTGCTGTCAGACCTAGAACAGGACTCACCACACCAGTTCCTGGAAGCTGCCGTTGTTGCGGATTGTCTGGGGGGCCTGGCTGAGGATGGCGTGGATGCCCTCCAAGAGAAGGGGCAGAGACTGCTTTGTCTGACTGCCACTGCACAGGGACACACAGAATAATCTCATTTAACCAATCAACAAAAGCCAATTACCACAACACAAATCAAAATGTCTCAATATGGATTGCTGACAAACTCAAATGAAAAAGCCATGGAGCTGAAGAGTTCTTTAGTGTGACTACTGTTCATCTGCCATGCAAAAAATACTAAGCTTTGTTTAACTTTGTTTGTGTTATAGAAATGACAGGCTATCATCTGCTTTCAGATAGACAATATCTACACTTCACCTCATGGCTTCTAAAATTCTTATTGAAACAAAAATGCTTTAGAAATTCAATTGCCTATTCAAATTATTGAGCTACAAATACAAAACTGGAACGTGTAGTGTATTTGATCCATCTATTAGTGGTATCAGGCTAACTACCCCCTGAGTAACTGCCCCCAACCCCAGACAAATGTGTTCTATGTGAATCTGAAGATTGATATATTGTTTGTATTATAGTGATGAAAAATTTAAAACTATTACTTTTAGTTTGTTTTTGTTTTGATGGGGGACAGTGGTCTGGGGGGCTATCAACCCAGGGGGTGGTTGTCCCAGGGGGCACAATGGATCAGGGACAGATATTGAGGGGGCAGTTGTCAGAAAGGCAATTGTTTAGAGGGGCAGTTGTCCAGGGGGCAGTCAGCCCAGACCCCAAATCAGTAAGATGTTTAAAAGAAATTGACTGGGTTAGAGTCATATGAGTATAAGCAAGGATACCTCTGCAGCCCTACAAGCTTGTCACAAAGATATTTGAGAATAGACACCACATCATCCATCAGACTCTCCGTCGTGCTCAGCTTCCCTCCGGATGGTCTGAAGTCAGCCAACACATCATCTCCATCCTCTTCCTGGAACAAAAAGTATGACAGATTTAAAGAATGAGCTTACCCGTGAAGATCCAGGTTACAATTAGTCTTCAGCCATCCTTGCTTGTAGTAATAGATGACTTAAGGGATAAGATGGTTAGGCTCACTGACTCTATGTCATCATACCCCAATTGCATAGATCAATGCCCATGATGTTGATCACTGGATTGTCTGGTCCAGACCTGATTCTTTACAGACTGACACCATATAGCTGTAATATTGCTGAGTGCGGTATAAACTGACCAAGAAACATGAAGGCGTGTATAGAGTCACCAATATGTCATTTTGGTCTACACCACTTCAAACAGCATTTCAGTTCACAGCATGTCAGCTACATTCAGTTTAAAAAAAAGCCAGATGTGATGCAGATCTTAGATATTTTGGGCATGATGCAGAGAAGCCAGGCATCTCAATGATGGCAGGCATGGAAACTGAACATATACCCACAAGATTCCGGGGCACTAAGGGACACAACTGCACGGCAAAGTACTGCATTTTGGTCAGTTCATTATTAGGTCTAGAGGTTGCAGTTGTGCAGTAATCATATTTTAGTGCAAGTGATAAATTAGTATGAATCACACAACATAAAGTATAAAAATGAATTTGAATATTTTGAACAGGTTGAACTTACCACTGTTTCCTCAGCATCAGAGAGTTTTTCAGAGAACCTGGAGAGCACCTGCGTCATGTTGGCCTGAATGGCCCCCTTGACCCCCTGGGAGCTCTGGACATGGGTATCAATATACACCTGCAATCAGCAGCATCAATCACAATGCAACATTTGAATGAGTTTAACTTGCACAATATCTAGATATATTTCTGAATTAGCATCAATATTCCTGCCATAATACACACTGCTTCCTATAAATTTGGAAAATAATCAGTATTAATCTGACGCCAACCATCTGGGACATTAAATTAGTGGTTGATATGAAGAGCACCAATCCATGTCATCTGGGAGTGTTGAGAAACAATCAACAAGGTCATACATGAAGACTGAGCATCACTATATGTCTTTTGCATAATTTGCATCAATAATGATGGTCCAAAATATTTTAGTGCAACAAAACTTAGATGAATTATTATAGAAAAACAGGCTGGGTATAATTTCACGGCACTTTTAGCAATATTCCAGCAATACAATGGTGGGGGACACCACAAATGGGCTCCACACATAGTACACGTGGGGAATCAAACCTGGGTTTTCGGTGTCATAATTTAGCCTCACTACCTCTTCGCCATAGTTATACTAATCACATGAAAAAGTTAAACATAATACTGAACATGTAGAGTGTCTTGATTATTATAAATAATTGCAATGAAGGGCATACTATTATCTACATAAATTTAAACTAAAAACAATTAAGATGCATCCCCAAAACATTTTGAAAACTTGTTTCAAAAACATTATAATGAAAGACTGTTTACAGAAGTAAAAACATAAGCCCACAAATGACAACTTGACAAAATGGAAATAATAAACAGTTTTATTATCATTACTAATATTTTCTAAAATCAGAAAACTGAATGCATTCATTCAAGATGCATAAAAAACTGATGCATAAAAAACTCCAGTATATGTCTTCCTGAAAATTCTATTACAAAAAATTTTGTTTTTAAGATTTAAAACATTAAACCTCAGTTACCAACATAATTTTAACAATAAAGCAGTAAGCAAAATAGTTTTCAAAATTTGCTAGCTAATTATTCTAGATATGCCTTAAAGTTACAAGCCCATAAAATAATTATTCACTAGCCTGAAGTCTGAATGTAGAAACCAGGTAAAGGATTTCAAAAACTTATGAGAATAAGATACGTCAACACGACACGTGATTCATTATTAAGCTGCTAATACGATGAACAGACATAATCTGGCTTGATCTGAACCTGTATTTTAACATAACAAGTCAGAGAGAGTGACAATTTTTCATACTTACCACATAAAAATTCACTAGCTAGCTGCGCAAGTGACTGCAGAGATTTACTGGCCTGACTGGATTTTTACTAGCCACAGGCTAACAGGCCAGTTGCTATTTCACACAATGCATAAGAGCATTCTATCACAAGACAAATTTCCATCACACACACAGCCTGAGACATGAGAACATGAGTAATATTCACACTGTTGAACAGTACATTAATGTATCCAGTTTATTACTCAGCAAAATGAAATAAATATAAAGGCGTCTTTGTTGCAGAAGAAATGACAAGATTATTTGCTCAGCCAGCCATTATCTGTTCATTCTCACAATACATTACAGTCTGACATTCAACTGACACTGGAGTTGATATTATACTAACTTGTGTGATATGCTGAATGCTGAACTAATGCATACACTGTCAGGGTCTCTGCAACAATCAACTGGTAACAGCTGACATGAGTGGTTTAGAATCCATAATCCTGTGGATATCAGCCCGCAGATGGTGCTATAGCCTTTCCTTATCAACGACACATAATAATTTGCAAGCTTTGCTGCTCTGCCTGACAGAGCATGTTCTAACGACAACCATTACAAAGCCCTAAGGTCAAAGGACACTTCTGCATGAACAGTCAAAATAACCATATATGCAACACCCTATTTTGCTTGGATGACAAAATTAGAAATGAAATTGGTTAGAATATTATATGGATGTATACACATTTCAATTTATTTTCTGAAATTTGGTTAGTCATTTTGGCCTGAAATAGACTGTTTCACGGCATGGCAATTCCAGTCTAGGCCCCAGGGTACGATGTCCATTTCTCTGTGCAGTGAGCAATACATCCTCAATATCTTCAGGGTATACGTTCCAGTAAGTCTCCACTATACCCTGGATGCATCTACAACTGATAAATTTATTACTTCCCTTGCCTGTCCCTTTATTCAATCAAGTGTATATGCTGGGAAGTTGAGCAAACCAATCACAACTCACTTTCGCCTTTTAAATTATCTAACTGATTAAACTTGACAACACAAACCATGCAGACAGATGGATTTCTTGCATACATTTTTTTTAAAATTTTCAGATCTATTAATGAGTCTGTATGATTTTCCACACATCTGAGTCGCACTGCGAACAAACATCCGCTACCTGTGTCGACACACTGGCCAGTTCAGTAGTAACGGCGGCTTAGATGATTGACTACTGTGAGAGTGTGGAGCCAGCAAATATTGACAAGTTTTCAAACTTTACAACTACATGCAGAAAATTCTTAATCTCAAGAAAAGAGCATTTTCATGAAAATAGTAAACAACCTTATAAATTACCGTCACTGTGACCGTGACCTTATATACAGATAATTCATTCATGAATCAACTTGCGTGCCTTTATTGAAGTATAAACTTTCTTAGAGTGGGGGCATGACATAAAAAGATAAATCCTAATTGACCAAATGACCTTTCCTTTAGGCCTTGACCTTCAGAATGACCTTGACCCTTGATGAAGACTACTTATAATGTGTAAAGCTTTCCCCAGTCTATGAAGCAGATATATAAGCCGGAAGTGCACTTCTAACTATATATTAGGTCATCTCCTGTTTTCCCAGAATAACCACATGAGGTTTCTGTTTGCAGGGACAGGATTTACGTTTTGTTAGTAAGACCTCTTCCGGGGTTTTACTTTTCATTAGAAAGACCTCTTCTCAGGTTTTACTTTTCGTTAGAAAGACCTCTTCCCAGGTTTTACTTTTCGTTAGTAAGGCCAGGTCTTACCTTCTACAATCATCTTTTCCTAACTCTATATGAACATCGAAATTCAAATAAGATATCGATGTTGAATCAACTGAAAAATATCATCCAAAAATAAGCTCAAAGTATAAATGTTTTCCCTAGCAAGATTGGAAATGCAGCTCTCAGATTTATAGGCAGACGATCTACCACACAGCCACTAGGCTGATGAAGGAAATGGGGTTGAATTATCTAATTATCTGTTTACAGTTATTGTCATTAAATTTATTTAACCTGCGCTTTAGTTATTATAATGTAGCTTCATTGAATGATCATCTACACTGTAATTATCCATCACTGAGGGTACATGTGAAGAGAAAATGCTTCTCCTCAGCTCCGCCCCTTGGGATTTCCCACCCCCTGCAGTTTTACTTTGTCTACCAAAACCTCAGGCGCGTGTTTTCTCCTATACATTAAATGATATTATGATACAGCAGATACCCATCTCTGCACTTTATCATTTCTTCAACAACCATAAGCCAATTATCACTGATGAAAGTCACAGTTTCTTGAAAGTGCCTTTTCAGTGTTCTATATAAAATTATTGTTGACTCTCAAGTTGGGCTGTGAGGGAGACAGCCTCCATCACAACATGAACAGATTATTGATTGCTGCATGTTTTAACCAGCTGGCACACCTGTCTGATAGGTGTCAAGTTGTATTTGATGTATGTTCTAATCATTTCTGCTCCATCTGCGCAGCTCACGTCTGCTCCCAAATGCATTATACGTCTGCATTATAAACAGTTCTGGCCACTGCCGTCCTTGTGTGTACTGTACAGTATTTGCATCTGCCACAGAGCAAAAATTTTTTCCAATCATTTTATATAAAATAAGTCATGTTACACGCCATCTGTATCAGTGAATGAGCTTAGTTTTAAGCCACATTCAGCAATATTTCAGCTATTTGATGGCAGTCTGTGTTGACCTGATCCAGTGATCAACACCATAAGCATCAATTTATATATGATGACATGATGAGTCAACCACGTCTGCGAACCTGACCACCAGATCCCATTAGTCTCCTCTTACTATAACCACGGGTTACTGAAGATCTATTCTATCCCTGATCTTCACAGACAGCTGGGAGAGAAAACACTAATTAATACACATTGCAGACGTTTACCACTTTGGTTAAACCCAAGTTGACATGGATGATGCTGATAAACCAAAAAACATATGAAAGAAAAGAATTCAAACCCACAATCATCTGAGAAGCACTCTGCACTTCAAATCATCCTTGGACAACATGGCTGCCTGTACGTCCCATTTTGAACACCACTTGATAAATTTCAAGTCGTGTTAGATGAAGATGAAAAAAGTAAACCTCTAGGGACAACCTATAAATGCCTGAAATTCTACTAAACCTCAGGTTAACTTCAATGGTAGGCTAGAACGCTAGTGTGAAGTTTCATTCCTGTTTTCTTAAACCAAGACGTAAATAACATTTACACAATAATGCTTCTTCTCCCTGTGTACTAAACAGTCACAGGAACACTACAAACTCCATGACTGAATTTCAATGTTCCCTGAAATCCAGCTGAGTGAGTCAGAATTCATGCAGCTGTCAGCAACATTCCAACAATATCATGACAGGGCACACCAGAAGTTAGCTACATTGTTCCCAATTTGGAATCGAACCCAGGCCTTCCATGCGACAATCAAATGCTTTAAGCACTTGGCAACCCCACATCCCACTGAAAAACATGTCACCATATCGGAACATGTCACAATATCATGTCTCTTTAATGACACCTTGTCAAACATTCCTTCACCAGTTGTAAGCTGTCCCACCCCTGCAAAACATCAGGAAACATTGGCTCGAAAATTAGCAGTAAGCGTAAGCACCATCACCAGCCTGCACACCCGTGACAGTCGCAGTGAATTCCCACTTGTGCATACCCACATCAATCTGTCATGCAACACCAACCAAAGCTAGGTCCCAACGCATCAGCTGCTTTGTCAGATGCAATTCAGTTTGTTCATGAACGTCTTTCTATTTATTAACTTGACTTCTGGAACTATGTGACATTTCATAAATGATTTGTATGAGTGGCATCGTAGAAGTTGCAGCTGTACAGATGACACCAGCGATCAAGAACTTTATTTTAACAATTGCAACTTTTTGGTATAAGTTCTTATAGCTTTTTCATGCGTGAAAACGATAAGAACCTATACTGAAACACAGCCATTGTTATAATAAGGAACTAGATCATCCATCAAGTTGTGTCATCTCTACATTACACAAACAATGACTATAACTAAAATTTGTATTAGTCTCATTTTCTTTCTCAAGAGTTTCAGAATTTGGTCATGAAAACGAATTTTACTTGGTATGGATAAACAGTTAGTTCTTTCACTTTATTTCTGGTATTCAATCTATTATTTAATAACAATAACAGAGATACAAGTATTAACATGTTGAGAACTGTGGAGTGTTACAACTATCCTTGTTTCGGTTTTTCTGTTCACTATCAACAACTGAATAACAGTATTCACTCATTTGATCATGAAAAAAAATCTGAATCAATGGAAAAGAAATGAAACATTTTTTATTAAAAACTCAAATTTATAAAACTTGAAAAAAAATAATGTAAAAATATCAAAATGATAAATTCACATAAAGAGCAAAATATTGTAAAAAATTAAAACTGTATAATTAAACAATTTAAGAATGAAATAAAATTCCCAAATTGACTTGATTAAACAAACATGAATTGCTGTTCCTTTTTACACCCTGCAGCCAACAAAGGGAGGGGAGGATACCAGGAATTACCCACGTAACCAAGGTTACCTCCTGTGCGTGGGTGGTCATGCTGGATTTGTTTTGAAGGAGGGCAAGTTGTCGGCCATAATAGCCTCCCAGAATGTGTACAAAGTTGGAGGCTGCTGCTTGCCCTGCTTCGCTTCTAGGGGAATCTTTATAGCAGTCTATATACAGCTGTCAATGTAAAACAACAACTGGTAGCTCACAAACTTGGCACAGGACAAGAAACACAGCCAACGGATTGGTATTAATGAAACCCTCCATCCAGAGAGGAACATTCTGACTAAAATTGTCTGAGTGACATTACACATCTTCAAATAAATACATTTGAACAAATAAGTAATGTCTTTGATATACACTTCTCAAAAGAAGTTGAAGAATATCTGATTTTTCTTAATCATAATTACACCTGTCACATCCTGCAGGTTTACAATATATTTATGAAAACATTTGGCACTCCTTAACCTCTTTTGAGTGGTATACATACATGCTTATAGCTAGAAAAACATGGATGCCAGCCATTACACAAACAAGCACAGGGTTTGGTTCAGTTCAGATACAGGCCTTGAACCTTCTTGTGACCTCGACATTGACCTTCAGTGGAGGTCATTCTGACTCATAATCAGTTTTGTATGAAAATTACAAGTAGTATGAGCTCCATAACAAAATCAGGTGTAACCTTTCAAAAGACACAAGCATACCAAGTTTCACCTTCTTCTATCCTCTGGTTACCAAGGCAATAGTGGCAACAGTCGATCCTGGACAAGCAGGCAAAGCCTGAACTCACCTGACCTTCAGTATAGGTCGGGTGAGAAAATTCCGCCTTCACCTGTAAGCTGCCATTGTATACTACCCAATAACAGTGAAAGAGCACAGATTCATTCTTATTATGATAGCTGATTTGGGGTTTTTTTTAACTCTTTTGAGTAAGACAAAATTAGATAAATATTCCTAAAATCTAATGTGGTTTTCACAGAATTTCTTTCACATCTATATTGTCAGAATTATCTCCATTTGATTAACACAATTATAATTTCAAAAGAAGAAAAATTGCAATGAGCAAAATAAAAAATAACATGCAAATAAACAATAAAAATTCTGAACCCATGCAAATGGCACAATCAAAAAGGAAAGTTAATTTGAAAACATTGAGGAAAAACTATTTCTTTCAGATTGAAAGTACACTAACGCTTTTATCATGCTTCAGATATTGCTAAAATTATCTACTGAAGGTCCAGTTTTCAGTTGTCTTGTTTGCCATAAGTCTTAACATAACTTAATCATAGAAAATGAGATCCACACATTGTTCATGTCATAACCCTGCCTTGCATTTTGGAGATCAAATGGCGAAATATTGGATATGGTGCTCAAGAAACAGGAATCACAAATCATGCAAATAGATCAATGCAAACCATGGTAATTGGATCCTGGGATACTAAGGGAGGCAACTATGCACAGTAAACAGCTTCATGTGAATACTGGTCAGTGTGAATTCATAAAAGCTTTCTCATGGTCTTCTGGTGTAGGTCTCCTAGGACGGATGTACTACATAGGATGAAATGACAACTCACCTGGCAAACTTTGGTGATTATTTTGGCATTCATACACCAGGTGGTAGAGAAAGTCATATTCAGCAGCAACTGAAACAGAAAAAATACAGAGTAATAATAATAAGTTCATTTATACTTCACAAATCCACACTGACTGCATGCTTTTAGCACAGACAATTATAACCCTGGCTAACCCAAGCTGTCTGAGGCACTATGAGGTAATATAGTTACATAATTTATCCCACCAGATATCCATTTTCTGCTTGGTGATTTGAACAAACTCACTTGCTTAAGGTGAGACCACATATATCTCTTCGTTGTGAAACAGGACTAAGGTCCTAGTTAGTCTCAGGAGTCAAGCTACCAAACATGGTCACCCATCCAATGACTCTCCGCACACAATAGTGCTTAACTTCATCTGATTTGTGAGCTGAGCTCTTAGCAAGGACCACAACAGGCTGCATCTCTATCTCCTATGTTTTAATGCATGTCACTCTTGTGATTAATTGTGCTAATTCAGAATGAAGGTCACAGTAGGACTTCAACTCAGACTATGATCTGGTAACACTTGTCTTAGAGATAACTATGTTTGTTGCATGACTAGACTAACAACTAGTCTCTGAAACAAACATATTTTACTGAAAAAGGTCATAGTGAAAAAACATAATAACATGAAATGTAACCCTGAGACTTTCTTCATTTTCAGATAGACTTGCCACATTTTCTAGACTTGAATGGGAATATTTGCTTGGCTGGCTATGAAAGGACACTAACAGGATCATGTGATCAGGCTTAAAGACTGATGCATGTCGATCAATGCTCATCCAACAAAAACTAGACAATCCTGTGATCAATACTGTGAACAACCCTTGCCCCTATCTGATGACCCACAATAGTTAACTGACCACCCAATCCAATAAAATCGTGTTATCACCTAAGCCTACACAGCCTTGAACATTGTAGTGACCTTGACCTTCAGTGAAGGTCACTGCATGAAGTTGGGTTCAACAACTCATAATCAGTTTTTGTAAGACACTTACAAGTAGCATGATGTAAATGTGGTTGGATATTCTTGAATCTGTATGTTATAATCTGAAGACAAGCAAAATTCACAAGTCGTCTTCTATATAAATATGTCATTAAATTCTTATAACAATATTTCCAATAATACAACAGCAAATATACTGACCAGCAAAAGAAATGCAACTGTATTTTTTATTGGTCAAGTTTTTAAAAAGAAGATATATATACGAATGTTTACTTTTATGAGATTTCACTTTTTCAAAACTCTCTTTTGCTGTTCACAATACGTCTCTTCTCATACCTCATGGCTATGTTAAACAATTCGTCAATAATCATGTACATCATACCTTGATGATCTCGACCTGTATGTCCTCGGGAAGGTTTGGTGTGCTGTACACTGCATTGAGGATCTGAACTGGCAGCAACTTCTCCTCATTGTTGTCAGACTCCAAGTTGGATTGGAAGCGCTCATCAACTAGAATTTGCTGAAGGAAAAACGATGAAAGTTCCTGAATGCAGAGCCTTTGCTTAAAAGATTTATCAAATCAGAATGAGGTCGTCAGGCTTGCTGAATTGGTTCACACAATCCATCCTATCCAAATTGTGTAGATTGATGCCCATGCTCTTGATCATTGGACTGTCTGATCCAGACCCGATAATTTACAGACCACAGCCATATAAACTGAACACTGCTGAGTGCAGCGGAAACCAAACTCACTCACTCACTCTTATCTAATATATACAGCAAGGGTCATGTATGGACCACACAATCCACGTTATGGCAAAGGATGACTGTATACAACTGAAATTTTTGTCTGACATGGGATGCATATGGTCTGAACTTCCACACATTTATTCAGATTCCAGACTTCCACACAAACCACTGACACCTAATAATCAGATGCATTTTATTTTTGGATTTTTTCACTCCATTTACATGTATGTTAATAATTGTAGAAATATAAAAATGGCTCAATTCTGAAAATAGCCTTTCCTTATTCATCTCAGCTCTGTTAATACTTCAGTACTTAAAAATATCATTGTATTTGGTCTTTACCTAACCTGACCAACAACACTTAGAAAAACATCATTTTTCAAGAATTTGGAAACATTTTATTGATGCTCACAGTGTTGTTCACTGGATTGTCTAGACAAAACGTGATTATATACAAACCCCCTCCATATAGCTGGAATACTGTTGAGAGTGGTGTTAACAAACAAACAAACAAACAAATTCATAATTCAGTTCACTAACCACAAATAGGTTCATGTCCACTTTATTTTATACCTGTAGCCCTGCTACTGCATGTCCAGCCAGCCTCTTGGCTCTTGATTCCAGTGCTGTCTGCAGAGGCTCAAGACATTTCTCCCGCAGGTCTGAGGCAGGGGTGCATGCTGTGATCCCTCCATCCTCCAGCAGAGCTGAAACATACAACAGGGGAATTGTATGGCTTTACTTGCATCATTTCCAGAGTCAAATCTCTGATCTATTATCTATTTTTTACAAACTAAAGATGAACATGCAGCAGAATGGGTATTATTATTGTGTTTCACAGATTTGAGACAGAAATGCAGCAGAGAGGGGTCGAGTGATCCTGGCACAGTCAGACTGGTAAGGCTCATCATCAGCTCAAGGCCCTCGCCTCGCTACACACACCCCAGACAGCGAATGGGACTTCTGCCAGGAAACGCTGCCTCGTCGAACCCACCAAGAACTTTCCATAGAATATGAAGGCTCCCCAACACTGCTACCTCCTGCATTACCCAGACAGTCAGCAGGACTGTGCACCAGGTGGAGAACCGGGCCACTCTCCTGATCTGTGCCAAGAGATCAGGAGATTCCAAACCAAGGGCACCAAGAACAATGAGGAGCCTGTTGACAGTGTACTTGGGATGCAAGCGAGACATTTCAAAGGCAAGTATTTTTATCATTAATATGCTAATATTTGTATGTGCCAATAGCCAGTTCAGCTGCTCAAAGATGTTTTGTTTTTTCCCTTGATCATTGGACGTCCGTCACAAACTTCCAGTGTTGCAAACTTCCATCTGCCCGACCATTGAACACATAAAGCAGTATCCCTCCTCTTGATTACCTTCTTAATCTTATTATTTTTCTTAATCCAGAAAATTCGGGACTGGCAACTTTCCAACCAGTCTGGTTACTTTTGAGAGGTCAAGACCAATCATGTGACTGAAAATTTGGAGAGTTCACAACATTGCATAATGGCACATCATACTTTCACTCTCAACTCCCTGGGGATCATACAAATCTTCCTGCCTACTAAGTGCATCGAGTTAATGTGGCTTTCCAATCCTTATGAAGTGATCTATGCATCTGTTTGTTACATATACTTATTCTATGGCTTCTTTTTCACCAACCACCCAGAACAAATGTAACGTCCCAAGAAGATGATGAAAAAGATAAAACATGCTACATGTGGGATTACATTATCCCAGGAAGGTACTGATTCTAGAGGCAAATGAAGTCAGCAATCTAACCCACTCAGCCAACACAGCTTAGTGAGTGAGTGAGTTTAGTTTTACGCTGCACTCAGCAATATTCCAGCTATATAGCGGTGGTTGTAAATAATCAAGTCTGGCCTCTGTTATACCTGTGGCCCCTCGTATCAACGTGGCAGAGCTCATCCAACAGAGTAGTATAGAGTCAGGTTGGGACAGTGCATTGTCAGGAGGAGGGGTGTTGACTCCTGCTCAGGCATCTAAAGCCTTGTGTGGCTTGTCACAAGAAGTCGACAGGTAGAGTTATGAAATTAACTTTGTTCTTACATTCCAAGTATACTGAAGGTTTTCTGAAACATTTTAACAGTTTGATTTGAGTGAGTGAGTTTAGTTTTATGCCACACTCAACAAAATTCCAGCTATATTAAATAATCGAGTCTGGACCAGACAATCCAGTGACCAACAACATGAGCATCGATCTGCGCAATTGGGAACCGATGACTTGTCAACCAAGTCAGCGAACCTGACCACTCAATTACATTAGTCGCCTCTTACGACAAGCACCACCACAGCTTAAAAACACGGAAGTCTGACAACTGTTAGTCTAAATAACACACTCTTGAGTACTGATACCCCTCTGCCATGTTGCATTTGACCACTTCTTCAAAGAAATTGCGTGTTGATGTTTTAAGTGTCATGTAAACAGCCAGTGAGAACAATTACAGTACAATGAATGGTGTCTAGCCTTAGAAACAATCTGTTCACCTGGGTCAGTAACAAACACTCAAACATGCTTCACAATTTTTTTAATCTAATTCTGTTTATTATATTATGTATCACATGACCAACAAATATTCAAAAAAATAAGTTTTCACATTCTATTTTCATTTCAATTACCAACCACAGACTAATGGAAAAAATTATATGATGAATCCGTATTTAATAACTAGCTATATGAGATCTCAATGTCTATACTGATTTTGTATTCTAACACCACCATCCACATCATCATCGTCATCCTCACTATCCTGGAACAGTGATACTACAAGAGCTTCCATGCACTACTTATTTAGCATTGTCAGGGACAGAATATATTAATAAAATTATAAATAGTTATTATTCAGATGTTACTGTTGTACTGGCACCAAGAATATCAGTTTCATGGATTACTGATCGGTTTTAAACTCTCTCATCAGTAGATCTGGGTTATGTGAGAATCCTAAAACTGTTGTCGTTGACCATTTATTACTGTTTTTTAACAAGTAAATAGTACCTTGCCAGGAAATTTCAATTACTATCACTACTGGGATAGTAATTGCCTAATACACAGATTAATCAGGTCAGGTAGTCTATTCTCGAAATGTTTGTGGCCAACCAAACTCCTTAAGCCCCATCTTAAAACAGTGGCTAAGAATTCTTAGGGCTACAAACATTTGAGTAGAAGGGAGGGGTTCAAATTTGTTTTTTTAAAATAAAATTGCCTCTGTTCACCCAGCAGAAATGGGTACCCTGTGGAATGAGTCATGTGACTACTAACCTTTCAGCACCTGTGATAATAATCAGATTGTAGCACTTTCAGCATGCCCCTCCGTGGTGTGACATTCAGCGCATTACAAATGCCCTTATTATTACAAGGCATCAAACATTCATGTTCCTTCTTTACCAAATTTTTCAATCAATATTTAGTATATATTGTGATGGTCTGGTTAATCGGAATAATCAAAGGTTGGTTGCGGTGACTCAATGACCAAGCAACTGGTCATGTTTTCTCATAATCAAACACAAACAATTTTGGAACACTTATTTGCATCAACAACATTTTCTCTGTGTCATTAAATTTACATTTCATGAGCACTACTAGCTCCATCAAAGTCTTGACTGAATTTATCTTAAAGACTCCAAGATATTTTGTTCCTAATGATATCACAGATGTGAAATTTGCTGATACATTTTGCAAAATTTATTGAAAAAATAGACAAGAAACTTTTGTGAATTAACAAACATAACAGAAACTTTTTTAACACCAACCAATTATTTTCAATGACTGATCACTTGTAATGAAGTAATCATCAATTATTACGTTTTAACCAATTCCCTATTTATGTCTAGTGTACCTGTATACAGTCAGGCCGCGTTAGTCCGGACCCCGACAATCCGATTCCCGCGATATCCGAACAATAGCTAGCTGTAACCAATCTTGGTTACTATGTAAACTCATTACCTGTTGATTCATTAATCCAGTGCATCACTCTCCGTATCCGAACGTTAATCAGCGGTAACAGATTAGCTAATTACACATAGTTTTGCTTCATTAATCCGGTGGTACATCAAAAAGGTTCGGATAATCCCTTCACACCATGAGCCCCATTCAGTGGTAATTGTTAAACGACACTTGCGAGTTGAAGATGTCGTTAGTTTGTGATTTTGATCAATTAGTAGGTCTCACTCTTGGTTAGTTGGAGTAATACCTGTCATGCTTACTTCCTGTATAAAACAGTGATCGTGTCAAAATGAGATCACCTGACGCTTGTCAGTCATAATGGCAAGTCCCATCCCCAACTTTCAAGGCCCACTACAAGAAATATCTCGTCAAGCATTTCATCCAGTGTGCCGACCGTCCACAGACGCTTAATCTCCGTGAAGCACTGAGAAAACTGCCTGGTCCAAAGTAAAAAAGCTCCACCATTCAGAACTGTTACCGTCATGTAGATTTCTTTCACAAGTGAGTTTTGTTACGTGTATGTATAATCTATCCAGACATGATTGTATGCTTTGATTGATTATTATATGAATACTCAAGTTATTATGTCTACAAAGTGTAATAAAGTCTTTTGAAACTTGTATACGTTCGTATATTTTTGTATTGCCATGTCAAAGGGAAGTAACCCTACTGTAGTTGTGTTCATAAAAGTTCGTTTCAGTAGTCTGTACGTTTCACTATACGAACATTTTTGATGAAAAACAGAAGTGTCCGGATTAACGCGGCCTGACTGTACATGGTATATCAGTGTGCATTCTCTTGTGGATAACGGAGCATAAATCTTGTATTAAGAAAATGACAATATAAGCTTCTTGCAGTATGTCACAACAGCGTTTTATGACAACAAATACACTGACAAAATCCTAATCTGGCAACAGGAGATGGAGTGGCACACACTAAAATGGTGGCACAACAACTCTGTCAATATAGGGTGTGAACGTAACATGTGTTGATGCTTGCCAGGCTGAGTGAGTGAGTGAGTGAGTTTATTTTTATGTCGCTTTTTTAGCAATATTCCAGCAATATCACTGCGGGGATACCAGAAAATGGGCTTCACACATTGTACCCATGAGGGGAATCGAACCCGGGTCTTCGGCGTGATGGGCGAACGCTTTAACCACTAGGCTACCCCACCGCCCCCAGGCCAGGCTGTGATGGCGCATCAGATGACTGGAAACCACAATACTGTTCCAAATATCAACCAAAGCTTTGTCCAACAGAGCTAGCATAACAGGCTGGTTCTGATTCTATTACAGATGTCATTCCATCTCAGTGCACAAAATTTACTCTGGTCTTGTGGGTTGGCTCTGCCACTAAATAGACGCTAATCTGTGAAAGCTATTATGTACCAGTTTGGTATGCATTCCATCAATATTCTGACCAAACACTATTGTCTCATTGACATGACATCAAACATAGACAACTGACTCATGACAATTCATGATAGCTGCCCAGGGCTCCGTGTTACAGGTTTCATATCTCCAATACTGTAACACAGACATGCCAGTCGCAGCGCCCCCATAGCTTTGTAAAACGGGTCCCTGTTGCAGATAATGTTTCAGTAGATACTAGTGCATTTTGATTTGCAATTAGAAACAAGCCAACTTCATTTTCCAACATTACCATAGTACACATAGTAAGTTACTTTGTTTGCTGTTCAAGGCAGCACTGAGCAGTATTCCAGCTACATGACAGCTGTCAATAAATCTGAAGAAGAAATGTATTTTAAATGAACATCAATTGAAGATCAGTAACTTTTTTCTGCTATGCACAATTTACAGATGTTATGAAAGGTAATAACATTAGATATAATCTGAAATTGTCCAAAATAGTCAACGCATTGAAGAGCATTTACTGATTTAGCAATGAACAAGTAATGAACATGATCTGAACATGTTTTAGCCATCAATTTTGTTTATGTTACGATATCTACCATCAGGAATATAACCATATCTATCTCAAAATCTATAATGTCTGGATTATGAAAAATGTTTCCTTCTCATTAGAAAGTAGTATAACAGTACTGTAGGTCAATGACCTCCTTAGTATGACGATACAGCTTGTGTTAAGTACGGTCAAAGCCATTCACAGGCATATCAGTTACTTGAACTGCATCCTTTACGAGGTCAATTTGTTATTCAAAACAACTAGAAGAGAATATTCATGAATTACCTTCCAAAGGAAAGTTTTTACTTGAATTCAGATATTACCTATCAAAGTAAAATATGGAAAAACATTAAACATATCGAAGGGAGGCAAGATAATATCCATTACATTTATATGCATAATCTGACAGTCATACAGTCACAGATTAATATCACGACTTTCATAAATTAACCCTGCAAACATGGTCAAAACATGTAAATCAATATACGTTTTTACTGTTTCACAGACTATAAATAAGTATAATGAACCACAGGGGCTTGTATGCCAAATTTTAGTAAAATCTGCCACACATGTAAATACTGTCAGTCAGTGTCACAGATCATTAACAAAGAAACATGTGTTTTTCACGCAAACGAAAAAAGATAAAAACATGCAAGCTATATATGGCATCCATGTTTTGGATTCATAGATTCTGATCTAGTTAATTTGAAAAAAAGACTTAAAACATGAACATGCAAAGAACCAAAACATTTTGAAATGAGGCCAGACCATCTTTATTTCTTGTTTTATGAATCCGCCTGCCCTAATTTTTCAAGAATAAGAAAAAATATAAAACTTAATTTTCCCTGCTTAAAAATTAAAATCCTGATGCTTTTATTGGCTAAAAATGTAAACTCACAAGAAAATACTTTTTTTACCCATATTCACTTAATAAATTGCCAAAAGTAAAATACTTTGAGTATTTAGAAGGAACATTACTTGGATTGGAAATTATATTTTTATTTTTTTTCCCCCCCTGGAAAACATATTTGCAAAGATGATATGATACAAGCCTATGAGTCATTTCATTGGCTCAGGTACCAGTCACATGCAGTCATGTGAGCCAGTCAGGGATCTCACAGTTATGTGCTTATAGGCTTGTCCTTATTACGAAATATTGAATTACACAACCTGAGATAGATACACATGCAGTGATGTAAGTCCTAAATGTACTAAATGTGTACAATTCACACTGAAAACAATGTTAATACTTACTGGCTTACATTACACAAACGTAGGTGTATATTTAGGAGATAAACATACTGTGTTGGAAAATCAGAGGTATATAACGAAATTATAATAGCTCTAAATTTGATTTAAAACCAAACGCGTAGCATGAGGTTTTAAATACAAAATTTAGAGCTATTATAATTTCGTTATATACCGCTGATTTTTCAACACAATACGTTTATCTCCATTGTACCATAATTGTGTTATTCACATTTTAAACAAGTACCTAAAGTGTTGGAAAATCAGAGGTATATAACGTGATTATATACCTCTTAATGACTTTGATTAACCAATCACAATCCAGTATTTACTGAAGTCATGATAGAATAACCAATCATGATCGATCACAGGCATTATGATGGATTCCTTGATAACTATGTACTTTCGGTCAATCATCCATGAGATCGATTAATCTTTATTATGATAGACATATGTACAGCGCTGATATCCAGTTCACCAATTCACCTGCTCAAGGGAGCTTTGTATTCTTCCCCCAATCACTGGATGTCCATCAAAATGGCACATCGAATTTTCAATCTCAACTCCCTGGGGACCATACAACTCTTGCAGCCTACTAGGCACACTGAGTTAATGTGGCGTTTCCATCCTTACAAAATACCCATTCACAGCCGGGTGGACTGGCACAGATAGTCACAGTACTTTATGCACGTTGTGTTTGCACGTATTCATGTGGCCACCATCTGGCCATCTACAATTGGATTCTTGGGTTTTTTTAAGTGCTGAGGGTTGTGTACTGCACACTGGGAGTTGTGACAACACTGATAGAGTCTGCTCACAAATTAGACTCCAAGGTTTTTTTCACATCCAGTCACAGATGGGCTCGATCCCAACACCTCCAACCTCATTGGATTACTAGCCTGGCACATTACACACTTCAACCACCGTGCCCAACCGGAACACAACTACTCATTTCAGTAATAGTATATTGTTTTCAAAATATCAGAAACTACCCAGGCATGACTTATGTGATTCTTCTGATTTTTATCTCTAAACAATATACCTTACATCAACATCAGACTTCATAAGCCACAGGGGCTAGCATGATTCTGTGTGTTTAATGAGCCAGAATCCGGCCATCTAATGATAAAGTTATCCTGAAAGCTAATATGATTTAATGTTTCTTAACATGTGTCAGGTGTGTTCTTAAATGTGAGGGGGCGGTACAATATGTGAAGACCATTTCTGGTGTTCCCGGCCATGATGTTGATGGAATATAGCTAAAAGCATTGTAAAACTAAAACTCATTCACTCTCAAATATGTGAGGCCAACACCACTTTGGTTAGAGTTCCAGTTAAATAACGCCACTTTGATTAGTGTTCCAGTCATATAACAGCAAGTCAACTTGATGTGTGAGGAAAAGGACAGATTTTGCAAGCTTTATACCATGATCATTTTGCTAAAATCCATGAGTACATGTGTGAATGTTGACATTGCTCAAAACATAATTAAGGCGAATCACAATCCAAAACCTATGATCAAAACATAATTAAGGCGAATCACAATCCAAAACCTATGAACAAAGGTCTCCAAAGGGGCACAACTCTGAACCCTCAGAACAACAAGTTGAGGAACATTTGATGATTCTGCCAATGTTGTTGCACTGTCAATAGATCACTAGACATGCACTTTGCATAAGCATACAAAGTGTGATGCAGATTTGGATTGGGGATCTATTAACAAACCAATGTGGAACAGCATGTAGCTGTATGTAGCAACATGTCAATATTAAATTATTCACAGGAACCAGCAAAGCAAGTGGCTGAGCTTAGTTTAACAATGTTAAAGCTGCCGTTAGCAGTATTCCAGCAATATGATAACAAGAGAAACTAGAACTGGGCTTCAAACTCATGCAGGGAATCAAAACCAGGTCTTCCTCATGTTAAGCAAACACTTAAACCATCAGGCTACCCCAACGTCCCTACAAAAAAGAGATACAGTTACAACTGCTATAATTATATTTTGACACTGACAAGGATCCCTTCTATATTCATTTTAATTTCTATATATGCCAGATTAATAGTTGTGACTGTGTCATCACATGTCACGATTTCGACAGACAGCACAAACAGCTACTACAGGACATACAGCTACATGTTACCTACCTAAAGCTGCTTCACAGGACTGTCTTAGTGCTCCCATCTTTGGGGCTGAAGCGTCCCTGGCCAGATGGTTCAACACCTCCTCCATTGTCCTCATCTTGTGATGTAGTCGTATCCACTTGAGTTACAAGCAAAGACTTAGGAAACTCGATGTCTGCATTCTACAGCTTTGTGTGAACAGCTGTCTCCATATCGTTTGTTTCAAAACGGCCGACAAACTAGTATTAGGCTCATATTGTTATGGACGCTGCGGTGCTGTTTATCACACTGCTGACTTCTTCTGAAACTATGTTCTAAGTCAATACATCCACATGAATGACCCAAGCAAGAAGATATTTGTCAACTCAGTTCTACTCAGTTGGGAAACTGCCCGTGGTCACTCAGTCACTGACCACTCGTTTTGACAGTCACAGAAAATCAATGTAAAATCGATTAATTAATATCAAAAACGAATAAATGCCATCGGTTCTTACACTAACACAGAAGCATTCCACTTGCTTTGCTGAAATAACACAGCAGTGGATGTCACAAGAAATGCAATGAATATGGTAACAATTACAGCGGAAACATATTTCTTCTGCTAGAAATTTGCCAAATCGCACCGGGTCGCTTACGATATGAATAAGTTCGATTTGATGCCGCTTGTATCATAAAGATTTTCTTTTTTTTGAATTACCTCCCTTTGACCAAGCAGAGATGTAGTCTCTCTTTCTCAACGCCAGAAACCAAGACTAAATATCGGCATAACAAAATGGGGTTGTGCATTAATATATATTTGACACAAAGTGTATTGCTTTTGCATACGCATAAAGTGTCTCCCAAGAAACCATTTTGTTTGAAAAGATGGACGTATATACGAAATAATAATAATTAGGTATAAATAATAAATAATAAATGCCGATTATTCATAATGCAAAACAAGATATAACTACACACACTTCAGGAAGTCATTTTTACTTTCCTTATCATCGTGTTAGGCTCAGGGATTCCTCTAAGGGATTTAGAGTCATAGTAAGTAACAAAATCCCGTCTCAAGAACAAGAAATCACATGCATTTCGGATCCAGTGAGTATCTTCGTTACTCATGCACAACTTTGATGTAGTCGTGAGTAAAGTGATATATATTTGGGAATGAACAAAACGAAAGGAAACGAGAGTCCTTACAGTGAGCACACAAATGATATTACTGTCATGACTAGACATGTTGCATTGATACTCAGTAAAAAAAGTTACATTACGCGCATTATTGACATTTCGTTATCGAATTATGTCTTCATTAAACACTCGTGAAGATCCGGGTTAGAATTGATCTTCAGTAACCCATGCTTATGGAAAGAGGCGAGTAAAGGGATCTGGTGGCCAGCCTCGCTGACTTGGTTGACACGTGTCATCGTATTTCAGCTGCGTGTGCTCATGCTGTTGATCACTGGACTGTCGGATTGAGACTCGATTATTTACAGACTGCCGCTATATAGCTGGAATATTGCTGGGTGCGGCGTAAAACTAAATTCACTCACTCTTCTTTAAGCTCCTCTTAGATATCACCAGATTACACAACTGACGAGAATGACTATTTGGGCATCGACTAACTTGTCCTTGATGCATGTCATATTTCAAGTAATTTTAAGCATTTAAAACAATTAGGAATTCATAAGTTCTGCTCGCCTCTTTCCGTGACTTGCCTGCCGGAATGATACGAGTAGTCACAGATGATGCGTTTATTTACCTGAACCACATTATTTTCCCTACTGCCAAGTCCTCTTTGCAATGCTGAAGAATTAAATGGAGTAAGTCTAGATTTCCTCAGGTTCCTGAATCTATGGTCTCCCTGGGGCTATTTTCTAATTCAAATAGGTTTATTTGCTACTATTAACATTATATATTTTCCGAGACTAGGCATTAGTCTATTATTTACCGAACGTCTCTAGAGCTGAAAAAGCACTGAGCGTGTTAAATACCTAAGAAACGCCATTATGAACTAATTGTCCGCACAATCTGGGAATGACTTTACTTGCCGACCTTCAGTTACACCACGGTCGGGTTGTTGTATTTTTCTGAGCGAAAATTCCCTTCGAATGGATGCATTGCCCGACGTTGAAGCATGTCTTACAGTCACTGAACCATATTATTTTCCCTACATCCTAGCCCTTCGCTGCAGAGCTAAGGCTCTAAACGAAGCAAGTCTAGATTTCCCCATGTTCAGGTTCTGAATCTCTGGTCTCCCTGTGACTCCTTTTCAGTTTATACAGGCTTGTTTGTAAATGAAATATATATATTCAGATACTGAGCGTTTGTCTACCCGTCGTGGTATTGCCGGGGTTTTACAAAATGCGGTGCAAAACCGTACTCGCCCACTCGAATGCATTCACAATTAATTTCTCAGGATCTGACAACTGCTGAGTGATTCCTACTGGCGACATTGCTATCGTTGCAATGCACAACGTTAACGCCCATTGCTGTTGCAGCGTGTCCGGTTCCCCGAACAGCTCACACTAAGCGCAGAATGCCGAGGTGTGCTAATAATTCGAAACAATGTCACAACAAATTATTGTTTAGGAATCTCATCCCAGCGAACATCCGACCAATGGTTTGAGTAACGGGCAAGTTATTAAAGCTTTGAAAGGCATTTAGAAGTGGAATGTGTACGGAAAACAAGATTTAGGGATGTCAACTTCTTTATTGTGAATGACACGACGTTTCGGAGCGTATGCTTGCTTCTTCATCATTTACCTTCATCATTTACTGATGAAGACGCAAGCATACGCTCCGAAAACATCCATAAATCTGACCTTTCCTTAAGTTATTGAATATATTCTTTCAATAGGTGACGAATTAACGCGATCCTGTAATAGTCAATGAGCATGGCTTGACGCCGTTTTCAGCAATCTCCCACCAATATCACGGCGGGGGACTCCAGAAATGGGCTGAACACATTGTACCATTTGTGGAATCGAACTGAGATTTTCGGTGTGACGAGCCAACGCTTTAACCACAAAGCTACCCCATCGTCCCGGATTCTATACCACCCAGCACAAGTTTAGACTCTCTAGTGTAAATGTAGATAGACACTTAAGTGAACTGTTCTAAACTTGATTTTGCAAAATATTCCATTCTGCTTAAAGGTAGGCGTCTCAAAGTGAACTGATGAATTGTTAAACAAATTCGTAACGTTGAAGAGATTACTGTCATGAGCATAGTAATCGATGAAAAACGCAGCTGTTCACATGCACGATATTTGCCATGCTATTTAGTAATTTGATGCAATGATCCTTCAGCGATTCATCTGCATAAAGCTTGCATTTAGTTTCAAGTTCGTGGAGAAATTCCTGTCTGATGTAACCACATGTGTGTACATAACATACAATGAGTGCTTCCTTGTCCGTGCATGGCTCGTCTCTTTCCGTCTGTATGTTCCTTCTCATCTCGAAGGTTTCATTCTTATCCTTAAATTTCACTTCAAGATGTCTCATCCTAATCCAATATACCTATCACGAGGGCAACGTAAAAGCAACTTTGGGGTCGCATTTGGACATACCCTCAAGCTAAACACTCTTCTTCCTGGCATCGTATGGTGCAACTTACCTTTCGTCTTTGACAAGGTACACTGCCGTCACCAACATGTAGACTGTTCGTGTTGGTGAATGCCATGAATCTTACCAAGATGGCAGTTCATTGGAGGGTCATTACAAATGCTTTCAAGCACATCACGTCTGCCCCAAAATACTCAGTCAGCCACAATGCAGACATGCTTCATTTCTGCATAGGGTGACCAAAACAAATATTCATTCACTCAGGTTCTGTTACAGGTTCTCCAAAATATGCAGATGCTTGAGGGCCTTGAACAGGGCCTTGAACATACTTTTTGTTAACTGGTGTAAAGATTCCTTGTCTGACGAGGTTCTACAGTTATGTGTCCTTCTGTCAAAATGACAACAGACATATGCTATCTGTTTTGAAATATTTATTGCCAATCGTGATAACATAGCATACTCGATGAGACATCTTATGACTATATGGTTATGTAGAATGTTCTCAGTCAAACTGACCCAGTACCAGCTTTTAACTTCCACGTGGTCAAGATACAGTCTGACTCATTCTCATATTCTGTATAGCATGGGCATTAAGTGGCGCTTCTAAAGAATGACAAACAGAGGTAAAAAAATATCAATGAAAAAAAATAATAAAATAATTTCCGCGATAAATTTTGGCATAATTAACATCAAGTCAATAGTTTGTCTTTCTTGAATTTACACAGAAGTCATTCTGGAAGCCTCTAAAGTCTCTGTACAGATAATGCTGAAGACAAGCTTACACAAAAGACAGAAAACAGAAGATATATAGTAATTGGAATTATTGTTCAATTTAATATCATTTTTTTCTTTGATACATTCTTCAAGAATAGTTTTATCCATTTTCATCGAACACTATTTCAAAATTATTCTAAAAATCTCATGTCAGAAATATCAGAGTAAAATAAGTTAGAAAATGTAAAGTAAGCCTATAGTATAATCTGTATACAAGTGCTATGTTACATTACAGAGAAAACAAATCCAAAAGACTTCAAGTATATATAACATTTTTGCTGAATATGATTTCCTTTTGATGGTCCAGTATCTCTTCATCATAGCCACAACACTATTACACCAGATGGCACTCCTTTCAATGAGATCACACAAATGTGGTTTGAAACACAATCCCCAATACAATTTCCATTTAAATTCAAACTGGACAGCCATCAATGATAAAATATATTTAAACGTTTGCTACAAAAATAGTGATTCTGTTATGTTCCCATTCATAAAGCATCACAAGCATTCAAATCAGAAAAGAGAGTCTTTATAAACGTTGCTTTGAGAACAGTTGAGGAATGAATTTTGTTCACCTGCAGAAAAGGCTGTTCTTGCTAAGAAAGAAGTTTATGGTCCAAACAACCACACCTTGACAAAATCATTAAAATAACTGGCCATGATATATTGGTCGCTCAAATTTCAACAAAGAATATCACAGAAATAACTGCACGGAGACACACCACATTCACGTAAAAATATGAACTCCATGCATATCTGTTTTCAAAAAGAAAAACTGTTAACATCGGCACTTTTTCCAAACCTCATTGGTAATATATACATGTATATATATATAGGTATAGTTTTGTCCTTAGAATTCATGAGGAACTGCTGCCGAAATAATGGTGTCCATTATGTGTTTGTCATCAGCTGTTTGCAACCAAGGAAATTCAAAAAATGAAAACAGCTGACTGTGCCGGAAGTCTTTACAAACTTAGAAAAGAACTAGCCAAAGGAATTTGCCGTAGTTTGAACATTTACCAAGTTGAACAGCAAGGCCTGAATGATTGAACCCTGATGAGATGCATGTGCAGTGTTGATTGCATGACGGTCCCACCATGCGTACACACAGCTAGCACTCAGAACTAAAGCACAAACAATGTACTTGGGGTATTAAGCAATTGTTTATCTGTACAGTCTGGTTACAAAATATGAATCAGATACAAAAAGGCATTATTGGATGCCTAGTCAGCTAAACAAGTCATCATTTTACATATGTACTGACAAGTTTGACAACCCAAACATAACCTTTGTACCATGCTGTTTTGTGTAATTTTGATTTCAATTTGAGAAATATTTCTTCAAACATGTTATCTTGGAAAAGTCCTAATGTCTACTAAAAACGCCACTTTGGTGACCTTACAGAATTAAAGATTAATAAAATCCATCTGGAATATTGAGTAAACTTCCAACCAGTGATCCCTGCATGACTATGCTGTCCGATTGTTCTCCGTTCATATTCATGAGGCAAAAATTGCTTCTTGGCAATTAACGCACAGAATTAGCCTCCTTACGATATATCCTGAGTGAAAAGACCTCAGTCTAGAGTGATGGTGAAAGATAGTAGGTCCATAGAACAGTAGATAGAAATGTGGCTATATAAACTGGTACATCAGTTCTTGGTTCCCATAATAAAACATTCAGTATGAGAACCCAATTCACAGTGGTCAAGTGGATTGCCCTCTTGAAGAGGGTAGGAGGTTCCCAGGGTCAAGGTGATGATATTACTTGTTCACATGCTCTCGAACTCATCCACTCGCCGTTTTGTGTTGCCCTGACGGATCTGTTTTAGAGTTTTGTATTTGTCACGGCCAGCTTTCTTGTTTTCAATATGGAGTTGGTCGTTCCTTGTAACTTTCTCATCATGACGAACTTCGTCCAGCTCAGTACTCAAAGTCTGAAATTTCACATGGGATCAGTTGTAATGACATTTGAAATTGAAACTGTTGTAATTTTTTGGCTGAAAAGCAACTGCGTAAATGCTTTTATAGTCATACTGTGATTGTTTTAACATCTATCAGAAAAAATACTGCAGTATATTACTGTGGATAAGAAAACAATATCGTCTTGCTTCATGTGAACAAGCAAAAAAAAAAAAAAAAGAGAAGATGACTGTCAGCAAAGAGATCAAATTTGCAATTAAACATCACTAGACAAGATAATTTACTTAAGTGCTGATTTGTTTTTGCTTGGCATTGTCTTATAAGTCAGGACTATGATTACCCGTGTAATTGTCTTGGGTACAGTGAGTGAGTGAGTTTAGTTTTACGCCGCACTCAGCAATATTACAGCTATATGGCGGTGGTCTGTAAATAATCCAGTCTGGACCAGACAATCCAGTGATCAACAACATGAGCATCGATCTGCGCAATTGGGAACCGATGACATGCGTCAACCAAGTCAGCGATCCTGACCACCCGATCCCGTTAGTCGCTCTTGGGTACAGCAACGGAAATAGCAATTAGCTATGTAGAGCACACTTTTCCCAACTGGTGATTTAGTTAAAACGTTAAAATATAACTAATATAAACGTAATAATATAATGAGATGAATTCTGATGCAATGATCTTAACAACATATGATCTGGAACTATTATTATATAAAAAGAAATATATTCTAGTATGTCCTTTTAATTGTAGGTTTTGCTCTATTAATGTAAAACATTTAGAATCATGACTTAAGTGATGTTTTCAGGTGGATTGCCAAATAGTTTTTATGCATGTAGAATTTGACTTGTGACCGATGTGACCTTGTGTGATCTCACAATTCCCACCTCTAAAAGAGGGTTAGCTTATCTACGGAATCGGCTTATCTACTGTAATATACGGTACTGAAATTTCAACAATGAGGCAAAGGTGTACAATGGAAATCCAACTATTTCCAGTAGGCCTCATAATTCATGAAATCCAAAATCCACACGAAAGCTTACTATGGAAACTTTAGTTAGTGAACATAAAATCTCAATATTGCTTTGAACAGCTACTAAAACTACTAAAATGATCAAGTGAATGAGTGAGTTAGTTTGCTGTTTGCTTTCCAACGCACTCAGCAATATTCCAGTTACATGACAGAGGTCTGGAAATAATCCAGTCTGGACCAGACAATCCATCAACACTATGAGTATCGATCTGTGCAACTGGGGACCAATGACATGTGAACCAAGTCTGCAAGCCTGAAGACCTGATCCTGTTAGTCACCTCTTATGACAAGCATGGGTTGCTGAAGGTCATATTCTAACCCGAACCTTCACAGGCCAAAATTATTAAGTGAGTATCAACATCTTCAAAAGACAGATCCTCAGGTTAGTAAGTTTCAAAACATCCCGTTAAACATAAATCTTAATACATATGTTGCCTAAATCTTACTTCAGTTAGAGTAACATGTGAACAACAGCTGAACGATATCATAGTTTTTGGTTGTTCTGGTCATTTGCTAGACAATTCAGTCAAAATACTAATAACAAATTGTGGGAATAACATTAGTATCAATGGTCCCTCTGAGTTTGTTGTAACAGTCGTTTTCTGTACTGAATGATGTTCTATATATTCCTTCACTGGTTCAAACAACCATGCACCTGCAACATACCTGTAACATTGCGCTGAGAGACTTGTTACTTTCAGCTATCACTACACGAGACTCTTCAGGTCGAGGCATGTTCATGTAGTTTTCTTCTACGTGAAGTTCCGAGCCTAAAAATGCAAGAAGCAAATATTGAGTGAGTGAGTGTTTCTAATTCTATGCCGCACTCAGCAATATTCCAGCTATTTGATGGCAGTCTGTAATAATTGTGTCAGGACCAGACAGTCCTGTGATCAACATCATGAGCATCGATCTGTGCAACTGGGAATCGACGACATGTGTCAACCAAGCCAGCCGCCTGACCACCCGATCCCTTTAGTCACTTTTTGCAGCAAGCATAATCGCCTCTTATGGCAAGCATGGGTTGCTGAAGGCCAATTCTACAACTGAGCTTCATGGGTTACATTTCAATAACAATCATTATTTGGGGTCAATTAATTTGCAAAACGTAAAATATCTTTTTGATTGAAAAGATGCAAAATTTTGAATGGTATCACAAACAACATTAACTGTAAGAGAACAACCAGTGCTTTAGCTAATGGACATGTCACATAGTAGACCAAACCCACATCTGATGATGCTTTTGGTCAATTAGAAACAAGAAGACACAGTCATCAATATCCCCCGCATTACCTCCAATTTCAAGTCACACTTGTTGCCATGGAAACACGAAAAAATATTTTATTAAGGATAAGCAAACTACAAAAAGGCACTAATACACCACCAGATCTATCTATGTGCCAAGTTTGGTGAAGAAATATTGAATGGTTTCAAAGTTCTGCTCCCGAGAAGATAAATGTGCACTGACGGACAGACAGACGAACAAGGTGCATTTTAATGCCCCCAACCCCCACCCAAAAAAACGTGTTGAGGGGGATAAAAACAGTGTGCATATGTTGGTAATAACAGTGATAGCACAGATCTGTTACAGAAACATTCAATTCGGACCACTGTTTACTAACTCAAAGATCCCAACTTACTTCCTTGTTCTTCATTATCATCCTCGTGCTCTTGCACATGGACAGCGGCAGATAGCCTCTCCTCCATCTCCCGACGTATCCTCTCCTGCTCTTCCAACTCAGCTAGCTGCCGTGCCCTCTCTTCCTCTTTTATACGCAGCTGTTCAGCCAGTTCCTTTTCTTTGGCCTCAGCTTCTGCCTTTGTCTTGTCTAGGTCCTCTTTCAAGTTGTTGACAAAGAGCACCTGTTCTTGTAGCTCGTTCTGCCGTGACTCCAGGGCTTCTTTAGCTGCCAACAGCTCTTGTTCCTACAGACAAAAACATCTTTTCAGAAAACCTTTATGTAATTTTCTGAATAAAATTGGTATTTTATACTTATTCTGATGCCTGCCTATTATGCATATCTCCTCCCTCTATGCAAAAATAGTGTAAAAAAATTACAAAATAACAAAATTACTACGGTCATATTATACTTTTGAAAGAGATGATGAAAATACCTATATGATGCGAGTTTCAACATACATGGGTTATGTAAGTGCTAATGCCAGATTTATGAAAGTGAAAGTGGCCTTCAGTCTGACATTTTTGAGTGCAAGTTGAACACCGACTTCAAAATGTACTTGTCTTTGAGCAGCTAGGAAGTTTGGGTATTTGAAATATCCAACCCGTCATTGTTACAAAAGCCCCTGAATATTCGCAAACCTTTCATGACTGTCAACAGGTACTACATACCAACTGTAACCTTTCTTCTTCCTTGAGACTCTCAGCTGCCTGCATCTGCCTCTCAGCCTCCTCCTTCTCCAGTCGGGTGCGCTCTAGTTCTTCCTGGAGACGACGCTCCTCAGCAATGGCAGCCTCCTGAGCACTCATCTTCCTCTGCATTTCCTCAAACACTGTTACACAAATAAAGATTCCCAAATGTAAAAAGCCAATATATTCCAATCTGTACCGCAAGTTAATATTCCGAACTCACTGTTTGCCCTAGACACGAAAATTTAGGAGTCATCGCGACTCCCTGGTGTCGAGAGAGTGTCATGGACATGTTTTTCGAAGTCAACTTCAGTATGGAACTAACATCAATACACCAACTACTTGATTGCTTAATAACGATAAAAAAAGAAGGTAAGGCAGGTCTGGTATTTAAACAGCACTGAACAGTTAACTGGCAAACAATAACTTTAGTAGTCTTTGACAACAGCGAAATACAAACATAGATCATCTGAACTTAGGGTCCAGTAGCATTGTGACCCCAATGATGCAACAATGATACATTGTGCATCATATACGCAGGTTTTACTGCAAACTGTACCAGAAAAAATCTTCTGCACAATTTTGTCCCTAAAATACAAAGGGACATTCTTCTCTGCACTGAGAATAGTCGGCAGGTTAGCACAAAATACAAGTCATCAAATTGTGTCTAAATCTAGTTTTTCGACAAAAGGCATTCACTAGATTGTCAAAACGTTGTCTTGTTGATGATTATTTCCCCTGGTAACCTGAGTTCTTGGAGTGAGGTGTGAACGCTCTACATGCTATCAACAGAGCTACTTGACCACAGTATGTCTTCATCACAGCCAGACAACACATACTTTTCTGTTTCTCAGCTTCATCACGCTTCATCTGTTCCCGCTCTTCTTCCAGTAAGCGAAGTCTCTCTTGCAACTGCTTCTTCTCACGCTCCTCAATCTCTCGCTGTTGCTTCTCTCGCAGTAGCTCATCCCTGCAACCGAACCCTTCATTCAGTCTCTACAGCTCAGCAACATCTGATAAATCTCAATTTGCTGATGACTAAGGACAATCAATGCTATAGAACCACAACCACATTTGCAGGAAACAGGCCATTTCGGGGAGAATAAATCCCAGGTCAAACCAGTTTTTCTATAAATTTCCTGGAATCTACTATACTGCACAGCAAAAAAAAAAATAAATAAATAAAAATAAAAATAAAAATAAAAGTAAAAAAAAAAAGCCCTGGAAGTATTTCAATGGAAGACATAAACATGAATGCTTACTTTTATGAGATTTTATTACTATATTAGCTTGCATTCAGTCATTCAGTATGTTTCAACCAGGGTTCCACACCTGACAAATGTAACTATGTATAGTTCATTCCTTTAACCACAACGACCCATTCTGTCAACTAGTGAGTGAGTTTTATGCCACTATTAACAACATTCCAGCAGTATCATGGCAGAGGGCTCCAAAACTGGGCTTCACACCTTTACCTACGCATGGAATCAGACTCGGACCTTCTCCATTACAAGCAAACGATTTTAATGACTTGGCTATCCCAGCACTCCAACCCACTCACTAACCCCTATTGATAAGAAAATGGAGGCCATCTGAATGCATTTTAAGATGATCTGAAATAGTTTTGACATTCTCACCTTTCCCTCTGCCTGGCAAGTTTCTCATCTCGGGCCTGAGCTTTCATCTGCTGTACTTCAATTGTATCTGGCTTCCTTCTCCTCATGTACAATTCATGATTTCCCATACACAGAGCTAATATCCTCTTGCATATTCTAAGGCGAGGAGCGTAAAAGATGAAGTCCTGGAAATCAAAAATAAGATTTTACCAATCAGTGTTACAAAACTGGACTGAGAGACACTTTCTTAACCAGGTAAAATGCACATCATTATTCTACAGATAAGTATCTTTAATTTTGTTGCGAGTTTAGTTCTACGCCACTTTTAACAATTGTGCAGCAATATCACGGCAGGGAACGCCAGAAATGCGCTTCACATCTTGTGCACATCTGGGGCATTGAACTGAGGACTTAGGCATAACGAGCAAATTCCTTAACCACTAGCCTAACCCATCGCCCATTATCAAGAAGAAAGGATCAAAGCCCTCATTACATTTAAAGAAAAAAATAAACAAGAAAAGCAATGCTTTTGACCTAGATAACTTCTTATCTACAGAAGACCTTCCAGTTTTATGAATACTCACTGGTGCTTTCTTGTCTATTGGTTTAATGACAAACTTCTTGTCATTGAAAGAAATGTTCCGGATTTCACTCCAAGGGAATCCGATCTTAGGTGTTAGTCTGAAGTGAAATTAAAAAAGCAATTGAACACTGATACAGAGCTGAAATAATTTATGAGTCAAATTCCAGAAATGTTCAAAATAAAACATCTTCTATACGTCAATGGGATGTCAACAGCATCATTTTCTCTCCTTCGTAATTAACTCAAAAAAAAACTTCAAATACAACAGTCAGCTTGAATCATAACAAAGTTCCTGTGAGAAGCCAAAGATTTACAGAATCCATAGATTGTAATTCCATGAAATACCCTAAAGAACCCAAGTTGCCTCTTCAACAAACATAACTAAAAATTGACAAAATGAGATCGAGAAAACCTATCTCATCAATCAAATGTGTTACACCAATGCAAACGGGTAATGTTAAACATATAGCCATAAAAAAATAGGTCCTTATTTAAAAATCCTGACACAGAACGTACTCATGATAACAAACTCAACTGTAATACTTTCACAGCAACTCGTGGCATCTGTTTGTTATGATGTTAGTCCATGGCAAGAAACTACAGTGACTTGCAAACTGCAAGCGCTGAAATACTCACTTATCATCTTTTTCATATACATTCAATCCAAGAGCATCTACTCCTAGAGCGAGTTCTGTCCCTTTCTTGTTTCTGATCTCAAAGTAATTCACGCCATACATCTCCAAATCCTGTGCTATTTTCAGGTATTCCATCATGGCATCTTCTCTGTAACAGAAGACAGACACAATTAACTCCACTGTACTGAGAAGCCACTACTTAAAGGAAGTCACCATGAGACAATGTACGCCAAGGGACAAAAAAATGTTTGTGGAGTGTTTGGGTTGTGTTTCTAACAGTAGTGTTGTGTTTATAAGAACTTTGACAATTTTATTTTAGGCCAGACCAATCTTATTTCTTGTTTTACAATTTTGCCTGCCATGTTCTTTTATCAGGGTCAGAAAATATTTTTTCCCAAATCAAAAAATAAAATTCTTATATGATGTAATTAAAATAATGTACACTTGAAGTCAGTGTGAAACCTAAACTCACTTAACATATTTTCAGTTGATATAAACAAACCAAGAGTTAACATGGAAATTTATTTGGGTTTTTGCTATGACTGGTGATCATATCATTTTTCCCCCCTCCTACCTTTTGTTGAGAAACAAAAATCTGTAAACAAGAAATAAAACTGGTCTGGCCCTTGAAAACAGAACTTTGGTCTGTTGGATGTGTGTTGTTGTTGGTGTTTCGTTCAGAGGCTACACTAGGGCTAGGGCTAAGTTCAGAAATGTTTCCTTTGCGATGGTAGTGCTGCTTGTGGGTGTTTTCGGGGTTAGGGTTGAGTTTCTCCTTAGTTGGCAGAGCACCTGATGGGGAAGTCAAGATTTTGAATGGGGAGTGGGGTGTAGTTAATCTAGTGGGTGGGTGGTGTCTGGAGTCTTGCAAGTTAACGTATACAATGGGCCGGTGACACTTATGGTGGGTTATTTGTAAACAAGTGACTTTGGCGAGAGGGTTGCACTTCTAATGGGACAGAAGAGTATCTGCTTGGTTGGTATCATTTCCCATAGTCGGATGTTAGAGTATTTAATGGGATGGTGATATTTCTCCATGGCTGGTGGTACTTCTAGAGGTTTTCTGGATGTTCATGTGTACAAATTGATGGGGTTTTTTTTTCACTAGCAGCTGGTGTGAAGTTGCAAGACATAAATGACGGCCTATGTGTAACTGATTATACAAGTAAACACTTGTCAACTTACGGGGTCATTGACTTGTGTTCACAATACCAGGTTGTGATTCGTTCTTCCCACTGCTCTCGACTCAGCTTGTGTTGATCATATACTCTAGAGAAGTACAAAAACACTCATATGCATTTAACTCAGAACATTCTTGATTGCTGTTCTTTATCATAAAGTGTACATTACTACACACAAGTCAACTACACACTACTTCCCAAGTGTTCAAGGTTCAATTCAAAACTGTTACATTTAAACAGTGATGGGTAAGTGTTTGTAGTATTGTGCTCTCATGCTGGTTTTAAAGTTCCAGCCAATTTTGGTATGAATCCGTCAATTCACCTAGCTGATGGTTTGCAGTTGTATAAATCCAAAAGATGTTTCTTTGTTGCATTGAAAAATGGTTATTTTCTTATTTACCACAAGATTTATGTTTTGGTACCACTAATAAGCATATAAAAAATATTCCAAACTTCACAAGACTGAATGTTGTGTTTAGCGATACTACCAACAGTGGTTCCACAATCAAAGGAAATCATGGTAAATCAACTGCTTATGTAACAACAAATGTTTAGCCTATCTTCAAACAGTAGAACAAGAAAATGCACCAAGTGACTGTACCCTTGGTACAAGAGCGTCAGCTTAATCTGGCAGAGAATGTCTTATGTACACAACATTTAACGATTCTCCAGCAATTATTGAGCCTTAACCAATAAATTCAGTCACTGATATTGGGATCGCGAGTCCATGCCTTAGACAGTGAAAAGGTATCAACGAAATGATATGATCCATTAAGTCATCCATTAGAAGTAGGAATTCAAACCTATTTTACCATCAGTGCATTCATGTTGAGAAGGCCACAGAACAAACTGGACATACCTCTGAGGCAGTAATCTGTCATTGGAAAGGAACCCTGGTTTGTGAATGTCACTGCTGTAATCATGATACTTTGCTTGACAGCTATAGGAAGCTAGGAGGACTGCCGTTTCTGGTGGGCAGTAGATATCATCATTCAAGATGCCCTCTTTCACTTGAAGGTAAAACATTCTCTGCAACATAAAACACAATCAGACTTAAAATTATTGCATGAAAAATATTTACTTAGGATAACTCACAGCCCTGACGGGTAATACTGAACTTTGGGGAAGTTTAACTTTGCACAATAAAAACTCTATATTCTCTGGACTGTGAATAAATACTTTTTGAGAAAAATATAAAAATCAAATTACATGAAAACTGCTGCTAAAAAGAAACATACGCTGAGGAGGCCATTTTAAATCACTATTGTGACTGATCAATAAGTGTCAGTTTCATTGTTCTAAAATTTTAAAAATATATAGCCCTTCATTATCATTTCTATTTCGTGCTCTGTCAAAAAGCCTAACATCTGTATAATAACCTGTGTCATCTACACAAAATGCAGCAATACCTGTGTGATCTCCTGAATAAGTTCTTCTGATACATCTTCTGGGAAGAATTTTGCCCTGAATTTAAACTGTAGAGGTTGTTCCTTCTTAACATCCTGAGTTAGCACCTGCAAATCAAATGACCAGTGTTAACAGGACATATTTTAGATGCCATCATAAAGCTGAGGCAACATTTCACACCAATACATCAACCATGGTGCACAGCTTAGATAAAATGTTTCAGTTTTCCAAACTGTCAAACTAAAACACTTAATGTGAGAGAGGAATTGTGAGAAATTACGCAATAGCCTAGTCATATGCTAAAAGGGACGCAATACCATCAAGCATGTCAAGGCAAGAATTTCAGTACATGCCTCAACTGCAAGCTATTCCTCCCTCCTTGAAGGAGAATGTGTTAAACTGAACATCATTATCTGTTAAATTTGCCCATTCAGCAGTTAATGAGATAAGCTTATTGACAGTAGGGGAGGCGCTGGCCCGTAACACAGATACAACATACAGCACATAACAATTTCGCCAGAAAATTATATATTTGTTCTGCACAATATCTGTATGCACACATACCGATTTACCGCTCTCATCTTCTTAGCATCTCCCTAACAGAGCCATGCTGTAGAGAATTAATACGCTTTCAAATGTTTGGCCCAAAGATTACCTTCCAGTTGATTCAAACCTATCACAAAGGGTATAAGAGAAGGATGTGCATATACACCACACATTTTCCCATTACTTTCTCCTATATCAACATCAACTACCACTTGATGTTCATATTCCACAAGAAATCCTAACTGGCAAACAAGGATAAGTTGAGCATGGATCTCACAAATAACCAGTATCAGCATGTATGAGTGCAACCCACTTGCCATTGCAAGTGAAGGGTCCCTGGCCCCAGTCAAGCATGATCATGCCAGAGTCTTATGAGCATGGCGTGTGCAGCCACGCGCACAATCCATTTTACATCTGCTCTCCCTTTCACACACCAAATGGGTTTGCTCATTGCCATGCACCGCCTACTTCTCGTTAATGCATTCTCAGTGCTAGTGCAACTTATCCTTGTTTGTAAGCATGAACATTCTTATTAACAAAGGGTTCACCGCTCAGTCTCTCAACAGATACATTCACTGAACATAATCTTCATAATCATCAACATAATAGAACCATCAGTTAAATAACACTAATACACACACCAGACAAGCATGTCGTCACTAACAGCTTAACGTTAACATTATGAACTCACCTTCTTATTCAACTTTAACCAAGTAATACAATTCTTATTATCTATGTACATAAGTCCGAAGAACCAAATCTCCCTCAGACCAATTGTTTTCACCACCTAGAAAGAAAAGAAAGGGAAATATTAACTCCATTTCATACTACAAAATGTGTAGAAAACAGTAACTATGTGGTAGAAGAGTGAATTTAGTTTTACACCACACTCAGCAATATTCCAGCTATATGGTGGTGGTCTGTAAATGATTGAGCCTGGACCAGACATTCCAGTGATCAACAGCATGAGCATTGATCTGTGCATTTGGGAAATGATGACGTGTCAACCAAGTCAGCGAGTCTGACCACCCAATCTCATTAGTTGCCTCTTACAACAAGAATAGTTGCCTTGACCACCTGCTGCAGGTCAGGTTATGCAGGCAAGAAACTCTGGACAGAATCATTATCTCCACGGTTCGAATTTAACACTTTCGGGTAGCAAATTTGGAGTTCAAAATCCTATTTTGTTACACTGAAAACTACACACAGTAGCAACAACTTGCTACCTGGTACTTTTCAGTGGAACAAATTGCCGTCATTTTCTATGGAAAGACCTCCACATGTGCACTTTCACTCGTAAACTTACTGACAACAGCATTTAAATTTTAAAAAAAAAGGTGCTCATCGTTGCTTTTCTTGGTCACGTACAGTGTAAGTTACACATCGCAATTCATGCATAATTGTGACAGTGAACCAGTCAGCTCAGTGAGCAAGTGCAGAGAGAAGTTCAAAGAAGTTCTCTGCATGCGCATAAGTTTATCACAAGCGTAAGGGAGATAAAATATTGTCTGCATATACAAGTAAAGGTATAACTTTGTCTGACTTGATAAATACCAGTATTTAGAGGTACTGAACATGCTATCATCTCATTAGGTATATTATGGAACAGGAAAATGCTGCTACCACTAGTACCAGGAAATGGACTTTGCTACCTATTTTTAAAACCAGGTAGCAAATAGTCGCTCATTCATTAAAAGTGTGAAATTAGAAAACTATCTCTAATTGGTGTCAATGATTTAAATACATAGACCCGTATTCTCAAAACATTCTATCCCTATGAACTTCGTAAGTCCATTCATAACACATTGTCTACGATCAAAGGTAAGAATTCTTAGGAATACGAACGTTTCGAGAATAGCTAGCCTGGTGTATTATTGTTACGTTTGTTTCTCATTAACGCAGACTCAGCAATATTCCCACTACTTGGCTGGGGTCTTTGCATTAGCAAATTTAGACCAGAAAATCCAGTGATTGAAACATGCTCTTGGTGTAAGACATGCAATGACCCAAGTCACTGATTCATATCTAATCCATTTCTTCTCTCTTACTACCAGGAAAATGGTCTGGGACTTCAGACAGCATATGACCTGTGACAATGTCATTGAGATAAACACTGTTACGAGAAATCACCTCAAGTCTAATGCCTGGTTCAATAACATTGGTTCAGGTTGAGCATTGAAAAGCCAAAAATAACTAATCTCTGTGTTATGCATAACAAATGACAACATCGGCAACAGGTGAACTTTAACGTTTTGTGACGAGGATTCAACTCTCATCACCATAGAGATGCAGGTTACTAATTTACCACTTAGATGAAAAACCTTTTAGTTCTGTTCCAACCAAACTTGAAACATAATAAATGGGGAATAACGAAGAGTCATTACACCTGCAAAAATATATGTATCTGATATTGTCTAGACCATTAATTTTCTGTACTTCGGCAGTTTAGGTCTTTTTTATTATACTGCAAGAAAGATGACAAAACATACCTGGTCAAATAACTGTTTGCCAGTTGTGTTTGGCTGGATCGCGAACTCCAGTTCCGCGTCCATAGTGACAACACGGACATTGACCTGCAAATACAATTTGTGCTACATCACTGATTTGTTGGAAATGTCCCGTATACATTCTCAAAATAGCCAGAGAAATGTTCACATCTGAACATGTTAGTACTATGAAAATCTCCCGTTTCTCAACATGTTGACACATGGAATGCAAGTGGGCCAACAAATACTTTTATCAATGATATTCTACTTTATACAATCTGTCTCCTATTCTTGTAATCAATACTGTGCTATACTTAGTATCGGGTTAATACAAAATAACAGTCGAATCAAGCAGAGCACTTTCAATACAACAGCTATCAAGAAAACACATTTTATGGTTTGGATCAAGAAGTTGGTGCCGATTCATCCCACTATCTATCCATCACTGATAACCACTCACTGTGTGTACCATTTTACCATGACTTATAAATATAAGCAGTATCCATGCTCTTTCAAACCTGCCATTAGAATTGAAACCATGCCATTTGCACAAAGAATCTTTAAGTTCACCATCCACTTTTCAGTGTTTGAAATAAAGCATGACACTCAATGGGTCCATGACATTAATTCAAGCAAAGTTTAATGATGTAAAATTCCATTGTTCAAGCACCATTACCCATAGATACCCTCAAATACCCACATCAATTCTGAATACTTGGCTACATAACAAATATCTAATCAGGCGGTAAAGGACATGTCCATGCATATACAACTGTGAATGTGAATAGGGTGGAACTCGCTTAAAAAGTATGAACAAACTTTCAAATTTTACACTCCTATACAGCTTCTCAATAACGTCACAAGTCATGACTATGCATTTGAGCAATATTCTCGTTAAATCTATGCTCGTTATTGGAGAGGACATCAAATGGTACTTGTGGGTTGCTGGATCACCGTTATCACATGTGACACAGCTCTGATTCAAGACTGAACAATAAACAACCCAAATATTGGCTATTTCAATAGAATTCGCTTAACACTATTCATCTGAATTTGAAGATTGATTGACAATGTCATTATCATTAATTATTCAGGATGCAATAGGCTCCAGGAAGCAGGTGATGAAGGAGCCAATGGCATGCACATGGATGCTCAAGACTGGGTCATCTCGACCTTAACTAAACCTCAGTAGACGTGCGAGAGCTAATCATAAGTAAACAGTTGTCTGGAACTGCCATGTGCAACATGATGGCCACTAAGGATCAGTAGCCATGTAAGACTTGTGGTAATAACAGTGGTTCACACAAAGTTAAAAAACTGCACACATTACATCAAGGAAAGAATGGGGCAATTCTACTGATCAAATTAAGGGAATGTCTGTGAACGACAACCAGCTCAATGACTATCACATGCACTCAACTTGAAAGGCTGCTGCCACATTTTCAGAATTATCTTCACAGCTGCAGATTTCAGGATGTGGTGTCTTACGGAAAATAGGTTATGCAAGTGCCAAAACGTTAACATGTTTCAACTACAATCAAACACCTGACCTATATTTCTTGAACAAATGTTAAATGCTGGTTTACTACATACTGGTTTATTCACAGCCAAACATCTTTTGGAGAGATTTGAGATTTTGTAAATGGCAGACCTGCCTTGGGAGACAGGGAGCCAGAAGCAAGCTCTTGTTTCAAATGTTCATTGTTGGAGCTATTCAAATCACGGTCATGTGATGACTCATGAACGTCAGCTCAGCTGCCAGAACTTTCAGTTTGAAAGTTCACACAATCACCAGTCATGACTCAATCCGATATAACTCTATTATTTCTCAAAATTAGGGAAATAAGGTCAAACTAGTTTCATTCAATAATGTGTGCATAAATTGTCAAACCAGGATGGTTTGTCTCACAAACTGTTGCAGCTAGACAGATGGTCACTCCCTATGTTTACATAAGGCAACTAGGCCTCACTGGAGGGAGGTATTTATTCTGACTCTGGGTTAGCCATGTTTACATCCTTAGAATTCAAAGATACATTCTTATCTTTACAGAGATTTTGTTTCTTTAACCTTTTTCAAAACACATGGGCATTTCCAAAACATAAATGCATTTTTTTCCAAATAAGCATGGAAATAAAGGGTTTGAAACACTACCATAACATATTGGTGTTAGTATTTGAATCTACATACATCCTTATCAGACCAAACCTCAAAATATCTATTTCATTCAAGCAAGATTTTTTCTGACAATATGGACAGAGATAAATAATGATCACAAGGAAAAACAGGAAGATTACACATGAATGAAATTTAGCTGTACTATGTGGTTTCAGGAGAATAAGTAAACCAGAGAAATAGCTACTATTTAATGCATACCTAATACCTAACATGTACTAAATAGCAGCATGAAATTTTAACGAATGACTACAATGCTATAAAATGTAGAGAACTTAAAATTTTCATCATGCAATTAACAATCCAAAATACAAACAAATTAAACACATTATAGACCTATGTGGGATATATCAGTACAAACTTTCCTTCCAAACTGTCTAAAACCAGTGTAAATATTTAAATGACTACTTACCGGCTTCGGCATTTTGATTGTATACCCTCAGCCGCCGTCTAAAACCAAAGAGTGTTAGAGATCCCCCTAGAAACCAGATTGGTGTTGAAATCCCTGCAAAAGAAGAGTGAACTATTGGAGTGGTACTTCAAACTAGACATACAAAGGGTGTGAGCACATTCCTCCCCCTCGATACACTACAACAGTGACATCATCCTGTGGAGTCCATGTAGACATGAGCATGGGTGTGGCTCTGCTATATATACTGCTGTTCGTAAAACACACATCAGACCCACCTTGAATTGCGTCATTAATCAACTCACAATGGTAATGTTTCATAGGTGGTGTTACCTTGATAAATCTGTCAGTGAAAGGGGGTGGGATCAAGTATGTGATAGCTGTTACCAGTCATTGCTAGCTTCCCGAGAATGAGATTTCTTTAGGCTGGTAGAACATGCACGTTTTTGTTTTGTTGCTCTGTATTAACACACAAATTGAATTTATTTTGGTATCTTCATAAAAAGTAGATAGATTATACCGACCCCATGAAAACGATCATAAGCAGTAAACATAAGATATCTGCTCTGAAATGACATACGTTAGCACTTAAGTTGCAATTTGCAATTATTTTCAAACCAGTGTCACTTTCAAATGACTGCAGATGAACTATGCGATACAATTTAGATGACCGATTCTGTAACTGAATCAGTGTGCCGGCCAGTTGTTGAACGTTGTGCTGTCATAAGAGCTATAGTCATACACTGAAGAAAGGTTGGGACGTTAGCGAAATGGCTTAGCTAGCGAAAATCATTCAAGCATAAAATAGGTCATTTATAAAAGGATCCGGTATAGGGGTGTGTCCACCCTCTCCAAAGGTGTCCTCAGCTACACACATTACGTTTCCTAAATGAATTTCTAAGTTTATGTTCCTTAATAAAATTTGTCGAACGCGAAAATAAAAATATCTTTAGACGCTATTGAGGATGGGGCATGTCTTAACCATGCCTAGTTTTATTGAACCATCCATCCCCTAAAGAAATGTCTTTTCGTTAATTCTATAAATAACACTCAAACCACGATGCATGTTCCGGAAGAAATTAAGGTCCATATAGCTCTACTGCGCAAGGAAGGGATTGTACCGAATGTTTCAACGGGTTAGGAGGAGCCTAGAAAAAACACACACAAAAATCGGCAGCTTTCAACAACTTATTTGCGCCATAAGCCACTCGGCTCAAATTCTGTGTCGCCTCCCTAGAAAATCTCTCACACGATCGTGTGACACGGTCTGGTGGGAGAGTGAGCGACTCCCCCGCCTTAGCTCCAACGGTCGAGCGCTCTAAAGAGGTAATCCGAATAAGTAAAATAAATCCAAAACGAACAGTCAAACACCGCACAGCACGATTTAAACTTTCTGGTTACATCCATGTGCGCGAACACACCTCAAATCACAAGTTATAAACGAGTGACAGCCTTGCCAAGTATCCAGCAGAAAAAAACTAAGCTGTGCACATCGTCAGCAATATTCAAGCATATTCCACACTTGTATCGCAAGAAAGAGTGATGATAGTCACCATACTGCAACTTGTGAGGCCGATTTCAACTCACCCTGCAACTGTCAATGCTGAATAGCCTAGTTTTGTAAAGCACCGGTTCGCAATATGGCCGTCATAGGGTGGGGACCGATGTCAATCAATAGCTAGACCCCTCTACGACGTAATGCCTCGTTCTGATTCACGCACCTTGACTTCCGCCGGAGGTAGACGACGCCCCGCTCGAGGTTTTAAAGGTCCTGTCACTATAAAACATAAAATTTTCACAATATTTTCTATCATGAATGAAATTTCATGAGCTGTTTTATGATTTCGTAAGTGAAGAAAATACAGGTTAAAGGTACAAAAGCAAAGGGCAGCCATGATTATCGAAGCGGTTGGGATGTTTATTTAGCTCATAAGCTTCTTAAAGGCTAAATAAGCTATCAGTGACAATATTTACTTAACAGCATACTGTGCAGAGATTTCGTGTGACGTGCTTTCTAATCCCTTTACACGTAAGGATATCTGTGAATATGTAATAAGCAGGCTTTGCATTATGATACCTATTTATTTTATCGATGATATTGTATTTACTCATAACTGTGACCGAATAATTCTTCATCTTATGAATCAAACCATACTGCAGTTAAAAGAACATCTCACGTCAATAATATTTTCATAATGTTAATATAGTAAGAACTCATGTTATATTTCCCTGGATTATGATTAAATATAAACAAAAGTAAGGGGATGCAACAATTCACCTACCAATATTCCACGAACCGAAAAGCAAGCTTGTGCTCAATCAACTGAAAGTATTACAAGACCTACCGTCATAATTAGTTTAGCAAATGCTGCATGAGTGTCCTGACACCGGGCCTATGTCCCTGGAATCATATGCTGGAAGTATCACGATGTATGTGTCTTATTGAACCCTTGAAGTTCCTGGGGGTAGAACAGGCCTTCGGCAACAAATGCTCACCATTAAAGGCGACTGGCTCACTGACTTGGTTGACACATGTCATTGACACATGTCATTGGTTCCCAACTACGCAGATTGATACTCATGTTGTTGATCACTGGATTGTCTGGACCAGACTCGATTATTTACAGACCTACGCCATATAGCTGGAATATTGCTGAGTGCGGCGTAAAACTAACTTCAATCATGCACTATGTGTCTTATTGACTAAGTTATTAATATTGTTTCATTCAGGGTCGAGTTTTCCTGCGTGTCCGTATCACATCGGACCAGCTCCCGAGTAGCTGCAAAACGCAAGCGGTAATAAGTAACACTCACTCACTCACTCAACGACGCCCATGACAGTTATGTCTTAAAGGCTCACAGTGATGTGTATCGAACACCGCATTAACCCAATATAGTGAGGGAGTGTACCGTTATCTATCGCCACAGTCGTCATTATTCCATATCTAACAGACTATCACGATTGTAAATAATTGAATCGTTACAAGGCATGCACATGGTTGATAGAACGAGCAGTCATGTTCAAAATACACAACAAGCCAGGTCAAGCCCAGCGAGGTAACGATTTGAAGGCGGGTCGGGGTCAACATGGGTTACCAGGGTTAAAAAATGATATTCTACTCCGGACTCCTCCGGATCAGAAATACAATCTCCCATAACGACTTCAACTCCAGGTTTATGACTGAAAACTTAAAATTCCAAAAAACATTAAAAATTGTCTTTGAAACACTGCAAATGTAAGCAGATAAAAGGCATAAAATGTATTAGTATCAAATGCACCACTTTCAAATAGCAATTTCTTGCTTGTTTCATTTGCCAAAATCAAACATTGTGAAAACTTTCTTTCGTCCGAAAATGAACTAAAATGTCTACCACAATATCCATATAATGTCCAAACACATTAGATTTAAACGTATGTTATTTTTTTTTATCGGCGTGTCATATAGTTTTGTCCCTTCCTATTGTTTACCCTCCAGTACATCATAAATAAACCTCATTAATGAGTCTTTGGTCATCCACTCGTCGTTGTACATTTCAACAATGGCAGCGTTCTTTGTCACATTTACCTATTGTTTCTACAACAATGCTGAACAATAGACATAAGTATATTCATCGTCACGCCCCAAGGTTAAGTGTCCAGTTACGTCCTTCAGATGTTGGTCAGCCATTGTGACCTGTTCAGATAGATCCCGTACCTGACAAGACGTCACAACGTTACACTATCCGTCCTCATAGCCCTACCAGCCAGCTGTCAATTACGTGTATATTTGCCGCATAACTCACGTCAGTCTGACAAGCGATCAATCATTATCATTATGTGTCAATTTCGGAAGTACATAACATTACCTTCAATGTTTACGGGCAAATATTTGCCGACTGGCTAAAGCACATTCTTTGTTCAAATTAACATGACTGTTATCCTTAATGGATGGTACATGTATTGTTAAAGTAATGGGCTGCATCTATGTTTCCATGATCAAAGTTGTAGGCAGCTTTAGGCTATGCAATACGCGTGTTATCGGAGTATATGAGTAATATACAAGTCAAGTCATTCGCCTGTTGGTATATGAGTTTATAGAAAGCGCATTGTATATATTGAACCTGGAGAATATTCATTTAAATATCGGATCAGTTATTGCTTGCAGACCTGACTTTGTATCTTCAGTTAATATATCATATAGTTCTTGCTATTCAACAATTAGAATACTCACTGTGATTTTAGTATGAAAGCCCATAATGCAGCCGAAACAAATATTTCCAAGACAGCCCATCCAAGTCTAGAATATATGGCAAGTCTAGACTGCCACAGTTTCACGAAATGCAGGAAGTCTCCGATCTCCTTTTCATGATATTTCATGAGTGTAAGTTAGAAAATTTTGTTTTTGTAAAATATTTTCGTGTCATAGATTATTCGCTAGTCCAACTGTTTCTAAAACACAGCTCGTTCAGTCCAACGGTTTACAGGACATGAATAAAATACACCGAGAGGGTATTTTGGGGAGGAAATGAACTATAACAAATGTAACATTAAGAAATGTTGGAGCATTTTGCCGCAAAACACGTAAAAGTCCAGTTAACAAATGATTAAATCCCCAAGGATAGGGAGAGGCGGTGCCATAATACTTGACTACGCACTATACTCAAGAAAATACGACAATGACGCAAGGTTTATTAAAGAGTTTTGACGGCGTTTCTAGGAATTTTCTTTGATGTTTAAATGGCTTTGTCATGACACGTAACGTTTTTTTCTGTACTTAGACCTTACCGGCGAGATAACACTTTATGCCAGACTGTACAATAACTGTACTGATGACGTGCATGATAACACCGACGTTGCTGTCATCAACGATACTTTGATACACTCAAGTACCACTATATGAACATGCGGCGATGTAATTATGACATCACCCTCAGTCGATAAGCTCGGGCCCCCGAGCCCAGTAAAGCATTACCCATGGGCTAAATGTGACCGGTTCGACATAGTAATGCCCGAGGGTTTGAAGGACATCGGAACCTAAACGTACTGTTCTGCGTAAAGGCAAGGCAAACGTGCATTGAATACATTTAGGATACTAAACGACCTCCCGTGTAATGCCATTTTTATTAAACGAGTGAATGATTTGGCATCAAACGAGCGAAAGCCAAATGCCAAATCTTTCACGACTTTAATAAAAATGGTATTTCATGGAAGCGAGTTCAGTATTCTGTATATAACTCGCCAACAAAAACTGATAAAAACTGCGGCGAATAATTGCTTACAGTGTGACAACTCTCACCTTTCAGCGAGTCAAGCAAGGCCAGTACCATTGCGACGGCGACACTAGCATTATGACGTCATAACTGTGAATCATGATGACGTCAAACGTCTAGCGGTATTACACTAGTGTAATATTGCCGTAAAAATATTACAATGCAGTAGATCTATATTCCACGGGCGAGTAAAAAACTGGGTTTTTTTAACTGGTGACTGGGGTCCAAGATAATAATAAACAACAAGTATAGTGATGCTAATGATGATCGTTGAATGACATTTAGAAGTCATACACACAAGTTAGAACGTTTTCATGGCTGTCAACTTATTTATTACGGGAGACACAGTGTTTCGAGTATATTCTTACTCCATCATCCGGTGAAATGACGATGAATGAATGGAGATTTACGCCGTATTTCGAAATATTCCAGAAATATAACGACTGGGGACACCAGAAAAGAGTTTCACACTTTGCACCCATGAGTCCCACCCGGGGACTCGAACCCGGGCCTTCGGCGTGAAGAGCGAGTGCCTTAACCACTAGACTACCCAGATGATGGAGAGGAGGACCATGAAGATAACAATGATAACCACGATGATGATGATGATCACTGTGGTGGTTAGTGAGTGTGTGAGTGAGTTTAGTTTTACGCCGCACTCAGCAATATTCCGGCTACATGGCGGCGGTTGTAAATAATCGAGTCTGTACCAGACAATCCAGTGATCAACAACGTGAGCATCGATCTGCGCAATTGGGAACCGATGACATGTGCCAACTAAGTCAGCAAGCCTGACCACCCGACCCCGTTAGTTGCCTCTTACGACAAGCATAGTCGCAAGGATGGATTGCTGAAGTGCCTGTTCTACCCGGACGTTCACGAGTTCTGTGGTGGTGATGGTTGTGATGATGACGATGATGATGATGATGATGATGATGGTAAGATTTTTGTGGTTATCAAAAATAAACAATTGAATACTAGTAGTAATATTAGTGTTCATCATAACACCGGGACGTCGATGAGTATAGGTGATCATGCTGTTTTTTACTGGTGTGCCTGATCTTGTTGCTGTTATTTTACACTCGATAATCAATAAAACATAACACATGTACAAGTTTGGGATTTGTCGTCTATCCTCACTGGGATGAATAATGGTGTCCTTACACGACAAATAAATGTCCCGACAATAACAAACACTTGTATTTTTTTAATTTTCCCACCCGTGAAGCTCCCGGGGTAGAATAGGTCTAAGCAACCCATGCTTGCCATGAAAAGCGACTATGCTTGTCGTAAGAGGCGACTAACAGGATCGGGTAGTCAGACTCGCCGACTTGGTTGACACATGTCATTGGTTCGCATTTGTGCAGATCGATGTTCACGTTGTTGATCACTGGATTGTCTGGACCAGACTCGATTATTTACAGACCCCGCCGTATAGCTGGAATATTGCTGAGTGCGGCGTAAAACTAAACTCAGTTTAATTTTCCATCCGTTTTTTCTTGCATTGTGCTTCCTCAATGCAAAATTAGTCACATATAAAACTAAACAGATGGTGACTCGGCTGTGCCATAGTACATTGATGACGTGTGTTGATACTCGTGGTATTAACCACTAGTTTGTTGGTCTGAGTGCAGGTTTGATCATGAACACGAAAACGATGATGTAAGCTTGTCATAGTACGTTGATAATGTGGGTTGACATTCATGATATCAATCACTCATGGTGGCTAATTACGGCCATCGCTATATCGCCCTGAAAAATCAAGGCAACATCGCGACAAGGCGACAGTGCGACAGGACACTGCGATACGGCGACACGATATAGCGATATTTCGATACAGCCTGAAAGCGAATTAGCAATAACACGACACGATATATGGTGATAACACGGCATGATACCTTTCGTATATATCGTGTCGTGTTATCGCAATATCGTGTCGTGTTATCGACATTTCGAGTCATGCTACTGCCATATCGTGTCGTGTTATCGATATTTCATTTTCTGGCTGTATCGCTATATCGGGTCGTGCTATCGCTTTGCAGCGCTGTCACCTAGACTATCTAGCAGTGGCCCGAATCAGCCATTATAACCACTAGTTTGCTTGCTCTAAGTGCAAGTTTGACTATGAACACTAAAACGATAAACCTACCCGCAAAGGCACACGCACACGCACACGCACACGCACACGGGCACGCAGAGGCTTGTCACATACAGCGGTGCAGATGCCGTTAAGAGCGGAACGACGGTACGTTCATTCTGTTTTACAGTAGCAATGTAAAGTTAAAACTTCATGCATGACTACAAGTGTCGCGGTCACCTTCCAGGACGTGAAATGATCACCCCTCATTTTAATTTCCTTGTTACATAAAACTAGTCTAGGATTGGATCATTGCATATAGCACTATTTATAAAAGTGTACAGTAGGCGCCTGACCGATCACTTTGTTTACAATTGTTCGTATTCTCCCCTTTATATCTGCACATGCTTACTCAATTTGGGTTGACCTCTTACGTGGTAATATAACAGATAACACGTAGTGCTGTAACGACTGACACGTGAGTGAATGAGTGAGTTCAGTTTTACGCCGCTCTCAGCAATATACCAGCTACATGGCGGTGGTCTGTAAATAATCGAGTCTGAACCAGACAATCCAGTGATCAACAACATGAGCATCGATCTCCGCATTTGGGAACCGATGACATGTGAGACAAAGTCAGCAAGCCTGACCACCCGATCCCACTAGTCGCCTCTGACGACAAGCATAGTCACCTTTTATGGCAAGCATGGATTGCTGAAGGCCTTCACGGGTACACGGACACGTAGTGGTATAACAAATGATACATAGTGTTATATCAGATGACACGTAGTACAATAATAGATGACACGTAGTGCTATACTTCATGACGTGTAGTGTTATAACACGTGACAGGTATTGTTATAACATCTGACACGTATCGATATAACGGATGGCACGTAGTGCTATACCAGCTGACACCTGTAGTGCTATATCTGCTCCATAGATCCATTTTCACAGACGAATCCAGGGATGATGGCCAAGTTGCCAAGTACTACAGTCATGACTCTCCTCTAGAATCCCAGGCAACGCCTCCACTGCTGAGGCCACGGCTATCTACACATCATTGACCTATATTAAACACCAGAATCACTCGAAAAACTTCATTGTTTTGACAGATTTATTATCTTGCCTTCAAGCACTTCAAAATGTTACTTCAAGTCACCCTATCATCCTAAAAATACTAGAACTTTACAATGATCTTTCTACCGATGTGACATCGTCCTCTACTGCTTGTCAGGTCATGTCGGCATAGCTGGTAACACAAATGATACAACTAAAGCAGCTCTTAACAAGCCATTATCTAAGCTTCACGAACTGAAGCCAACAATTGGTTATACCTACTTGGGTTGTCAATCAAGACGTGATGAAGTAGTTTTACAACGATGTCGTATTGGCCACGGCCGTTTTACTCATGACTATATGTTGAAAACGGAGGGGAATGAACCTCCCATACGTCTCTTGCGATGAAGTGTTCCCCATCAAGAATATTTTGCTTGGCTGTGTGGACTTTTCGACTGCAAGGAACTCCCATTCTGTTGCGAGAAATCTGAAAGATCTGTTTTCCCGTGTGAACGGACATCTTGATCGTAAATTACCCAAATTGTAGTTTTGTAAAGAGAATAACGAATTTGTTGGGTTTTTTTAAATGGTAGTGAAATGAAATTATATGCTCTTGAAACAAAACCTTTTTAGGACCATGCACTTATAACAATTATAAGTACAAACTTGAACTAGTCACCACATGACTGGAATAAAGGCCAACCCTGCTCGCCTCAACTATAACAGCTGACACGTAGTGTTATAACAAGTAACACGTAATGCAGTAACAACTCACACGTAGTGTTATAACCAGTAACACGTAATGCAGTAACAACTGATACGTAGTCTTATAACAAGTAACACGTAGTGCAATAAAAGTTGACATGTAGTGTTATAACAATTCACATGTAATATTATAACGACTGACATTTTGTGATATATGACTGACACATGGTGCTATAACAACTGACACGTAGTGTTATAACAAGTAACACGTAGTGCAATAACAATTGACATGTAGTATTACAGAGCTATAACAACTGACACGTATACGTTATAACAACTGACACGTAGTGATATAATGACTGACACGTGGTGCTATAACAGCTGACATGTAGTATTATAACGACTGACATGCAGTGATAAAATGACTGACACCTGGTGATATAACAACTGACGCGTATTATTATAACAACTGACACGCCGTGATTTAACGACTGACACGTCGTGATAAAACATCTGACACCTTGTGCTACAACACCTGACACGTAGTCCTACAACCATTGACATGTGGTCGTATAACGACTGATTCGTAGTGATATAGCAGCTGACACGTTGTGTTACAACAACTAACACGTAGTGCTATTAGGGTTCACAGATAGTACTGTACATAACATATGACACGCAATGATATACAGATTGTAGCTGTCTACAGGTAGCGATCTCAGTAATATGTTTTACATGTTATTTTTGCTGGTGCAGATATTCAGTTATATGTTTATGAAAAGTCATTCGAATGAGAGATGCCTAACGTTACCGGAAAGATTAGAACACCCACATGAGCACATGACGTGGACATGACATACCAAATGTTCAAATCATTCTATAAAAAGCAGCAGTTTGAAAGAACGGTCGATGACTGCCTCTAAGGGACGTGAACAGAGCCTGTCTACACCCAATATGCCTGGTACGCGCTAAAAATGTATAAACCGCTTGCTTACATGTTAATGTTACATGTCATGTTAATAACATTCCTGACGCACAGAGTTTTTTCTAATCATTACAACACAAAACACTTCCTCATACCGTCAGCGCAAAGGTGCGAATGGTACTTTTACTATGCATGTACAGACAATGAATAAGCCTTCAACTTGTGTCCTTAAAAGGCAAACTGCGTCTGCAATACTATTGTCCCCACGACATATCATCGTTTTGTGTCCCGTACACGCTATCTCATGCGTAGACATCGACACTGCGAGAAGGTGAACTCTTGATCTTCACTCTTCTGTTCAGAATGAATTTCAGGCTTCATGGTTTTGTCAACGAAGGTATTTGCATTAAATTTAACCACATTTTACATGTTTTTTCTAAATTTGATTCAATTCGGGACTTGGTTACACTTTCTTTGACAGCATTTAAATTGAAGCAATATTACGATAACATTACAATTAATTGTTTGATCAACATTATGAAAAACATGAAGATTAGTTTCGTGGAAAATAGTGTGAGCAATTTTGATAGAAAGTGGTTTAAAGATTACACGTGTTTACAATATATGTATTCATATGCAAACGTTGTCAGCTGAAAAGGCAAAGGTATTCATTCAGTCATGGAAAGTAATACGTATTCTATCGATCGAAATCTAAATTGCAAAAATCTGAATCGATTTAAAGGTCGATTCAATTGACAAATATTTCAAATGTATGTAAATATGACTTGTCATGTTACACATGTATGTTTTGACCCCGAGAGGAGCACTCGAAGTGTTCCTATAGTTGCACACGACCCATGACAATTAAGCGCCACTTGTAAAGTATGGCTGACAGCGAGCGCTGACATTGACGGACTAGAACAAGACGAACTCAACAAGATTTAATATCACCGAAAATCCACCGGGGACGTGTATATGAAAATGGGGTATCTAAACAGGGAATATGTAAATAAATAAACAGGTAAACCTACAAAGCGTGTAGATATACGTAGCTTTACCGCTCAGGTGACAAGTTTGTAGGTAAAGCTATAGCAGCTCGGGGGTGATCCCCATGCACAGGTAAACACGCGACCGGTAACACAATCAGCCTGAGACCCCCGATTACCTGACATGTGTATGGCCAAGCACGGAGCAGGTAGCCGCTGTACCCACGGTGTTGATCCCCGAGGTTACATGACCCCTTCCCCCTTTCCCATTCCCCTCCCTTCCCCCCACCCTCCATGACCTTCAGAGTCACCCAGCGAAATGTCTTTGTTCGTTACAATGTGGTGCTCACCCGAGGTGCATGCAATGTCGAATGTATGGGTACAGTGCGTGGAGTCAGTTTCTGGTGTCCCCCTCCGCGATTTTGCTGCATGGTATATTGCTAAAAGCGGCATAAAACTAAACTAATTCACTCACTCACTCACTCACTCATGCAATGCAAGTGCTGACTATAGGCTAAGGCACAGTCTCTGAATATATACTCATGCAAAAAAATAAGGAAACTCATGAAAGTACAGGCGTTCCATAAACATTTTCCTGGTTTCCTTACAATGTATGTATTTGCATTGTGGTTGAAAGTCTAGAAATACGTAAAGGAACACAAAATATTTTTCACAGATATAAACAACTCCTTTCAAATGAAAAGGACCTCCAGTGAAAAGTCTTAGACTTGCTTCATTTAGAGCTTTAGCATAGCAGAGTGAGCAAGGCTAGGGGAAATAATATGGTTCAGGGACTGTGAGACAGACTGTCCATTAAACTACGAGTCAACGAAAGATTCAGTGCCATCTTTCACGGTTTCTTTGAGAAAATACAGTTCCACTTGAAATCCTAATGGAAGTTACATAGTACTTCCGACGAATTCATTTTATTTAATGGAATGTATTTTATTAGCTTTTATGGTACTGTAACCTTGCTGGTGAAGATATTTAAATTTTCAGTTGATCGTTGTTACATATAAAAACAGAAATTAGTGGCATGTAGCAGTTTTTTCCCATGTTCATACACGCGCGCGCGCACACGCACACACACACGCACAAGCAAACGCACACGGAGACAAATATGTGAGTGAATGAGTATGGTTTTACGCCGCTTTTAGCTGTATTTCAGCCACCGCATCGGACACAAGAATCGCGCTTCAAATATTGTACCCCAACGCTCCTGACATATATGTAAGTGTGTGTGCGTGCATGTATACGTGTGCGTGTGTATGTATGCATATATATGTATGTATGTAAATATGTATCCTTCAACAGACAGACCCGTGAAGGTCCGGGGTAGAATAGGCCTTCAGCAACCCTTGCTTGCTATGACAGGCAACTCGACTTGTCGTAAGAGGCGACTAACGGTATCGGCTGGTCAGACTCTCTGACTTGATTGGCACGTGTCATCTCTCTCTCAATATATATATATATATATATATATATATAGAGAGAGAGAGAGAGAGAGAGAGAGAGAGAGAGAGAGAGAGAGAGATAGATAGATATGTGTGTGTGTGTGTGTGTGCGTGCGTGCGTGCGTGTATGTGTGTGTGTGGATGAAAATGCTTACAATTAATGAAAACTGAAAAGACAGTAAAATGTTATTGTAAATGTATATTATTTAAATCAAACGCATCACATTAGGTAAATAAGTACTTCAAATTAGTGCACCCGACCTTGTTGAAAATGTCAGTATTGAAATAGTATATAGAAACTGTCAAGATCACAGATGATTTCGTTTATATAATTAGTTTATGGTACTGTATATAGATGTAGTATGGTATTGTTAGAGTGTATTATATATTGTTGGGAGTTGTTGTTAGATTATGTTCGGTAATACTATGGGAACAGGGTTATGTTCAGGGAAGCGTGACCAGGTATGGCCAGAGAGCTGGGGTGTTAATTTGTAAACAATAGAGAGGTGTTGAGTAGCTTGGGTATGGGAGGTCAATATAAATAGTGAGGAAGGGTAGTAATCTGCACAGTCAGCCAGAATCACCACTGTGTTCACCTGTATGGGTTCAACTTTTGTATGGGATTGCATCTCACGCTGGCTGGCGTAAGTTTTTATTATCATTATTACTTTTGTATTTATTGATTGAGTAGATGTAGCAAGAAATTGTTTTACTGATGTAGTATTTCTAGATATATGTGCATATTGTAACACTATATAGCCACAAAGCCATTCAAAATTTGAATGTTATCGTTCCACAAAAACTGTTCCACTTTCAAATATGTAAATCGGAGTAAAGTACATGCATAAAGTATAAGACATTGACACATGTCTTACTGAGTAACTGTAGTTACTTATATTGTATTGTAGTGTCCCGGAACTGGCCGGTTATCCTTAAAGTAAGGAGAGGGGTATTATCTCCGCCTGTAAGGAGACAGACAAGAGTCTTCCCTGTTGTACAAGGAGCATGTATCTCCTAGTAATGTGAGATGTGGATGGCACAGCCATCAACCATTACACAGGCCCCTTAAACTCCGTGAGGGAAACCATCGCCTGGGTGTGAGGGATACCACACAAATACCATGACGTCACCAAGTGGAACCACAGTGCACTGACATTCTGATTACATTGTAAAGAGAAAGTGTTCTCTCTGAGTGGCTAATTCCTTTATTGTTATTTAGTTCAATTGTTTAGTTTCTGATTGGGATTATATGTAATCATTATCTATATTAGTGAGGGTATTAGGATTTTAGTGTAGTTAGTAGTAGTAGTAGTATTATTAGAACTTTAGCAATATAAGTGGTAGACAGAACTGTATATGTAGCTAGGTTAGGTAATTAGATTAGTTAGTTGTATTTGCACCTGTAGAATTAGTTTAGTATAGGTATTGGGGTTACTTATATCTTAAGGGGAGGAATAAAGTTTTGCAAAACAAACTATTCTTCTGTTGTGGTTACTTTGGTATGTGACATTTTGGTGGCAGCGGTGGGATAATTAGATTATTTGTCACTATCAAAGGGAACCCTAGTTGTGTTCTGTAGCGCATTTGATGTAGCGTTGTTGATTGTATATCGCTGCAAAATCTTTGTGTCCATAAAGAAGGGTTAGAACATACGGCACCACTTCTGCGTCCTTGAGTGTATGATTTGGAATTCAAGGGTGGAGGGTGTATTGTGGTTATTGGTCAGTTAAGGCCATTGGTTCGTCGTGAACATTTTGAACATTGGGATATATGGGAAATCACCTCCGGTTTTATTCTTGGTAGGATCCCTATTTATTCCAGACAGTTTGACTTTTTGTGTACCCTGCTTTGCCCTCATACAGACAATTATGGACATTGACAAACTTATCAAACTGGGTCAGAGTTTAGGGTATGAGAAAGATGATTTGAGAGTGTTTGTGAAAGAGCAAATGGAGTTGGAGAATGAGAAAGAAAAGGACAGGCTCGAACGGGAGGAAAGAGCTAGGGAGCGGGAGATTAAAAAGTTAGAACTGGAGGAAAGAAAGGAGAAAGAAAGGTTAGAATGGGAACGAGAGAGAGAACGATTAGAATTGGAGAAAGAAAAGTGTAAAATACAGTCAAATGAAAGAATAGAACTAGCCAAGTTAGAAAAGAGTGCGGCAGGAAATCAAGAAGGGCAGGTAGGAGAGAATAGATCGGCAGCCATTCCCAAGATGCCTAAAATGCCTCCATTTGACGACCACAATGACAATATTGATGCATATCTGCAAAGGTTTGAACGTGTAGCTACAGCGCAAGGCTGGGACCCGTCCCATTGGGCAGCTTACCTGTGTACTCTGCTGAAAGGTAAGGCTTTAGAAGTATACTCCCGGTTAAATGCCTTTGAGGCTGAAAATTACAATGCAGTTAAAACTGCATTACTTAAACGCTATGAAATGACTGAGGATGGATTCCATCAGAAATTTAGGACTGCTAAAACTGAAACAGGTGAGATTTTCACACAATTTGTAGTTAGAATTGAGAACTATTTCAACAGATGGATTGAACTAAGTGGTACACAAAAGACGTTCGAAGGTGTGAGAGATTTGCTGCTGCGTGAACAGATTTTGAATGTGACTGGAAGGGATCTGGGTATATTCTTGAGAGAGAGAAAGCCAAAAGACGCGATGGAAATGGCTAGACTAGCAGAGCAATTTATAGAAGCTAGAGGTACGAGTCATGGAAGATACAATAGACCAGTTATTCCAGGTCAAACTGACAAGCAGGTTTCCAAAGGGAAAATAGTCGAGGGTAGCGCATCAGGTAAACATGGTACTTGTTCCAAACAATTTGTTCCTATTAAGGAAAGGACATGTTACAACTGCAATCAAACTGGGCATTTGGCAGCACAGTGCAAGAAACCCAAGTTTAAAGTGGCAAGTATCCAGGTGAGTGAAGACAACACAAACATGTCTCTAATACATCCAGATAACACAAAAGTAGAGCCCTGCATACATGAAGTTCTAGATGGTGATGCAGCAACTTCAGAGGAGGTTACTAACGCAGATGTAGCCTCAGGGAGTGTGCTTACCAAAGATCACCGCATGCCATTTTATCAGGGAAAGGTAAACGACACTCCAGTAGATGTGCTTAGAGACACGGGATGTAACGGTGTAATAGTGAGGAGGTCAATGGTAAAAGATGCATGTTTGACTTCAGAAACACAATCTTGTAAATTAGCAGATAGCAGGATCTTGACACTTCCGGTAGCATGGATTACTGTAAATACGCCCTTTTACACGGGTATGGTGAGAGCAGCATGTATGGACACACCAATCTGTGACTTAATATTAGGCAATATTCCCGGAGTTAGAGAGCCAGGAGATCCAGACTTGATGTGGGATAAGCAGGACATTAAAACAGTAGGTGCTGTAGAGACAAGGAGCCAGAGAAGAGTACGCCAAGTAGGCATGGAACCCTTGAAGACATTGGAACCTGTTGGGTTGACACTGAGTCGAGGTGAGTTCGTATCCCTACAACATCAGGATTCAAGTCTGAACAAAATAAGAAAATTAGTGGAAGAAGGTAAGATTAGGGAGACCCGACATAGTACTTCCTCTTACTTTGTGGAGAATGATATGCTGTATAGGAAGCATACTTCCAATAAAATGGACAATGGTAAACAAGTTGTACAGGCAGTAGTACCGGTTGGATTGCGCACACAGGTAATGAAGGTATGTCATGAAGCACTGATGGGTGGACATCTTGGAATCAAGAAGACTCTAGATAGGGTAATCTCACAGTTTTATTGGCCAGGAGTAATTGGTGATGTCAGAAGACATGTTCAGTCTTGTGATATTTGTCAACGTACCATGCCGAAGGGAAAGGTAAGGAAAATACCACTGGGACAAATGCCATTAATTGAAGTGCCATTTGAGAGGGTAGCTGTTGATTTGATTGGTCCATTGTATCCTGTCACAGACAAGGGTAATAGGTATATACTGACGGTGGTTGATTATGCAACACGATACCCAGAAGCAGTAGCTTTACCCAGAGTAGAGACGGAATATGTTGCCGAAGCTCTGTTCGAGATATTCAGTAGGGTTGGTATCCCCAAGGAGATATTAACAGACATGGGAGCCCAGTTCACGTCAGGCGTGATGAAGGAGGTAAGTAGACTATTGTCCATACATCAGCTTACTACTTCCCCTTATCATCCAATGTGCAATGGCCTAGTGGAGAAGTTCAATGGAACCTTGAAGACGATGCTGAAACGGATGTGTGCAGAACGACCAAATGACTGGGACAGGTATGTACCTGCTTTGTTATTTGCTTACCGAGAGGTACCTCAAGAGAGTTTGGGTTTTGCCCCATTTGAACTCTTATATGGACGCACTGTGAGAGGACCAGTACAGATTCTGAGGGAAATCTGGACAAGAGATATACCAAATCCAGAGGTAAGAACCACATATGAGTATGTGCTAGATCTTCAAAACCGTCTTGAGGAGACTATTCACGTAGCACAGCAAGAACTTCAAAAGAAAGCATGTAAATACAAAAAGTTCTTTGATGTGAAGTCCAAGCCAAGGAAAATGAAGGTTGGTGATAAAGTATTAATTCTGTTGCCCACTGATTCAAACAAACTGTTGCTGCAGTGGAAAGGGCCATATGAAATACTGGATACCTTTGGCATTGGCAATTACAGAATACAGGTTGGTAACAAGATTAAAACCTATCATGCCAATCTACTGAAAAGGTACATTGAGAGAGAGGAGGTCAAGGACACAGCTGTATGTGACGTCAGCATAGCTCAACTTGTGCATGTCAGTGCTGGTCTGGTGGATGTCAAGGCTGAAGAGGTGAGTATGTTAGACATAGCTTCACCTTCTTTAGTTTCTAAGGAAACGTATCAGGATGTAGACATTTCTGAAGATTTGACAGAGGAGCAACAAAATGAGGTGAAGGAGCTCATAAGTGAATTCAAAGATGTACTGAGTGATTTACCAGGGAAGGTAGATTGTATGGAATATAAGATCAAGCTGACATGTAATGAGCCTATACGATCCAAGCCCTATCCACTTCCTCATCATATGAGAGATGTTGTAGCTAAGGAGATACAGCTAATGTTAGACATGGGGGTGATAGAACCTTCTCAGTCACCATATGCATCCCCCATTGTACTTGTGAAGAAGCCTGACTCGACTTACAGATTTTGTACCGATTTTCGCAAACTGAATCAGGTGACTGTATTTGATGCCGAACCAATTCCATTAGCTGATTCCATCTTTGCACGGTTACGGAACTGTAAATATCTTACCAAAATTGATGTAAGCAAAGCATATTGGCAGATTCCAATGGAAGAGAGTAGCAAAGAACTGACAGCATTTATAACTCCTGATGGATTATACCAATGGAAGGTGATGCCATTTGGAGTAGTTAATGCACCTGCAGTATTTTCCCGACTGATGAGACAAGTATTGCACAACATACCAAATACAGACAACTTCATAGACGACATCATAGAAGGAACTGAGAACTGGTCACACCACATGGTAAGTCTGAGAGCAATATTTACGAGGTTAAGACAATTCCATCTTACAGCTCGACCTTCAAAGGTAAAAGTGGGATATAAACATCTGGACTTTTTAGGGCACAAGGTGGGTAGTGGTCTAATTCGACCAGAAGGTAAGAATGTAGAAAAGATCCTAAATGTGGAGCGACCTCAAACCAAGAAACAAGTGAGAGCGTTGTTGGGACTGACCGGGTACTACCGGAAATTTATCCCAAACTATGCAGCCATAGCAGTTCCGTTAACTGATCTCACAAAGAAAGGAAAGCCAAACAAGGTAATATGGACAGAAAGCCAGGAATTAGCTTTCACTACGTTAAGAACCCATATGTCAAGTTTTCCTATCTTGAAACTACCCGACTTGAAGAAACCATTCTTGGTAAGAACAGACGCTTCTGACGTTGGAATCGGAGCTGTACTGCTACAAGAACAGGAAGGTGAGCGATTTCCAATACTGTTTGTGAGTCGGAAGTTAGTAGATCGTGAGAGAGCGTATTCTACAATAGAAAAAGAGTGTTTGGCTATTGTGTGGGCAATACAGAAGTTAGAAAGATATCTGTATGGGAGAGAATTTATTTTGGAGACTGACCATCAGCCCTTAATATGGATGACCAAGGCAAAAATGACCAATGGACGAGTGATGAGGTGGGCCCTGACTTTGCAACCCTACAGATTTCTAATTCGTGCAATCAAAGGAAGTGAGAATGTTGGGGCTGATCTCTTGAGCCGGTGTTCACCCTAGTCATACTATGTGTATGGTAGTGTGTAAATAATGTACTCTCTGCATATCCAGATTATTTGTCAGCAGTTATTTCTTATGTATTACTGTGCTATTGTACATTTAGACAATTGTGTTTTATGATATTTATGCATTAAAACAAACTTAAATGTGATCTTGAGTGTAATATATAATTGTACTTGTGTACAATTACTTGAAGAGGGGAGTGATGTCAAGATCACAGATGATTTCGTTTATATAATTAGTTTATGGTACTGTAAATAGATGTAGTATGGTATTGTTAGAGTGTATTATATATTGTTGGGAGTTGTTGTTAGATTATGTTCGGTAATACTATGGGAACAGGGTTATGTTCAGGGAAGCGTGACCAGGTATGGCCAGAGAGCTGGGGTGTTAATTTGTAAACAATAGAGAGGTGTTGAGTAGCTTGGGTATGGGAGGTCAATATAAATAGTGAGGAAGGGTAGTAATCTGCACAGTCAGCCAGAATCACCACTGTGTTCACCTGTATGGGTTCAACTTTTGTATGGGATTGCATCTCACGCTGGCTGGCGTAAGTTTTTATTATCATTATTACTTTTGTATTTATTGATTGAGTAGATGTAGCAAGAAATTGTTTTACTGATGTAGTATTTCTAGATATATGTGCATATTGTAACACTATATAGCCACAAAGCCATTCAAAATTTGAATGTTATCGTTCCACAAAAACTGTTCCACTTTCAAATATGTAAATCGGAGTAAAGTACATGCATAAAGTATAAGACATTGACACATGTCTTACTGAGTAACTGTAGTTACTTATATTGTATTGTAGTGTCCCGGAACTGGCCGGTTATCCTTAAAGTAAGGAGAGGGGTATTATCTCCGCCTGTAAGGAGACAGACAAGAGTCTTCCCTGTTGTACAAGGAGCATGTATCTCCTAGTAATGTGAGATGTGGATGGCACAGCCATCAACCATTACACAGGCCCCTTAAACTCCGTGAGGGAAACCATCGCCTGGGTGTGAGGGATACCACACAAATACCATGACGTCACCAAGTGGAACCACAGTGCACTGACATTCTGATTACATTGTAAAGAGAAAGTGTTCTCTCTGAGTGGCTAATTCCTTTATTGTTATTTAGTTCAATTGTTTAGTTTCTGATTGGGATTATATGTAATCATTATCTATATTAGTGAGGGTATTAGGATTTTAGTGTAGTTAGTAGTAGTAGTAGTATTATTAGAACTTTAGCAATATAAGTGGTAGACAGAACTGTATATGTAGCTAGGTTAGGTAATTAGATTAGTTAGTTGTATTTGCACCTGTAGAATTAGTTTAGTATAGGTATTGGGGTTACTTATATCTTAAGGGGAGGAATAAAGTTTTGCAAAACAAACTATTCTTCTGTTGTGGTTACTTTGGTATGTGACAGAAACAAAAAAGGCGCACTCGTATGATGTTTTCAGTTCAATGAACTAACTAACATTACCAACGACGGGATGGCCGCCAACATGAATTAAGTAAACGAACTCGTATGTCGGGCCTATTAGAGTAGTATAACATGCATTGCTTGCAAAGTCATATAAAATATACGTCAGTTGAGGTTACAGTTATACGGCGTGCAAAGGTCACATTGTGAAGGCTCCAGGTCGAACCGTGACCTCACTATCGCCCTTCCGATAGCTTAGATCAGAGAATGGGTGTTTTCTCAAAGACGGGCTATATACGCGGCCTACACAGTGACGCATTTCATTCATTTTACGCGTCTACTACACAAATATGTAGCCAATAAAAGAGCTGTATATGGATACAATTGCATTGACACGGTTGTGTAGGAGTATATATTACATGCCAATGGTATACAGTATTTTACTTATAGCTGTTCATACATATATGCATCTTGCTTCGCGTGTGGCGCAATGGTTCAGTGAAGACAGACTCGCTGTTTAATGCTCTTTGTGTTTTGTAATATATTTAGTCTTTTGGAATTAATGCCGGTTTATGCCACTGTTTCAGGTCCCCCCAACGGAGTACCAACAGAGTAGTGGTTGCCAGCTTCCTATGTCGGGGTGATATCTAGTCTATCGGAAATACTGAATATGCGCTATTCTAGCCATGTCCTAATGGCATTATGAGCTGTCCTAGTGTTGGCCTATTGGACATAAGAGCTATCTTAGTCTTGCCTTATTGAAAATATGAACTATCCCAATCTTGGTTTATTGGAAATAAGAACTATTCTAGTCCTGGCCTGTTAGAAATATGATCAGCCCTAGTCTTGATCTGTTGGAAATACCATTTCTGCTGAAAGCGCAGTCAAACCTTACTCACTCATTCACTCTTGCGATCGCCCTTTCTATTGGCCTATCGGAAACAAGAGCTATGATGTGGATATACATTGGGAACATGGGCTGCCTATTTCAAATGAAAACTACCAAAGTCTATTGAAAATAGGAGGATACTTCGTCTTGACTGAGCAGTTTTCTGGTTAGCTACAGTGACATTGTTCACGTGGTATTGTGTCCCAATATATTAAACCGTATACGGTATATCTCCGTACCTCCTCAACAGGTTCTTAACAACCTTTGAAGAAGTTGGTAGTTTACTAGGGGCGAACGGAGAACACCACAAACCGTGTCAATATATTATGTGGACTATATGAACCTTGTGTTTGCATACGTACATGTATGTGTGATATTCGCCTGACCCTTTGATGCCTCGAATGATGTTTGAATAGATACTTTCCTATAGAAATCTGTATGTAAATAATCTCACCGAATGAAATATCTGGTATCAGACATGCAGACGTTATTACCTCTCATAACACCTCTTTCCATTCCTTTCTCTCCTCAACCGGATTCTCTCTCTCCCTCTCTCTAGTAGCTGTAGCAGTAGTAATAGTAGCAGTAGAAGAAATAGTAGTGGTAGTAGTAGTAGCAGCATTAGTAGTAGCAGTAGCAGAAGTAATAGTAGCAGTAGAAGTAGTGGTGGTAGTAGTAGTAGTAGCAGCATCAGTAGTAGTAGTAGTAGTAGTAGTAGTAATAGTAGAAGCAGTAGTGGTAGTAGTAGTAGCATTGATTGTAGTAGTAGTAGTAGCAGCAGCAGTCGTAGTAGTAGCAGTAGCAGTAACAGTAGCAGCAGCAGTAGCAGTAGTAGTAGTAGTAGCAGTAGCAGTAGCAGCAGCAGCAGAAACAGCAGCAGCAGCAGCAGTAGCAGCAGCAGTCGTAGCAGTAGCAGTAGCAGTAGCAGTAGCAGTAGCAGTAGCAGTAGCAGTAGCAGTAGCAGCAGCAGCAGAAGTAGCAGCAGCAGCAGCAGCAGCAGCAGCAGCAGCAGCAGCAGCAGTAGTAGTAGTAGTAGTAGTAGTAATTGTGGCGGTTGTATTGTATCGAATACATATCTTGTCCTCACTCCCGACATAAGTAAACCCGAGACTTACACGCTAAGGCCAATTTATGACATGCCCTCTAGCAAATAATGTTTCAGAAATATTTCTATAGTTGCTATAAATATCAGCTAGTAGATCAAAAATAGTATGTGTATACTTGACACACATGTAAGCATGAACCCGAGCACATTCAGTAGTCTGGAGATGGCATATCGTCCCTGAATCTAATGCAAAAACGCTTCACAGGTGCATAACATGTTTGGCACGTGCAGCACACAATCGACCACGAAGCGTAATTACGTGATCAAATAAATGACTCATTGCATAAGCATTACTTACTATGACCGAAGTGAGTGAGTGAGTGAGTTTAGTTTCACGCCACACTCCAGTGATCAACAACATGAGCATTGATCTGCGCAACTGGGAACCGATGACATGTGTCAACCAAGTCATCGAGCCTGACCACACGATCCGGTTAGTAGCCTCTTATATATACAGATTGTAATGGGTTTTCACTTCGTCTCTAATCTTCGGTAAGGTTAACCATGCAATACATGGACTCCAATCGACGATGCTATAAGATACGCATAAAATTACACGTTATTGACATGTTGGATATAGAGACGGTTGTGTTTGCTTTCCTATTTTCCCGATGTTTACTTTCATCTCTGTTGCCGGTTTATGCATGATTATGTGATCTTGTGTAAACAGGACTGATAATGTAACGCTTTAGCTATCAATGAGTCAGATAAAGTTTTACTCTTGAGCCGCACTTTGTGCTGGGAATTACGAGATATTCCTGCATATTTTCGGCATAATGATCCACAACCAATCCAACAATCTACTTTTGGGGTTAGAAGATGCCGAAACAATACTTTCAATACCTTTTAGTGCAAAACAACTAATTTACGCCATTTAAAAAACCTATTCACCAGCCCCCTAAACCCCCAAAAGAGTGAGTGAGTGAGTGAGTGAGTGAGATTTACGCCGCACTCAGCAATATTCAAGCTATATGGTGGCGGTCTGTAAATAATAGTCGAGTCTGGACCAGTCAATCCAGTGATCAACAGCATGAGCATCGATCTGTGCAATTAGGGATCGATGACATGTATAAATGAAGTCCGCGTGTCTGACCACACGATCCAGTTAGTAGTCTCTTACGACAAGGATAGTCGCCTTTCTGGCAAGTCGCCTTTCAAGGGTTGCTGAAGGCCTAGACACTAGTCTACTGTAACCCATGCTTGTCTCCCCATGAAGATCCGGTTAGACAATAGTCTACAGTAACCCATGCTTGTCTCCCCATGAAGATCCCGTTAGAATTGGTCTTCGATAATCCATGCTTGTCTCCCCTTGAAGATCCGGTTAGAGTTGATCTTCGGCAACTCAGGTTTGTCTAGCCGTTAGATCCGGTTAGACACTAATCTACAGTAATCCATGCTTGTCTCTCCGTGAAGATCAGGTGAGACATTAGTCTCCACTAACCCATGCTTGTCTCCCTATTAAGATCCGGTTAGAATTGGTCTTCAGTAAAACTTTGGATGGGGTGATCTGGTTCGCTGACGTGGTTGACACATGCCATCGTATCTCATTTGTGTAGACTGATGTTCATGTTCTTGATCTCTAGATTATCTGTCCAGATTCGATTATTTATATACCGATACAGACTCGATTACACAGATCGCCGACATATAGCTGGCATATTGTTCAGTACGGCGTAAAACAAAACCCATACACTCACACACCGTCTGTCCTAATATATTTATCTGGAAAATGACAACAATGGTCCCCAACCTGCACAACCACTGATACGGCGACATCATGTAACATTATAAAACCTGTTACTAATCCCGTGTTTAAAGAGTGGGCATCGGAATTCGAGAAATTAAATTCTATGTTTGGTATTTTGGTGATTTAGTTACTGGTAAAATGAGATCGCAAGTACGAATTTATAAGCTGACATTTAGCCGTATACGTGCCAGTCGCCAATCTGCTGAAACTCATTCGTAAAAGAGTCATTGATCTGGAAACAGAGTAACACGACACGGATAAAAGCTAATGTCAAAACATCAAAGGTACTCATCGACTGTACGAATGTGAGTGAGATTTAGTTTTACGCCGCACACAGAAATATTCCAACTATATGACGGTGATCTGTAAATAATACCAGACAATCCAGTCATCAACAGCATGAACATTGATCTACGCAACTGGGATCCGATGACATGTGTCAGCCAACTCAGCGAGCCTGACCACCCGAGCCTGACTTACGACAAGCATGGGTTACTGAAGATCAATTCTAACCCGGATCTTCACGGGCTTGTCTGTGAGCGTTAACGAGACGTGGCGTAGATACATCTCAATGGAGTAACTCTCTGCACACGCCACGCATATGTTTGATAGAACACGTCCAGCAAAGCAAACGGTAAACACTGGGGAGCCTTATGTCATTTTCTTAACCTCAAAACCGTTCGTGAAACGAGTGCCGCAGATGATGCCGTTTAACCCCAACCGCAATTAAAGTTTACTTGAATACTTAAATCTGGGGAGTGGTTGGAGTAATGTGGCTGCATTTGACTTCTGTTTGAGGGAATGTATATGTTGTGTCAAGTTCGTGAAAAGGTGACATTGTACCAATCCAATCCACATAAGTGATTACCGTGTGTTGCCAAGAACCGATTTAATCAGAGCGAATAGGATAGCTAATAGTGGTAGAAATAGGATTTTAGGATCTTGTTTGCAAGATTTCAAAGCTGTTTCATCTGATGCCCATGATATCACAATCGAATGTGTATGTTATATGTGTGTTCATGCAAGTATGTTTGTACAGTACGTTATTATTATTAATGTGTATACACATGTATACCGTAGGGAAACAACTAAGGGATGGCTGCTTCAGGGCAGTGTTCCTATATTTATTCTGATTTCTCCAGATTCAAAGCTGGCGATGAAAACTGGGAAGTGCTAAAGTAACACTTGAATTTTCTTGCATTCCTTTATTTCTTTCTCTCAGTATATGATTGGTAGTATAAATTCCATCATTAAACTCTAAAACGCAGGTATCGTATTTATAGTCTGTTCCATTAACTCTTCTGGATCCGTTCGCTGTTGTAGCCTCGTTATCGAAGTGATATCTCTAACTCAGCACTTAATTTGTTTTGTTCGTGAGGTATTTTGATTGGAAGGGTGAGTGAGTGAGTTTAGTTTTACGCCGTACTCAGTAATAGTCCAGCTATACGACGGCGGTCTGTAAATAATAGAGTCTGGACCAGACAATCCAGTGACCAACAGCCTGAGCATCCATCTGCGCATTTGGGAACCGATGACGTGTTAACCATGTCAGCGAGCCTGACCGCACGATCCCGTTAGTCGCCTCTTATGACAAACACAGTTGCCTTTTATGGTGAGCATGGGTTGCTTAAGGCCTATTCTAACCCGGACCTTCACGGGTCTTGATTAGAAGGATAATCAATACGACCTAAGGGAATTCTGTAATTCGAGAATCTATTCTTAAATGAATAATATTATGTATTTTGCTCCTTCCTCTTACACGTAGGCGTGGCGGGGTAGCCTAGTTGTTAAAGCGTTCACTCTTCACGCCTAAGACTCGAGTTCGGCTGCCCATCATGGGTACAACATGTGAAGCCCATTTCTTTTGTCCTCCGAATTGATATTCCCGGAATATTGCTGTCAGCGGCGTAAAACTAAAGTCACTCACTTACACATAAGTAGCGCAAACGGCGTAAAAGTAAATTCGCTCCTTCACTCACATATATTAGGAAACAAATTGTAACATGAATGAAACTGGAAACTTGCGGGCAAGTCTAATTTTCACGATTGAATGCAACATGGCCGTGGAGAGGAGATGCTTTGTATTTCAGCACGACCAGAAGCTTCCGTCTGATGCAACATCTGAATCACTTTCGAGGAAATCCGTGACTTGGCAAAGCTCCCTCTACCGTCGGCTATCCGAACCACATGCATCAACGACTCCAGCCCGACAACCGCCATGCCTGCTGCAGTCGAGCAGGCTCGCCCACAATGGATGCTTTATCGACGTTGATATCCGCGCTGAAGAGAAAAGCGTAGGAAGAGGATGCAAAGACTGAAATTGTTATATACCACTTAAAGAAATTAGCCTTCGTATCGATTAAGTTATCGGTTTCGCTTGTGTCGATGTTCGTTCTGAATATTTTCAAATACAGTTCCGGATGTAGGGGTGTTGAAAATAAATATTTACCTATTCCGTGCGTTCGATATCACCTGTATATTTGAACCGTTCTGAGCTCACAGTGGTTAGAATATTATTTTTCATCTTTGAAATGCTAACATACAATCAAAATGGTAATGCGAATTGAAAAGCAGGTACAAAGGATGTGAAAAAGCAAACTGCGGGCACGTCTGAATTTGTGTTTTCCATTTGAGATATCAGTACAGGACCACAACACTCAGTTGAGTTCATATTGGAATCTTCAGAATCGATATAATACAACTTCAAGTGCAATCCCGCATTCATACCCCTCACCCTCAAACATTATCGTCTACAATACAGGCTAGGTGCCGTAGTACCGTCATTTTTAATTATACTGGAAATGAGACACCCCGTCAAAATAGATCGATCTGAGATTAAATCCTTTGGGGACCCAATATAATCAACATTTATAATATGTTGGCATCCTACGATCATAGTTTAAATTGTAATTTAAATAATTTAATTTAATTTGTAATTTAATTTGTATATTCCTGAAAGAATGGAATCCTGCATTAAATTTGACTCACATGTAGGCGTTGTCCATGATTCATTCATAGAGGATTTCTGTCCATATCGTATATGCACACTTAACGGCAAAAGAAACGCAAGAAGACATAAACACGAACGTTTTCTTTCATGAGATTTCATATTTTAGAAACTTGCGTTTCCTTTGCTGTTGAGTATATATAAGTTGGACTATTTATGAACGGGGATGTCGCAGTTTGTGGGAGGAGGTGGTTGCCAGGACGCTGACGTGTGTTGACATGTTCCATATCCGAAGATATCGATGCCTTGTCCGGTACACATCGCGTGGCCTATGATGGAGCTGATAGCAGCGGGCCCATTTAATGACTAGAACGTCAGTGCAAAGGCCAAATACCCATCCTGTCTTGACTATCCCCAGAAACACAATATTCCGTTTGGTGCAAACTGAAAAGTAGCTGTGAAAGTTATATGAAAGGATCACTGAAAATCAGAGACGACACCAGGTGTTCGAGAAAAGGTTCTAGCATGTTCTGTCCTACCGGTAGTACCCGCTATGTATGTTCATGACGTTGTAAATACATGGTGTGGGATATGTATGTTCATGACGTTGTAAATACATGGTTTGGGATAATGTATGTTCTTGACGTTGTAAATACATGGTGTGGGATAATGTATGTTCTTGACGTTGTAAATACATGACCTCGTGAATACATAGGTATTGGAACCAATCAGATGCGTTCTAAAGTGATAGTATTCTAGAGTGACGTCATACATGTTTCACAAAACAGAGCGCAAAGAAAGATATTGCTAGGAGAGACGCCCTTAACATTTTGACTTATCAAAGTCCATGGCCATTAAACATGAGTTTTACACTTGTAACTTATTCATTACTTGCAACTCTGAAATTCAATGATCTCATTTGATACCTAGAACATGTATTTGGAAGTGGCGGATATCTAATTGTCAATAATGTCCGCAACACATGTTTGTGCTGGAGTGTGCCTTTAACGCACACCTAGCGGAAGCACACAGGAGAAACTTGCTGGTCACGTGACACCAAGAACTCGGCATTGGCGCGCGTTTTGTGTTTAAACGCGGTATTACATCTGTTGACAAAGCTCGGCAACTTGCCATGCTCCGACCTGGCTGGTAACTCTCCTAGACTTGCTCAACGCGCCTTTGCAGTCTGCTATGAGTCTCGATACCACGCCATATTGCCACAAATCGATAACATTGACAAGACTGCGAGCTATGAACTTTTTGCAGAACACTCACCAAGACTGGTGTTGCCATAACGATACTATGTCGTTCAGGACGCTGAGGGGAATGTATAGGAAAGTGTATATGTTTGGTGATTTACTGAACACACTGATTGTGAGTCTGTTTCCGTGAAGGAAATAATCCGTATTATTACTGTCGTGAGATATGAGCGCATTAATATATGCCCACTACCCCACCACCCACAACCCACCCACCCCCCTCCCAACACCACCACCACCAACAACAACAACAACAATAACAACACTTACCACCCTCCCAAAGCATTCCTCCTCACCCCACCCCAACTTCTTTATTGTGTTTGTTTAAGCAGTAAGATTTTGTTTGTCAAAGAAATTGTGAAACAGATCATTCACAAAAGTAAGTCAAAACTTGTAATACTTCACTTAGTGATGCTTAACACTTTAAGTCCCGTCGATTTTTCAAACTTTGTAATTAATCCTCGGGTTATTCCTAATATGACTTATGATATGTTGAAACATTTGTCTATGTTTGTATATATTCAAATGATGTTTTCGAATGTAGAAGTCATGAAGAAAACGCTGTACCACGTTGCCGAGGTTGCTGTTGTTTCACCCTGCAGTCGGTATACCAGGCACATCCAGCTTAATTAGGAAGTCTGGGCTACAATAACCGGTGTTGTAAAACCATTAATGTGATTTGGTCGAGACCATATTTTTCTTAGATACAGATTGTGTGAAGTAGGAGTTTTACGACCCGAAACAAACTTTCCAGAACTGTCAATCGATGCGGGCACACCCAGCTCCCATTTACCGTCCACGAAGTGCCACCATACACACCTATAATCAATCGTAATTATTTCAAATCTCATTTACAACGCCTCAGCTGAAATCGACACCTCCCGCCACCTCCAGCTCAGTGTTTAACGCCGGGCCGCGATGTTTATTTCTAGCAATGTACATGCTATAGACGATGTACTTATTCAGCTGGGGGCCATGTGGGCCTGCAATAAGGGAGTCTCACAAAGCCCACCGGAAACCCTCCATTTCTATGAACTGGCTGATACCGACGCCGTCCAATACAATGCTTATTGCCCGACGTCATTGCACCAGAACCTAGTGCACACATTAAATTTGAATTTGAATAGGGCTATCATTGTACATTTCATCACATTCGTCAGTTTTCGCGCACCGAACAGGGAACCGTACTATGAATTACGTAAAAAAGAAAATGAATTTTATGCACCTTCGACCAGCTGATGTTGATGGATGTGAAAATAATTATTGAATATTACCTCAGCTGATGGCTGATATGTTTTTGTGAGGTTTTGATTTCACTATATCAATCAAATCATAGTTTTATGTTTTAACACCGCAGGATTGGAAAACGTTGATAATAACTGTTTATAGAGATATGTTGTAACGATCATTTAGTGAGGTAATAACACACTTACATATTATGATTAATGGTTGGATTATTGACAGTAATATCACAAGGAACCAACAATCGATAAATACCTTTCCATTATATTGTTTTCCTGCAATCACAGATTCGATATATAAATGAAATCATCTTTCACAAAATGGACATGGCGTGGCTTGAGCTGGACATGAATAACACTCGGGCGTGGCTTTGTCCAGAGACCGATACAAGCAAACAAAAGCTATTCGTTTCTACTCTAGTCTCAACTGATTGTTTTTGTCATCAGCTAATCCACTGGCCATTCTGAGAGTAGATGACGATATATTTCCTGATACCGGAAATGGATACTGAAACTTTCTGACTGATCGACACTTTGGAATCGAACTCTAGCATAGACTTTCCAGCTGGAATCACTTGTCCAAACACCCCGAATACCCGGCTTCGACTCCCCACATGGGTACAATGTATGAAACCCATTTCTGGTGTCCCTAGCCGGGATATTGCTGGAATACTGCTAAAAGCTGTAAATCTAAACTCACTCATTCAGTATTATGAAAAATGACAAAATTGTGAGGATGATGAAATTTCTTCTTTCACAGCAAGCAACTCTGAAAAACTTCTGATTACATTTATTCTGTGGCAATAAACTATTTTCATAATCAATGTTCCTCCGGCGTGGGGATATATGGTTATCGTTTATCGGCTCTGTAGATCTTTACATCAGGTTTTATCAGGGGAGGGGGTGGAGGACTTTAACGTGCAGGTCAATATTATCCGGGTCAAGAGAAATGTACACTCATCTATGTATAGGGAGTATCATAATCTCAAAGCGCCGGTAATTTGATGTGCAAATTACAGATCATAAATTAGTTCCTATTAATCAATGCTGTTCGCGAGTACCTTTGATAGGTGGCCTTTGACTCGGGTTTGATTCCCAACATGGGTACAATGTGTGGAGTCCATTTCCTCCGCCATGATATTGCTGGAATATTATTTGACTGTAACAAACAAAACCAGTTCAAATTAAAAAGGGGACCTAGGGAGACCAGAGACTCCTGAACCTCGGGAAATCTAAACTTCCTTCTTTTACTGGGGCTTTAGCATTGAGGGTTAGGCAGATGGGGAAATAAAGCGGTTTAGGGACTGTGTGACAAACTAGAGGAACCACTGCAAGCTAGTCTGTATGTGGGCAAAGAGAAGCTCATCAGGTCCACATGTTGGCAACTAGTCTGTCTGACAGTCACCGAACCTCGGAAATGCTGAAGCCCTAAATGCCGTCTATATTTCTCGAGGTTCTGAATCTCTGGTCTCCCTGTGGTTCCTCAATTCAAATGGGTTTATTTGTTACAAGTACATATAACCAGAGACTAAGCGTTAGTCTAGTGGGCAAGAAGAACCTCATCAGGTCCACATGAAGCACAAAGCAGATTCTATGAACCAGTGACGGTGTGGGAATAATGAAAACAGACTTTCAAACACTCACACAGAAAAACACCTTCCAAAATGATGTATGATAATGTGGTATGTCGAGCATACGTCCAGTGATAGCAATAACTGCTTGAAATATTTTTCTGACCAGACCATTGCGAATGTTAGCACGTAACGAGCTGGTAAGATCCATACAGATCCGTCACTGCCGCACTTTCCCGCCACTTCGCCTCGAGGCAGACGACATTCCATTGAGTCATATCTGCTGATTCATCAGCCGTTCGTCAGCTCGCTCCATGCCGCGAGGAGGTACTGTTGCATAAACGCGAGTAATGAGCTTTAATGTAGATTTAGAATGCTTCAGAGGTCACGGGAAGAATAGACTCCCGTGACACGTACACCCGTCAACTTGGTGATTGACCGGTATAAGGGGCATTGATATATGGCATGCGCACAATGATAATACACATTCCGGGGCCCGTTTCTGAACGCGATCTCAGCGCAACGACTGTCGCAAGTCTGTGATGGAGAAAGTAGGGGAGTTACGATCAACTTAGCGCTACGACCTGGGGCGTTAGGTTATGTGATAACTGATGACAATCTCGAGGTAGAGCGGCTCATCAAAGGTAAATGACGTGACGTTGATAAACTGCGGTACCAGTTTGGAGATTATAATCTGACAAGAACATTTGATTGACAAGAACATGCAGATGTAAGACAGTTTTTTGTGTACGTCTTGATGATAAACCGACAAGGTATCGCTTTTGACACGTGTCCGCTTTTTGGCAGACGAAATCGCAATCTCCTCACAGAGATAGCCCTCGGACTGCGATGACACCGTAAAGTAACGAAAGTGAAACACACTATGTTGGAGCTTGAACTACTGCGATAGCATGAACGTCAAGTCTATACAAAGGTCCCATCTGCGTAGATCGATGCTCATTACATCGATCACTGGATTGTCTGTCCCAGACACGATCAATTACAGACCACCGACATGTAGCTGGAATATTGTTGAGTGTGGCGTTAAACACAAACCAGCTTCACTGAGACGCTTATCTTTCACTACATACCATAATATTAAGAGTGTTATAACAATGGTAGCGTTTAATTATATTCCGAAAAACTGGGTGAAGGTCATGTAACAATATTCACACACATATACCAGGTGTTCGTACAGGTTGTCCTTCCTTCCTGTTAGCTCTTGAGGTCAGGGTCAAGGACACTGTACAATTGATCCATAGAGCGCTTCAACGTGTTGAACCATCAGCTGGACAGGCCTTGCTGTTCCGACCTCTTGTCCATGCTTTGATACCTTCTCATCAAAATCATCTGACTCAACACCGAAGCATTTAAAATTATCGTTGATATTTTCGTTACCAAGATTACGTTGTACCTCACATTGCAGTGTTACTTGCTACATTATATGCGTAATGTTATGATATAAACCGATTATATATACTGCCTATATGTAGATAATTGATGTTTGGACAGACAATCCGGTCATCAACAGCATGATCATCGATCTACGCAACTAGGATACGATGACAGGTGCATGTCAACTATGTCAGCGGGCCTGACCACACGGTCGCGTTAGTTGCCTTTTACGACAAACATGGGTAACTGAAGATCAACTCTAATCCAGATCTTCGCGGGTCCTGACAAAAGAAAAAGTACCGCACAATGTGTATTATATGCGCAAGGATATGCAATGATATATGAAATGTATACCAGTTTATCAGTAACACCTTTAATATACACTACCTGAAAAAAGAAAGTGTTCACTTGTAAATTGGATTTTGACAAAGTTAAAAGCGTAATTCACGTTACTGGGCTAAAATCTTCTCGTAACACTGCGAACGTACATGTCCGAAACACGCTTATGATACCTGTTTGAAATATGGGTACCCGGTAGGAATGTCATGAGACTATTGACGTTCTTGAGCCTCACAGGCAGCTTGGGTTCTACGAGATAATAATGAACTGTCTGCGTCATGAGCAAGCTGTCGGAGTGGATTTAGTACATTATAGATGGACTAATTATTTTCATTTATAATTGAAATTAAATAATTCACCGTAAACTTTCTTATTTGTTACGTTTTTGCCACTATCAAACGTGCGTGTAAGCTTTATACTGTCATATCTTGTTGACGATAGCATGTAAAATGTACGCCTTTATAGTGTTGATAACGCGCATATTTATGGTTTAATAAAATATATTCTCCTGACAGCAACAGCTCGACTATATGACGGCCATCCGTATGTCTTACTAAACAGCACAATCGAAACCTGTAATTTCGTCACAATTCTGTAACTCTAAAAGTCTGGCGGTCGGGTAGGATTGTGATTAAAGCGTTCGTTCGTCCCGCCTAAGGCACGGGTTAGAATCCCTACTTGGGTCTTGCTGGTATAGTGCTAAAAGCGGCGTAAAACCCAACGCAATCACTCACTCATTAAAGGAGTTAGTGATATTAATGACTGTGTTAACAAAGAGACTGGGTTCGAACGATATAAAACGTTATATCACAAGACATAACGGATATAATATATCTCTAATTGTCAAAGATGATGCAGTTTTGCGACTTTGCAGTCTACCTTGTGGCTTTCGTTATGAAGAGGATCAATTTCGCAATCGCGTCTCACCAGCACATTCCCCTTTAACGGTGCCTCAATAATATCCCCAGTATATTGGACTGCGGGAAAGGTCATATATTCTCGGGGTAAATTTCCCCCAGGTGAAAACGATTTCCGATGATGATTTATGCCACCAGAATACTTCGGAAATGAATATAGGTGAGGCGATATGGTGTATGTGTGAGAATGTGTGTGTCTTGGTATGGTTTAATGCCGGTTTCATAGCACTGGCCCACTTTAATGACTCAACCAAGCAGACCAATCGTTGTTCCATTCTTTAACTGTCGAACACCAGGCAGGGTAACACCAAATAACATCTATATACTCCGGATTTCACTTCTCGGCTCCGCTTCTGGAGAGGCGGGGGTGGGGGTGGGCGGTGGGGGTGGGTGGAAAGAGTAGTGTAAGGCATCAATTCTGGACACATGTAAGGGAGATAGGTGGGGATGTCGGCAATTTTGTACAGAAGAGTATTAAAATATTCTGCTTAACATTAAACGCCAGCATCATCGCACACCCACACACACTCTCTCACTCCATAATTTATGAACGGTCCCTTGAATCTCAAAATCTCAGATTTTTGTACTCCATGTGGTTTATTCCCGTCCGACATTCGAACCCACACACTCATCTTATCACAATCACATGCAATTTAGCCCACTCAACCACCGCTACTTCCACCTACCAGTCTGACAACTGGTAGTCTAGATTAAGTATTTTGTTTACCTAAATTGCAAGATGTAATGTGCTTTGGCACAGCTCTCACTGCCGATATATATAAATACACTATGCCATTTGATTGAGAGAATATCGCCTCAAATATAACATGTTACATTTGAGAGTTTTCCAAATGTTCTAGTATAATGAAATATTGCAGTGATTGAAAGATATCTTTAGCCGTAGCTGTATAGATATAATCTATCTGACATTTCGATTTATACACACACACACACACACACACACACACACACACACACACACACACACACACACACACACACACACACACACACACACACACACACAGTGTAATAGGTAGATAGACGAGTAAGTAAATAGATATTTCACAATGCACGCTTTTATGAATGCACCCACGATGTTACTGCCAAGCTCTGGCACGAGTCCAAGGCCACCGAGAAAGAAGGCGGGAATCTGTGGAATCACACATGTTCTCGAGTTTGGAGAAGGAAGGTTATTGAGGCAACACCTTGTAGCCATCCACGACCGGAAACAACCAACTAAACTTTCACCCGCGTGCAAAACATTTACATTCATTCTTATATGGAGCTGACAATTAGTTTTTGTGGAAATGTCGAATTTATATCAAGGAGTTTTTCGTTCATTCTGAACACATGGCATTGATATAAGGACATGACTAATTTCACCATGAATTGCAATATATACATGAAGAACAATGTGGTTTATATAGGACTTCAGAGGAACCCGTACGATGATATGATATGATATGATGTATGATACGATACGATACGTTACGGTACGGTACGTTACGGTACGATACGATACGATACGTTACGGTACGGTACGGTACGGTACGGTACGGTACGGTACGGTACGGTACGGTAAGGCATGGCATGGCATGGCATGGTATGGTATGGTATGATATAACGTGCTCGTTTCTTATATATAACCATAAGTTACGCTTTTATTTCGAAATTATCCATCTCAAATAAATTGTAGCCGAGTAATTGGAAGAGACATATTGTAGATAACGCGCCAGTCATTTCTGTCACTGAAGGTGTAGAGATGAAGTTGTCGATGTTAGTCAATAATTTCATCTTCATTCGTTATTGTTCTTCTAGGGCCATGTCACATCCCCTTTAATAAGAAACAGTGCGACTTAAGCACCGTTGTTCCTCATTCTAAAATGTTTTCAGCATTAATCATAGAATTCTTCTAACACGATCGTGGTTATATTTGAATATTGTCATGGTAACAGAAACGAAACTTTCATGCAGATGGTTAGAAATCAGTGTATGATGGATATGAAAGAGAGAGAGAAGGGGAACTCGATCATCACCCTCTGTTGCAGGTTGCCATGGCACCTAAAGAAACACGTACCAGAATAGATCACAGGCACGATCAAGTCTGATTTGGCTTGATGTTGGTTTCATATCTACATGTAGCAAAACAACCACACGAACTATCACGATCTCGTCCACAATGCCTCTCATATAACCAGATTCACCGTTTCTTAATGCTATACGATCGTTAAGTACTGCATACAATCTCAGAGTCTTTCGTTGTAATCTGAGGAAGTGAATTTGGTTTTAAACCTCTTTTAGCCATATCCCAGCAATATCACTGCAGGGCACACCAGAAATGGACATCACACATTGTACCCATCTGGGGAATCGAACCCTGGTCTTGGGCGTGACGAGCGAACGCTTTAACCACTAGGCCACACCCCCGCCCCTTATTCTTTAACTGTCTGTAATATCTTTGCCTTATATTTCTTACGGGACCAGTAACAAATCGTGTTATAACAAATTGTCATATCTGATTTGGTCAGTTAAGCCACTCAGTGAAACGTATGTTTCATTAAGTGCAAAGTGAGTGAGTAGGGTTTTACGCCGCTTATGGCAAAAGTCGAACAAGGCGGGGTACACGAGAAATAGGCGTCAGTCTTAACTCGCGTAGACCATCCTACCAGATCCTCTTCTTAGAGGTTTAATCTTTCCCTCATTACCATGAAAACCTGTGGTCGTTTTTTTTTTTTTTTTTTTTTTTTTTTTTTTTGATTCGTAAACATTTACAGGGTTGGAATAAAGAAGTAGACATCTGTTGCCCAAGTTTTTTCACGAATTTCGACATACTCGCTTTAATAAGCTACATGAAGGTTTGGCCTTCAAAACAGATCTATACAACACCATTTAATGGCTCCTTTTCAGTGTACATGGGATATTATTTCATACTATCAAAATTTTATGTATTCACAGGCTCAGCTTAGTCTCAGTCAGACTGAGTTTAAGTAAATATTTTTAAGTACTGAATGTAACAATCTGACGAAAACGAAAACTTTTATCTTATCAAATAGTGCTACGTCCAGTAAGTGTTTCAACAAGATACAAAGTGTTGCTATGACATATACATCTATTTTATTCACTGTATATATTTACACTAAAATGACTCAGTCCAGACGGTGACGAAACCTCCGTTTAAACACACCCAGAGATAATGGCAAACAAACAACGAAAATAGCAACACCGCTTAACCCAAATCAACCCGATTCACAACCTCTGTCAAAGTTCAGAAGGTGGGCGGTCTAACTAACACGCTACATCGTACGAGGTCAATTAACCTTTGCGTCTGTCTGTGAATTAAAGCCAGGGGATGTAGCCGCTGATCCATAAGAGAAAAGGCTGATGCTCTGTTGATGTTCTGTGTCAGAGCCGTGAATGAAACAGAACAGGTGATTCTTCCATGCGCAGGTTAGTTTGACACAATGATTATACCCGAGAGTGTTGGTTGCTGACGCAGAGCAGGTAATGTGCCTCCACACTGGGATGTTTCTGAGTGAGTGAGTGAGTGAGTTTAATTTTACGCCGCTTTTAGCAATATTCCAGCAATATCACGGCGGGGGACACCAGAAAATGGGCTTCACTCATTGTACCCAAGTGGGGAATCGAACCCGGGTCTTCGGCGTGACGAGCGAACGCTTTAACCACTAGGCTACCCCACCGCCCCGGGATGTTTCTAGTAAAACAAGTGTATATTAGACCTAAACAGGTGAAACAATAGATTTTCATACACATTGTTCATATTTTGCTTCAGACTGAAATAGGTTCACAAATAAATTTACATGGTAGACCAAAACAAGTTTAATAGTAGATTTTCATATATTGTAATGCTTTGTATTAGACCAAAACAAGTTCACAAATAAATTTATGCATTAAATAAACAGGTCAGATAACTGATTTTCATAATACATTTTTACTTGTTTTTTCTTAGGATAAAAACAGGTTGACAATCCAGTGTTTGACACAATGAGTATCCACGCAGCTGGATGAGTGAGTTTAGTTGTACGTAACTTTTAGCAATATTCCAGCAATATCGCTATTGGAGGCATCAGGAATGGGCTTCACACATTGTACCCATGTGGGGAATCGAACGCTCTAACGTCTAGGCTACCCGACCGCCCCTTACAATACGTATCAACCAAGTCAGTGAGCGATCATGTTAGTTGCCTCTTACGACTTTTCGTATTCTACGATACGAGGCATGTTCAGATCTACACTTCACCCGTTATGATCTGCACGATGGGACTTGGTACCTAGCACCCATATTCCCTCCTGGACTGAAAATAATCTAGACAACATGTACAGGGGGTTGACAACGTGAGTAAAGACCTAGGGCTTCGGGTCACAATGACTCAGTGTCAGGTTCCATACTGTTGTACACTCTTCTTAAGACAGGTATATACAGCACTGCGGCATTGGCCTGCTTTGGTATCCAGGTGCGGAATTTAAAACTAAATTTAAGTTAATTTATAGAGAAACAGGATATCACGTTTCCGACATGTTTCAGATATACTACACATTTACATACGATTAAATGCTGTTTCTGTCGTCAGCGTACAAAGCAAAACACAAAAAAAAGATCAAAGATCAAAATGGTGCTCGCTAACGACGCACTAGCTTTGATAACACCAAAGATTACACAACGTTGCCTAGCTGCAGGGATTCATGAACGACACTTTGAAACGAAATATCACTACATTACAACTATCAACGCCCACTCGTGCACTCTCACTGCAGAAACCGGCAATTTGACGCATCTGATTGTGAGTGAGTGAGCGAGTTTAGTCTTACGCTGCACTCAGCAGTTTTCCAGCTATATGTCGGTGGTCTGTAAATAATCGAGTTTGGACCAGACAATCCTGTGATCAACAACATGAGCATCGACCTGCGCAATTGGGAATCGATGACATGTGCCAACCAAGTCAGCGAACCTGATCACCCGATCCCGTTAGTCGCCTCTTACGACAAGCATAGTCGCCTTTTATGGCAAGCATGGGTTGCTGAAGGCCTCCGGGACCTTCTAGGGTCGCATCTGATTGTGAAATCTGGCAGTCAGATGGATTTGAGGAAACTCCAGTTTTTCATTTCTCTGTACGTTATGGCACCGTCTGACCTCACCCACAAATGCTTATACAGCATATTCTACCCCGTCACCCAGAGACTTCCTTCGTTTTCAGAAAATGAAACTACCAGACTTACCACAGGCCGTGAAACGGATTCAAACACCCCTTTCTGCACTGTTAAAGCAATAAATGAACTAGTCCAGATTCCATCGGGTCCAGAAAAGATTCAGAATCTCCTATCCCATTGGGTCTTCTTTTGATTATGGAAGGAACGACTGTTTTGTCGTAAGCGTTAATCTAACAGAGTTGAGAAGTTGAGAATTAAATGGAGGTCGGAGGGTGTGATTGGGTGGAGAGGGACACAAGTAGGAGGGCGTTGTGTTGATTGTTTTTATTACATATTTACTCAAGGGGTCTGACGCGAACATATTATTGCCCTGCGTCCACTCATTCCTTCTGTCATATTTATATCGAATATCCTACAATGAAGTTAACTTTCATCTTGTGAACTGTAGACCCGGATATCGAAACAGGAGAACCGTCAGTTTGGGTGAACCCTTGTAATTTTCGTCGAGATATCATAAATATTTCTCCTCGTTTAAGACGTCAAAAGGATAAATGGCTGTTTGTTTTAATATGTTTTATTGCATGTTAAGGGGACAGTGAGGTAGCTTGTGGTTAGAGCGTTCACTGTGTTATTGAAACATACACTTTGACGAGGATATCCCATGCTTTCGAAACCGTGGAACTTTTACAATTTTCTATGGGGCTTTTTCCTCGCTTACTACGATGTCATGTCCTGTGTATAACAATTAAATTTCGGTTATGCCTCGCGGTTCTATTTAACGTACCGAGCCTTTATGACGATGTAGACGGTTGTGTCTAGAAATATTCCAGCAATATTCCAGCAATATTAACGGGGACACATTGATTCAATGTACTTTTACGGCGCGGTCGGCATATCATCAGTCATATGCTTCTACAGGGGATATGGTCGAGATTAGATCAATGGTTCATTTGCGTATAATGTGTGCGTGCGTCTGCACATGCGCGTGCGTGCCATTTCGTGCATGCGTGCATGAGTGTGTACGTGTCTGTCACTGTCTGTTCAGCCAATGTTTAAATCTGAATGCATAACAGACCGACAATACTTGCATACGTCACAATGCTATTTTATTGGTGGTCGTCATTTTTATCTGTTCAAATTTCTGCACCCATCCCCCAACATTGAATCAAAGACGGATATGTCAGTACCGAAGGAATGTTATCAACACTATACATACTGAAGGGCATAACAGTGAATGGTGCGACATGCCAGGGCGTGCCTGCAATGTACAATGACAAATGTGCAATAGGTGTCGTTATTTGCTCTATACCGCTATCATGGTCAATATACACCAAGCTGGCATACAACGACCAGGTGATATTGACAAATTTACAACGTGTAGGCAATAAGCGTCTCGCCTATCTACTGGGTGATAAAGTGACCATACGTTGTAATCTATCTGGTTTTACTGTACATGTAGGCGTTGAGATGCGTATTAGCGAATTCGAATCCCAAAATGGTGATGGTTTTCTATCAAGAACTTTAAGCACGGGACCCGAATCTTGGGTATTTAAGAACAACGAAAGGTGCCTGTTTCTATCCCACTTGTGACCGGGTGTGAAAACCTTGGAGCCAACATTACTTGCAGACTCTTTCAGTGCTGCCAAATCCTCGGTGTGTGGAACGCAGCACTGTGCACCTTAAGTGACCCATGCTTCCGATGGCAAGTGACCAGATGACCAAAAATTAAACACTGCAGACACCTAGCTCCTCGAATAAATAGCATGCAGTATCATTGGACAAAATACTGTGTAAATGGGTTTTTTGTGAGAATGGGTCTGTGTGATAGGTCGGCGCACTTTACAGGCTGTTTGAGTTGTATACTCCCCAGGGAGTTTGTTAAGAGAATGCCAGAAAAAAATTATCATTCCAGCGCCTTGAGTTTATACTTAGTCGCTAGTGGAGTGGATGTGTGTGCGCTATATAAATATCCTATAATTATATAGGATCATTCCAGCGCCTTGAGTTTATACTTAGTCGCTAGTAGAGTGGATGTATGTCTGCTATATGAATTTCCTACAATATGTTCGTGTAGATTGATTGATTGATCGATCGATCGATCGATCGATCGATTGTTTGCTGATCTCCAGTCGGAAGTTTTCCATTTATAGGAAGGCAACCCAAGTAACGTTTCAGTGGCAGAGGTTACTGGGGGTCAGATCATACTGAAATCCCCAATGAGTGAGTATAGTTTTATATCGCCTTAAGCAGTATTCCATAAATATCACAACGGGGACACCAAAAATGAGCGACATGCATTTTACCCACGTGGGGAATCGAACACGGGTCTTCAGAGTGACGAGCGGACGCTTTAACCATTAGGCTTTAACCAGCCTAACCTCCCCACGATCGACTGACCAGAGTATTATTATATTCTGTTTTATCTCACCTCCCATATGAATGTCGCTCTCTGATGGCCGAGCGCTCTTCTATTATTTTCAGTGTACCTCGCTTACAAGCGAGTAACATTCATTTTCTATGTACCCAGCTGGGACTGCCAAACTAATTTGTTTTGCAAATGCAACTCGATGAAAGGGAGATAACTCTAAATCTGTTTTTTCTTGTCTGCAAAATCTATCGATATCTACAAAAACATGTGCTTCAAACCTTTCAAACTTAACATTGAGCTATTCGGTAACATAAGTAACGTTGTTTTTGTATGTTAACAGGGCCCGAAGGGATCATAAGCAAACATCGAGGGAACATCAACTTATGTTCCCACTGTGACCAGTGAACAAGTTATTCTAATACTTACCATACATCGTGAATCCGCTCATTCGATAACACACCAAGATATATACAATCACGTTATCGTGTGTGATGCAGGTAACATCATGCCTTTCTATTTTATCGGTATCAATACTCAATTCATTTCGAACACGACTTACAGTGTTTACATGATCTTACTTCCTACTTTAGGAGGAAGTCATGGGCATAGCCCTGCCAAAAATACATGTTCATTTCATAGTTTGAAAAGGTTATACCAGGACAAGCGTAGCCTTCTCCTGCAACAAACGTTGTACATAGCATGTACATTTCATGTCGGATCACGTGTGCAGGCCGGCATATGATATTAACGCTTTTAACATTTGTAGCTACTTGTAACAAGAGAAAACCCGGATGCATATCAGGAAGTCTCTGTGTAATTACATGCGTCATCAAGTAGGTGTGTTCGCATGTTTTGTATAACATGCAGCTTGATTTATTAAAGGGAAAGTGTACAATTCGGTTAAAACAGAATCACCTCGATCACGACCGATTCCCAATGAGCGATCAAAGGGGATGTTTATTATGAAAACTAGTGTACTCGTACAATTCTTCCTTGCTGTGGGGTAGCCCAAAGGTTCAAGTCGATGCCCCGGGTTCTATTCCCCACATGGGCACAATATATGAAGCCCATTTTTGCAACATTGCTACCATTGCACACTATTAGAGGAAAAAATGAACACTGCTGGTTAAAACAAGATCTGGACTACGACCTTTGATCGACCGAGGGGGTGTTTATTATGAGCATCAGTGTATCTACACCTTTCAGTATTGATCTAGAAAGTAATCCACTTTGTCAATGTACACCTGTTGATGCGTATTCAGTATTTAACACTTAAGCGATAGACACTGACGTTGTATAGTGTGTTCTTGTGAGAAAGGGCACGTGAAGGTCCGGGGTAGAATAGGCTTTCCGCAACCCATGCTTGCCATAAAAGGTGACTTGTAGTAAGAGGCGACTAACGGGATCGGGTGGTCAGTCTCGCTGACTTGGTTGACACGTGTCATCGGTTTCCAATTGCGCAGATCTATGCTCATGCTGCTGATCACTGGATTGTCAGGCCCAGACTCGATTATTTACAGAAAGTCGCCATATAGCTGGAATATTGCTGAGTGCGGCGTGAAACTAACTCACTCACTCTTGCGAGAAAGGGGTGGTATAGTAGCCTAGTGGTTAAAGCGTTCGCTCGTCACGCCGAAGACTCGTTTTTGATTCTTCACATGGGTACAGTGTGTGAAGTCTATTTCTGATATCTCCTGCCACGATGTTGCTGGAATATTGCTAAAAATATTGTAAATCATACTCACACAGTCTTGTGAGAAATGTTTGGTGCTTGATGTTAAACCTTTTTTCATATTTACATACACGATTTATGTAGGAATAAGACTAATATTTATTCGGAATTGTAGGCCTTCCAGTTCATATTTCACGAGGAATATTTTTCGAGTTATAAGGTTATTGCATTAGCAAATATACTGTGGTACATGACTTGTGTACAATTACACAATACACATACATATCCAATACAGTACAGTGACAATCTGACATTATTAAATATCAGTGAGTGAGTTTAGTTTTACGCCGCTTTTAGCAATATTCCAGCACTATCACGGCGGGGGACACCAGAAATGGGCTTCACACATTGCACCCATGTGGGGAATCGAACCCAGGTCCTCGACGTAACGAGCGAACGCTTTAACCACTAAGCTAACCCACCGCCACTTATTAAATATCATATACATAATACTCTCTAAGTAATAGATTACATGTTTAAGATCATAACGTTTCTATGCTAAACAAGAGTAAGGTTGTATTTTCTCTCTCTCTCCTGAGGACAAAAGTGTTATATGTATATGCTGCAAGTTTCCATAGCTCCGCTTCACCGTTTGATTATACATGTTGTTACGCTACATGCACTTAAGAACGCAGAGTTCGCCTTACTTCACTGTTTAGCGGCCGAGATTGAGGATGTACATAGAAGAATACACTCGAGTAGCACAGAGTAGCTGTTGACTAAATAATACTTACATTTCTATTTGCTTAACACTTGATAAACAGGTAGACACTCAGATATTGTAATTTTGACTTACTCGACTTAATCTTAATAAAGATATATGCAAAACGTCCTTCAACATATTTGACACGCTTGTCGAGGCCCTGATGAAGGCACCTTGTGATCTGTCCTCTATTTAACACACCTATCTTGTTTTTTGTCCTTTTTCGACAAATGTATCCAAATGACTACCTTGTTTTCTACGCTGTATGGCTGCACTGTAAATTTTTAACTCACTCACTCACTCTGTTCTCTTCTCCTTGCCACTGGTCTCGACTTTATGCCCTGCCATAGTATACAGTGGTTCAGTATATACGCCTTCTGCGCCAGAAAATTACATTCACTTATAAATGCTCTGTATCGGCAAAAAAACCCCCCGCAGACACAGCCATGATTACAGTTTTATAAGAAGGACGTCGCAGTAAACAAGGAAGGAAAGTGAATAAAGTTTCTGAAAGAGCGATAGTGTCTGTAGCAAAGGGTTTCCTCGTCCAAGTTTACACAAGAAGACACGCACACGCATTCATACGCACACACGAACATACGCACACACGAACATACGCACACCAAGCATACGGTACATTCGAAAGACAAAAAAATAAATAAAAAACAAAAAAAACCCCACATACACAACACACGCACGTGGATGGTGACGTCAAGACTCCGTTATCTAATCATCTACGGTGCACCATTTGACTGTGGAGTGGGAGTTAAGCACAAGCAAAGTAAGAATAGATCTTATGTGGAACTACTTCGATAAGAAGTACCTCCTTGATATTCGTCCTCAAATTTTCGTGTTCACGTTTGTTGCAATATCCTATCGACTTCACATAAGATAACATTACATCGGCGGTACACTGCTATACTAAACACTGAAAGCATATAACGATCCTTGTTAGGATGGTCTTCACAAAAGAGGCGTTATTCCCACCGTTTTGACTAGAGTAACTGAGTGAGTATAATGTTTACATCACATCGAGTCGACAGAAATTCACAAATCAAGAATAAATCTTAGATGACTTTATGAAAAAAAACCAACTATCACCGTAAGACACTGTCCGGTTCAGCGGGTTTGAACTATAATGACCACGATTTGAAAATGTGTATAAAGATGTCGAGTAAAAAGCGGAGAGTAGTCTTCCCTTTGGAGTGCCAGAATCCCATGACGGCATATGATTATGTGCGGTATGTTCGTGAGGGTCATACCAACGTGATATACGTCTAAGTCCTGCATTACCGAAACAACACACAACACTCTAACAAAATGTTTTCAAAGGGGGGACAAGCAACAGTGTTTTTTAATGTTACGTTACGTTGAGAGTCTACATATATAGTTTAGACTGATAAACAGCTGGGAATGCCGAACTCATTTGGTATTTCGTTGTAGTAATTCTTTATCTCGAATGACATGGAATCGCGTATGATGAATGGAAATTACCGTCGTTTTGCAAATGCAAATCGATGGAAGAGAGATAACTCTAAATCTGTTTTCTTGTCTGAAAAGTCTAGCGGTGGCTGCAAAAAAAATTGTCTACCCATGCAAAAACAAATTAATTGAGGTGTTCGGTAAGATAAATAAGTACGTTGTTTTCTGGTCCCTCGGTGCCATGGGTTGATGTACCTTCGATGTTTGTTTATGTACCATATATACATGTGAATGGTGGACTGAATGTATGTCTGAATGACTAACAGAATGTGCACCCAAACATGTGACGAACTTCTAATTAAATATGTTATTTAATCCACGACATTACACACACACACACACACACACACACACACACACACATATGTATATATATATATATATATGTGTGTGTGTGTGTGTGTGTGTGTGTGTGTGTGTGTATATATATACATTTGCATGTGTGTGTGTGTGTGCGTGTGCTTGTCCAAAGACATATAACACCATATCAAATAACCAGACGTTCTAGTGAAGCACGAGGTGGCCATGGTTTCCTCATGTGTCTTTCCTAGAAAGATATGAATGTTGATGAGTCTCTGATTGTGATTAGATACGACGTATATTTGTCGTGTCATTACTCAATCACAATTATCAGTTGATCACCGGCCTACTTCTTCATCAGTGGTGTTTGATGTGACTAAATGCTAAATGGATCAGTGAATGTTGGTCTGAATGGTTGACTGAATGTGTGTCTGAATGGTTGACTGAATGTGTGCCTAAAAGGTTGACTGAATGTGGGTCTAAAAGGTTGACTGAATGCATGTGTAAAAGGTTGACTGAATGTGGGTCTGAATGGTTGACTGAATGTGTGTCTGAATGGTTGACTGAATGTGTGTCTAAAAGGTTGACTGAATGTGGGTCTAAAAGGTTGACTGAATGCATGTGTAAAAGGTTGACTGAATGTGGGTCTGAATGGTTGACTGAATGCATGTCTGAATGATTGACTGGATGAGTGTCTAAAAGGTTGACTGAATGTGGGTCTGAATGGTTGACTGAATGTGGGTCTGAATGGTTGACTGAATGTAGGTTGACTGAATGTGTGTCTAAAAGGTTGACTGAATGTGTGTCTGAATGGTTGACTGAATGTAGGTTGACTGAATGTGTGTCTAAAAGGTTGACTGAATGTGTGTCTGAATGGTTAACGTGAACCCAAACACGTGACGAACTTCTGATTAAATATGTTATTTAATCCGCGACCTTATGTACCGAATATAATATTGGTAAGAGAGTATAGTTTTTATTCCAGCAATATTCCAGCAATATCACGTCTGGGGAAAACTAGAAATGGAATGTGCAATTAAATGACAGACCGAATGTATGACAAATTATGTGACAGAGTGTCCGACTTAACGGTTGACTGGCTGCAAGATGTGAATGTTGAATGCTTGACTAAATGTTACGACTTACCGGTTAACTGAAGAAATATTATAGTGATTATGTGCATGGAGTTTGGGTCGGATATGTGACCGAATGCTTGACGACGCAGCATTCCTGTTCTCTTTGTTATTGCTATAAGAGGGTGGAGTAGCCTAGAGGTTAAGGTGCTCGTCAAACTGGGTTCGAATCGATCGCTCCATTGGTACATTGCGTAAATCCCACATGGTGTAGCAGTGATACTGCCTGAATATTGTTTTGAAAACAAAACAGAAACACTCTAACTCCCAGTTGTTATTATCACATAGCCGTGAGGATCCGAATTGGAACTGAATTTCAGTGACCCATGCTTGTCGTAAGACGCAGCTAATGGGATCGGGTGTCGACACATGCCATCGCATCACACTTGCGTAGATTTTGGGTTGTCTGGTCCAGACTCGATTATTTACAGACCACCGACATATAGTTGGAATATTGCTGAGTGTGGCGTAAAATTAAATTCATGTACGCTTAATCTGAGATCGGGATGGTACGATCCGAATGAATTCAACATGCACCGAGAATTCATGCCAGTTTGTATTGTCTAAGTGCAACGAGTCAACACAAATGAATTACTCACAGACAAGTGTCTTCTCTTAAAGGATGCCGGTCAAACAAGTACAAATCAAATAGTCTGTATCATCGTTCTCGTCTTGTGATCGGCAAACTCCGGTGGGCATGCGCGGTGTAGCTTGTTGTAGCAGGCAGACATGCTGCCCCATTACTGATTCGTTGAGCACCATATACCGTGTCGTCATAAATATGGAAGCACCTATTGTCTTTGTACAACATGGCGTCACAAGCCATTGTTCTCTGACAATCAGTGTTTTCAGCATAGACCCCAGGGCAAATCAGCTGAATGAAGAGGAGGATGTCCCACGAGAAATAACGAGAATAACTCGACTACTATTTCTATGCTATCTGCCAGTCTGTCTGTCTGTCTGTCTATCTATCTATCTATCCTGCGAGTATGATAGACGAGAGGGGCGGGGCTGGGTGTGAGCAGATGAAGGCAGATAGTCAGACATACAGACACTCCATATCTACAATATATGAGATATGGAGTCCCGTCGCATCCACCCTTATTGACGGGAGAGCAAACTATCACCCGCCACCCCATCACCCCCACCCGCCCTTCATCCGCGGGCTTTACGCCACTGACCGTGAGGGTATCTGCTACGTTTCACATTCCATTGTCTGCTGTGCAAGGTTATATGTGTGCACCAGGGCCCACTTGCACAAAGCGATCTCAGCGCTACAATGATTACAACTTCCATTCTCCAACATCGGCTTAAGACAGTCGTAGCGCTAAGATCGCTTTGAGCAAGTGGTCCCTGTAATATAAACCTACAAAACACACACAGATGGTCGTTGAACACTACAAGGGGCCGTTACTGTCACTTACAACTAAACCCAAGTCCTGTCTGAAAAAAAGGCGACTGTCCTCTTTGTGTTTTTATTTGTCCAGCACACATTTTTTTATAATTTTATGTAAATTTTGAAACCAAGTCTCGCCTCCTAAAGCACATCGAAGATGTCTCCGATCCCTACCGCGAATAAACTAACATGTCAGGAGTCAAAGCGCTCGCGGCAAACACTGACATTTAAGTGAAGTAGTTATACTCTCAAACACACTGGGGGTAACAAAACGAGACGTGTTTGACGTTATTTTAAAAATGTATGGTATTTTAAACAATATAATGACCTATGGGATTGCTTGTCTGAGGCTTTGTTTTGACATACTAGAATGTAAGCAAGGTGGGAAATGTGGACTGTTCTCTTGAAAACAGCCAGGTTAATTCTGACAATGGTTTTAGTGCAGTTTGTCCCCGCTGAATTGAGACCTCTTGCTGAATACGTAACGCTACACTTGAATGTGGAACTGACGCGTGAGATTCTTCAGTCAGTGAAAACACAATGAACGTCAAGTGAGTGAGTGCTTTGAGTTTTACGCCGCACTCAGCAATATTCCAGCTGTATGGTGCTGGTCTGTATAATCGAGTCTGGACCAGACAATCCAGTGATCAACAGCATGAGCATCGTTCTGCGCAAATTGGAACCGATGACATGTGCCAACCAAGTCACTGACTACCCGATCCCGTTACTCGCCTCTTACGACAAGCATAGTCGCCTTTTATGGCAAGCATGGGTTGCTAAGGGCCTACTCTACCACGGGACCTTCACGGTTCGGATATTTTTCAAAAGCAACAATGCATGACTATTACTGGTTTACCAGCATCAAATCAAGTAAATTGTGAACGTATTCTGTAACGTGGGTGATTTCATCGCTATACGCCTGTAATACTGCCAATGTGATGTAAATTTTAACGCACTCTCTGTAACGTAAGCCATGGCCTCTTACACTGAATAAGAAGGTATGTCTGTCTTTGTTACTGACACCAGCTTTGAAACAACATTCACTCATGTGTTGTGAGACCTTCACTGTCCAAACTTCACACACTGCCGGGTCGCCAGCTTGAGGACGGAGCTGCTTCAACAGCTCTTTCATCTGACAAGATGAGACGCTGACTGACAGGAACCAGGAAACGCTTACCAGCATCACCAATGTCCTCAGATGAAGTATGCCGTGTGAGGAGCTTATTTTTGGTATCCTCCTACGTGACATTTATGTCCTACTGCTGAAGGCAATTTTAAACTGTTCGGTCTGTCGTCTGTTACATAACTCCGCACTCAGCAATATTCTAGTTACATGACGGTCATAGGCGGATTCAGGGTTTGGGGTAGGGGTTGAAATTCACACACTTACCCTTTTCTCAACAGTGTGCACCGAGTCTGGACCAAGAGCTCAACAGCATGAGCATCAATCTACGCAATAGGGATACGATGACATGTGTCAACCAAGTCAACGTGCCTGACCACCCGATCCCCTTAGTCGACTCTTACAAGCACAGGATGTTGACGACCCGGACTGCATATTCACGGGCTGACATGTTTCAATACTGACGACACCGACGATGATGATCATGATGATATTGGTGATGGTTATGGTGATGATAACAATGACTCTGACAAATAGCATAATGTTCATGGATGGTTGATGAGCTTTAAGTTTGTATCCTGCCTACACGTGTTTCTGGACAACCTTGTGATTCATGTGCTGCGGTGTAGAAACCACGTGACAGTCAAGACTGAGGTGCAGTTGCCTCCACCTTTCAATGAACCGTCCTCATCAAGCTGATGAAACAAACAGCCATCGACAAATGTCCCTTTTGTAAATTTTGAAAAAATATCCTATGTGTGCACTGCCAGTCATTGCTGAGGTGTCTGCAGTGGGTCTGCAAACGAATCTGATTGCCTTGCAACACACGGAAGTGCCTCCCATTAACACTGGGACACAAGTTGTGTTTTGTGTCTTGTTTGGGTTTCCGTAATGTCATTTCCATATTTGGACAACTAGAAGTAACGGTGATTGTTTGTCGTGCTGTGTATTGCGATAGTCATGCTTGGAATGTGTACAATGAGAGGATAGACAGACAGGAGGTGTTTCTTCACATGAACCCACAGCGTCTGTTTTCAAAACAAACCATAGCACTCGTAATTAAACCATGGAAAATTATTACAGTCTGAATGGATAGGGGAAAATGGAAACAATATGAAAAAAAATATGAAAAAAATGTTTGAAATGGAAACGTGCAAGCATAATTTTCTCATGTTTTCATAAATTTGAAGCCGCTTAGATAATATTCAAGCTATATATCACCACGAGATAGACTGTCTCTACGTTTGTTGTTTTACGCCGCACGCAGCAATATTACAGCTCTACGGCAGAGGCCTTTAAGTAATCGAGTCTGGACCAGACAATCCAGTCTTCAACACCATGAGCATTGTTATTCTAAAATGGAATACGGTGATTCGGTTCATGCGATCGTGTGCCGCAGTTGCGTGGGGGGGGGGGGGGGGGGGTGCTCATGATGTCAATCACAGGACTGTCCGGCCCAAACGCGATTATTTATTGATTTTATCAATCCAAGTCGAATATAGTTGCGTTAAAGCAAAACGAAAACAGGAATCGAACCAGGAATGGAGAAAATGTAAAGACCAACAGGCTGTTCTCAACCCAAAAGCAATTCAAGGCATTTACAGAAATCTTTGAACAGCAATAATTAAATTAGATTTAAGGTTGGTGTTAAACGGAATGGAAAACCTGTGCATTATCGAAATTCAGCGTATGTACAGAACTGCCTATGTTTATAAGTCACCAAAGATTTGGGTACGCTTGAATATTAGTCTTTCTTATATACATTGTTTTTGTTTGCTGGCTGTACTCGTTCCCACTGTTCTTCAGGATGTTTCTAGGCAGGAACTTCTGCAAATATACTCTGCAAAAACCTAGGAGATCTTCATTTTTTTAATTACGATTAAACATATTTAGGAGTCAATCAATGTTGATATGATATTACTGAATGTTTAGAGAGTGCATCGCCATTTGCACTTCCTTACAACCATAGTTATTTGGAAAGTAGTCGCTTTTGAAAGATGATTGGTGTATGGCATGTAATTTGCATGTATACTATTTTCATGTTAAAACAAACGACTAGAAACAAACACTACCAAATGTGTGATGCAAGATAAGTGTCAAAATTAATGTTTTTAGTGATTTCTCGACATTCTTGAAAAAACGTCAAAATCAAGAATGGGGCCCCAAGCACGTGAATTGGGCTACTGCGTTGTGTATGTGTATATCATATGTTGTGTTTAGGGGTGGTAATACTGTAGAAGGAAATGGTGGTGCGTTCATAAGATGTCTGTCCTTGAAACGTTTGTTAGCGTTTACACTTCCTATCCAAATTGAAAGTTCATTATCCCCTACTTTTTTTAAGAGTATACAATGTGGATGGCGTCTCAGGCTTGACAACGTGTGCCCAGTCCATTTCAGTTTAATCAAGTATGTTTAAACCCCGCATCCTTATGATCTGTTATGTATGTTCGTGAAATGTACTTCTTTTCAGTAAAGCTTATGGAGACCGAGAAGAGACACCGCTTTCTGACCTTCAATTCCGGACCTGAGAAATCGGTATTGCAAGCGTAAGATGAACGAGTTCAGCAATATTCCAGCAATATCACGGCGGGGATGCCAGAAATGGGCTTCACACACTGTACCCATGTGGGGAATGAAACGCGGGTCTTCGGCGTGACAAACGAACGCTTTAACCACTTGCCTACCCCTTACGTAAGATGAGAATGAGCTACACGATATGGCTTTAACCTCTCTTACTTGTTACCACTTTCACGCCTTGTGTTATCACTTTTTAATTATCGCCTTGTTGATTTTTCGTGACCACATGCTAAAGCAACGTCCCTTGTCGGAGATTAAACAGGGAGAGGTTACACCTATCGTCTACCCGACCCTGATGAATTTTCAGAATTTGCCATTCTGTTTATGTGTTTTTCTGTTTGAGTGAAATATTCATGTATATTCTAGTAGAAGCTACGCCAGGCCAAACCCAGTCGCTCAATTATAATGTTATGTATAAAAATAACTTTATTTAAATACACATAAAAGGTGACAAAAGAAAGAATACACTCAAAAACAATTTTTTTTTACCAAAACACTATCTACGTGAAGACTAAAGCGCCGCCATTACACCAAAATGGTTAACCATTGAACAACCAAGAAGTGGTTGTGTGTACACTTTCGGTGCTTTCTTTCAGTTTACGTTCGTCACATCAGTGCAGGACAATGTTTCAAGGAAATATATCAGATAGCCCAGTTGATAATGACAGGGACTTCTATTGTGACATAATGATAACGGAATGTGATATAATCTGTCGATCAATGTTCATCAATCAGTCGGTCGTCTGTACGTAACACTGTGTCCCTTGATACCGTGGGCGTGTAACAATGACCCTGTATGTAAGACGGGTGTATATTGTGGCGCCCGAACGTCATTAGACAGATAACTGAGTCATGTAGAAGCAAAGATTACCTGGAAATGTTAGATATGGGATTGTAAATTGGAGACAAATGCCTGTGTGGCGTATCACGGTGAATGAGTGAGTGAGTTTAGTTTTACGCCGCACTAATATTCCAACTATATGGTGGCGGTCTGTAGACTATAGAGTCTGGAACAAACAATCCATTGATCAACGTATAGAGCACTGATATACACAAATAGGATACGATGACATGTGTCCACCAAGTCTGATCACTCGATCCTCCACTAGTCGACAAGCAAGAGTTACTGGACCCATGAAGGTCCCGGGGTAGAATAGGCCCTCAGAAACCCATGCTTGCCATGAAAGCCGAATGTGCTTGTCGGGATCGGGTGGTCAGGCTCGCTGTTTGACACATGTCATCGGTTCCCAGATGCACAGATCGATGCTCATGTTGTTGGTCAGTGGATTGTCTGGTCCAGACCCAATTATTACAGACCACCGCCATATAGCTGGAATATTGCTGAGTGCGGTGTGAAACAAAACAAAACTCACTCAGTCACTCACTCATGGCTTACTGAAGGTCAGTTCTAACCCAGAACTTCATTTGTGTGACGAAGGGAACTGTTAAATCTCACGCATTTCAGTCTTTGCCCACATCGTCATGTAATAGAAAACACTGGTGAAAGCGATGTTGAACCTAAATTATGACAATGGTCTGAGGATCAGTAACTCGTTGCGCAGAGTTGTTGTCCCTTTGTTATCAGGATCCGCTAATCGTAAGTTCGAATGCCAAATGATAGGCTAGTGATTAAAGCGTTCGGTTGTTCCCCACGTGGGTGCAATGTGTGAAGCCCGCCATACCGTGATATTGCTGGAATGTTGATAAGAGTGCCCTGAAACCAACTTCACACAGTCAATGCTTCTGAAAACCCTATGTTCATAAATGACATATTCAATAATACGTAGTACGTTCCGGCAATATCACAGCGGGGAACAGCACAATGGCGCTCCGGCTTCGAATCCGGACCTTCGGCCTTACGGGTGAACCCTTCAACCACTAAGCTACCCTGTCGCCTTCAGAAGCAATATACTATCATTGTATGAAACATGTTTGAGGTCGATGGTCATGTTTAAATCCAATTCCGTAAAATAACCAGTTTAAGAATATTTTGATTTGCCGGATGATCATGAAATATTAACACAAGGACGTGTTTGATTTATGGGAAAGAAACTGACAACATGTTCATGTTATAGGTTTTCATTCACTGAAATGATTCTTTCCAACATTTACCAAAATGAGGTGTGGTTCTGGAACTAGGATATATTCTCTCTCCCTGTGGAGGTGTCTGTGACGGGGATGTCTGCAACCGAACGAGTGGCGCGATCGCCAGACACATGGCCAACATTGCTGCATTGTTTCGCGTGTCCGCGGAGCACGCCTGACACGATCTGCTCTATTTATAACCTGTATGACGTCACTCTGACAACACATGGCATCAGAGCTAGCTCTAAGACTTTGGTAAGATCTCAACGGTCACAGAAGGTCACAGGGACCAAACAATGGGAGTCTGATCTCGAGAGGCCAGGCAATACTACGTGATGAAGCCTGTTTTTATGCATGGTTTTAACACACGGAATAAACAAAACTCTGCCCGATTATTTGAGCAACACCAGAATGCACGGTGCCAAATTCCGCTGGAGGATTATGAGTTTGGTCATTCTTACAAGAGACGCATTTTCAACCTTTCGAATTGAAACATTGTTAAATGTTAAATACTCTAATTAAAATATATTTCTGTGCATATTCTTCAGTATTTAGTACGATATTCTTCCTTAAGTTATCATTACAATCAAATGGAAACATTGGCCTTCTGTTCTTGTTTAGAGGTTTTTCCTGCGTTTGTGTTGTTATTTTGAAAAATGTAATAACATCTTTGGTTACTGAGCTTGTGAGTGTTGCGCAGCCTTAGACAAGCATAATTCCAGTGATATAGATTTTAGCTATATCAACACGTCAGGTTTAAAACTATACTTATGAGTGAGTGAGTATGTTTTTACGCCGCTTTTAGTAGTGTTCCGGCAATAACACGGCGGGGAACCATAAAAAATGGTTTCATGCATGTTGCCCATTTGAGGACTCGAACCCGGGTCCACAGTGTGACGAGCGGACGCTTTGACAACTGGACTAACTTACCACCCCTGTAAGCTTGTGTGGCACTCTAATGTGCGGCGCTGTCTAAGTTCTAGACAACGTCGTTTCATGAGAGTATGTTACATGAACAAAACAATACCACCATCAGGAACCGGATGAGACCAATCTTCAACAATCCATGCCTTTCACAACAGGCTACTTAATAGCCATGACCAAAAAACGCCAGGCTAGGGATCCAGAGAGCTTGAGGTGACGAGATCGAGCCCACCTGTGACCGGGTGTAAAAACTTGGAGTCAACTTTGTGTGCACACTCTTTCAGTGTTGTCACAATCCATGTACAGTACACAACCTTGTGCACTTAAAAGAACTCACGAATCCGTTGGTAAATGACCACATGAAAACATGCAAACACCCAGTTTCGGAAAAGGAAAGGGCAAGTACTGTGTCCAATCAGCTAGGAATGGGTTCCTTGTAAGGATGGGAAAGCCACATAAACACATGGCTGCAAGAGCTGGCTGACCAAGGCCTTGAGATTGAATATTGCCGAGTGTGGCGTAAAGCTAAATTCACTCACACAACTGAAATATTGCTGAGTGCCTTGTTGTAAACAAACAAACAAACAACGACCATCCGGAATATGTTCCGGTTGCAATAACTTAAAGAGCAGTACAAAACCATAATTAGTTGACTTACTGCTTGCCGAAATTAATACAACTTGAAATACTGTTTTTTTTCCAAAGGTTGTCTGAGAGATAATGAAAGTCGGATAAGTTTATCAGATATCGCAATTCCTTTATCTCTGTGAAGTCATTTGCTTAGTGATGAGGCAGCATAGCTTGTTATGGATGTTTTAAAGCATGTTTCTTTGTTCATGTCCGTGTCCATATAATTTAATGTGCATGCTCGTTCCATATTCAACAAAATATTTTAAGTTTGTTCACGACTTATACAACCAAACGTTTCTTCACGGCTTTGGTAAATGTCCCGACACGGCTTGTAGCATGCATTCCGCGCTGTTGCAGAGCCCTTTAAAAGTGTGTTTGAGTGCGCATGTGCGGTGTATGTGTGTGCGTCCGTGTGTGCGTGTGTGCGTGTGTGCGTGTGGAGATGGACATATACTTCTACTAGTTCTAGTTCGGTGACATGCCGGAGTTTTTACTGCTAGACCACCAGGAAACGGTATATGAAATAATTTTTCAAGATCACTAGTAAACCGAGCTAGGGAGTTTTATAAGTAACTAGCACGTATTTATTAGTCAAACTAAATAAAGATACAAAACTCTCAAACGTAGTTACCTATTATTTCTTTCATAAAGTCTAAAGTTGAACATCACCGATACATACTGACCACATGATTCAGCACAAATTTCAGGTTTATAACTATAGAAACAGTGGTAGTCCGGCTGAGGACTGTGTCAGTCAATCAGGGTGGAAACGAGACCATGGCGCCATTTGCAACTGAGAAGTTTTCGCAGAGTGAAAATTTACACTGGCAAACCGGGCCACCGTCATTCTATTTTTACTACCCTGGGAAAGTTTTACCTAGCATCGGGCTACCGGGCTAGTGGTTTCTTTTGAACGCTGCCAGGAGACAATTACAATATGTGAGTTTAACATGTATTCTCCACACAGACACAACATACTCCAAGAAACTTGTTCTTGTCATAACTCCAAAACGTCGAGCATAAGGCAGGGAAATAAGAGTACCACCTCTTAAGTTTTGAAATTATAATGGGGATCGATCTATATGGAACTTCCATACCGTGCTGACGTTCTATCCAAACGAATGCGGAATGCGGAATGCGGCCTGTAACAATCATGGTATTTGCAAACAATGACCCTCAGTTAACCAAACTACCGAGCAAGACAAAATATCCATTTAGACGTCACTTGGGAGTGAATATCTCAATAGAACGCCACGACGGAACGCTGAAAAAACATTAATGAAGCTTCCTGATATATTAACCTATTTGTGAAAGCACTTTCATTGCTATTCAGCAGCTCACTCTGTATTATTGCATGATATTCAGTCTCTGAAGGCTCTACTTCCGGTACTAAGGTGGTTCCAGTCTCAGGGGTCATGCTTACTTCCGGTACCAGACTTCCGGTGACAAAGCGTATACGTGTATTCAAGAACCAGTTCTAGTTCCAAATTGCGCAATCGCCAAATATTACAAGACCGGAACAAGTGTACATCGAGGCTTGACTGTAACGGCTGTTGATAGTCTGGCTAATATGAGGGGTGGTAATATCCGAAATTCGTTATTCCTGCATGGATTATCGTTTCCTTACTGTCAACGGACAACCAGGAGGTCTCGCGAAATGCCGTGACCTACTGACGGGCCATATTGTGACAGGGTGACATACTTAAGGTCAGCGAGCCAATAGCTTCAAGCTCCTTTCTGTCGCCTGTTTCAACTGTAATGGGTTGCGTAGGATCGTCAACTCTGGCAGCGTAACCCAGTGGGCGAACCAGTTTATTCCACAGAGGCCCACCTTCATTGTTAACTGATGCTCTCCAGCGGCAACATGAGCCGGCAGATAAGTGAGAGCTCCCACACTTAATAGGAATTCTTAGTGACCAAGCTCAGATTATCTTCTTTGTGGTCACACATGATGTTAACAAGACATAATTTTACCATATTTTACGAAATAATTCACCTTATGTAGAGGTTAGTGAAAATTTGATGTATTTACAAATACAATAAAGGACTATTCAGTAGAAGCTGTCAAAGCTCCTATCTGTCCAATCCGGCAAGTTGTCAACACCGGCATAACATCTCTGTCCCATCAGTGGATTGTAAATTTATCAACAGCTCTATACTCCAGCTCATTGTCTAAACTGGATTACTTTCTCAGTTTCGATTTTAGAGAGCTTCCACCTACAGTCACGAAAAGCATATTAGGCTGCATAGTAAACTGCAAGGCGAAAGGTAATACTCTTGAAAATCATCAAACCGATATCCAAACGTTACGGGTCTGCCAAAATACATGCACTTATACATATGTAATCATCGTGTAACAATTTCCTATTTATTCTCTCTTAGAGACATGAAGCTCTGGCTGGACACCTTAGTGCCTGTTCAGAGGGCTTATTCAACATCGGCGACATTAAGATCCGCTGCATGGATTTGAAAATGCAGTAGGGTCGGTGGGGTAGCCTTGTGGTTTATGTGTTAATGCCTGTCACACCGGAGACCAGAGTTCGATTCCCTATATAAATATAACATGTGAAGCTCATTGCTGCAGCCGTGATATTGTTAGAATATTGCAAAAAGCGCTGTACAACCCTGCTCAATTAGTTACATTTTTGTCGATACTGTTGTCTTGACTCAGTGTCGTTTTGTGAAGCCGTACCTTGTCGTCAGACGACTGATGTAACGTTACGATTTTTTGTTGAGTCATGCCCTGTCGTATTTTCTCAAATCCTTTCTCTCAGCCTTGCAAATGCCACACTGGCATTCATTAATACTCTAAGAAAATTGAAGAACGGTCCTAAAACAAAATCTTGAAACCAAAGCCTCACCAAAGCCATCTATTCAGCTGGGCCCGTATTCTCAAAACGTGTGTAGCCTTTAAAAAGTCATAACTTTCATAGTAGCCAATGTGTTAAGAATGGGCTTAAGAGTTCGCAGGGCGACGAACGTTTCAAGAATATCTGTCCAAGTCTTACAAAATGGCCAGTCTTCACAAAGCCAACAATTCAAATGATCTTCAAGAGGGCCCGCCTTCACAAAGCCAACTACTTACATTATTTTACAACAGGGCCCGACACAAAGACAGCTATTCAAATGATCTTACTTCAGGGCACGGTTTCACAAAGTCAACTATTCAAATGATCTTATTTCAAGTCCCGGTTTCATACAATCAGCTATTCCGCTTAAACCTTATCTCACCTCTCTACGTGCAGATGGTATATAAACAACTGTATTCAGTCCTGTACTACTGTTGTTCGTGAAGACCTGTGTTTCCCAGTAACACACTCTTGACGAGATAAACATATTTACACGATACAAAGTCTTCCTGTTTATGCAGTATATACAAGTACACGCCACAACTGGGCACTGTCTGCTGCTCAGTCTGGTATCTAAACCAGCGGAATTCACACATACCTGTGTGGTCACGGTTTCCCAGACATTTTCAGGTGGAACGGCGATTATCTGAAGGTCAAGGTCATCTCAGTTGGTATTATTCATGGCTTATTGTTATTGTGTTTGTTCAATGGCTAGTCTTAAGTACTTTTAGACAGTGACTTATCTCCGACGCTTTTGGTCACTGACCAGTGTCGGGTGTTTTTACTTATTGGCTAGCCTCAAATGTTTTTGGTCACTGACTTCACTAGGGTGCTTTTTGGTAACTAGATTATAATTAATATTCCTGGTTCCTGGATTATCTCAGTTTCTTGTGTTCACTGGAGTTTTTCAGACGTTCTTGGTTACTGGCTTATTCCAGGTGCTGTTTGTCAGTGAGCTTTCCAGGTTCTCTTGGTCGTCGACGTTTTTAAGGTTCTCTTGGTCTTTGAGCTTTCCAGGTTCTCTTGGTCCTTAGGTTTCCATGTTCTGTTGGCCGTTGGGTTTTCCAGGCGCTATTGATCACTGGCTTTTCACAGGTGCATTTGGGTTAAATGTTCTGACGTCGTTTTCGAATTCGAGTAAAAGAAAGCACTCTCTTGACATCGACACTTAACTCCGACCATTAAGGTGCTCCGTAATAAATTCATGTATGTAATATTGCCAATGATACTGATGTCAAATTGTTCATAATCGAATATCCATTTCTTGTTTCAAAAATCTATCCTTTGTGTTTCGCCATGTCAGTCAGTTTATTTGGGGATATGGACTGTTGACTGACATTATTATGATTTTCTAATATTCGGACCCGTGAAGATCCTGACTTGTATTGGTCGTCACCAATCCATGCTTCTCGTAAGAAGCGACCAACGGGGACGGTTGGTCAGGTTCGTTGAAACATGTCATCGTATCCCAGTTGCGTAGATCGATGCTCATGCTATTGATCACTGGATTCTGGCCCAGAATGCATTATTTCCAGACCGCTATTTACATGGCTGGACGATTACTGAGAACAAACCAACCCAAAACCTTGGAGCTCAGGACAACACTCATTTTATATCCTGACAATAGTCATGAATTGTATTTGAGGAAATGGACCCTTGAAGGACGTTATCGTGTTTTTGGTGAGTTTATCTTTAGATTGGCCATGTTTGGATTTCCTTGTAACGTTTTCGAATTGGTTTGTGTAATGTTTAAACGAACCAGCTGCAAGCACATTTTGAAATGGTTGCAAACTGTGTTGAAAAAGTCGTACAAATGTCAGTTACGACGTGAGTGGAGTTTTACGCCGCTTTCATCAATATTCAGACAATATCACAGCAGGGAACACCAGATACGGTCTTTACACATAAAGAAAAGACGACTTCTTTGCGACAAGTAAACCGACTAGTCACCACTGGGGTACCCTACAAATGCGGTGCTGGACATGGACCGATTACACATATCATGTTTACTAAAGCAAGGTGAATTACTAAGACTCACACTTTTCGAGGCTCGTGTTTATCATCATAATGGTCTTCAGAAACTGACCACTGCCATACGAGAACGGTGGGGTAGTCTAGTGGTTAAAACTTTCGCTTCTAACGAAGAGGATACCTGTTCCATTCCCCACACTGGAACAGTGTGTGACACCCATTTCTGGTGTTCCATGCTGTGATATTGCTAAAAGCGGCGTAAAGCTAGAAGTCACCGATCACTCACCACCATACGTATCATTCATTCGCAGGTTTCAGTAACCTTACATCGATGTCTCAGCTGGGGTCCAGAACTGAACTCGAACACCTGGGAATGAAACACGGTTCATCGTCGAAAAGAGCGGGCGGTCTACCTACTTATCTGTATTTCATCTCTTCCCATATAAGAGCACCAGCTGTGATTCATTATCACAATACAAATATCAGTCGTAAATAGTCGTGACTCTATACCCAAGTATGTTACAGGCGTTATCCCTAAATGATTGACTAATACAAAAAGTATACATACCAGTCGCAATGATTGCTTCAGCCAATAAACAGGCAATCAGGAAGGCGACGACTGGGCAAACACGGGGTTAATAGGAGCGCATACCGCCTTCACGGCAATTTGCAATGTTTATGGTCATTTAAAAGCAATTTGTTTCTTTGTACTGGACTCAAGTTTCGTAGTTCACTTACTCAACATGAAAGACTCGTTTTTGTTTTCCGCATTGGGCTGATCACAACAACTACAAAATGAATGCACATAACATATTTTTTTAGGTTAAGAGGTCAAAAATAAAAGGAATTTTCTTCTTCCATCAAATACAAATTAATATTTCTTACTTTTTAATTCTGGCTGCTGTCGAGTATATATCAAGAAAATAATATGAAAATGGCGCTTTACTCGATCACCCGATAGCCGCTGAGTTGGTTTTCCTCCCCACATCTCGTAAATGCTGAACAAACGCCCACTCGTTGGCATTACTCGAACCTTGTGGGAATTTCATGACTTTCTGCATGAATCCGACAACTTCTATTCCTGTTTTATAATCCTGTTCTCATGCCGGAGGATTAGGCTTTGATATACGATACAAAGAGGGCCCGTTAACACTGTGGTATGTACAAATGGAATGGTTTTGCACTGAAGACTGTTTACACTCAGGTTTACTGTCAGTGGTAACGCGTCGCTACTTTATTTCATTGAATGAATGAATGAATAAATGAATGAGTTGATATTTTGCGTCGCATCGGCAAATTTGCAGCCATATCGTGACGAGTGAATACATGAATGAATGAAAAAACGAACGAATGAATGAACGAACGAATGAACGAACGAAGGAATGGATGAATGAATGACTATGCGCACCTGTATGCGAGTGTACTTCAAATGGAAGAGTCGTGAGAAACGAGTGAGTGAGTGAGTGAGTGAGTGAGTTGAGTTTTACGCCGCACTCAGCAATATTCCAGCTATATGACGGAGGTCTGTAAATAATCGATTCTGGACCAGACAAGCCAGTGATCAACAACATGAGCATCGATCTGCGCAGTTGGGAACCGATGACATGTGTCAACCAAGTCAGCGAGTCTGACAACCCGATCCCGTTATTCGCTTCTTATGACAAGCATAGTCGCCTTTTATACGTGAGGAACGAACGAATATGGCATACTGCATGGCGGATGAATGAATCCCTACTGGTATCCCACTACATGAAGGATTGAGCGAGTGTGGTTTTACGCCGCTTTTTGTGACAGTCGAGCAATATCAATAGGCACCGGAAATGGGCTTCACACATTGCACCCAAGTGGGGAATCAAACCCAGTTCTTCAGCTTGACGAGCGAACGCGTTAACAATTGAGCTACCCAACCGCCCTTTAGGGAAAGGACAGACCATGACCAAAAATGCATAAAGGAATAGAAGAATGAAGATTTGAATTGTTTTTCAAACTTAGTAGGGTAGGATCGGTTATGGAATGAAGAAAGAGGTGATATTAACGGATAAATCAAAGTTGAATCCTCTGTGGGACATTACGAATGAATGAAAGAACGACCGACGGAATGAATGAATGATCTTTGATCTATCACTATTTATTATGTATAGTTCGGACAGTTCAAACGCTCCCTTTATCACCGGGATATAATGCGATAGTGTGTAGTAAGTATATTTGCAACTCTTCATATTTCACTATAAACTTGGGCCATGTTTACAAAGCAAATCTCTTATTTACCTAAATTTGCCTGTTATTGGGAATGTGATAGCATACCCCACAACAAGGCTTTATCGACGCGCGGCAATATTTGTGGTCACCCGGTGCTGCAACCAGCCAGCAGACGACATGTTTGAATGAAGCCCACGACAGGGGTCCAGTCTGCTTGTGACGTCTGCTGTTAGAATTCGCGGGATTTTCTCATGGCTAGGTGGGCCTGCAGCATGCTGTGGGCGAGAACTGATTAAATACATGGGTTGCCGGGCCTTTTGTAGCGAGCAGTGCGCTGTGTCGGGTATTTTATACAGACACCTAAGCACTTGGAACAATGATAGAAGAGCGACGTGGGAAGTACACCTACTGCAAGAGTTGACGGAGCGATAGTAGAGTATGTTTCGTCATTCGGGGTGGCCGTTTGTGAGTTATGTGTGGGTGCAGCTGGGATCTTGATTATTGGGGATGGGCTGTTTTTGTGGGATCGGGGACTGGAGTGGAGAGATGAATAGTCCGTGTTTTTAACCTGCCGTTCACACTAAGGAACAGTTCAACACTGGTGACGTTCCACACCCTTGTACCAAAGGACGGATCTGAAAAGAGTCAAATTATCATTATTTGTTTTACTATAGGATATTTAAACAGCGCATGCAATTATCTACGCAGCTAGTGCTTGCTCAGGGCGCTCGTATTTTTGTCCCGCGATCATTAGATGTCAATCTCAACTGCACATCGTATTATCAATCTTAACCTCATTGAGAGTATTCCCGTTCGCGTATGATGCTAAAACTCCTTTATAATTATTTGAAACAGTAATTCTTTACAGTTCTGAACCCAGTCACCTTTTGATCTAACACAAACGTATTTCAAAAATTAAAGCAACGTGTCTCAAGTAACTGACATATAAAGAATCGCTACATCAAAAGAAAATGTTTCTGCTATGTAGGTTTTTGTTTATAATGTAAACATGCTTGAAAGCATGAACTACCAACACCGGCCCATTAACGTTTTTTACGCCCACGTTTTTAAAGTTTTCACAGCTTCCAAACGTAGAGGTGTGATCTGAAGTGTGTGGTACAATTCTGATCATTGTTCGAATATTTTAACGATTAAAAAAACCAAAAAAAACCCGCACAATAAAAAAGAATCATCCACTAGAGCGGAAGAAATAGATCGATCACGTGATATGTCCGATCCGAGTCGCCAAATACATCACATTCCGACCGTTGATACTTGCGGTATTCGTCATCATTATGACTGATGCATTTTCGGCATACCTCGGGGCAATAACCTTTGACGCCGTCGCCTTATGTCAAATGTCACGAGTAACGTGACTTGAGGCCTTCGAACATGCTATGTACTGTCCAGAATGATTGTAACAGTTATGTACACTACCTTGATTTTGAATCACTCATCTGCCGGGGCGAAGAGATCGCTTAGCGGTTAAAGCGTCACGCCGTAGACACGGGTTCGATTCGTCAAATGGGTACAGTCTGTACGGCTCCTTTCTGGTTGTCCGGGCGTTTTACTGCTGGAATATTGCCAAACGGCCTAAAATAATAGTCATTCACATAAGGTTTAGCGCAATGTTCATTTCACACGCAAAGAGATCCAGTTCAGCTACGAGAAAGGCAGTTCCATAACTATTGGGAAAGAAAAGTACATTTTTAAAAATCATCTGTACATTATTTTTTCTTTACCGAAAAACAAATATGATGACGTAAAACTCTATATTTTCACTATCAGTTCTATATAAAAACACATACATGGCCATCCCACCTCGTATCAGTGGTATTCAATATTCACTATTTATGGACAGTCAAATACAAAAATAGATTTACTTCTTAACATTTATGACCCCTGTTACAGTAGAACTACCCCCAGCGGGGAGACCGGGTTTAGGTTGTCCTCGGTAAGTTTTACTTCTGTGTAGCGAGTGCGATCGGGTAGACCAGTGGTTAAAGCGTTCGCTCGTCACGTCAAAGTCTCGGGTTTGATTCCCGATATGGGTACGGTATGTGAAGCCAATTTCTGGTGTCCCCGCCATGATATTACCGGAATGTTGCTGAAGGAGGCGTAAAACGCACGCAGCGACTTAGTGGGAAGGGGGTGATGCTGGTTTACGTGTCCCGCCGAAGATGTTCGAAGTTGCTTACAGTATCAACCACAGGTTGTTTTGATCTTATTACAATGTTTATGGCCGCAGTGATAAAGGTTTTTAATCAGTTGACTGCGTCGTAACACAAGAAATAAACCAAGTACTGGTACACCTTTTGCTCGAACTGCCATGGGGACATTAACTAGGCCACGTGATTGAGTGAGTTTAGTTTTACGCCGTTTTAGCAATAGTCTATGAATATCACAGATGGGGGCACCAGAAATGAGCTTCACACATTGTACCCATGGGAGTAATCGATGCAAGGTCTTTGGTGTGACGAGCGAACGCTTTAACCACAATGCTACTACACGCCCTTATCAATATAAATCCCCCCTCCCTCCACACATCCCAACCGCTCCCTCCTCCTTCCCTCCCCCAATGTGTCTTTAATCATGTATCAAAATATTTAATAAACATTATTCGAGTGACAAATATTTCATGCAACATTATCAAATATGATGGTTTTTCGCTTGTCCCCCGCTGTGATAGTGTTGGAATATTGCTTAAAGCGATTACATGTTAAACTTCCCTAATGTCGATTCCAAAGGTTGCTGACAAGTCAGATATTTAAAAAGCAAACAGCTTTGAATTCGCTGCATTCATGATAAAAATATGGTTGACGTTTTTCACCCCGTTATGAGTACCCTAAGCCAGTGCTAATCCTGCACACTTGCATATTGTGTAGGCATATATATACTTGCTTGGCGTCCTGAAAGGAGGCCTCCGCGAAGATCCCTGTTTGACATATAATGCTGACTTGGCTCTTAAAAGGGCGAGCTAACGTAACACCGGCATGTTCCCAAGGAATGGTGTCTGGGTCAGAGCTCTGGTTGTCGAGTTATCGTGTACTGTCTAATGTCATTCGAATTTCCGGGGAAAATGTGTACCTGTCGACATCCATATGACCACTATTACTGTCATTAGTACAAGTACTGTTACTATTATTATTACTACTACTGACCAGTGAAGATCTGAATATGTCCTTGAGCAACCCATGCTTGCCATAAAAGGCGACTATGCTTGTCGTAAGAGGCGAATAACGGGATCGGATGGTCAGGCTCGCTGACTTGGTTGACACATGTCATCGGTTCCCAGTTGCCCAGATCGATGCTCATACTGTTGATCACTGGCTTGTCTGGTTCAGACTCGATTATTTACAACCTCCGCCATATGACTGGAAAACTGCGCTGGAGTATGGCGTAAAACTCACGACCACTCCCAGTAAAACTTACGACCACTCCCAGTGCTGCTGACGACACTACTGTTACAATCATTACATTGTAATACCATGTACAGTGGAAGCTGCCTAAACCGGAACTCATTGGGACTGAAGAAATGATCCGGTTTAAACAAAGTGATGGATTGTTGAGCTGATGGTAAATGTACAAGTCATTAATGGGTCTGAGATATTATGCCGGTGTTGACAATATAACGGATTGGAAAGATGCCGGTATTTCATAGCTTCCACTGTAGTTGAGCAACTGATTATTTATACTACGACACAGCTACTCCCCACGACCATCACTACGTAGCTACAACAACAACTACCACTGCAACTACTGGCAATCAAGGTCAAGTTGAGCATGGAGCTGACAATTGACCTGTTTTAGCATGTATGAATTCCGCCCACTTGCGGTTGTCATTGTGAGCGAAGAGGTCCCAGTTTGTTCCCGATCAAGTGTAGTGCGATAGGTGAAGGGCGTCATCAGTTTCATCGTCACGCACTGTACGTGCACTAGCCTTAATCTGATCTACCTTTCACAAACCAAATGGGTTTGCTCAGTGACTACTTCTCGTAACCACGTTCTCTGTGCCGGTCCAACTTATCCCTGTTTGCCAGCAGTACTGCAATAACTACTGCTACAACCATCACCACTACGGCGGAAAGTACTATCACATCCTCACTTACTGTTACAAATACTCCAACTACCTCTGCAGTACAAGTAAGTGAGTTTAGCTTTACGCCGCTTTTAAATCCCAGCTACTAATGTCATCACGATTGCACTCATATGGGGAATCGAACCCGGGCCTTCTTCATGGCACTTTAACTATTAGGCTACCCGACCGCTACAACAACTACTAGCGCTCCACGATCCGTCAAAACAGCTGAAAATGAACCCCACCCTCTTCAGCTCAAAAAGCTGTATATGCCCCTGCACACTTATTACTACAAATAATGGTACCACTCTAAACCATGATTCCATCACAGGCTGTAGATCCCAACCTATCTCTCAGTTTACCTACACGTGCAAACTGTGTGCACCACGGTGCAACCCTGCTACATGCACACTGTGTGCACCACGGTGCAACCCTGCTAACATGCACACTGTGTGCACCACGATGCAGCTTTGTCATTATGCTTTGCATGCAGCGTGTGAGCACTGCAGGGTGTCAACTGATTCCTGTCACGATTGGTGCAGTGTAAATTTACCTTGGTTCAGACGCTAGTTCATTAAATAAAGACTATGTTTAGCATTACAGTGAGATACTGCACACGTTACAGTGAACGCATTTAAATAACGCCTTTGACAATGTAGAGTCGTGTTTTTTCTTGCTCTCCTCGCGAAGATCAGATACGTCCTGCGAAGAATAAAATGGGCCCACTAAACTATCAAATAGGGAAAATGTCCGACTTTACTTTTTTCAAAACGTGAAACACTCTCGGTTATTCATTGGTGAGTGAGTGAGTTTAGTTTTCGCCGCTTTAAGCAATATGCCAGCAATATCACGACGGCGTCTATACCACATATGACCTTCGCCCATTCCATTCATGGGGGAATCGAACCCGGGTAATCGGCGTGAGAAGCGAACGCTTAAACCATTAGGTTACCGTACCTATTTATTGGTACAATGTTCTCGCAACATAACAGCAATATCTCTGTTTGCTCTATAAAGCCATACTCTAGCTGTATAACGTAAACTGTTCGAATCTGGACCAGACAATCCCGTGATTAACATCACGAGCATCGATCTAGGTATTAAGACCACGATGACATGTACTATACTAGTCAACAACCCTGATCCCGTTAGTCGCACCATCAGTCGTTGAAAATGAACCCTACCCAAGCGATGGAATAAAGTATACTTACGTACAAAAAAAAGTACACACCTGGTGTTATGGGACTATTTTTGAAAAACCGAAATAAAAATTTTGTTTGTTAAAAGGCCAACATAGGTGAGACAGTCTATCATTACGCATTTCTTTAAATAAGAGTGTCGCCGATCGAGAGAATTATTATATCAAGAATATCACTTCCCAGTTTGTTTTCCATTTTGTGTCATTTACATGAAATAAAGAAATATGGATAAGACTGTTTTACAGACTGGTTCAATCGACAGCCAATGTATACTGAACAGCAATAGAGACGCAAATTTTATCAGGTTTATAAACAGAAGACAAAAACAAAAAACCTTAGTTTTATTAGATTTCATTTCTTCGAAAGTTGCGTTTCTTTTGCTGTTCAGTATAAATCATCTGATAACATAACGTTACTCCAAATTGTTCATGATTGCTACTCAGAAGTTAAGGATCATCCGACCGATGCCATGCCAGATTAGTTAAAGTAATATAAAATGTGTGAGTATGGTTTTACGCCGCTTCTAGCACTATTCCAGCAATATCACTGTAGGGCACGCCAGAAATGGGTTTCGTACGTTGTACCTATGTAGCGAATCGAACCCGGGTCCTCAGTGTGACAAGTGAGTGCTTTGACCACCTCCCCAGTCATATAAAAGAATCAAAAAGTACCTAGTGCTTTTTAGTAGCAAATATTAAGATATTTGGCACTTTTTGAAACACCATGGTCCTCTTTTCATCCTTGTTACTTTCCACTTTCGGATATCAGAATATAGCTCTATTGGCATTACTTCGTTATTCAGCCGAGGCCACTCAGCGCTACTCTCGCTCCAAATCTCTTTTCGTATGCCTTAATTTTGAGTCTCGCATAGATCTTCACATGCATTTATTTATACATTAGGTCTTATTTTGAAGTGGGATCGTGCAAATGTTGTATGACTTATATGAAAAAAGGTAAGGCTTGTCACAAAAGCATTGTGGAAAATGTCGATTTACATATTCTGTGGGCTTGTAGGTCGTTCCCAGTATAACCATATTTGTACTGAGCTTCTTTCTCGAGTTTGTTAAACATTTCGTGAATGTCACTCTGCTATCGTTATTCATAGACCTTAACTGTAAGGTGTCTATCTAGGTCATATTGAGGATAGGGCAATTGGTTTGGAAATGAAATCTGTCTTGATTCAAGAGAGTTTGACGAATGGGTGTTTGAGGACTTTTTAATAAGTGCGACTATTTATCTCAAGATTTGAAAACAACGCATACATGCATGCATGCACACATGTGTATATTCCAACATACGAAACAAAAGATAAAAGCGTGCGCAGGAAAGTACATTTCCAAATTCAAAATCCCAACAAAACTGTTAATAATGTGTTCACTGCTGATCAAAGGAGACTTGGCTGTAACAATAGCCTTCATACACTTTAACACTGACCTGAATTAGTATAGTTGTACCCCGTGAGTACGCCGCTTTTGGCAATATTCCAGCAATGTGACGGTTAGGGACCCCAGACCTGGACTTCACACACTGTATCCACGTGGGGCAATGATCATAACATTTCCTGCTCGGCATGAAAAGAGCGTTATGCATGGGGAGTAACATGCGACTGATTTTAGAGATCCAAAACTGTTCCATACATTACCCGCATGTGGAACAGAACCCAGCTCTTCGGCGTGAGCATGTTACTCCCCATGCATAACGCTCTTTTCATGCCGACCAGGATATATTATGATCATTCATAATATTTATGATGCTAAGAAAAGGAACCGTAAGGAAGATATGTTTGTCTGTAAAGCAACGGTTTCCAACGCGGATTACGAAGTCCATGCACGTGAACTGCTTTGGGGTGGTTAGTTTCTTTACCATATGACCTTGAACCTGCACGTAAACGCGTCATAAATTGCCGCCATTTTGTAATTATGACGGTTAATCAGTCCAAGAACGTGTGGGTGGATGATTTATTGTCTTTACTTAAAATCTGCTGGGGAACAATGATATTTCTTTTTAAACCGCTGACACTACCTTATATTGAGGCTGATATATCGTCCTACAGGGTGTGGTAGTTAACGTCGTGTTATTACTTTCTCCAGCATCCATCCCTTTCTGTAATACAGGCGCTCAAAATGAACCAAGTCTAGAATTTTTTAGATGATTCTAATTTTTAAAAAAATTGAAATGAATATACATATACATATTTATGGGGATCGGATGGTCATGCTAGGTAGACACATGTATGTCATCGTATCCTAGCTGTATAGATCGATGTCCATACAGATGATCACTGGATCGTCTGATTCACCACTGGATTATGTATAGGCATTACCGCCTTATTGCTGAGTTAGGCGTGAATAAATAAACACTTCCCCGTACTTCTCCGTTCCTGCCTTCTTCTTATCCTCTCACACACGCACACGCACGCACGCACGCACGTCTCGGGATCCCCTTAAAATGCAATGCCATCACACTAGCACACAAAGCATGAAGCGTTGATTTAACTGTGCTACACGATTGTTCACGAACCATGAATGACCCAAATGTAAATTTCGATCGCGTACACAACTTTGAGAACTAGAGCTGAAAAGCCTCCCATTGACCTGCAGGGTTTTCACGACGGATGAATGAAGGGGGCATATAATGTAATCATTAGTCAATAGCCCTTTCAAGAGCGTTAACCTCCGTGGGGGGCATGTCAATAGCACTCCTGTGTATGAATGCAAACACTGGATATGTTAGCAGGCATACACCCTACTAAAGTGTGCTCCCATACACAGCTGGGTGTATGTATGGCTTGGCAGTTGGAACCATTTCAAGAACATGATCTTCGTATACCTTGGCTTAGGCGTCTAGTTCGGATGAGTTACACTGTACAAGTTCTGCAACAGACTTCTATACGAACCCATCTGATAATGAGAGTACCCGCACTAATAACAAATAATATTTATAATAGTAACTATAATAATTGTTTGTAATCTCGAACATGAGGTGCTTTTGACCACTTTCTATAAGGGACATCATGTATTGATCACCGCGCCACAGCATATCACTGACTACATTCACATGTGACAGCAATGTACAAATACCCTGACTAAGAATACCTGGGAGTGAGTGAGTTTAGGATTACGCCGCACTCAGCAACATTCCAGGTATGTGGCGGCGGTCTGTAAATAATGTAGCTGGACCAGACAACCCAGTGACCAACAGCATGAGCATCGATATACCTACATGGGAGCCGATGACGTGTGTCAACCAAGTCAGAGAACCTTACCACCCGATCCCATTAGTCGCTTCTTACGACAAACATGGGTTATTGAAGATCAGTTCTAACCCGGATCTTCGCGGGTTAATAAAAGTTTATACTGACCGCAGCCTCTAGTAAAATGAACATGATGGTCGGGTTTGACGATTTAGTCGATTGTGTCCAATCGTATGGGTCGTTTCTTACCAACCAGTCGATAATTTACAGGCAGCAGACTCACAGTTGGAATGTGACGAGAGGACTGCACGAGACGACAACGACGACAACGATGACGATGATGGTGATGATGGTGAGGATGATGGTGGTGATGATGATGGTGAGGATGATGGTGGTGATGATGGTGATGGTGATGATGATGATGATGATGGTGGTGGTGATGATGATGGTGGTGATGATGATGATGGTGATGGTGATGGTGATGATGGTGATGGTGATGGTGGTGATGATGATGATGATGATGGTGATGATGATGATGGTGATGATGATGACGATGGTGGTGGTGATGATGATGATGGTGATGATGGTGATGATGATGGTGGTGGTGATGGTGATGAAGATGATGATGTGATGGTGATGATGATGACGATGGTGGTGGTGATGATGATGATGGTGATGATGGTGATGATGATGGTGGTGGTGATGGTGATGAAGATGATGATGTGATGGTGATGATGATGATGATGGTGATGGTGATGGTGATGGTGATGGTGATGATGATGATGATGATGATGATGATGATGATGGTGATGACGATGGTGGTGGTGATGATGGTGATGATGATGATGATGATGATGATGGTGAGGATGATGGTGGTGATGATGGTGATGGTGATGATGATGATGATGATGATGATGATGGTGGTGATGATGATGGTGGTGATGATGATGATGGTGATGGTGATGGTGATGATGGTGATGGTGATGGTGATGATGGTGATGATGGTGATGATGATGATGATGGTGATGATGATGATGGTGATGATGATGACGATGGTGGTGGTGATGATGATGATGGTGATGATGGTGATGATGATGGTGGTGGTGATGGTGATGAAGATGATGATGTGATGGTGATGATGATGACGATGGTGGTGGTGATGATGATGATGGTGATGATGGTGATGATGATGGTGGTGGTGATGGTGATGAAGATGATGATGTGATGGTGATGATGATGATGGTGATGGTGATGGTGATGGTGATGATGATGATGATGATGGTGATGACGATGGTGGTGGTGATGAAGATGATGGTGATGATGGTGATGATGATGGTGATGGTGATGATGGTGATGATGGTGATGATGATGATGATGGTGATGATGATGGTGGTGGTGATGGTGATGATGATGACGATGGTGGTGGTGATGATGATGATGATGGTGATGGTGATGATGGTGATGATGGTGATGATGATGACCGTTGGTGGTGATAATAACAATGACTTTAAGAAAGAGCATAACATATATGGATGGTTGATCAACATTAATAACAATGATTATAAGAACACATTATCTTAAGATTTCAAGTACTATACGTAAAAGTCATTTTGTATCTTTGAGAAATATTGCTCTTAGTTTGGACTGAGTAATTAAACTCTTTGCGCTCTGATAGGAGGCAAAATCTATCGGGGTCAAAACGCGTCAAAACAAAGTCCAGGTTGGAACTGACCCCAAGCAACCAATGTTTACCTTACGCAATAGATCCTGGCCTTTATAAAGCACTATGGTGTTCGTAAGTCACTAAGGTAACATTAGTGCAATAAGAATGTTAAAGAATGAGAGTTAAGGTTAACCTTCGTGAAAGGAGCCCCTGTTTGTTAGGCTTGATGATTGTGAAGATCGACAGCGCGTTATCGTGCCTAACCACGGGAGACGTTGCGCATAGTGTTTTCCCTCCAGTGTTCAGGAGACTTTCAGTGATGTTCTCGTACAGTTCATTCAATAATTCATTCATTCATCCTTCGTCCATCAATCCATTCCGTCATCCCTCCCTCTATTCATTAATTCATTCATTCATTCATCATCCTTCCTTCCTAAATTCATACATTGATTCATTCCAGTCTCCGCCCTTCGAAAAGTCAGCACTATATGTGGAAGCGGGTGATCATTACCTTAAAAGGAGCTATTTATTTTGGGTGTGGTCAAAAAAGAAAATCGATTTTTCGGGTGGAGGGCCTTCCTGGGGATACTTGGCTACCCGCCAAATGTCGTCGTCACTTGACCTAACATGGAAATAATTTCGACACTGTACATGCAATGAATGCTGTCATATATAGATATGTTCGGTGACAGGACTCACAAATTATGGGGTTGGGGTAAGGAGGTGCCGTGCTACCTACGTGGAAACTACTCCCGAAAGGAACACAATCGCATTAACTGGCAAGCTTCAAACACCTATGCACTTCGACAATAACAGTGTGTTTATGTTGAGATGAAATGTGAAGCATGCAAATGGGCTGAGCCTCGTTCTGACTCGCTGAATACAGACAGACCAAGTGAATCGGGGGTTTCAACCCGGGGACTTGTTTCATTTATAGGGCTTTTGCACTGGAGGGAGGGCTATCGTTATTACACTGAATAAACTCACACGTTGACATTTTAGGAACAAACCCTATTCGGTCGAAGGTGGGGTGGGGGGTTGGGGGGACCAAATTGTGCAGAATCGTAAACTTGACTCTGAGAAGTCTGAACATAGGTTTGAAGTTTAATACAATAGGGGGTTGATGCGCTACATCCCGATATCAAATTTTCAACATTAGACTCATGGTGACGAAAAACGTTATTGACTACAGCCTGTTTGTCTCCCCTCGCCGCCATCTTTGATGATATCTATGCTATGGCTGACGTTTTTGGATGCTGGGACTGCCGTTTGTGCGCTCGGCGACCATTCTCGGGCGCTTTCGTAGCTGATATGTGAGTTTTGTTTCCATTTCAAACGATTAGTTTTCCTATACAGAGGGGATATTGTTCCAGTTTGGGGTGACTTCTGTTCTGTTTTGGTGTATATGCGTTCATGATTTGTTCACCGTTTGTATGGTAGGCCTGCACCATGAAGCTAAATAATGCAGTTCCGGGACAGTGAGAAAGACTACCGTGGACATGACGAGGTAATGCACGATATACTTGCTGGCTTCTCTACTCAGCTTCGTCGGGTGCCTTTGTAGGCCGTCTCATGATCCGTGGTCCTGGGTTCGAATCCTACATTAGTTTAGCCTATGATGTTTTGTTTGTCCAAATATCCCATCCCTCATCACACGTTTCTTCATTACAGTTACGCGGGCGGAGGAATAGCCTAGTGGTTAAAGTGTTCGCTCGTCACGCCAAAGACCCGTGTTCGACTGCAAACATGGGTAGAATAGGTGAAGCTAATTTCTGGTGTCCCCCGCCGTGGTATTGCTGAAATATTTCTAAAAGGGGTGTAAAGCTAAACTCCCAAATTATACTCACAGGCCGAAATGGAGACGGGGTAAAAACATAATTATTGACACTGTGTTTAATAAAACTGAAATAGACACACATCTCGTTGAAACATACAACTGGTCTCGAATTCGATATATGTCATCGATGTGTTTAATATGTCTGTTGTACATTTATAAATACACGGACTTCGTTTACTTATTTAACACACGGGGTTTTTTTCATTCATTTTCAAGTTGGATTAAAACTGAAAAAAAGCTTATTATCTGAAAAACATCGAATTCAAACTTAACGAAACACCTCATTAAGCTTCAAAAGAACATAAATGTGGGAACCGAGAAGGATAAAATGGTTTAGGATGTGCTCATGTCTGATACGAATGCGGAAAACTAGTTGTCTCATTTCGCAAATACTCCCCTGCTATGCTTTCTAACGGTGTTTGAAGCGGAACCGCGCATGAAAACAACACTGTCCTACGGATTTTTTTGTGTGTGTTTTGTTTTGATTATGTGAGGACCTATATTTTAAGCAGATAAAGGACTTAAAGGTGACTTTTATGTATTATATTAGGTGGGCATTTAAGGGAGCTTATATTGTGAGTCTGACCCCAAACGCGATTATGTTAATTCATTTCCGTTTAGTATATATCATGTAGTGTGGATCGCTTCACACACAACAGTATGCTCAGAGAAATGTATCATCTTCTCTGCCAACCATTCTCACTGGTTTAAGACCAGTGTGAGTTGCATCTAATGCTCCAAAATGCAAATACGATTTCGAATATATTCTTCCTGAAACTGAGCCCAAATTAGTAACGTCAGCAGACAATGGATGACACAATCATGTTTTCCGGCATCTTTGATATCTCCTGGGTATACGTACCGATAAATATCCACTGTAGTGGAACAAGCTAAAACCATTCACTGTAGGTTCGAATCCCGGACATTCACGATCATGTTTTCTAGCATCCTCGATATCTCCTATATATCGAGGGTGACGGAAAACATGGTTGTGAATATCTGGGATTCGAACCTACAATGAAAGATTTCGGTTTGCTCACGGGACCCAGTTCCACACAACAAATCACTGTGCCTTCAGACGAATGAACCCTTGTGCCTCGACATCAGAAGACGCCGACAACCGAAACTCACTGCTAAAGGCTATGGTGGAGCAGGTTTAATTTGGAACGAGGTCCAGACAGAGATATTGAATACAATAGATACTACACCAGCCCATTGCATTCTTGGTGACAGAGATCAGATATTTGTTCGCCACGGCTGCAAATATCAGACATGTCTGGAGGCTGCTTCTCTATTTAATTACCTGATTCGCTAACGAATCGAGGATGGCAGACATCTTTAGTCCCACTCGGATATGCTCGGCTTCTTCCGCTGTGGTAATGGGATGGTCGCTGTGGTAATATGATGGTTGCCCCGAGGCGAATTCGGAATGATGAAGTGGTTGTCAGGAAACTCGTAGTGAATACAATATCATTAGATTAATGGAAGTTCGGTTTGTTAATCCAGACGTTGAAATCATAATATTTATAAATGCGTTCAGTTTGCAGTATCCATAAATTACATAAAGAATTTGAATTAATACAAAAATGCATGAAGTGCAAAAAGTATCTTTCATCAAACGCTTAGTGAGTGAGTTAGTTTTATGCCGCGTTTGGCAATATGCCAGTAAGACCACGGGCTTCACACATTTTACCTATGTGGGAAATTGAGCCCGTGTGTTTGGCGTGACGAGACGCTTTTCCACTTGACTACGTCGCCTCCCGATCACGATCGTAGACTAATGCTTAGTCTCTGAATATATGTAATTTTAATAGGAACAAACTGACCCATAAAAATTGAAAAGCAGCCTCAGGGAGACCAGAGATTCAGAACCTGAGGAAATCTAGGCTTGCTTAATTTAAGACTTTAGCGCTGCAGAGAGGGCTTGGAAGACGGCAAAATAATGTGGTTCAGGGACTGTGAGACAGACTAACAGAAACGCACCAGTATTCAGATAATTTTGAGGGGCGGTGGGGTAGCCTAGTGGTTAAAGCGTGCGCTCATCACTCCGAAGACCCGGGTTCGATTCACCACATGGTACAATGTGTGAAGCTCATTTTCTGGAGCTCCCCGCCGTGATATCGCTGGAATATTGCTAAAAGCGGCGTAAAACCAAACTCACTCACTCAGATAATTTTGTTCAAGTCTTCTTCATCGCTGCATTCAGCAATATTCTAAGGAGGCAGTTGGGATAATCAAGTCAGGACCAATTCGAAAACGTTACAAGGAAACCTAAACATGACCCATTGTCTCTAAAGATAAGCCCATCTAAGTCACAATAACGTTCTTCAAGGGTCTATTTCCTCAAATACAATTCATAATTATTGTCAGGAAATGAAATTAGCAATGACCAACTCCGAGGTTTTGGTTTGGTTTGTTGTTTAACGCCGGCCTCAGCAAATAATGCAGCTGGTGCTGGTCTGTATATAAAGGCATCTGGACCACGTTATCCCATGATCATCAACATGCGCATCATTGTACGCAATTAGGACTCGATGGTATGCGTCAGACAAGCAGCCTCTTTTGACAAACGTGGGTTTGCTGAGGACCAAATCTAACCCGGATCTTCACGTGAGAATATATTCTGGAGAAAAATAATTAGGGATATTTGTAAATTTTGATGTATTTTTTCACTGACATATTGATAAAATGTCTGTCATAAAAATACCAATCTCCCTAACCAGTGTATATAAACTAACGTACTGTTATCTAGTATATGGGCGGTCAAGAGGATGGTGTTGGGAATAGACAGCTAATATGTCATACTTCCTGAAAGGCTATAACGAACAATTCACACCAAGTGGACGAGAGAAAGCTTCTTCACTGCTGCAGACATAACTTCTCAGTGTGGTTGTAGTTGCCCTATTGAAAACTTCAGGCGTTTCCGGGTTAGAAAATAAATCCCTAGACTTGCAGGGAGGGCTAGGCAGTAGGGAAATTAATGCGGTTACTGTAAGAAAAACTGAAAGATCAACAGCAACCCCCGACAGTAAGAGGCAGATAATAGTTGACTGATTTTTTGACCGGTATTTCATGAACACATGCATATGCACACGCACACGCACACGCACACGCGCACTAAAACGCACAACAGACACTCAAATAGGGGTTTTAAACAAGATCCATGAACGTTGAAAAAAGAGACAGCTTAATGATTAGGTTGGTCAGGCTTGGTGACAGGGTTCAGTGGGTACAGATCGGATTCCGAACGCGAATGTCGATGCTCATGATGTCAATCACTGGATTGTCAAATCTAGACACGATTGTTCTGGCTCAAGTCACGGAGCAGGAATGTTGATAAGTGCTGCGGGAAATACAAACAAGAATATTTCCATTGTGGGACGGTGGAGATTTGTCAAATTGGACAACCCGGATTTGTATTGTCTGGACACGTTCTCACGCCAGCCGATGATTCATGCAGGCAGGATACGGTTTCACAGCATCAACGTGACATGTCACGGGTTACGTTGACCTAACAATAGGACATACGAAAGTTCATAAAACTTCAGTTTTTTTCTGAAATACACGTTCGTGACACGGTTCATTATTCCGGTTTTTGTCCTTTTAACGTTGGAGATGGTCTAAGCATAGATGTTCGTACTATATCACTTTCAGTGTGATAGTAGAAAGATGCCATTTTAAGCAACGTTTCGGACAAGCGTTAATTTCAGGATGTGCACCACCTACCGTGGCAGTTTCAGGGGAGGGGAACCATCAATAGTAGTAGTCTTAGAGGAGGGGCACCATAAATCGTGCTAATTTGGGGGTGGGGGTTGTGTGTGTGTGTGTGTGTATGTGTGTGTGTATGTGTGTCCGTGTGTGTGTGTATGTGTGTGTATGTATGTGTGTGTGTGTCCGTGTGTGTGTCTGTGTCTGTGTCTGTGTGTGTCCGTGTGTGTGTGTGTCTCTGTGTGTGTGTATGTGTGTGTGTCTGTCTGTGTGTGTGTGTGTGTATGTGTGTGTGTGTAGTCATTACTAGCTGTGGTGTGAGGGGATGGGCATCGGTAATAGTTGGAATTTACTGGGAGGTGCACCATTGTTTTTTTTTTCTAGTTCGGGGAGGATCGTAAATGTTGAAAAGACAAATACTTAGGAAAGGTGTAGGTATTACAGAAGGTTAGGACATAAGTGACAAGCATTTGTGGTATATTTTGTTTAAGATTACAGTAATGGCCAGAATTTTATCCCATCTCCAAAAACAGTTGACCACGCCCATGTGTGTGTCCAAACGCATTCCGTGTAAACAATGGTACAAAGTGACACGCTGCAATTTTAATGATTCTTAATGTAGCTGGGCGCATAATATCTTTATCAATTTGCACTTTTTATATTCTCAAAGAACGATTGAACATTATTGTATACACTGCAAATGACCATGCCCTTATGAGGTGTCCAGGTATACACTGACACGCTGTAAGTATTTAATAGATTTAATTTGTTAAACTTATTGAAACCTTGTAATGGTAGAACTGCATACAGTGGCGTCGTTTTAGCACACATTGTCCGCACAGCAACAATAGTATATACTGACACGCTGCATTCTTTTTTAAATTTGTAAATTTAATTTGTAAATTTTAAACTTATTGTTATGATATTATTGTATAAATGGCGTCGTTGTAGCTCCTTATCTGGAGATGTAGGCGAGAGTCAGGGCGTGAGGCCATGATTTCATCTCTGTCCCGTCTTGATGACGTCACGGCATCGGACAAACGACGGGGCGTGTCTGACGAAAGATGACAATACACCATGCTGTTGCGGTATTTGTCGTCCACGTCACCTACGTGAATTTCTCAGACACGACCGGGACAGAATAGGGCCCTTAATTCTATGTTGGTTTTAGGCTAAACTTGAAATGGCATGTTCGCATATCCATTCCTCTTCGGGACAAAGCCGGCACCTAGTCGGGATGCTGGCGACGCTTGGGATTAGCGGTGTAGAGGGGATTATCTGACCAGCTTGGTAAACCCAGTCTTTGTGTGGGGCTGAATTAGACTATAGCCATTAACACTGGCTGCTGAATGTGCTATAACGCTTTGTTCAAAACACTTGATTCGTTCTATATTTCGAGTGAGTGCTGCTTAACGCTGCATGTCTTTCTAAAGAATGTGTTAATTTTAGTATATGATTTTGTTTTTCAAATTCCTTTGGGGCTTTCGAGCCACCATTAATTAAGAGCTACTAGACGATAAACTATTAAAAGAATGGGCAAAGTGAGCTTTAACCACTTTTATCTATAAGTTTATCTAATGCCAGCAGATATTTAGATAGATATCTTATTTCTTTTGAATTTCTAATATTAAATATTTTCTCCATTGTTGATGAACTGGGGAAATACATGTCTAGATGATAAATATTTCAATCTAAAATCTGTTAGGTCTTCTCATTTAAATAAGTAATGGAATTCAGCTCCTATTGCTGGTGACTTGCAAAGATTGCATGTTCTGTTTCCCTAGCAATACCATGACAACGACCAGTTTCTACCTGGGGATTGTGATTACAGGTTTTGTATGTTGGTAAATAGAAGTCGGAAAGAGGAGACAATTTTCAAATACGGGAGTATCTTTAATATGCTTATAGTGAAATCCCTTAGGGCTATTTTCAATATCAGATTTCCAACTTTGGAATTGGTCTAATAATGAAATCTCCGCTTGTGAAACTAGCCATTGGCCTGGAACGCTTGCAGGGTTATAGAGTACAAAAGATGGAATACACTTATCTAATACAGACTTAACATGATGCATCCAGGGATCAAAATCATTCGCAAATGTACTTTGTACATATGCATAATTGTTAATTAATTTTGATAAGTTCCTGGATTATTAAGTTTATACCAATAACGAATAACACACTTAGCTGTTGCTATATATAAAGGAAATTCCGAGTTCTCCATATACCATAAAAGTGGGGGTAGAATTTCTTAAACCGCTGGCCAATTTTAGAAATTTCTAATGGGTTTTTCATATGCCCAAGTTTCACAACCATACAAAAAACTGGGGCATCATAACATGCCTTAACCCGTGAAGGTCCCGGGGTAGAATAGGCCTTCAGCAACACACGCTTGCCATAAAAGGTTACTATGCTTGTCGTAAGACGCGACTAACGGGATCGGGTGGTCAGACTCGCTGACTTGGTTTACACATGTCATCGGTTCCCTAGTGATCAACAGCATGAGCACCGATTTGCGCAATTGGGAACCGATGGTGTTAAAATAACGTAATTAATGAAATACTTGTAGTGAAGTAAACATGTGCAAAAGCAAATGTAATAAAACCATGACTTGGTAGTCAGTGTTCATTTAGTGTCACTGCCATCTGAATCAGAAAAGCGGAAAAGAACGATATGGTTCATTTAGTGTCACTGCCATCTGAATCAGAAAAGCGGAAAAGAACGATATGGTTCATTTAGTGTCACGGCCATCTGAATCAGAAAAGCGGAAAAGAACGATATGGTTCATTTAGTGTCACGGCCATCTGAATCAGAAAAGCGGAAAAGAACGATATGGTTCATTTAGTGTCACTGCCATCTGAATCAGAAAAGCGGAAAAGAACGATATGGTTCATTTAGTGTCACTGCCATCTGAATCAGAAAAGCGGAAAAGAACGATATGGTTCATTTAGTGTCACTGCCATCTGAATCAGAAAAGCGGAAAAGAACGATATGGTTCATTTAGTGTCACTGCCATCTGAATCAGAAAAGCGGAAAAGAACGATATGGTTCATTTAGTGTCACGGCCATCTGAATCAGAAAAGCGGAAAAGAACGATATGGTTCATTTAGTGTCACGGCCATCTGAATCAGAAAAGCGGAAAAGAACGATATGGTTCATTTAGTGTCACGGCCATCTGAATCAGAAAAGCGGAAAAGAACGATATGGTTCATTTAGTGTCACGGCCATCTGAATCAGAAAAGCGGAAAAGAACGATATGGTTCATTTAGTGTCACTGCCATCTGAATCAGAAAAGCGGAAAAGAACGATATGGTTCATTTAGTGTCACGGCCATCTGAATCAGAAAAGCGGAAAAGAACGATATGGTTCATTAGCTGAAAAGATTATCTAGAGCAGTCACATTTAGTGTTAGATAGATGGGTAGTCTGATCTGTGGAACTTACGATTTGACTGATCATGAACTATACAGACGTCGTCAAGCTACCACAATTGTAAATTATTTTCGAAATATATCACGTACCCAATGACATGGTCAAATATATACTCTTAGAAAACGTATGTATTGACCCACAGGGATGGCTATAAAAACGTTGCAAGCCCGGCGTATAACTAGCAAGCAGCGGGCCGCAGGGCAGACGCTATTTCATACGCTGCTAAGTTAGCATCAACATCAGTAGGCACTGTATGTTCAGCACTTGCATCATTCACACTTAGACTCTTGAGTGTAAAAGTACATTGCAGACTGGTCTGAACATAGAGTTGGTCAACAGTGATATGTGCCATCTTATTATCTCTCCTAGCCTCTCTAAGCAGGGGCATGAGAACTTCCTTCCTATCAGTGCTCACCTCCTCTGGGAACTGTTCAAATATGCTGAACTCCTGTCCCTTAAGTTTCCTCCCAGCCCCCTTGACAGCATCCCTCTCAATAGTGTTGATAAACTTCGCTATCATTGGGCGGGGTGTCGGGGTTGCTACCTAGGGTGTCCTACACTGCCCAAAACGATATACACGTTTAAACTTGATGTCTTCACTGTAATTCATGTTTAACTTATCTTTTTTGAAACTCCTCAGGACCTTATCACACTCTCCAGACTCAGACACAGGATTGTTAGTGAAGGTGAGATTGTCGCTCATGCTTAGAACTACATCCAGAATCAATCAGTGATTCCTTCAGATTCAAATTTTCTAAATTGAGAGAGTCCTGTGTCCTGTCTTGAGATACAAGCTGGCCCTTTAGTTGTTCAACATCCCCTCCAGTTCTAGCTTTGTCTGTTATCCAAGTGTCGAAACTAGCACTGACATATGAGACACTCTGCTCTAACTTGTCCATCTTCCCCTCACCTCATCAAACGCATCTCTAACGAAGCTACATCAGCTTTGATGGTTGAAACACCAGCTACTATATTCCACAAGATCAGTAGGGTCATTGCGATAGGGTTAGGGGTTAGGAAGTGTCGGTTCCAAAGAATGTAGCAACGGGGGAAGGATTAAAGCTGTACACACTGTAAACATGGCTTGGTGACCTCTAAATTTGTCAACGTTAATCGAGGATAATTTCATTGTGATCTTGGCGAATTACAATACAAGCAAAAACGGGTGGATCAGAAAGTGTCGAAAAAGTTTGTTTAAATGATCGGGTCTGTAATACATAATCCAGTGACTGACATTATGAGCATCAACTCATGCAGGTCTACGAGCCCGACCAACCAGGTCTACGAGCCTGACCAACCAAGTCTACGACCCCGACCAACCAAGTCTACGAGCCCGACCAACCAAGTCTACAAGCCCGACCAACCAAGTCTACGAGCCTGACCAACCAAGTCTACGAGCCTGACCAACCAGGTCTACGAGCCTGACCAACCAAGTCTACGAGCCCGACCAACCAAGTCTACGAACCCGACCAACCAAGTCTACGAGCCTGACCAACCAAGTTTACGAGCCCGACCAACCAAGTCAGTTAAGTTGCCTCTTTAAATAGCTTGTTGAAACCGTGCTCTTTCTTTCCACGATGTTTGCAGGATGCATAGAGAAACATCGTCTAACTATTACCTTTACAATGGTTAACTCTGAAGAAACTAACTAACGACTAACGGAATCGGGTGGTCAGTCTCACTGAATCGGTTGACACATGGCATCGGTTTCCATTTGCGTAGATCGATGCTCATGTTGTTGGTCACTGGATTGTCTGGTTCAGTCTCGATTATTACAGACCGCCGCCATATGGGTGGAAGACTGCTAAGTGCGGTGTAGAACAAAACGCACTCACTCACTCTCACTGTCGAAGATGGTTGGTTAATTGGCTTGTTTAACGCTGCATAGACTGCTGAGGGCCAGGTCTAACCTTATCTTCACGGGTCTCCATGGTACATTGACAAGAGAAGCGGTTTATCGCTATATAGACAGCGATATTAACTGTCCAAAGTTACTTCCCGTTAGTTTGCCAGGATCCGATGGTCGAGGGGGAAACTTTATAGGTTTGTCGCGATAATGATTCATGGTTCTGCAGCACTACACCGAGGTGAAATTCATCTAAGAGTGGGTGAGTTTAGGTTTACGCCGCACTCGCCATTATTCCAGCTGTATGGCGGAGGTCTGTAAATAATCGTGGCTGGACCAGACAATCCAGCTATCCACAGCATGGGCATCGATTGCCAACCGATGACATGTGTCAACCAAGCTAACGAGGATGACCACCTGATCCCGTTAGTCGCCTCTTTCGACAAGTATGGGTTACTGAAGATCAAATCTAACCGGATCTTCACGGGTGAAGGTCACTTTAGAATTAATATGCGAATCCGACACGTAGCGATATGTCTGAAAGCCTTTATACCCACAAATCATCCACTCCCTCAATTCAAAATCTCATCTGGTGTGATCGTTTGCAAATTAATTACACTGACGATTCTGGTTAATGGTTATGCCAGACAAACCATTTCTGTATGAGTCAGATTAGGTCAACAGGATCGTTCCTATATCAAATGGTTTATCGATGACCCTAAGACGACATCTGATTTGATTAGATGACGAAAATATCTGAGATTAATGTCCCTCAGACACACAGAAATGACAGGTTACCACCATAATAGTGCATACCGCATTTCCTCCAATAAGCGCTGGGTCTATATTTTTTAAAGCAGCTCGCTAAATTACAGTAATGACATCCAGTAAGCGCAAGGCCTAAAATAAGCGCCGGGTCTGGAAATCCGCTTAATAGAGCAAATGCGGCAGTACTGCCATATATCGCTCTTACAATAACTGGGTAAGACTACCAGCATCGCATCAACCCGTGACTCTTCCAAACATACTCCATCCCAGGCACAGCCATAAGCTATCAGTCATTCGAGCTTCGCACTAAGCACTATAAGAGCATTAAGGCGAGACCCATTTTTCTGTAAGAATTTCAGAGCAAATTTTACAAGCGATGACTGTGATCACGTGTTTTCGGAAACCTGGCGGCTTTCTCAGGTTGGATTGTCATATGTTTGACAGTTCACTCATTTCTTAGCAACAAGACGGAGAATGGAAACTAGGCTTTGATTCAAAGTATGCTGGACACGCTTGTCGAGGCGCGAGTTGAGGCATTTCCTTCACGATACATTATCCATTTCATCCAAGCACACGCAAAATTTTAATACACTAGCTCGGGGAAAAAGAGAATCTTTGAAATTGCAGTGATTCATTAATTTCGCATCCGAAACAACAAAATAAATACTAATATCGGAAAACGAAATTACCGACTGGGCTTAAATGTCTCTGTTACGACAATTTCTCCGCTGCCACAGTTACACAAGCAATATTAACCAGCAACGCCTCGTCCCGATGTCTACGTCGTCAGGAAGACCACGTCGACACGAATTAAGTACAGGAGTTATCTCCTCAATTGTTCCCAAAAGACGAGTTGTCGCGTCAACCAATATGCAGTCCATCTATATATTTCTGTTGGCATATACTGCGTGCGGCATCAAGGCTACCGTAAAAACATTTCATAGTGTGGCTTTTCATCTAATCCGATCATCCTCAGATAAATCACGCTTCGTTTGTTGAAATGTTGGATGATAAACGAAAAATGAAGGAGGCAAGCTGAAAAGGATATCGGAATGGGTATTAACTCTCTATTTGAAATGTTGTAAGCGATGCTACATCTTACTTCCGGTCTAGATGCTACCTGCGCAGTGACGACACGTCAAAATAGACGAATTTACATATCACGTGACCGGACTTTTTCATATTTGTCGGTTAAATTTTCTTATTCTGAGATCAGAACAGATTGTCCACTTTTAAACCTTTCGGTGCGCTTTACGTATTGTTTCGCCTAAGTAGGTACTAAGTATGCAAGAGTGATGTGCTTGACAATATATATTTCCACTCAAAAGAGACAGTATCGCCAGCTCTTTGGTGACAGCAAGCGGAGAGGTTAAACCACTCTAATCAGAGGATACCCGATAACAAATATAGCCTTACCCAAATTCAGGCATTCTATAACATATGCTTACAAAGATGTGAAGAATCGTCAAAATGAAACACGGAAAACAAACCCAATATCTTAAATGGATTGTAGAAGACAGCCTCATGACGTACTCCACAAACGTCTTAGACTGGCACTGTAGTAGTTAGGTAGATGAAGAGCGATGACTATTTGTATGGATATACAACTTCTTTATTCTGTATAGGCGATGTTTCGACATAGATTCTAAGGTCACTTGCTTCACGACATTAGATCTATGACGAAGCGGCACCTGGACAGAATTTACATATCCATAAAGATGGTTCTATTTCTTTGACATTTGACTAAGTTTGACATTTTATAAACTGGCTGTTACGCTGCCAAACACACCAACAACTTATTTTTATCCTTTTTAACCCTCTTAATTCAGGGCGTGAGAAATTATTCAATAGATTCAATGTGATGTTCCTCTCCATGGAATTCTTCAGTCAAGAGTGAAAAATGTGTCCGAATGGATGACAAAGAGACATTAACAACTTGATATTAGCTCATTTGAATCCCGAAAGGAAATATTATGCATATTATTATGAAAAATCGTGGTTTATCATGCTGTTATTATCCAGGAAACAACCCACACGATGAGCGGTACATGGATTACGGCATCATCTCATGGTGACAGTTATGCATGACGGCACATGACCCCACCAAATCAAGGATCCACTTATGAAAACTTCTGGAACAGTCAGTAACGACAACACATCTCGGCATATGCAGGAGACCCTGACAATATGTGTTTGCCCAAGTTCTTCAAGGCCCGGGGTTAAATCTTTTCATGACGTTCTTATTCCAAACTTGAGCGATAGTGAGTGAGTGTAGTTTTACGCCGCACTGAGCAATATTCCAGCTATATGGTGGCGGTCTCCAAATAAACGCTAAGGACCAGACAATCCAGTGATCAACAACATGAGCATCGATCTGCGCAATTGGGAACCGATGACGTGTGTCAACCAAGTCAGCGAAACTGACCATCCGATCCCGTTAGTCGCCTCTTACGACAAGCACAGTCGCCTTTTATGGCAAGGTTGTTGAAGGCGTATTCTACTCCGGGATCCTCCCGGGTCACTTGAGCGACAGGATTCAAGTCTAGGGAACGGGATGGCCTGACATGAACACCAGCGCTACTTATAAGAAGTTGCACTTCAGAACTGCAGTATGGGGCGTTGGTTGGTTTGTTCTTCAACGCCAGCTCGGGAATATTCCAGCTATATGACGACGGTTTGTAAATAGAGTCTGGACCAGACAATCTAGTGATCAACAGCATTAACATCGATCTGCGCAATTGGGAACCGATGACGTGGCAACCAAGTCAGCAAGCTTGACCACCCGATCCCGTTACTCGCCTCTTGCACAGACGCCTTTTGTGGCAAGCATGGGTTGCTGAATGCCTATTCTATCCAGGATCGTCAGTTACACGTTCATCCGAACCTTTTCCTGCCTGAATCCCACATTGGGTAGACAAAACTGACCATGTGCCTTTACTACCTCCGGTGAACAGCTGATAATTACATTCCTTTCTGGCTAACAAAGACAAAATCCCAGTGATATCTACACTGCAAACTTGACAAAACAAGCATTCTCATTCATGCACAGACCTCTAGGTAATAAACACTAGGAGCATGTCGACATTCAAACCCTGTACGTATTACGTAAGCTGGGTGCCATCTATTGTTAGTAATGCTACAATATATGTTGGTGCACACAGAGCCGCGAACCAGCTCACGTGTAACCTGCTGGTGGCGCTTCTATACAATATAACCAGTTGACATGCTCCAAACCAGCTCAATCATCCTCTATCGACACACAAATCACAGCGTAACAACTGATAAGCTAACCCTTCGTACGTCCGTGACCGATTTCCGCAAAGTAAAAGCAGATCAACACGAAGGTCTTTGGCGGCATCGTCGCACTGTTAGACGATACTGTTTAAGGTCTTAAACTTGATACTGAACCATCCAATTAACGTTACAGGTCTACCATTATGGGGAATGAGTCACTCTAATTGTAGAGCTCTGTTGATAAAAGAGGCCGGCCGGCTTACATGAAAATATATAATGAGACTTCCAAAACCTGCTCGGCTTCTGCACCTGCGAACGAGAATTGATGACACACAAATTTAACTTAACGTGGTTCATTCACGATAGCTGCAAATAAAGAGTAATGGTTTTATCACAAAGGTAGAAAATAACCAGGACTAATTTCCGTAAGGCTGCATGTACACTAAAGTGAATGCGCGAGTTAGCAATTTTTACGCCGCTTTCAGCCAAATTCCTGCAACATCACGTCGGGAGTCACCAGAAATTGGCTTCACATTTTGCACCCACGTAGGAAATCGAACCTGGGTTTTCAGCGTGAGAAGCGGACGACTTAACCATTAAGCTACCCCTTCGTCCATATTTGCACTCAAACGATCGTTACATCAATATTACACATGCCAAAATGACAGCTGTCAGCTTCGATAAAATTCTTGATCAGCTCCTTGGACGATTCACATAATGTATCATTTCACCCGTCGGAAGGTCGGGTGTATGTAATAAACGGCAATACTTCAAACACAGTGGGTGGCCAAGTCAGCATGAAACATTTTCTAGCAAACCCAAGGGCAGGTATGTAAATACAAAGTGGCGAGAGGGTATAGTTGTTGGGTAGGGGATTGCACGATAGCTGACTACACTACGGAGATGTTTCTGCATATTCTCGTGCAGCGCAGACGACTCAACGCAGACGACACTATGTTTGTAAACCCATTATTTTCGCTCTTGTGGTCCACATAACGAGCGGCCTCACCACGAACACTGAATTCAACTCACTGGTTTAGCCTGAAGAGAATAATTAACAGAGTCGTTTCTTCGCTACACTCCTCCAACTCAAAGGTTCCCACACCCGCACTCCATTCCCCCTGCCTATCCCTAGCAACTGCAGGTCGCTTCTAATCCCAGTTTTAACAGTATGCCGACTTTTGTACTTCAGATTCACAGTGTAATCTTACAAACATGTACTGTCTTGGAACTTGTAGCTCAATCATAACGTAAAATTCCGATAAACACACCCAACAGACTGCATGTATGTGAGAACGAGACTCTGCGACTGCAATACTAGTATTGTAGTCTTAGACACAACAACGAAAGAATGCAGCCTATTCCAAAGTTACAACGAAATCAAAAGCACTGACAGAGCCTGCTAGCATTCGAATCATGGGGTGAAAACACATGCACTAAAACCCATGGGTCTATATTACTGTATATCCACCCTGTACCCCAAACATATTAATTCATCTTACATAGGAAAATCACACTCAAAAAGGTTACACACTTAAAATAATATTCCAATACTAATCAAATTCAGAGTAAAATATTCATTTTCATAAAACATGCAACCAAATAATTGCTTTAGATCTAAATAATTAAAATGCTTCTAGGGTGGTGGTCTGTAAATAATCAAGTCTGGACCAGGCAATCCGGTGATCAACAGCATGAGCATCAATGTGCGCAAATGAGAACCGATGACTGTCAGCCAAACCAGCGAGTCTGACCAACCACTCCCATTAGGCACCTCTTACAATGTCTTTTTCGGCAAGAATGGATTGCTGAAGACCTACCCTGAATCTTCATGGTTCAAGTCAGGGTTTCAATATCCACCAGTTGGATCCAAGTCGCACTTCAACACCAAGTTCAGTTACGTACCTAAGATGTGTCATAGTGACCTGAGCAAAAGGATTTCTTACTCTTCACTTGTGTCTGAGAGAGACAACTGTTACATACACTGTTACATACCTGCCTGTACCCTGCAGAGAAACAGCCTCCTGCCATGCTGTTTAACAACCATAGGAAGCAAGTGAATGCTGACAACAAAGTTTAAATATAATGAGAGAAAAAAAAGGAATCACATGGAAACACAAGTGTTCCTTTATTTTTTCCTGGTTTCATCACAAGCTATGCTATAAAAACTCTTGAAGACCTTTGAAAAAAAAAAGCAACACTTGCTTTCATGTCATCCCTTACTTTTTCCCCCCAAGTATATATTCCTTATGTATTCATGAAACACTGCTAGCTTTCTGTATGCTCTTAGGGGACCAAAAAAAGCCCTTCCTGCCCCATACTAACAACCACAGGCATGCTGATTACAATATTGCTTTCATAACTTCATTTCATACCAGTAACAAAGACACAATTGTTCCACAAGAGAAATTAAAAAGTACCAACTCATCAACAAGTCTTCCATCATTCTGCCCCAATAAAAGAACATTGCTTTATCGCAACACGCAATTTCATGCAATATCTGAGCCATACTCAGTGTCGAACAGATGAACTGCTTGAACAAAATTCCCACCGACAAACAGAACACAAAGAAGCATTGTTTTATACATGATTTTATTCCACAATTTCCACACGAGCAAACAGGAGACATACAACAAGATGAGATTTAAACATCACCGAGCAGACACCTGAACAGGTAACATGCTACCTGTCACCTGAACCAAAATCCTTCCCAACACTATTCCCACCCAATCCAAAACAAAACACTCTGCTTTTCAACAGCATATAGGTTTCATTCTGCCTGCAGTGACAGTTGCAACACTGAGAGCACATTCCAAACCTCTTAAAGGGTGTAATTATATCTGCTGATAAACCACCTTCAGCTCCTACTGAAAAGCTGTTCACAGCATAATACCCGCATTGTTGCAATAGGTAGCTTGGCAACTACTAGCAACATCTGCCAACTGTACATACCTATCAGACTGAAACTCATTTTCATGGACATCTGTAGTTAAATGTATTCTTTGGATACATAGTGAGTCATGCCAGGATTGTTTCTTGTTTACTTTATTTTGTGTTCACGACTTGACTTTAAGTGATGTTGCAGTGCATGGCCATGTCTTAAACCTTGTTAAATTGAGACTAAAATCAAAAGACCTAGGATGCAACAACTCATTTATGTCAAGGTATATTTGTAATAGTTCCTTGAGGAATAAAGTATCTCAACTGTTTCACCTTTAAAGACAGTGTAAGTTAATCATATACATATTCTCCAGGGCACATGTAGATGACTGGCATTTATACACTCACAAATATTAACACAGCTAGAAAAAACGTCTCAAATACAATACTGAAAATCTACTATCTTGACTCACACAAGATTTAACTTTAATAACAACTAACTGTAACCTGACCATGTGAATCTGATTTCAGAAAAAACAACCCACAAAACTTAAAAAAACCCAACCAAAACACACACAAAAAAAACCCCTGACTAACTGAAAGAAACTAGTATGTATCATTAAAAGTTAATTCAAATAGACAATAACACTTGAGAAAATAAAATCACTATTAGTAATAGATTTCACCAGATATTAGAAGGGCATTCTACAGTATGATTCAGACCAATTGTGTTCAAAGAATATCAAGAAACTCCACAGATTCAACTGCTTCAAGGATAACATGCAAGTCTTGAAAAGCCTTTTTTCCCCAAGGCAGTTAAATATTACGTTTTTTAAGTCCAGGTTGCAACTTCAAGGCCTTTTCAAACATAGGCAAAAATGTAACTTTTAACACTAGACCAGAAATGGGAATTGTAATATGAAGTGTTTTTAACACATATCACTATTTCCCATATAGTTTTTAAAATCATATTATCAGTATTTACCACTTGCAAACATCCTTTAAGATGTATATTGAAAGATATACATGAAGAGAGAACACGGAAACAAAACCAGTCCCCTCACTGTGACCACGATTAGGACAACTATTTACACACGAACGTGGTACATTTGACCCTGTGTGATAACCCCATTGGGACTCTGCACTCCATCCTCCCATCAAGTGCTGTAACTGTGGGCGACAGGTCCTGCGAGGCGTGAGTATTCAGCAGGTAGTTTGTGTCAGTTTCTGTGTAGCACCAGCTTGTCAAACCACCATTACTCATTCTCCTGTCAACACCCACACAGAGAGATGCAGTGCAGACATCCCTGTACAAAGGTGCAGCTGCATCTGGATCTGCAGATGCTGTTCTCCTGGTGTGTTCCTTGGGTTTGCAAGCTACCAGCTACTCAGAAATGGTACTCATCCTTCATCAAACTGTTCACTAATGTGACATGACTATGAACAAAAATCAGAAACAGAAACCATTAATCATTTAGATTTTGTGTTCTTTGTCACCCTAAAATACAACCTGTCTGACAAACGTACTTGACAGGTAATGGTAAATATTAACCAGGTCTAGTTATTTTGTAAGCCTTCATGGCAAGTAACAAAGATCAAACGTCAGTCATTTAATGTGTGAAGCAATAACAAAACGGATGAAAGTACATAACCAAAATTCCATTTAGACATGCTGGCGAGATACATTAACCACAACACTGACAACCTTTCTATGCAGTTGTCCTGAAATCACCAAAGATACAAATTTATGGGCAACATGGGCAAATTAGTTTAAGAAATATACACATTACTGTACTTCTCTCTCTCAAGATAATACTATTTTTGCATCTGCTTTTCTATCACCACTGATGTTACATTAGTTTTCTCTGAATAAGGACTGAATATCATAACAGTCAAGATCTTGCAGTCATAGAAAAATATACTTTAACAACCTTGAGATGAATGATCCAGGAATACTGCAAAGTAGGTAGTTAAAAACAATATTGACAGACACATGATCAGGGCTGGCATGAATGACTACTGAAGCGTTAACAAGGACAGTAAGTCAATGACTTGCCAAGTCTACCCCTCTTACATCTGGGACCACATCACTGCACATTCAAGCTTGACATGTTTATCCAACAGTCCCCCATTATTCTGCCATCTGAGTGTGAAAGTCACCTCACTGCTGAACATACACACTGAATCACATAGGTCCTAAATGTCAAGTCACACCTAGATTTAGTACCATCTACAAAGCAGGAACAGGACATATCCTTATTCCCAGCACAGCAACCTTCACATGACAAGCATACAACCTTCAAATGACAAGCATAAAACCTGAACATTAATGTGTGGTATGCTGAACAGCTGACCTACTTTTCGAGCAGCTAAAAAATCAACAGTGACATGGAATCTAAACTGCCTTGTCAAACATCTATAGCAACAGGTGTCACAGATGCAAGCAACCCCAGAGCCTTGACTGAAGTGTCCCATGGTCAATGGAGTGTGACCGATGGCTGTTACAGCCTGCCTGATGACACCGTTTTCCACCAGCTGCACAGATGGCAAGCAGTCAAGCATGCTGTCCTAGGACAGTCATACTGACAGCAGAGGGACAAGTTCTGCAACTTTGTCAAGTCCCTTGACAGGCTTGAAATACTCATAAATCCACCCCTCATCCCCAATATACATTTATTCAAAGATACCCCAATAAACAAAACTATTTTTACAGTAATAACCTTCATAACATGGTATTTTCTTTAAGCTTTAAAATTCCAAATTCCACACGAATAAACACCATCTTGGCAAAAACAAACATATATAATCTATCACCTCCGTGCTCAAACAGAATTCAGAAAATGAAGACACACCCAGATGTGAAAGTTATTTAATGGATCTGTCTACCTCCCAATAAACACCCATAGTGTAAGATCAGCAAGAAATATGGCTTGGAATTTGACTGTCCCGAATGTTATTGTATAAAGAGTGCAAATACAGCATGTTTAAACACGCAGGGTGATAAGACCCCTAGCTCTCCCATCCCACAACTAGGCGTGTAAGTACACACACCCCAACTCACAGTCCTGTATATAAGTATACAAGGTTTACTTAATCTTATCAGTTGCCTGATAACTGGGTACGTCCTCAGCATCATAAATCATGTCTCGTTCAGCTTGTGTCAGTGATGTAGGTCAAATCAATAGTCTCCCCTGCGGGATAGCGTGACATGTCTGTCTTCAGTCACATTCTTGGACGGTATACAGGATGATTTAAACATATAGATCAGAGAGGACTTGCTTGGTAGCTTTATTCTTCACGGAATGTCCTACTGACAATAAAAATTACTATAATTTTGATGTTTGTAGACAGAGTTCAAAACTGTTGAGTCACCTCCTGACGATTTCAACCTTACTTCAAAAGATTAAAATTCTGCAAGAGTTCAGTATATGTCAACCTGAAACAGTATGACAGTTGCTAGGAATGCTGTATGTAGAACAGCCAACATGCAATGATAAAACTATGAACAATAATTCTTGACAACAAAAATTTCTTCATTCTGAACATTTTAATAGAGACATATTTCCATTGAGGCCTAGCATGAAGCATGATGACTGCTTGGACAAAGTAACCTTGAACGTGTAACAGTGAAATAGAAGTTGAAATAGAATTCTTTCTGGACACTTGTTTGTGAGGACCAACAAACAGAAGCTGCAAGCCCTACTAAACACATTTAAAAATTACTGCTCCTGGTGAGAAACAAATCAGCATAAAGCTATATTGCAGACTATAAAAACCCATACAAAATTGTACAATAAACTTGATTCAAGCTGGACCTGCCAATGGCAAGTTGTCTGCCCCGATTATTTTCAACTTGAAGGTAAAGGGAGGCTATCTTGCAATTCAGTGATGGTGTAAGTTTTCTATTTTTGGCTTAGGGATCTATGTTCAAATCCTTATTTTGGATGTTCGTAATACTGTTTGCTTTGTAATACTTAAAAAGAAACACTCAGATAACTTCAATGTTCTGACAAAAAGGAAAACAACGAGTGCCATCTTGGCAGTACAACGTCTTTGATAGGCATTTACAGGATGGAGTACAAAGGAGAGATAAGAATATATTGATGAACAACTATATTTCATTATGAAATCAAATTGTATTTAATGAAAATGTGGTTCATCAATAATCTTGTACTTCCTCTGCACGAACACAGAATACAAGCATTCCTAAGAGTGTTCTAGCAAGAGTGAAAGAATGAATGTAACCTCAACATGTTTTTCGCAAAAATTAGAAAACCTCCAGAAGGATCAACAAGTCATTACTGAATTAAAATACAATCCATGCTGAAAATACACAGCTGTTGCTAACTGTAAACTGATTAAAACCAAACATTCACCGTTTATGCACCTAATTAAAATGTCAACACGTTTTACCCATACATTAGAACAATGTTTCTTATCAAATTGTTCTTAAATGACTTTGAGCAAACTGTACATGTTCTAATGTAGAAAATACTTTTCAACCATAAAACTACAATAAGCTTCGATAAGCTGTTTACATATACCAAACAACAATGTACAGTGTGCAACCAATTAACGGTTTAGAATCAAAATCATAAACAGATGCAAACCATAGCAATGGCAGTCCCTGATCTTTAAGCCATACATGTATCTCCTAAGCTTAATGCAGTGCCTGCTCGGTGATCACCCACTCTCCTCTCTAGTCAACAACATATAGTTGAATAATGTAAACAAAATGTACAAAACCAGAATGAGTTCTCATGTCTTCCTGAATGTCTGGAATTCATAGACGGATTGTTATATTGAATGATGATGACACAGAATACACAACTGTTGCATGCTACAAACTCGAACAATTCAGTTACTAGTAGTTGTAATGAACTTTATGAAATATGGTGTGAAGATGGTTTGCGTTAATTTTAGTGCACGATAAAAAGAAATGACTTCATACTCACATGTGAATGCGTTTGATGTTGTTTTTTTGACAGAATGAGTTTCTTGATGTCAGAAATGTACTCTGATTCCTGTATTTGTGTTCTTGTTACTGTGAAATTGACATTTGTACATTGAAAAACTGATACCTTATTTCTTTGAAATGTGGAAGAAAATTTACTTAATCTCAGAGCCACTCTACGTTTGAGAAAACAACTGAATTCTGTTATACTTATAAGGTAAAGAAACAAATCTTCTTTAGTGAATGAGTTAGTTGGGGCATTTGTTACATTTTAACACTAGTTTATGTGAAAACCATATGGGCTTTACACATCATACCCACCTTGGGAATCAAACCCAAGAATTCAGCATGATGAGTGTACAATTTACTGCTAGGCTACCTAACTCAATATGAAACTGTCTGAACGTGAACAGTGTTTCAGTTTCCGAGTTTTCTGACTGCTAAGTATGTTAAGACCATGAAAACCATTTCCTTGGACCATTTCCTAAGACAAGCAGCTCTCATGTAATGAAGATCCGAGTCTGCAGCATGCATACAGAGTAAACAAGCAGATGACTGTTGAACTGTTGAATGAGCGATGTGATTAGACCTCCTGTACCTCCTCCCCTGTCTCCAGTCGAGTCACTTGCTCCACACCATTTCTCACAGGTTTCATCTCCGTGGCGACCAGAGGAGCGTCACTGTCGCCATGTGAGGTCACTGCCGCCTTGTCGGGCAAGCTTAATGAGTCTTCAGCACCATTATCCTCCGTTGTCTTGGAGTTCGTCATCGGAGGAGAAGGAGTCCAGGCCTCGTTAGGGTCTGTGTGGTCGGGACAGCTGGTGCTATCTGCTGAAGGAACACCAGAATTGACACCGAGGCTATTTGCTTGTGTAGTTCTTTCAGAACTTGCCCATTTTGCCTCCCCCGAATCACAGCCCATCTCCTCCTCTTCATCCTCTTCCTCCACGGTGTCCTTTACACCCACACTGTCACTACAGTTGATCTGTGCAGAGTCTGTTTCCATGGCATCCACCTCCTTGTGGGAACTTTCCGGACATGTGTGATTAGTCAGGTCTTTGCCTAATGATGGTGACTGAGATCGTGTCTCGGTAACATCTGTAGTCTCTTGTTTAACAGGGCTAGGATCATCGTCCCCAGGTTGGGTAGTCTCTGGTTTGGGACTGACGGGTATATGATTAAGTACCTGCTTACCCCCATCAGCAGCTAAAGGAGGGGGCTCCTTAAGCTGCTGTGTGCTGCTTATAGTCCGAAGCTGCTCATTCTCAGTCTGTAGTTTTGCTGCTAGCTCTTTTGTCTCTTTTAGTTGTGTTTGTAGTTCATATATCAAACTCTGCATGCCCTCCACATCTTCCTCCAGGTCTCCCACAAACTCATCCAGTTCTGCATCAAAAAATGGCAATTATGTCAATAAAATCAATCTCTAGAAACGTTTTTATATTTAACCCCGCAATAATGCAGCTGAATGAGGATAGTCTGTGTTAAAGTAAAGTTTGGATCACCCAGCCCAGTGATTGACATAATGCACTGCATCAAACAAGTCACTTCTTATGACAAGACCTGCTGATATCAATTTTCACTTGGATTGTCACAAGATTTTGCAGGCAATATTTAAATTATATCCGCTATCACATGTGAGCTGGATTTAATGCTCACATGATGTGTTATTCAACATGGAAGCAAATCATAACCAGGACATCTGTAGAATTTGAACTCAATATCACAGCAGGGGACACCAGAAATGGGCTTCTTCTATTTCACAAATGTGAGGAAGACCCAGATCTTCAGCATGGCAAGCTGAGGCTTTAACCCTAAGGCTACCCAACCATCCCTTTTGCCAAGACTGTAAGATGCAACCTCTTGAATAGGTTGCACCAGGTGTGACCTAAGATAAAGACCTAGTTGCATCAGAGAATTCCAGTTGCAGCAAAATGTGCTAAAACGTCAAAATTGTCAGTGCCCCAAAACATATATCCATGATGCAGTACCCAAGCAACCAAATATGAACATTAAGACACAGCTGATGACTGCTTAAAGAGCTGTCACAGCACAGACGTGTCTATGCATAGAAGTGTTTCAGTATCATAGTTGTTCCAAGTGTAGAAAAAAAATAAGCTGACATATTTATGCCTACTGTGTTAGATTAATGTCTAAAAATGACTTGTACAAGGTGCAACTTAGACTCGTAACTAGGTTGCACTTTGCTATATTGGGTTGCACCAGTGCAAGGAATAAAGTACTTACTCAATCCCTTATTTGGTTATATGCTTCTGATGACTTTGTCTTTCATGCAGAAAATTAATGCAATTCTAAATCGAGCCCTGACTACATATGCAATATGTAAGCCTGTGCCTAATAAATAAGGTCAAACTAACTGTGTTTGTGTTCTTATTAGTTGCACTGTAATATGAAACACCTTTTTCTTACAAGTTGCTTGCCTTATGTTTGTTGAATTGCTTGACTTCATGGATTTTCAATCATTCTAAAACCTAAACCACAGAAACATCAACAACGGCTTTAACAACATTAGAACTGATTCCAGTCAATCTTGACATACCTTCTTGATTTTTCTTCATTTCTGTAACTAGAGTTTTCTGTAGTGCTATTTCCCCTTCTAACTTGGCTGTCCGTCCTGATGCTATCATCTTCCCCAACTCTTCATTTTCCTGGAGCAACATGCGACACTTGGCCATAAGTCGCTTGCCTGTTTGACTGCAACAGCAACATATCAGGTTGTCATGGCCACAAGACGACGCAAGACTCGGTTCATTACGTAACAACTGTTTAAAACAACTTATAATAGTTCCAACATCCGAGTCTTCTCTCTCTTGTTCATACCAACCTTGGAGACAGTCTTCATGATACAAAGGCAGAGATTAACAGCAAATCTGCTTTGAAATCTCAATGGCCAGTTATGTTTGAAGAATTATCCTTACATCACCAGCATTGGTGACAATAATGTTGCACGGCTTTGACAATGTCAGCAACGTGTTTTGTCTGTTAGTTTGAATCAGTTGTAACTTGTTTCACTGACAGAAAATCAGCAAATCTGAAATCTTTCATAGTGTTTTGACTGCATGCAAATTGGTGTGGCAAATATGACAATGAAAAGGACAGTTGAGAAATCACAAGCTCCAAAGATATTTTCCGGCATATGATTGTCACAAAAGTCAAAGTCCTTCAAGAAGACTGTGGAAAGGAAAGTGGCATGTCTTCTCCTGGCAACCATGCCACAATGAAGAGTAATGGGTGCAAGGAAGAGCATGGGTAAGGCACTCACAAATCTAAGATCATAGTCTGGACAAATCATGTCAAAGAGATCAGTGGATCCAGAAGGGTAAAGGATACAACTCTGCCCTGTAATTGCTACTCTGGCCAACCGCGCTGACCTTTCTTGATAGTAACCATAGCGCAATAGGACACTCTACTGATACAGAACACTTGCTTTTGCTCTATTTCATCATTAAACTTACGTTTTCTTCAAAGATTACAATCAAACAAATCTTTGACAAAAGAGTTTTTTTTGCTTCTTTCTTTTTTTCTTGCACACACAAGGCGCAGAGAGGGTCAAAGCTAAATATCTGACATCAGCAACATTCTAGCTACATCACTGCTGTATCTAGTCACAACAAAGCAAACCAATGCCGGAAGTCAATACAGTATCCTTGAGAAGGGATCCATTTTCTCATCAAACTGCCAACCAGTTACTTCATTAGTTAACAGGATGTGAACAACTTTGCGTTCAGAAAGTGAATTCGACAATGCTAGACATCTCATGTTTCATTGCTCATGTACCAAATTTTTTTGGCAATTAACACTGAAAGATAATTGACCTCACATATTTTTACTCAGTACTCCTTAATATTAAAAGGTGTAACAGTTAGTAGACAGACTAGCGAAACTCAACATGGACATCCAGAGGTATCTCCTTGGTAGACAAAGGAAGCTAACACACTGTGACAGGGGGCTGACAATGAAGACAGGAATGCATGGGGAAGTGAAAGGTTATTTCGTGTGTATTTGGGTTTGTTTTCAAAGAATAAACTCCAAAACAAAATGTTAAAAATCAACCCACATAACCAAACAAAAGAACATAAGCTCACCAAACTTTGTCTAGTGAGCAATACCATTTGGCAATGGGTTTACAAAATAAACTTGAGAAGCTATACTAAATGCAAAATGGACAGTTTAATTCAACCTTAATGTATCAAACATCTTTAACTGGCATGTATGTATACTACTCAATTTTCGACAGGGACTGCTCTTACCTCCACATGGGGATTGAGATTACACAAACAAAATTGCCTTGAAAAATTTGAAAATTCAAAATGTCAATTTTATCAAGATCAAAATGAACTTCTCACAGAGTTTTGAAGCTGTTCATCACTGTTTCCCTTGCAAACAATGAGTAGTACACTTACTTTTCTGAACAATGTAAATCTATCAAATCAGCAAATGACTATTTTTACTAATTGTACACTGAAAAATATCAATTAAAATCACCCAACCAAAGGTATGGGTAAGAATTAACTTCAAGGATTGGGAAAAGAAATAGCTTTTCCAGCAAATTACCAATTAATGAACTATAAATGCTACAATCCAGTCTGTGCAGATGTATGTAGATATCCTTGTGATTAACTGTTCCACCACAGGTAAAACACATTTCCACTTCAGTTAACATCGCAGACTTTTTTGTGTATTTTTTTCTGCTCAGCCTCTTCTTCCAGGAACTGTTTCTCGCTGAAAGCATGCACATATCCGCACGCCCACGCACATGCACCCACACACACCACTTGTTGTAATAGTTTTACAGTATAGCAGAGCAGCACGCTGGCATAATCAGTATGTTGTTCAACCCATTCAGCAATATTCCAGCTATATGGCACAAGTCTGGACCAGATGATCTAGTGATCAACAGCATGGGCATTGTTTTATTGGGAAATGTCAACTAAATCAGAGGTTCTGATACATTTAGTCGCCTCTTGCCACAAGCATTGATTTCTAAAGACCAATTCTAACCAAGTCTTCATGGGAAGAGACAAGCATGGCTACAATGAACGTAATCTGAAATCTAGGGAGATGAAGCAAATAGTTACATTGTAATCCGAGGAATGTGAATAAATGAACAGTGTGAAATTACCATGCACCTTTTCTCTGGCCAAATTACATAATTCAATCTGGACTGGCCTGGACATCATGTCATAAAATGCAACACTACAATGGGGAAGATACAGCTTTTTGACAAGACTGGGTGTTGCATACTTCATTTTCACCTGAGTTTTAATGGTCATCTAACAAAATTTCAGGACAAAAGTGGGGTTGTACTGATTAAGAAGTCTTTTCGCATCTGAACAGCATGTATTTCAGCTTCCCAGGTAGATTTTGACAGATTTTGACATGTCATATTTTCTGGCTCTATTGTGTACCTTCATGAGCATATATTGATATGTTCAAACTAAAATTTGTAGTCATTTGTGCAGTACATCAGTGGGAACTTATTTTGGTGTCACAGTAAACCTAAAGGTAAATACAATGCCAACATGGTTTGTATGTAGCTTTGGAGTATAAGTGTTGAAAAAAGCAAAATCGCTAAGGAAGTGAGTGAATTTAGTTTCATTCCTGGAGCGAGCAAATATGTACAGAACAAATGTGCAACAGAACCAAGAGCTATGGCAATACATGAAGGAAGGTAATGTCACAATAAATAGTTCTGACTTGTATTCAGTTTACTAATGTCAGATCTTCCGCTCTGATTCAGCACCTCTTCACATCTTCCATCAGAAGTTGCTTCAGTCCGAAAAGTAATTTTACTTTTTCGGCTGAGTGAGTGGGCAAGACACTTAGTAATTCTTACACAATCAGGTGTAGCTTTCGGAGTAGAATGCTGCATATAGACATAAATTTTTGTATGAAGAATGCATCTAGAGGATGTACTACCATGTGTTATTTCAGATAACAATGCCACCAAGGTCCCATCAAAACCAGAATTGATTGAGTGAGCGAGTGAGTTTATTTTTACGCCGCAATCAGCAATATTCTGGTGGTCTGTAAATAATTGAGTCTGGACTAGAAAATCCAGTGATAAACGAACATGAGCATCGATCTGCGCAATTGGGAACCGATGACAAGTGTCAACCAAGTCAGCTAGTCTGACCACCCGATCTCGTTAGTCGCCTCTTACAAGCATAGTTGCCACCAGCAGGGAAGCTAAACCATGGAACATGCACATACTTGATGAGCTAATGACCACACTATTTACAAACAAGACACAAACCCTTAAAGTGGTTAAAACCTGCTACATTTTCAATGAAACTGAACTGCAAGACCCTATGCACCAGACTTTAAAGTTCTCCATGGAAAATGTGGCTGATTTCACTATATTGCACTTTCTAATGGGTATTTCATCTCATTTCTATCTTGTGTTGCCATTTATATTAATAAAGTGTGCACATATTCCTCAGATCGGTTGCTCTCTGCTGGTTTTGCTTGGTAGGCCAGATTTACACATTAAAGGAGTGTACGCTCAAAGGAACAAGCGCTCTGCTGTTGCTCTTGTTCAAATGTTCTTGGGGCCAGTGAGTTTTACACCACTTTTAGCAATATTACAGTAGGGGACACCAGAAATGGGCTTCACACAATGTGTGGTCCGTATCCCATTTGATAATTTAAGGTATTTTCACAAATTTGTAAACTTTCAAAGCTATTGTACTTGCTTATCTTGTGTGCTTTTTCATAATGAATACAATGAACTTGTAGGGGTTGACATCTCCGAGACGTAGGTGACCTCGTGCGGGAACAGATCAGATGTAGATGGACAGGACTATCAAATCACAGCTAAAGAATGAAACTAATTCAAATCAAGGCTAACTGTCTTACACAATCACATCTGCCTCACCATTTTAAGGAACTGCTGTTAAGGAAGTCACATTTTGTATCAGGGCTGGGACAGGTAACTTGGACACCGTTACAGCGGGGTCACGAGTTGTACCCCGGTACCCATCTCACCCAGACATGTTATCACCATGTGACTAAAAGATTAACATAATGTTGATATGTTATTCTCATATGATTAAAAGCTTGTATTGTCTTTGAAGATTTTCACAAAAATACTGTCACTGCTTTTGAATATATTACATGGTTAAGAGATTGGGTACCTGAAATTTTAAGCTCTGAGCTGATGAATATATTGCCACTTCTTACTAACTTGATGTCAGGAATTAACAACAGGTATCCTGAGAGGGTAGGGTAACAGTGGGAGAGGTACCCAGGCTTAAAATGAGACCTGTCCCAGCCCTATTTTGTCTATATCAGAAAGACAATGTAACTAAGAGAAACTAAAATATTTGAGTAATTACATACAAACTTCACTTTTGTAATAATCTACAGCCAATCTAATAAACAGAAAAACTAAACTTTCTTGGAACACTAAACATGACCTCCATCTGGCTCTATACTACTGATAAGCCAGAGTCAAAACATTTAACATTAAAACTGTTCAGCTGTATTACCATGGTTACCTGCAAATGACAACACAAACATAAACACAACCTATGGACATCACACAGACATATTACAGACCCACCAGAGTGGGGACAGTGTTACTTCTTAAATTTTCCATGAACACATCCTTTGTCATATTTGCCAAGAAGTTCCAAATTTCCATGCAGTCAAACTAAAAAAGGTTTCTCACTGAAAATATTCAGTAAATATGTCAAAATCTCAATTTCAGTGAGAAATGGATTGACTGATGTCAACATGATGGCACCCAGGATTGCCTTTCTCAATCCATCACACCTTGCCTGCTTTCCAAACAATAGAACAGCAATAACAGTGAATAAACATCCAAGTATTGACCAAGGCCATTCTTTCCCTTATATAATTCCTTGGCCATGGCTCGTAAGGGATCACCAAAACTGGTTTTTAAAACGTTCTTCATTGACACGTTATACCCTTTCTAATGAGAGTTGTTCATTCTGGGCCAAAACCTTTCCTCAACCACCCTAAACATGTTTCAAATTCAAGTTGAACTAAACAACTAAACAGTAAACATATGGAATTTCTTTACACTGTCTATACTTCATGGGTTTGTATACACTAATTCCTCCCATCACTCATGAATATAAATACTGTCACTTTGGCCTGGCTTTTGGCAGGTACATCATCAAGTATTCAGACCAATGGAAGGACTGACCATGTTTCTCATTTGGCATCATGATGCCTTAGAAATGATGTTTTAAAGAATCTTAAAAGCAGTGAATTTCAAGCTCTTGAAAGCTCATTAATGAGGATTGTGATCATTATCACTTGTCCTCCACACTATGTAGCAGTATCAGCTTGGATTAGCTTTGAATAGTGTTCCTGTGCAACTTGAGTCTTTGCTGTGTGGTATGTCATGTACACACTGCTCCAATGTCATGGTGAGCACCAAGTTCAGAAATTGTTGGACATCTCACTTCATTATCTGATTAAATACTGAATGTCGCCATGACATTGTAACTTTCTGTCTAGGATTACACTTTTCAGTAAAGCAAATTCTGGTTCTTTTGTTGATGGTTGAGTCCCATCTAGGATTCAAACACATACTCTCAAGAGTCAGGCACCACCTAACCTAACACAAAAAGTCAGTCATCTAATCCACTCAGTCACTGCCACTTCCACTCAAGTGCCAGAAAGGACTCAACCCAACAAAACAGAGAAAGTGTAATCCAAAATAAAATACATCAGTTTTACCACTTTCTAAATGGCTCTGAATATTGAATATTACAGATTACATTCACAGGTGACTGGAGGACAGCATGGTACACATCCCCATTAAGACCTGACTAAAGATACCCTGGGATGAGTAAGGGAGTTTAGTCTTAAGCCACACACAGCAACATTTCAGCTATATGGTGGTCTATAAATAATCAACTCTCGATAAATCAGCCAAGAGATCAACAGCATGAGCACAAATCTACATATGATGACGTGTCAACCAAGTCAGTGAGCCTGACCAACCTATCCCATAAGTCGCCTCTTACAACAAACATGGGGAACTGAAGATCAATTCCAACCTTGTTCTTCATGGGTTGGATACCAAGGAACACATCAAAAAGCATATTATTGCTGAATTTGTAGATACTGTCATTTAGAAACTGACACAAAGGCTGTAAATGTAATGTAACTGTATATGTAAAACAAAAAGAGATACTGGTCCTGCAAATGAATTCACCAATAAACTTCTGTGTTTGTAATGTTCATGATGTAGAGCAATCAGCATGCTTGGTGAGGATTTGGCATGTTTGAAAAATGCACATCATTATCAAGATTACATTACATCCTGAAACAGAAGCCAGACATGCAAATAAAAATAATGCTAACAAAGAGCACCTTCTCACTCCTTCCTCTTCCAAGACCCCGAAGCCAAGTCATTCATACGACTGACCCAGCGAAAGTCTCTGCAATGTGCCCTATTCAGGGATACCTCTTGACTGACTGGCAATGCACCTGATGGTCATTGCTAAATGTCAGTTACTAAACCAGTCCAGTCACGTTTTAACCTGCAAAGTTGGAGTTTACTTACACCTAATGCATCCAAAATGTTCCTATGAGTTTATTAGCCAAATAAGCAATGTTTGCCGTCCTTGCTGGTCACATGAACTACAAACAACAGATGGCGTAAGTCTTTGGACGTTTACGATATTACCATACTGGCGCAGCGAGTTGGAGCACTGGAAATTCAAAAAGAAGGTGCAAAGTAAAATAGTCATTACAACAACCAAAGCGGAACCAAGGAGTGCTAACAGCCTAGTGGGATGTTGAACTGGTTGAGAGGCCTGACCACTTGTCCAATGTTGCGACTGACAAAGGATGGGCGTACTGACGGATGGGCGAGAGGCTTCATGTCGGAGCCAGGGCTGCTGCCCATTGTCCTCGCAACGACTGCCGATGACAGACTATAGGCGATGACAGCCTAACAACTGCCTGGAGCTATCAGCTGGTGTGAAATGTCAGTGTCTTACTGGTCAAGTTGGACCGGCTATCTTACCGGAAACATGTCTATAAAGGTTACGAGAGAGTTTGATATACACCTGTCTGGCGTGAACTTCCAAGCGCTCAGTTCATTTTGTGTTTGCTTCAGTTTTTCTTTGGACTCGTCGACTTCTTTTGCCATCCTCTGGAACACAAGATTCAGAGCTGGATCTAGAAGCATGGATCGAAGCTGGGCTGTACTCTGTGTCTGCGCTTGTTTCATCTCGGAGATCTGGTTCTGAAAGAGAAACATAATTTCAACAGATCGTGTGCCTCATGTAAGAATGTTTCTAAAGTAGAACTGCACAAAGAATTTGATTTCTGATTTGGTTGGTTTGTTGTTTACACCTCACATAGCAATATTCCAGCTATATGGCAGCAGTCTCTAAATAATCGGGTTTCAACCAGACAAGCCAGTGATAAACAATGATCAACATCATGATCATCAATCTACACAATCTGGATACAATGATTTGTCAACCAAGTCATAGAGGCTGACCTCCCAATCCCATTGGTCGTCTTTTACAAGAAGCATGGTTGGTTAAGTTTGTTTTATGAATAATGTTTGCTTGTTTCAGTACGAAAAATTATTCTGTCTGACTGTAAGTCAAATATCGAGCCACAATGCTCTCACACTGTCTCATCGAAGAAAAGCATTTTTCATCAACCTATTCCCAGGTATAATCAAGGTTAGGGGAAGCAGGTAGGGACACTGTCCTCTATGCAGTTTGAATTGTTTTTTAACTGAATAACAATCACATTGGAATGATACCATTTATTTTCCTCTTTTAACAGCATCAAGTAATCTAGTTTGTTTTCCTTGGAAAAGACAGCAGTACAGCAACAAAACTTTCTAAGGGTCAATATAAAAAAAACAGCACGAAATGGGGTGTTATGCTGATATCTATTCTCATAATTACTTTCGACACACATACTTCTCCACAATCTCAAAGACCAATAACATTAAAGCAGTCATAAACTATCATGGCAAACATGATATGGCCCCATGGTCCAAGGGACATAACTCTTCAGAACACATGGATCTAAAGCCTGAACAGATTAATATTGTAAACAAGAATTACCAAACAATCTTGTAGCTCTTGTTCCTTATTTGTTAGTCGAAGCACTAAAGTATTTTCTCTTCTTGCAGCTTCCATATTTTGCTGCTTTAATTTCTCTTCTGAGCTACGGCCATCGTCGTCTTCACCTGAAACGTTTTTTGAAATCATCAATATTCAGGACAAAGTTTGTTATTAAAGGGTTCTTTCAGCAACATTCCAGCAATGCAACAGCTGTCTGTACAGCATTAAATCTGATCCAGACAATCCACAGACTGACATAATGAGCATGCAACAACTCAGAACACGTTTGTGAAGCTTTACAGTTGTTAAATCATTCTTTCTCAAGTCGACATTTTTACAGTCCATGTCAAAAACAAATTGGTAAGAAAGCAATAAAGATTCTTTACGTGTCAGAATTATTACCATGAAATCATCATGTTTATGAATGGTTTCCGTATGGTAAACTGAACTGTTTGTCATTTATATGAGCGCCTGCAAATAATCCAAGCTGGAAAGGGTGGTTGGTTTGTTGTTTATCACCACACTCAGCAATATTCCAGCTACAAAGCAGTCTGTAATAATCAAACTGGACCAGATGATCCATTGATCAACAGTACAAGCACGGATCTACGCAACTGGGATACCATGGCATTATGTCAACCAAGTCAGCGAGCCTGATCACTGATCACGATAGTCACCTCCTACAACAAACACATGTTATTGAAGACCAATTCCAACCCGGATCTTCATAGGTCAAGACAAACCTGTGATCGTTATTATTAGCATTTTCCATTGCCATCAACCACGTAAGTGTTACAATAGTTATACTTTCTATATTCCATGATAACCCACGGCAATTTCTGGAATGGTACAACCAGCAATCACACAACTAACCCATCAAACAACTGACACATCTCTCTCCAGAAAGATACTGAAGAATAAGTTGAAGGATACTGTCATCACAGACACCTACCTCCATTTACTGACCGGGGCCGTGACTTCTCTAAGTATCGAACATAATATTCCTGTTCACGAAGTCTGAAAAATTCAAAATGTACAGTCAGTCTTAACAGTGGTATCTTTAATTAGAAATGTTTGTTAAGCTAAAGACTTTTCATGAATAGTTGATGAAAGTTTAAGATGAACAACAAAAACATGACATGTCAATCTCTCTTGAGAAATTGCATTACCTCATTTCATACGCTTACAACTTCGGCTTACCACATTTGTTACGGTCCATTCTTTCACTCCTACTATTGTCTTTCTCTCAAAATTCCTTCAAATTTGCTGTAATTCCTTCAATTACTTAAGGGGGCCTGACTGTGTTAGCACCAATTTCACTTTTATTCTCAGCAATCACGAACAGATTACAACCTTATAATCCATGGACCCCAAGATCTGCGATATTGACTCACTGAAGTCATGATTGACAGTTAAATACGAACACTTTGTTTTCACAAACAAAGTGGCAGGTCTGGTGTGGGAAGTCAACAGTGACTTGTCCAACGGTCTCCTACATAAAATGTATCCAGCCAGGTAACCCAAATTGTTTAACTTTGTATGTTTATTATGTTAAATATATTCATAGAAAACATGCATCATACTAATAGGATTAAGCAATATATAATACCTCTGTTAATATAACTGCTTAAGATAAAAAACTTTTGATACTGGAATAGAAATTAACTGAATCACCAGTACTGCTATTTCATGTCCCGAGTCAAAACTTACATCATATTGTTGGAGGTGAAAAAAAAAAATCTTCGCACCATTTTGACATGTTGTTACACAAAAATTAATAAAACCCTTTTGTCTTTCTCTGGTTCATTATGTACAAAGTATACTTTGAGGTAATAATAATTGGACCGAAAATTTTGAATGACTGATCATGTTGACCAATGACAAGGTATTGGATTGACTGTCATTTAAAACTTATATTTATTGGTACTCCCGAAAACTGACTTTTTTGCAACCTTGAAAGCACATCCAAGACTCTCACTTCGCCTACCCTTGATTTTTGGGGCATTTTATTACATGATTATTCACCAGACACAGTGTCCGGCTGGCTTTCAATTTACTGGTCACCAAAGAATTTTACCAGCAATTTTCAGGTATATACCAGAGAATGTAGACACTGCAAAGAGTATGAAATATGCAAAAATAGTACTCAAGAAATTGTTTAATGAAAAACATTCAAGGGAGTGAGTGAGTGAGTTTAGTTTTACGTCGCACTTAGCAATATTCCAGCTATATGGCGACGGTCTGTAAATAATCGAGTCTGGACCAGACAATCCAGTGATCAACAACATGAGCATCGATCTGCGCAATTGGGAACCGATGACATGTATCAACCAAGTCAGCTAGTCTGACCACCCGATCCCGTTAGTCGCCTCTTACGACAAGCATAGTCACCTGTTATGGCAAGCATGGGTTGCTGAAGGCCTATTCTACCCCGGGACCTTCACGGGTCACATTCAAGGGAAGTCTTGAAAGTCTATGTCGTAAACTGATCAGTGAACTGATCTTGCAATATCTTGCTGATAATTCAGGTCAACATGCTGAAATCTTTTAAGTGTCACCGTGACCTACAAAATGAAGTGAAGGTCACCAAAACTGACTGGGTCTTGAGCTTCCCTAGATAAAGTTTGGTGTTGAAAATGAAGAAAATCCAGAGAGGTGTTCTTGACATATCTCCTTGACAATGGTTAAACATTAAAGTCCTCTTGTGACCTTTAAATGAAGGTCAAGGTCACCAAACCTGACCTTTCTTAAATAGTGATGAACCTAGGCAAATAATATGAAAATAATCTCAAGACACGGTTCTCAAGACATTCCAATCCACAGAGATGGACGGAGCCTGATACTGCCTATTACTATATCCCTGCCACTGCAAGGGATATAAATTATGAAAGTGGTCACACAAAAGCATTGCTATAGGCAGTAATGAAGTTTCCCTTTATGTATTGACAACAACTGATTAAGGATTCCATATATCAAATCCACAGAACTATTTTAACTTATAGCCAAACACAAGCATAGGATAACATCAGAATTTTCTGATTCAATGACCATAGGAATCCCATGTATTTGTCAAATCTGGTATTTATGATCAAATTACCAACAATATGATAAACTACTTGAAACCGAAGTGTGAAGGGATTAATCTGGGATACCAAAAGAAGTGTTTTTGACTGGCAAATTAAGAAAATATATCATCACAGTTATACTGATGCGTGTGGTTGGTTTGTAAATTAACTGAATATCTACTGCATATTGTCCTTTGTTTACATAAATGTGCAGTTGATCTGCATTTCTCAGTGAAAATGACATCCATAAACGTCCAGCGAAATCACATTTAATACTTTAGTGTTCCCCCTAAGGTTCAGAAAGGGCAGGGTAAATTCATGGAAAAAGGCACTTCATAATCTCAAAGGGCAGAGGGTGGGGATTATTGAAAAACAAGAAAACATATCTGAAGTCAAATTGTCTTATGACTTCAATTCTAAAGATTTTACTCTTCTCAGATTGTATTTTAAGATTAGAATTTGAAAAAAGCATTTCAAATCTGGAAAATACACACTCGTCATAGTCAACGACAGCGATTGAGGCAAAAAAGGGCAGGGCGCAAAATAAAAAAGGCAGGGCGCAAAAGTGAAAGGGCAGGGTGCTGCACCCTCCTAAATGTGCCTGGGGGAACACTATACTTGCATTAATGTAAACAGAAACTTTAGCAAACTGTCAAAACAGATGCACTACCATGTCCTTACATCAAAATATGATTCCTTGTTTGAATTCAAGGTGTACAATGGTCACAGAGATTTGGTCCCTATCATGCTAATCATAATAACATAAAAGTCTGAAAGTTTACCTGCGTTTGACCTTCCAACTTCCATACTTTGCTGTTTACAATTCTCACAGCAATAGTCTGACTGTATGTTAGATGTGTAAATATTTGTTTCAGACAAGTCAGTCTCGTCAGACAACTTGTGCATCAATTTATGCAACTGGGATGTGATGACAAGCAAATATCAACTGGGCCAGCAAGCCAGAACTCTTGCTACTTGTGAATGCATATTAACACCAAGTCTCTAGAGGTATTACTGAAGTGAGTGAGTTTAGTTTAACTCCGCACTCAGCAATATTCCAGCCATATGGCGGCAGTCTGTAAATAGTCAAGCCTGGAGCAGACAACCTAGTGATCAACAGCATGAACATCAATCTGTGCTAATGGGAAAAGAAGATGGGATGTGTACTTTTAACATTGTGCATCATGATAGTTAGCCACCCTGGGATTACCTTCAGGACATAAAGATTTAATCTCTTCAAAATACAACTTAACGCAACATTGAAGTAATGGTGCTCAACTCACTTATGAAACTGGACTGAATCACTGTCACAAAATGACCATGGTTTCCATGTGAGTGAGTGATCATGGTTTAGGCCACATTTAGCCATATTCCAGCAATATCACAGCACCAGAAATGGCCTTCACATTATATCATATTGTAATTATATGGGGACTCGAACCCGGATCTTCATTGTGACAAGTGAACGCTTTAACCACTTGGCTTCACCACCCCTCTAGCTTCCATATTAATGAATAATAATTATCAGAGGTCTAGACAGGAGAGGACACTGAATCATACCATTAAGCTTGAAACCCTTTCCACGCACAATATTGACTTCTAGTCTCCACAGAGTTTACCAAATGCAGTATTCTATTGCACATGCCAAAACCCTCAGTCTTTGGTTAGAACTACTAGTCCAAACAGTTTCGTCTAGTAATATCACAGATTGGATTTGTTGACCCAACTACAACCTAGAAAAAATGAATTTAAAATCTCTTAAAAATGACGCTTTCGAACATTGTCTGCCTTAGTAGACGCAAAATGTTTTGGTACATAGTGCACTCTTAATGCATGGAACTGTTTCTTTAGTAGATATGAGTTTAGTTAGTCTGGTTTTACAAGACATACTTGTCTATGAGGTCTTCTTTGGGAAGAGAGCCAAGCTCCTCTGTATCAATGCGAATCTGAAAAGGAATAACACAAATTTATCATATAATCCAAGAAAATAATCGATAAAGGAACAAACTATAATCAAATCAGGGTGTTACATGAGGCAGGAGAAATTAAGTAACCAAATGTAGTAAATGGACACCGAAAATGACAAACTTCATCTCAAGAGACACATGATAACATTCAGTGTACCAAATACTTGATGAGAAGTGCAAAGTTCCAGTCGTAAATGTACTTATTGCATACTTATTACATCTAAGAGCAAACTGCACTACCAACAGACCCATGAAATTATTAATTTGGGGTCAACTTGACACTAGTTTTTCACAGGGCAAGGTGTGACTGCAAACATTTCAATATGATTTTGAAGGTAGTAGTTAACTATCCCATACCTAGTGATATTTTATCTGCCATAAATGGAACAATGCATAAGAATAACATATGCAACTGAGAACACTTGCAACAGTAATAAAGACCTAATTTAAACATACAAAATAAAACATTCTAATCAAGAATCTGATCCACAAAGCCATATTTGTCCTGTAATTGAAAAACATTTTGAACAAAAGACCCATATCAGACATTAAAAAGATGGCTTAGCACCCTCAGTGAGACTGGGACGTCCAGCATAACTTAAAACAGGGCTTTCTGACAAAGGTGCAAGCAATAAATTATTTAACATAAATTCTCCATCTTACCCTCTTTGGCATTGGCTCATCAGACATACTGCTGGTTTCTGGAATGACAAACACTAATTTTCGTCAAGCGTTTAAAGTTTGGTTCAAAGCAGTTTGAAACTAAGAATGCGTGGTTATGTAGCCAAGTTAGAGTTATCTGCCCTTGAACAATCTATTACAATAAATATTTGTAAACACGCGTTCATTCATTGTTTCTTTCACAGGTGCCACAACGAACCATTCTTACATTTTGTTACAGTAACAAAACTGTCAACAGACTGGATGTATAGACAACACGAGGATAGCTTTAAAACGTTAATTACGAACTGGATGCTGTTAGTCGACACAAACATGGCGGACATTCCAACTTCCTGGAAAGAATTTTAAAATTATAAATGCATTTGAGAGTAACCGTAACTTTTACCTGATTAAACTATTTCTGGGACTGCTACGAAAACTAAAAACATCAAAATATTCGTTCAGCATTCGTTCTCCAATTGTAAATATAAACATTGAACGGGTGCAGGACGGACCTCCCACAAGCCCAAGGACGCCGCCATGTGCTATGCAAATGAGCTCCAAAATGTCATGATATAAATAAATCTTCAAAAGACATAAAATACGGATTGTTATAATTTATTCAAACAAATTTAGCATTTACAACCAATTTGTTGTGATTTTACTTTTCAAAACATTTGACCGAAGACAAGAAAGCTTTCACAAAATGCTAGTATACCAACAACTAGTTATCAATGGCAAAACGATCGCTACGTTTATTTGGGGTTTAATGATTTACCAAGAGTCGGTTCAAACTCACTGAAACGATTTGCCTATGTATGCATGTTAAAATAAGGTTAAGGTTTGTTTAGTACGATGCTGTGTGTTAATTTCATATGTTAAATGGGAATATCAATTTAGGGATATATGAATAACGATTGTTCGGTGAGAGAAACGCCAAAGATAAAGACACTGCACCAGTTTTCTTCTTTGTGTGTGTCCGAAGTACAAAGTTTTGGCTTGATGGCACTGGTCAGTGTCCTGGTTAAGGCGAAAATACTTGAAATAACCGACAGTTTGTTGTCAACAAATCATGTTCTTTGATTTTAGTAATACATGTAATGCCATGTACGCGGATCGGTGCTCATAATGCCAGTAACTAGACTGTCTATCCAAGAGTAAATTGTTCACAGCCTGTCGTCATATAGCTGGAGACTTTCTGCATGCGGCGTTAAAAACCATGCACATTTGTGAAAATTAACATGACTTTTCAAATGGGCCTTTAGGATGTTTCATTTCTCCGCAAAATACACTTTGCATCAATAACGTGATAGAGTGCTGATTCAGATAAACTTTAATCGCAATGCCACGCCATACTGTTTCCCTGACAATGAGACATGTCAGAAAGTTTTTCATAAGTTCATGAACTAATGAACTCTAATTAAACCAGTCTTTTCATGGAAATTTTAATTTGTTTATTGATTAATGTCGTGCAAACTACTAACACTAAAGATACATTGAGTATAAATATGTGTCCTTACATTTGAAGAGTCTTCGTGCAATAATTGGACCCAACGACTTGTCAGTGAAACAGTTTCAAATCTCTCACTTTTGTAGCATTTCTCCGTTGTTTCTTTTTCAATTACATTACTTTGTTTCTGTTACTTTGTGTTTGACTGATAATATTTACTGATAATTGCATGCAGGACAAAATTACTTTGTTTACAGTGCCATTTAAGTTAGAGGAGTCGCGAAACAGTTCAAGGGAGATAATTTCTTGACCGTTGTTCTCAAGCGAGGAAAGCTTGGCTGTGTACATAAACCGGTCTAAGGAAGTGAAACACAGTGTCTTGCCACAAACCTCACTGTAGTTTTTGTGCTTGGTCGTCCTTCATATGTCGACATGTAAATAACGACATAACAACAAATTGATATATTCGCCTCCCACGTTTATAACGTGTACTTTGTAACTGAGGCCTAACTAAAGATCTGATACATTCCCCTATATTTTCTATAGCTAGTTTCAACAAATAGGCAGTTTCTGCTGTCGTCTGCGAATGACGTGTTCTGTTGCAGCTCCACGGACTCGCAAAGTGAGGCAAACATGGGTTGGTGAAGATCAGTTTTAACCCGGATCTTCACGGATTAACCATATAGAGGCCACCGAGATTATTGTCACATTAATGATGGGGGCTTGATGAGGAATCATGAAAATTTGACAAACCGAACGCCTCTCATTATTTTGGCTATTTCATACAGTGAGTAAATGGGTGATTTTAGTTTACGCCACTTTTAGCAATATTTCAGCATCACACATTGTACCCATGTGGGGAATCGAACCTGGACCTTCAGCTTGACTACCCAACACTTTAACCACCAGGAGTTTCACAGGAAAAGAGTAAACGGTCCAACAGGCTCGAGTTTTACTAGCAACGGGCTCGTGGGCGAGTTCCTGTTTAGCGCTCGCACACGAATGCGCACGCATGTGCACGCGCACGCGCACACACATTAAAGTGATCCACCTTAGTGAATATAGTTCTTTTCCTTCGTATTCCATTGTTTCTTTTAGTGGGATTAAAGGGTTGGAGTTCGTTGACATTTAAAATCCTAACACATGTATGGTTTGGAGGAACCAAACAAAACCAGGCCAATCCACGATAGTACTAGTAGGTTTCTTGCCTGCGCAAGGGATGGACGTTTGAACAGCTAAATATGGCGCCTTGGATATCAGATCTCCAACAACTCGAGTCCTTTACATAGGTTACCCAACAAGGTATCTTTTATTTCAAGAACGTACCCCCGAGAGGAACAGTGTCCAAAACGTAACTCACATTGCGTGTTTGATAATTTTCTTCGTCTGTTCCATACATATTTGTCCCATTGGATCCTGCCTGTTGGGTATATTTTCGAAGCAACTCTGCTCAACACCCAGCGAGCAGGTACTTTATTTTTTCTGACCTAATGCAATCAAATCATTATCACATCTAAAACGTTCCAGGAGACGTCGTGTTGCCAATGGTGGTTTATTTTTGTCGTTCCTGAGGAACAGATGTCGAACGACATTTTTTGTGGCTGAGTACTTTTTCAGATAATGATGCTACGCTAGGATTTTCACCATGCCGTTATACATCATTAACTAAAAACGTTACCTCACAAACGTGGACCTTTTAACAATAAAAAACGCCCCCAAACAACAACAACAAAACCCCAGAGATGATTCAGAATGTCTCAGCTTTGTACATTTCGCATCTCTACGTTCGTCCTCTGGTTCTTGAAAACAAGATCACCCATTCACAGGGGATGGAATATCTAAATCAACACATTCGGACCAATAATAAACCAAGGAAAAATTTTTTTATCAGATATTCAACAGACGCTTTGTGGGACAAAACGTGTGTCAAATGTTTAAAGGAAAATATCATCACACTGGATCAATCGTTTGTGCTGATCCAAGGCGCCGAACATGTTGTCTGCTACGCTCTCTGCAGTGAAAAGGTATACATTTCTACATGTTTCAGTGATTTGATATTGCACGTGTTACTTTGATGTATATAGTATTTACCGGATAGTTATTTTATGTTACCCTTTCTGCTTGTCAACATACCGTTTCAAAGAAATCGCAAGGTCACTATAGTCAAGGCTAGTGACAGAAGTAGGGGAAAGAGCTCACTGCGTCCAGAATCAGACTTATTTCAAGGCAAAAGTTGAAGAAACAAAATATATATTACTTCATATATACATCTTATCACAAGGTTTATAGACATGTACTCAGTGTTTATAGGTCACTGTCCCTCGACAGGGTTAGAGCATGCATGACTTAACGAACATAGTTCTTATTCTCGCCTCATGTTAAAATGTGATGTTTAATTAGTATAGGAAAGAAGAAAAACAAGCTTGTTTTTCATCTTGAAACAACTGAAGATCGTGCACTTATGTCATGTCTTGACTGTTGGATACTTTTGAAAGAGGGCATAACAAGTATTTCCGTTTGACACCAAAGAATAATTTCAGGCAAAATATTCCAATTTCTTATACATTTGTAGTTTGGGTAGTTTGAATGTGGTACTGATAAAATGTGTCAACCAAGTCTGTGAACCTGACCTCCTGATCCTGTTAGTCGCCTCTTATGACAACTGGGCTTGATTCTAGAATTTGACATGTGACTGAAATCAACCATGGTAAATTAGGGAATGTCATGTCTGAATTTAGTTTGGTGTGATTCATCAGTCAGATGGTCTTTATATGGAGGATATTATATGAGTGCCTTTGTCTTCCTGTGTTTGTGACAAGAGTGCCCAAATGTTTGTATTTGCTGAGCAAAAGCAAGGGATATACTGATATCTAGGTATGAGTGTCATAAACATACCATGATATGGACATAATATATCGTATTCTGTTTATTGCAAAGTTTAAAACTAAATCTACTTTCAAACACAGGCTAGCTTGCTGCCATTGTGGCATGTAGAATGCAGCGTCACAGAACAGAAAAGACATGGCATTGGTCATGTCAAAGTGATTACATATTTTACCCTTCGGCATTGTATAGAAAATATGGACATCAATAATTTTGCCCTTGTAGATAATGAAAAGGTTTAGTAGCATATCTCTTACGCCCCCTGAATATTTTAGTTTGCAAATATTTCCAGATAATTTAAGATTGCTATTATTAGGAGTAGGAATAACATTTTCTTATTTGTTTCTCAACCGATTCAAGACTAGGGCTTCAGGTAGTGTTGCTTGCTCCTATTTCACTTTTCAGTGATAGCCAAGTTGAAATTGTTTCATTTCTTCAAGGGCTGTGCCCTCAGCAGCATGCCTCGCCTCAGCATCTGTGAGGATGAAGCATACACTGCCAGACCTCCCCTATGACTATAACGCTTTGGAGCCCTACATCTCGGCAGACATCATGAAGCTCCATCATCAGAAGCATCACAACACGTACGTCACAAACCTGAATGTGGCCCAGGAGAAACTGGCAGAAGCAGAAGCCAAAAGTAAGTAAATGTTCCTCTGTAAATAACTGGACCAGATAGTCCAGTGATCAACAGCATGAGCATCAATCTGTGCAACTGGGAACTTTTGACATGTGTCAACCAAGTCAGGAAGCCTGAACCAACCGATCCAAATAGTCACCTGTTACGACAAGCATGGGTTACTGAAGGCCAGTGTTGCAGCCTGTACCTTCAAGGGATGAAGGTACAACGGGGTATCCTATTGGTTGAAGCAACCACTTTTCATGTTGAAGACCTGGGTTTTATTCTCCTCATGGTTACAATATGTCTGATGTTCCCTCCACCTTGATATTGCTGGAATATTGGTAGAAGCAGCGTAAAACCATATTTGTTTGTTCGTTTGCTCTAGGGATTAGTGAGTGAGTTTAAATCCATGCCGCTTTTAACAATATTCAAACAATATCATGGTGGTGAACACCAGAAATGGGTTGCACACACTGTACCCATGTGGGGAATCGAACCTGGGTCATCTATGTGACAAGCCTCTAGGGATGTTGCGATATATCTGCATGTTTATTGGCCAAATTGTGATGATATCTACGAATACCACCAAACTGCCATGAATTGTACTTGGCCTGTTTAAACAGATCATAAATCCAGTTGACTTGTGTCAGTGACAGATTGCTATACTTCCCACTGACTTTCTGAATTGATGCAGCTGTATGGAATTTTGTTAGAGTTCATGAGTCATAAGTTAATCAGGTTTACTGTTCAAGTTTTGTTTGATCTCTAAGTATTTTCCATTGATGAAACGTTGTTCTTACAATAATTGTAGACAGGATTCTAGGGCTGGGATGATTCACCAATGCACCAATACATCACAATACATTTAAATTGGATACAGCTTTCTTATCGTCGACTGGTGTGTCAATACAAAATGAGACGCAACTCTTTTTCAGAACTTTATTATCTAAAATATGTTTAAATACTATTTAGGGACAAATATGCAAGTGTGATAGAACTCCTTGTTGGCTTATTACAAAAGTGTTATTGTTAAACACAAATCTTTTTAGATCTGAATTTTGTGTCAAGAGTTATTCATAAAATATCGTGATGCTAATCATATCGTGACATAGCGTAGTGTCCCAGCCCTACAGGATTCTGATGCAGCTTTGGAGGATTGTCATAATAAGGTGTTGATTGAGCCATGCTCCAGATAAGGGCTGTATTGGCATATTTGTGGTTAAAAAATATACATCATACAGTAGGAAATAATTGAGAAAAAAGCAGGTATGTACCACAGCAATGTTATAAACATTTATGTATGTATTTATCTGAACAAGTATAACAGCAGAAATCCTCAGCATGTCTGATAAGGAGTGAGGAGAGTTACACTAATACAGCGTTTTCCTTCCAGACGATATCAACACGATCATCTCCCTCCAGCCAGCTCTCAGGTTCAATGGCGGCGGACACATTAATCACTCCATTTTCTGGGAGGTGCTCAGCCCAAATGGTGGCGGGGAGCCAGATGGGGACCTCATGCACTGCATCAAGCGTGACTTTGGTTCTTATGAGGAAATGAAGAAGGAGCTATCTGCATCTGCTGTGTCAGTCCAGGGGTCAGGGTGGGCGTGGCTTGGGTTCAACCCTGTCAGCGGCCGACTGAGAGTGTCTGCATGTGCTAACCAAGATCCTCTTCAGGCAACAACAGGTACGTCTTAAGCGGTGGAAGTCAGTTCTTGTGACAGGTACATTTCTAGACCTGCTTGACAGGTGAAGGTAACAGGGACGTATTAGGCCATAAGTGTGCAGTTCGTAGTAGGAGTCCCATGTTGGAATATACAATTTCCCGATTTACACTGTTGAAGATATTGGTGACAAACGATTGATCTATGCAAACCATGTTACAGTTGATACGGGACCAAGGGTCAGACTCATTAACTTGAATTATACATGTGAACTTATTCCAACTGCACTGATCTCTGACCATGATATGAATCACAGGATTGTCTGGTCCAGACTTCATTATTTACAGACTGCCATCAAAGAGCTAGAATATTGTAAGTCTGAAAAAACAAAAACAAACAATAATGATGTCTGGTCTCTTAAAATTACAAACCCTTCACACAGTTTAAAGGGAAGATTCGGGTTTGCATTCAGCTTCAGTGAACATGCTTGTCGTAAGAGGCGACCAATGGGATCAAGCAGTCTCGCTCACATGGTTGACATGTCATTGTATCCCAGTTATGTAGATCAATGCTCAGATTGTTGAATATAGCAGGAATATTGCTGAGTATGGCATTTAACTAAACCCCCTCACTCCGCTCTCCTACATCTGTATTTCAGGACTTATTCCTCTGTTTGGCATTGATGTCTGGGAGCATGCCTACTATCTCCAGTACAAGAATGTCAGGCCAGATTATGTCAAAGCTATTTTCAATGTTGCCAACTGGGATAATGTGGCCCAAAGACTATCAGAAGCTAAACTTGCTGCCTGAAGTTGATGAGTGACAACAAAATCTGTAAGATGTGTATAACAAGAAGTTTACATACCCAGAGAAGATCTGTATCTCATGCCTGGTGTGGAATAATGCGCTGGACATCAGTTGACATTGAAAAAGATTAAGGATATGATGATTAAATCATGATTGAAAGATTTTTGATGTGGTTTTTAAGACACAACTCTGCTTTGAATGCAAATACTCAGTATCTTATGGCATTTGCTGTTGTGGTATTGTTTTGAAAAATAGAAGAATAAATTTGGTCATCTTCAGACCCACTGTTTGTTCCCTTAACACGCAAGATAGTAGTCAAGTTTACATGGAACGACTTGATGTTAAATTCACAGTGTCACACATTTTGGACAATATTTTGATAATGTTATATATATTTGGGCAAATGCAGTTTAGTTTCATATTGATGCAGTGAAAGACTCATTGTCCAGCCTCAAGTAAGTTTTGATTGGTTCACACGACTGTGATAATATACCATGTACACCCATCACAATCTGCAAGCAGGTAGTTCAAAAGTCTCATCCTGCAATGCCTTGGTGACCACATGAAGTGAGAAAAGCATGCATCACCAAGCCTTAGTAATATGCCCCATAGAGGTCAGTCGATCAGCTTGTGTCGATGCATATTGTTTTGTTGTAATTAAGTAAAATCATTCGGCTAGATAAATGCGTTATCACATCGTGTCGAGGGAAATACAGGATTTTATCAGTCATGAGTAAGGTTGTATTCACCTCCGTTTTGGGGAATACAACTTTAGTCTGGACTAATAAAACCCCATATTTCCCTTGACAGAATGTGGTAATATATATTATCCTTTACAACTTACCTGAAATCGATAATTGAAACTTCGAGGCAAATGGCTTCCAAAAAGGTATGTGAACCTCCTACCTGTGTTTAGGTTTCACCAGAATTGTAAACACGTGACCTGGCCTCGATGTCTTGAAACAAACTTTAGGTTTTACTTAAATTTCAAAATTAGTTTGACAATTTGGAACAGAATTTTTTAAATTAACTGCATTTTTGCCATAAAAAAAGTCCAAACAACTCCAAACCAAACTCATATTGTTTACCAAGTTTGAGTTTAATACTGATTTGAGTTCATTTGGGAAGTGCATTTGCCTTTGTTTTCTCAAATTTGAGTTAAAGCATAACTTCCATCAAAACCCAGTCTTAAGTTTGTTTCAATAAATCAGGGCCTGGACTTTACAGCATTTTCTGTTTCTCAGCCACAGGATGATTTCTACCAAATATTGTAGCAAAACAGAATATATCCAGATCGCTACCTTGCATCTTTACTGTTGCAGGTTCATGCTTATGGCCAAACACTGACAAGGCAATAGAACAGTCTGATTTTGATCCTGGGGTGATGGGGTAGCCTGATGGTTAAAGTGTTGGCTCGTCACACCCAAGACCCAGATTTGATTCCCCACGTGTACAATTTGTGAAACCTATCTCTGGTGTCCCCAACGTGCTATTGCTGGAATATTACTAAAAGAGGAGTAACAGCTTTAGTAGAATTAGCCTAAAACCATACTGACTCATTGATTCTGATTCTAGTGTTAGAGGGAAGGTTTATTGAAGGATTCAATATTTCTCCACAATCTGGAGGAGTAACAGCTTTTGTAGAATGATGTAGTACTCACACGTGCCAGGATTATCAATGTGAGCAAGCATGGACTTGTGTCACTTATAGAAATATTCTGTCAATATCAAGATGGAGGAGACCACAGATGGGCTTCATGCCTTTAGGTCACGAGGTGAATCAAACCCAGATTGGTGTTACAAGATGATGCTCTTCCTATTGCCTGTTTGTACGTAAGGTGTGAAATAATACGGTGTCATAGCAAGGGTCGATTAATGGAAATGAACCGGAATGCACTCAGTGCAAACCTTGGATAATCACCTTATGGCACCAAATAAAAACAGGTTGCACTGCTGATTAGTATAAAATTGTGTATAATGCTTGAGTTTTGGTAAAGACAGTTTGGAACAGTATTATAACAAAAGAAATTTACTTATCTTAATGCCTAAACTTTCATGAATGGTAAGTAATTCAGTCAGTGTTCCTACAATAATCAGAGTCGTTCCAAGTGTCTTCAGCTTGAAAACAGAATGATGAGGAACTCTGTTCTTTGAAATATAACATGCATATAGTACAAGTTTTATGTACAATAGAGGCTGCATTTAGCAGTGTCAGGCTGCACCAGTGCAAGGTCTAAAAGCTGAAATCGAGCATTTCATGGTACTTACTTATCACAACTTGAGACCAACAATGATACACATATTCACATCATATCAACACGGAAACTTTGGGACCTCAAATATCCACACTGAATACCCACCAGTGAACAGCATTTGGCAGTGGACACACACCCTCATCATGGCTATTTGTGTAGTAAGTGTAAAACTTTGGTTTCTATTGATTTTGTAACATGTAACATTGTAACAAGAAAATGTAAGATTTGGACTGTCATTTGAACGTCTGTGCTGATCGGACTGGTGTTTACAGTAGTGTTTTGATTGCCTCAGTTAATTTTGTTTGCAGTTTAACTTCTCTTTGGTCGTTTGTGAGTAAATAAGGGCATCACTTTTTGTGTTTCACGTAGCCTCTAAATTCTGATTATGGGTTGGTTGGGGGCAAAAAAACTATACTGAATTCTTATTACAATTTCACATGTTCTTTGGACATGCGACTGATTAAAACATTTTAGATAGATAAACATATATATGACGAGGTGGTATGTTTTAGGTTCAAATCAGCAGTGTTGAAATGGAATTTGGGGTCTGTAATAAAATTAGGAGGGTTGGGTTAGTGATGAAAAACACAAAAAATATAAGTGCTCTTTTAATGGGAGTTTCCAGTTTTCAGCTGAAAGTGGAGACAATTTCATTTTAGGAGAATCCTTCATCAACCCATGCTGGCCATAGAAGGGCGACTACGCTAGTCGGGATCAGGTGGTCAGGCTTGCTGACTTAGTTGACACATGTCATCGGTTCCCAGTTGCGCAGATTGATGCTCATGTTGTTGATCACTGGACTGTCTGGTCCAGACTCGATTATTTACAGACTGCCGCCATATAGCTGAAATGTTGCTGCGTGCAGAGTAAAACTAAACTCCCTCACATCTTTTAGGAATATTTCAGCAATATCACGGCTCGGGACACTACATTGGTCTGGCCTAATGAAGAGCGAGTGAGAGAGTTCAGTTTTACACAGCACTCAGCAATATTCCAGCCATGTGGTGGGGGTCTAAACAATCAAGTCTGGACCAGATGATCAAGTGATCAACAGCATGAGCATCGATCTGTGCAACTGGGAACCGATGACATGTTTACCATGTCAACAAGCCTGACCACCCAATCCTGTTAGTTGCCTCTTGTGACAAGCAAAGGTTACTTAAGAACATTATTCTAGTTCAGACCCTAATGTGTGGCCCGATAAAACAAATCCAATTACAATGAATCAGAAAGTACCCAATCAGAGTCCAATTAAAACAAATCAATCCATGTTGCAGTAAAACCATTTATTTCAATTTTTAAATGTATGCATAATAAAACATATCAGACAGAATCTTAATTGAATCAATGTCTTTGCGAGTCCATAAATGAACATAAATATTTAAAAATGTAAAATACAAAATTATCTTGCACGATTACTACAAAGCCTCTTTTCGTGAGTAAAGTTAGTATGTTCAACACAATGTAGAATATTTCATGCACTTCATGTTATGTTTTTCCTAACACTCACAAAAATTACACCTTTTATTCTCTAAACATTTATGTCCACACAAATATGTCGACAAACAGTTTGGGAAAATATTCATACAAAATATGCATCTATAATAAAGAACATTCCAACCAAAACACCCACTGTTGAACAATGTAACATAAAAAAATGGAAAAGTAATTTAATTTTTAAAAGGTATCTTAATAAGTCCTCATACCTAATTTCAAGATTTATTTCACTGGCACTATGGATACTACTGTTGAAAATGGGCAAATATGATAATCTGGTTTACATTTATTGTCAGTTTCAGTCTGTGGCAAATTTGAAAATGTAGAAGCTGGGAGAACTAGTACAGAAATATACATATATATTCTGTGATAAGGACTATCATCAAGAGGTTGTTATCTGTCACTAACATCCACAGCCTCTGACTAATATTGAACTGTCAATGGTTGTAGATGGATTTATGGCTGCTTAGAACAATATATCAGATACATCAAGGTGTGTAAGGAGGAGGAAAGCCTAAAGTAATGCAACTCGAAGACATTATCGTATCTGAGAAACCCACAAGCATTGAGTTGGAGCTCACAAAGCTAACAACATAATCAGAGCAGATGTGTATTCTCGAGCACATTCACAGGTTCCTGGAATATTCAAGGAACACAACTCTGCATGATGCTTTTGGCAGATTAATTTTAGCAACCCATGCCCTACAAAAAAGCGCATCAACAAAAAGCACTGAGCACATAATACACTATAACGTGAATTCAAATCTATATACAATGCTTCTTTTATCTAACCAAAACATTAATTATGCGACATTGAAGTGGAAAAATAACTCTTCCACTTTAAGCCTGTAAGAAAAGAACTGTCTCTCAGCAAGAGTGAGTGTGTGAGTTTAGTTTTACGCTGCACTCAGCAATATTACAGGCGGCGGTCTGTAAATAATCAAGTCTGGACCAGACAATCCAGTGATCAACAACAGCATTGATCTGCACAATTAGGAACCGATGACGTGTCAACCAAGTCAGTGAGCCTGACCACCTGATCCCGTTAGTCCCCTCTAACGACAAGCTGAGTCGCCTTTTATGGCAAGCATGGGTTGCTGAATGCCTATTCTACCCTGGGACCTTCACGGGTCCTCTCAGCAAGAACAGACAATTTTCATACAAGAGCAAACGTTCATTGATGATGACTTTCTTCACTAAAAAAGCAAATGTATAACAAATTAAAGTAAGTATTAAAATATAAACATTAGCCAATATTTAGGTTAAACAATGAAATGAGAAAATAAGTACAGGGGTGTATCTGAGACATAAAACTTACAGTAAAACTGGAAAATAACTAAATTTAAATAAAATAGTGAGACATTTTTAAGTTGTGTTTTTTTCTCTCTGAGTATCCAAACCATATGGTATTCGATACAATCATAAATTTACCTTAACCTCTTTTGCCTGCTGTAATCAGTTGAGTCATATCAACCAAGCTGTCAAGTAACTATGTTAATTATAGCCAATTAATTATATTCACATTAATTATGAAATTGTAACTTTACTTTTATGGATGTTCACTGAAATTTGTTGCAGATTTGGTGTTGACTGGGTATGAAAAGTATCGATAAATTAGCTCAAACCTCACAAATAAACCACAGAGCTACTTCATCAATATTGACAATATTGATGGCAAATCATAGTTAATTTCCTTTGTGAACAAAGATTCACACACTTTCATGAAGATTCATTCATCCATATAAAAATCTGATGAAACAGACATTAAATCAAGGACTTGGGGGGAAAAAAAAAAAGAAAAAAAAAAAGACAGAAACAAAATCATAAATCTTGTGTATAACACTCCAGTTTGAGACACATCTCCTTGTGTGCCACCTTCCAGTGTTCCCGTTGGCACTGCTTGCTACAGTAGCGAGACAGCCGACACGCTCCGCAGTAACGAAAATGGTCTCTTTCCTCCTGGAACTGTCTGCGACAACATGGCGCTGAACAAAAGATGACATGTCCATTTTCACTCTTACACTCCTCCTTAAGAATGTCGCGCAGAGACTGTTTGTCTGTTAACTGCGTCCCTCCATCCAGCGCGATTTGAAGAGCAGTGCAGTACTTTAATACAGGATCTGTATAACGGATTATTTTGGGACCAATCTTTCTTTCCAGGCCTTGTATGTACTCTTCAACAGCAATAATAGCTGACGACTGCCGCACTTGATGACGAACATTTTTACCTCCATGAATTACCAACCCGTACAATAACTTTACATTATATTCCACAATATCTACAGAGTTTTCATTGATAACAACCTGTTTCTGGGCAACTGAATGAAGGTCTTTAAGAATCTTATTTGACATGTACAACTCTACCAAAGACTGTTTACCAACAATGAGACACCGATACATGATAACAAGCATTGTTCTCACAAGCCTGGGTTCCTTCGTCTGTCTCAGAGCTTCAAAGAAAATCGGCACAAGTGCCTGTCTGTGGTACAGGACTCTCTTAATGACATTCACTGTAGTCAGACATTCACAAAAAAGGTTCATCGCCTCAAACAGGTTGGAATACACATGGCAGTGACATGAGTGGAGAGTGTTTGTTTTGATTGTCAGAATAATTTTTTCAATTCCAACCTCCCCCAGGCACTGCATTACTTTCCAGTAGTTGAATTTATGCTTCATGATATCACTTGATTTCATTTTCTGAAGTTTATCATATATTTCACCAACACGTTTCATTTCCCTTCGCTCTAAGTTAGTGACGACATCATTTGCGAAGCCTTCGATGGTTTTGACACCACACTCTGCCATCACTGTGAACAGAAAACAGTGTATAATCTCAGATCTGGGCTAACATTCCAGTATCCATATCAAATCTGAGGCATGGGTGCTGAAGTTTCCTGCATAAAAACGAGTAATTAATTACAAAATTACATTTAGGGATGAAACACATCAACACACAGTAGCACCATGAGTTTTCATGCAATGACACACCAGATGATACATTTTTTCCACGTCAATACAAATATTATGATAGCATATATAGTGTATAATAGTGTACAGTACACGACCCTGCACACTTTAAAGAAGCCACGAATATGTTGATACATCACCAGATGGTGGCCACATGAACAACATCAAACACCTAGTTGCGGGTACAGCAATGTGCAGTAAACTTGGACAAAGTACTGTGACTATGTGTCCCAGTCCACCCAGCTGTGAATTGGGTTCCTAGTTAGGATGAGAGAGCCACGATAAACTCAGCATGCCTAGTAGCAACAAGAGTTGTATACATGTATTCCCTAAAGAGTTGAGATTGATAATACGATGTGACAATGAGGCTGACATCCAAAGATTGAAGGAAAAAATACCAGCACCTTGAGTAACCACAGTTGCATGAATATGCGCGCTGTATAAATATCCCATTAGAACAATAATGAATTACATATTTCCTACTAAATTTGTATCATCCTGCCCTATTAATATTAGGATCAAAGAGCACAAAACTCTGGTAGATAAAGCAGATAGAAAGTCAGCTCTCTGTGTTCACACACTGTGACGAATGACACTCAACTGATTGGCAAGCGAAAAACCATCACTGCAGCAAACATCCATGATTGGCAATGACACATTTCAGAATCTACTAGCATCAAAAGATTAGCACAACAGATCCAGGGGTTTACCTACCCAATATCTGGGAAATTAATTAGACTTGAGGCTTCACCATCACCTCTTAATCCACTGTAACAGCTTTTGCATCCTATCCCAGCTTTTGAATATCGTAGACTATCAGCCACCCTATTGTACACTAATCAAACTTGTTGTTTTCTATCGCTTAGCCACTTGATTCACAATAACAACATCACACTGCTTTTGTATATTTCATACTCTTTTGTCTTATAATCTGCTGTTTATTGTATATACACGCTTAAAATCATCCCTCTGGCTTCATGTACATTACTTGTATATATATCGTGCATGCCTGTTGTATCCAGCTGACGAAGGGGTGAGGAATTGCCTAGAAATTTTGTGTTAACAATAAAGAAGAAATTGACATCCATAACATTTTGTCTTATACCTGAAAAGCAACTTCTACATGTCTCTCAAGAACTTAAAATATTTGTATCATGGAATGTATGGCACCATGTCCTACCATGTATTGATTACACAATGCCATTAGAAAGTGGTCAAATGCAACATGTCATATTGGGGACTTCACTTTCTTAGTAAAGTACAAATTCTAGTGCTTTTTTGGTTGAGTCCCATCCAGGATTTGAACTCACACCCTCAGAGTCAGGCACCTAATCGCCAGCACACAAAGTCAGCCGCCCCTGTGTTGGAAGTCGCGGTGGCCGAGTGGGTTAGGAATCTCAGATATGACATATGTTACCTAAGTATTGTTATAGATATCATATCATGACCTTGCTGCATGGTTTCATCCCATTACGAGACAGACAGACTGACTGATAATTTATTTGAGTCTCACCTCAACATTCTCTCTCTCTCTCTATATATATAGTTATATATATACAAAGAAGGGGATAATAAAATGCTGAGCCAGTCTTTACTGACTTATGAGAGACGATAAAATATATACAGTACTAAAACTAAAAGTAGGTAAGGGATATAGTAAATATTTACAGTATGAAATGGCATGTCGTCGTAAGATAAGAAAGCAGGTTTTAGTTGTATTAAAAGATGCTTGTGGATTGGACAGTAAGAATCTGATCTTATCAAAATCACTTAATAAATCAATAAGCTGCTCACATTTACTAAAAAGGACACCACTTTCAAAAGAACACACTTGACACTGCAGTCAAATACGACACTCATCTTAAGAAAATCTTTACAGTAAAAACATGGTCTTTCTTTTACAGAAGTACAATTATAACGCCCAGTTTCAAGTCTGAGGGCACCTGCACCACATCTAAAAATGCTACAGCATGTTTATACAAACAAGGCATGTGGCTAAATACATAAAATTCAGGATGATACTTTAAAGGTGGCGTAAGTTCATAACTTATCACCTCCATTGTTCGTTGAACCGTTTACATTTGAAATAGAAGTTTTCCTTACATTTTAAATAGAAGTTTTCCAAGAGCAGTTAACCCCCTGGATGCCGAGTTTTTTTCCAGGCGCACATTTTCGTAAGGTTTGAACAGTGAACGTTGTGCGAGAATTGCGCACGCGTGGTCCTGGATCTGCGTACGGCCATAAAATTGCACAGAAATGTAGAATATTTAATTTCCTATCCGTTGGTATAAATATAAGTGTGGCTACCTCAGGGGTTTGAAAAACAGACACTGCTAAAGGTTGTACAAAACTTTTGTGTGTGTTGAAAAACAGTAAATTTCTCCGTTTCTCATCGTGCACCAATAATTGCACTCTGCTACGACTTTTTTTATTTGGCATCTTTACGGAAAGTGTGAGCGAAGAATATACAGCTTGATATCTGAACGACATAAGTGTATATGAAATGGGTGTATGTGCTAATGCATAACGTCACACTCACAAAATCAAAAATGACCAACAATAAATGTCAAAAATCGATTTTCTTCTATGACGTCAAACTTCAACAGAGAGGTCATGCACGTATAAAGATAAGGGGGCATAACTCTGCTATGGTTTACATTAGGTCAATGTAACTCAGATCACATGGAGAGGATTTGCTGTGGATACAGACAGTATATTTTCATTATGTTTTGTTCACAGTGAACCAAACTATTCCAATACAAAGTTCCCCAATGTGAGAGGATACATCTAGGTAGTTTCACAATTTGTAAGAAAAGATGCCAGTGTACTACATCAAAAAGCAGGTAATAGCGATTTTGATGTCCCTATCCGATACATAATTTAGTTCTTAGATTCCCATATTCTCCTGTTTGTGTAGATGTATTTTGATAAATTTTGCATCATTACTAACGGAGTAACAGCCACATTTTCAAATGTAATGAAATAACTGAAAATAATGCGACATTTTAGTTGACATCACGGCATGTTTTGTGCATTTTGTGACGTTGGAAAAAAGACGACTCTGGTTGCTGATTAGTATATATGTAACCTTATTTCCACTCAATGTGTAAAAGATCTTGGCTTCTGTGTCAGAATTCAACACTTTTTAGCCAAAATATAAAATGAGTGGTTTTACCACTGAAATAGTGTTCTGAATATATCAACAATTACTACGTATCTTATTGTGAGCAACACGCGCACCTGTCTGGAATTAATTTAGCGTAAATGAAAATTTCACAACACTTAACTATTCATTGAAAATTCATTTAGGAAATAGACTTTTCCTCTTATGATTATGAAATTATTTCACTTTTTCAATACAGAAGTATTAGAATATGGACGTAAGGCTTGTCCAAAGTAAGACACAACCTGGTTTATAAATTTTGAACAATTTTCGTATAAACATTGTTTAGATATTCTGCCATCAGATATATTTCAATCCAATTTGAATTGACTTTTTTATCGAAAAAAATGATGATGAATCATAAAACGTTTTTGACAAACTCACACCAGGTCAATTAATATTCATAATTGTTTGGTCTATAAAAACGACACAAACCAATACAATGAACAAGACAATTCCTTTAAATAGTAGTATGTGTGCCCCTACATTTCATAAAATGTACAAATCATTCCCATTAATATTATCCTGTTTACTTAAAAGTTGGAATTAAATCGCTGTTTATTAACCTGTTCATGTGAAACTGCAATATGTGTCTCAACGTATTGAATATTGCACATCATGGGAACTAAAGCACATGTTGCAGTAATGGCTACGTGTGATCTTCCAACACTTGTGTAGAGGCTTAAAATGTGGTACAGTACACTTACTGAGTCAATTTCCCATGTAAATATTATTCAAACAATCAAAAGCTTTCAAAGAATAAAAACGCATACCTTATATACACACGTGATATGGTGTTGAACATGGATACATGCATATGTAGATACTGAAATCAATTTCATGAAAAAATATCTGAACGATGCGCAAAATATACATCACAATACTAAAAGTGCAATCAGAATGGTATGGGCATTGTGTTTACTCTTGTTCAACCGACCTTCACCTCAAAACAATTGCCTAATATGTGCAACAATGTTGACGTGTGACATCACTACCCATGACCGATTTCTTTCAAAATGGCGGCTTCGCTGAGAAGGGCGAGGACTTTTTGCTTGATTCAGGGATCTTTTGTGTATAAATGTCAGATGTAAGTAAACAGAATTATTTTGACTATCCGTGTATTCTTATATGTTCTTATCGTTTACATTGTAAATGACGGAAGAAGCCAGAAATGCCGATAAGTACCGTTGTCGTTCTGCGTGATTTTGCGTCAGTCATGGCGTCACGCTGCACTAAAAGTTTGACAGTTTCTTATGAATTACAAAATGTTTTCATTGTATCTATTTTCAATTTGCTTTTTCTTGCTACGATACTCTTCCCTTGAATATACTAAGCGTACGGAGCCATTGTAAGCAATGATTAGACTGCTGGATGTTGGAAAATTTCCGAAAATGCTACGCAGTGTAAAATTGGAATTTTTCTTTGTTTACATTTCAGTCAAGCGCTGTCTTTCGAGCACAGCATTCGTTTTCGTACAAAGTATATTTCGTTTCATTTTGTCTACACAGTTGGTATTGGTGACAAAGACCATTTGTAATTTGATTCTAAGATGCTTGGGGAATTCAATGATGCATTAGTCGCAGCTAACTATGAAGTATACATGTTGTAATAGGCGTCTGAATACCCGCCTTCTCGAAACGTGATTTTGTAAACACTATGCAATATGGCGGAAAGCGCACTTCGGCGTTCGTGTAAGTGTATATTCGAAAACATCCCAACCGCTTCTGGGAACATCGGTGACGTTTCAGAACTGCCATTACTGGTTACATGAAAACGTGATGTCAGTGATCATTAATATGCTATTTTTGAAGTTCATTACTCCCAGTAATTATCCGATTTTCACATTTCAAAACATATTGCAAATAACGCTGTGAGTCTCGATTTTGTACAGTTTGAAAAATGGCGACATGTACGATGAAGCCTATTTTGAAAGGCGATTTTAAGCACTTTAGCTTGGTATGAGATAATAGTGGATGGTATCAAGAAACAGGGAATTTTCCGCAGAATTCAAAACTGTGAAGTGTTTATATATGCGTGGTATATTTAGAATTTTAATGGACTTCCAAGTGAGGTATGTAGAGGAAGGACATATATGTCCCTGTGGCATCCAGGGGGTTAAAGCGATCAAATAATTTACTGGTCACCTACGAGTATAGTTTATTGTCACAATGAATGAAGAGGTAAAAGTTGGTCTAAAACATGACTACAAACTTTCAGTGTGCTTGTCTGAATGATTCTCATTTTATTTAAACACATGAATGAAACAGCCTCTAATTTATAATTATGACCGTTATCCGGTATTGAACACCATGCGATATTAGAACTTTGTACAAATAACACATCGCATAAGGCAAGTTTGTCATTGTCAACTACTGGATTACCGTTAAACATTACCGATAAACATTTTAATTTCCACCCTGTGAACTGATGATGTACCTCGGTTTGCAACTCGACAGAAACCGGAGGCCGAACCTCTTAATTTCTATTTACAACTGAATACAACACATACATCTACCTTTATTGATGCGATTTTACAAGCTGACTGTCGCTGAATTACAGATCAGCAGATTTGCCTTTGATTTTTCAATATAACCCCAAACTAACTGACTTCAGCAGCCAGAAGCTCGTGTGCGTCTCTGTTCCCCGCGCATGACGGATATAAAACATTAAAAGTTTGAACTTCGTTTCAGTCCGGATTATGCATGATACTTACGGAAAATGAATCATTAATTTCTTCTACATTTTTTGTTTTTTAATTGTGTTTTCAATCAATATCCGAATTTGAATATTGGCTCAAATAATACTGTATTACTCATAAGACCATAATAATCAATAAATATCTAAAGCATACGCTAATGCAAACAAATATATAAAAATGTTTTTAGAAAAGAATCACTTTGTGAGAAAAATAGAGACAATCAAGCGAATCTGTCTTTCACTACTACTAAACTACACTGAAGAAATCTTGTTTCAACAAATTTCAGTGTCTCTCTGACCCCAAGAAAACAATCCAGTTTTTTGTAAATTTGTAACCTCCCTACACCCCCGTATTGATAGGCAAACGTGGCTGTTATTATTAAACTAGATATTGTCTACTAATGAACGACTGATCAAAGCTCCAGAGTACGTCGTGTAAGTGTAAGTCGTGTAAAATGGTGCTCACAGATATTAAACACAGTCATATATACTTTAAAGATGACACCATATGAAACATGTCAGTTTGGGTTATGTTACAGTTATAAATAATGTAATAATACCGGGACAGATGACCAACAACGTGCTTCTTGTTTAGATAACTTTTAATGACGGAACCATACACTACGCATGCGCGAACATCATTAACTCAAAGGGGCCCATTTAGGGATGCATCACACTATCCCCCCTTTTTTTTTTGTAAGAGAAAGTCATTTCACAGGTTCAATTTCACTGGTGGCTTTGTGATTCGTTTCGGACGACCATCAGTTCTGTAGGTAGCTGTTGACAACTGATCAGTCATGGTTTTCTTTGGGAAAGTCAGTCGCTGTGACTGGACTTCCAACTCGCCTGTCGGATCCTCTGCATCTTCACTGCTGGATGACTCCATGGTCAAAGGATGTAGTTCCGGCTCTGTGGATGTCTCCTCCTTTTCGATGTTTGCATGCCTCTGTCTTGATGCTCTCTCTAAAACTCCAGGCACAGGAAGTCGCAGTGACTCCTGGTCTGAGTTCAATTCTGGGGTTGTCGGACACTGGTACTCCTCTACCACAGTATCCTCCAGTGTACCTTGGTCAGTAAGCTTTCTCCTGCATCGGGTCAGCCAGGTAGGAAGGGTCTCAGCCAAACAGGGCTTCAGTTTGTTGTGGTGAACAACCCGCGATTTCTTCTGGCAACGAACTTCGAACAAGACATCACCAAATCTCTTTGTGACAAGGCAGGGCCCAATCCACTGCGGTTGTAACTTAGGGGACTTCCCTTTCTTTCTAGCTGTGTCAATGATCATCACAACATCCCCAACGGCATATTGAGACTTGTTGACTCTTAAATCAAACAGGCGCTTTTGCCTCTTACAGGCTCTCTTGAGGTTTTTCCTAGTTTCGCTGTGCACAAGTTTCATTTTGGCTTGTAGTTCCTGTACATAGTCCGGCAGGTTAGTGAAATCTATTAAGTCGCCTGACTGGACATCAAAAGGGGTGCTCACCTCGCGGCCAAGCATGACTAAGTTCGGCGTCATGCGAGTAGAAGAATGTGGTGTGCTACGATATGCTGCCATCAGCAGAGGTAGGTAGGCATCCCAGTTTGTTTGACCCGTGTTCACAAAGCAGCGGATCATTTGTAGTACAGTCCTATTGAGTCTTTCTACTGCCCCATTTGAAGCCGGATAGTACGGAGTGGTCCTGGTCTTTGAAACTTGGAGCAGAGTGCAGGTTTCCCGAAACAGCTTGCTGTCAAAGTTTTTCCCTTGATCGGTATGTATTTCTCCCGGTGTCCCAAATCTACAAATGAACTCTTCCACAACTTTCTGTGCAGTTGTCTTTGCCTCTTGATCAGAAATCGCATAGGCTTCAGCCCACTTGGAGAATTGGTCAGTTAGAACCAGAATGTACTTGTTGCCACTTTCCGATTTTGGAAAAGGACCGAGAATGTCAATGTGGATTCTGTCCATGGGAGTGCCAGCCTGGTATGATTTCAGGGGGGCTCTTGCTGCCTTGCAACTTTTCTTCTGAGCACAGCAGGTTGCACATTTGAGAACATACTGTTCCACATCATCAGCCATATTGTGCCAATAGTATCGCAGCTTTAACCGTTCAAGCATTCTACTGCTTCCTGGGTGGCCTGCATAAAGGGCATCATGGTTCACACTAAGGACTCTCTTCTTCAGTGTTTCTGGCACAATCAGCCGCAGTGACCAATCATGTGCACTAGAACCTTCCCATTGGTAGTAAATGATATCATCGCGGAGCTTCAGCTGATTCCGGAATAGCCAATATCTGCGCAGTGCTGGACTCTCACTGAACATCATTTCTTGTGGCACCACTGTACCGGTGGTAAGCCAATGGTACACTTCCTGGAGATCTGGATCCTTCTTTTGTTCTTTCTTGATCTCCTCTACTGTGAGAGAATTGAACCCATCTGTCTTTTCTTCAGTGTCTTTAGATTCCCTTAGTTCGACATGTCTTATGGCCAAAGGGACTATGTCGTCTACATCTTCCTGAAATTTTTCCCATTCTGTGTGTCTCTTCTGGCAATGATTGCATCCGCCACATGGTAAATCTACCAGTTTAGTGCCAATATCGTAGCAGTTGCATGAACCCACTGATGTTTTTTGGCGTGACAGTGCATCTGCATTGGAATGGTTAGTGCCCTTTCTATGTTCTATTATGAACTGATATTGGCTCAATTCCTCTAGCCACCTGGCAAGTTGACCTTCTGGTGATTTGAATCGAAATAGCCAGGCCAAGCTTGCATGGTCAGTTCGCAACAAAAACTCACGTCCAAGGAGATAGTGGCGGAAATAGTGGATGAATGCTACCACCGCTAGTAATTCCCGTCTTGTTACACAGTATCGCCGCTGTGTTGTTCCAAGTGTCCTGCTGGCATAGGCTATCACCTTGCATTCATTTTCTTGTACCTGGGATAACACTGCACCTATCGCATCATTTGATGCATCTGTATCAAGGATGAAGGTGCCTTCTGACTTAGGGAATGCCAGGACTGGAGGGTTGGTCAGTTTTTCTCGAAGTTCTTCGAAAGCAGCTTGTGCTGTGCTATTCCAAATGAACTTGGTCCCTTTCTTTAGGAGATTATACAATGGCTGGGCAATGTTGGCATAACCTTTTATAAATTTCCTGTAATAGTTGGTTAGGCCCAAGAATGCAGAGAGCTCTTTCTCACGGGTAGGTTCCGGCCACGATCTGATAGTTTTGGTAAGCTCCGGGTTTGTTTCAACCCCTGAAGAGCTGATCACGTGTCCGAGGAACAACACTCTAGTTTGCATGAGGTGGCATTTTCTTGGCTTCAGCTTCAATCCAACCCTGTTCAATCTGGTAAGGACCTCATCCAGACGTTGAATGTGTTCTAAAACACTGCCACTGATGACAATGATGTCGTCCAAATATATCAACACATATTCCCATTGAATGCCTTGAAAAACTAGTTCCATTGCACGCTGAAAAGTGCTCGGAGCTGAACACAGACCAAAAGGCATGCGAGTGTATTGGTATAGGCCAAACTTTGTGATGAAGGCTGTTTTGTTCTTGTCTTCACTGGCAAGTTCTATTTGGTGATACCCACTTTGAAGATCCAAGGTGGAGAATAAGGTTGCTTGTCCAAGTGTGTCCAGGCACTCCTCGATTTTAGGCAGAGGGTACGCGTCCTTGACTGTCCTGTCATTCAGCTTCCTATAATCGATACACCACCTTACTCCTCCATCTTTTTTCCTCACAAGGACCACAGGGGATGCCCATTCTGACCTGGATGGTTCAACGACACCGGAGTCCAGCAGAAGCTGTAAGTGCGCTCGTTCTTCTTCTTGGAATCCAATTGGTGTCCTGCGTACAGGCTGGCGTATTGGAGTAGCTGACCCTGTTTCAATTGTGTGTTTAACCTCTGAAAAGGTTCCTAGATCCATGTCGTCCTTTGCAAAGACCTCGTGATGCTTCAAGAGGAGACTTCTGAATTGCTTCGCTTCGACTGTGGTCAGATCAGCTGATGCTTTCTGGAACAGGTCATCCAGATGCTGGGGCAGTTTTTGTTTGGGTGCTGATGTTTCCACTCTTCTTACTGTTCCACTGAGCTTGCTGCTTGATGAAATTTGTTCTGCTTCAGTTATCTTACCAAGCAGTGTTCCCTTCGATAATTTTACATCCTTCTCTGCTACATTTAGTACTCGCACTGGTATCACATTGTCCATATACACCAGACTTGACCCAGCATGGACATCATCTTGCAGATCACTCGGATCAAGAACACCTAGAGTTGATGGACTAGGATCTGTTATCCTTCCCAAAACAACTTTTTCGCATCTAGGTGGGATGATTTCATTTGCTACTAGCTTAACTCTTGCTGCTCGAAATTCTGTTCCTTCTCCCCGCGACTTCCCTTCAACTCTTGACCCATTTATCACCAAGTCTCCATCTCTGGTCAGAACTATCGCATTCAGGTGCCGAAGAAGATCCATTCCTATTAACATCGTGTCACTAATAGGTGCAATGCAAACCTGCCACTCCACCTCTTCAGATCCAAGCTTGATCAAAGTGGTCATACCTCCAATAGCGGTCATGCTCCTACCTGTTTGGGCATTTAAGAGTTGTACTTCTTCACTACCTGGCTGAAGACCGAGTTTCTTTGCAAATGATTGAGAAAGCACTGTACAATCAGCTCCAGTATCCACGACAGCTGAGCATATTTTCCCATTCACTGTGACATCAACTAGCATGGTACTCCCGTTGCCTGACAGCCTTTTGATTTTTGAAGGGCTTTCGACAGGACTATTGCTCCTAGACCTGCGGTAGTTTGGAGATGGTGACCAGCGCCTTCGTGCTGGACTAGGACTGGGTGACCTGCTTAAGTGGCAGTCTCGTTGGAAATGTCCAGACTGATTACATTTGTAGCACCTTAAGTCCTTTGACTTCTCCCTTTCAATCTGCTCATCGTGGATCTTTCCTTTTATAGCCAGTGTGAGGTCTGAAATGCTTTTCTCCATTCGTTTCATCACTTCCTCGAATTTATTCTCAGTTAAGGTAGTAACCGCTTTCTCCCCTGTGCTTGCGGTGTCCCAAGACACTCGTCTACTTTGTTTTCCCTCTGAGTCCCGTCCTACTGTGGCTTTATAATTGTGCTCAAGGGTTGTTACTAGTTCTAAAGCTTCCGAGACAGACTTTGGTTCTTTATTCATAACCTCAAATGCAATACGTGTGTTGCTAATTCCTTTTAGGAAGGCCTCTGCAGCCAATTCTTCTTGCATTGCTAATGGCACGGAGGGGAATGCTTTTGCAGCCAGACGCCTAACAGATTCTGCGAATTCATCAATTGTTTCATTCTTTTGTCGAAGTTCAGACAACTTCTTCCTTAAAGTTGAAGGTGGTTCATCCCTTCCAAATCTCCCTTTCAACTGTTCTTTCAGTTTATGGTAATCCTCCAAAACTTCTTCTGGTAAGGTATAGGCAAACTTTGCTGCAGACTTCCTTAGACAGCTATGGAGTCGATCCAGACGTTCGATATCTGACCACCCATTTCGACGGCTCATTCGCTCAAATGGTAAAATAAATCCTTCCCAATCATCGGTTCCATCAAAGCAAGCCATTTTCGGGCGTTGAGTATCCTGAAAGAAGGAACTATTGTTCCCATGTGAATTTCCCATGGATCTATCAAAAGTGTGTCTGTTATTTTGAAGAGTCCGTGCCTGCCTGCTAAAATCTTGCCTTCGCCGGTCTTCTCCGAATGGGCTTGAGTCCTCATAAGATGCCATCATGTTCTCACGTTCACTTTCAGGATCCCTATACGGTGTCGAAGTGAAACAATCTCTGTCGCGATCTCTGTCTCTCTGCGACTCCGAAACCAGCCTTTTGTTCATACTAAGTAGGTCGTTTATTTGCTGCCTCTGGTCATTAATCAGCCCAACTAATGTGGCAGTCTGTTGACCAAGCTCCAACATTCCTTGTAGGGATGCTTGTGCATCCTCTTGGTTCTTGGAATCTTTAATTTTATGAGTTCCCTCAGCTCCCCCTGGCTCTCCCATGTCCATGACTGTTACCGTAAGGCAAGTACTTCCTGAGGATCAGCAGCAATGGATAGGACAGAAGAACTTCTATCCCTGAATAAATCGTTCACAATGTCCAACTGTAGTTTGTGAAGCCACTTTCTTGACAAAAGTTCTCCTGGATGAATGCCGTCACGAAGAAGATTAAAATTGTAACGACTCTTTCCTGGTTTTGTTTTTAAGAGATCTGCATCAAATTTCAGTGTGGAGCGTCCTAGCTTCTTATTGAAATGTTCAATGTATATGTTTAGTTCATGAACTTGATGTTGAACTTCAAGGTCCAACTCGTGAAGATTTGCACTTTCTGGATGTTTCAGATGTGCACTTGCACAGTATGCAGAAAAGGAATACGTGGGAATTCCAATGACTTTAATTCTTCCGTCCAGGGCCAGTATGATGTCTCTAGCCTCCTTCAGTTTTCTACGAAAATTGTGCCATGTCTCTCTCTCTGAATTTCTTATTTGCAGTCGACCATGGAGTTTCTCAGTTATATCGCAGGTTCCTGTCCACCAATAAACATAAGGTTGTTTTTCAAAGGTGTCCACGATTTGCCTCAACTCTTGACGAAGACATCTAACCAGATCTGCAGTTGTCCCCCCTCTCACACATACAAATTGCAAATTTAAACACTTGAGTGGACCAGCAGTTTTCAAATACAGTCCTTTACTATCTGATACAAGAACTGGAATAAATGGAGAGGACGAATCCGGCACATTCAATGGGTGTCTTTCTATGAATTTCACTAACTCTCGCTCACTCATTCAGCTTGTCATGTGATTCGCAGTGAATCACACCTTAAACAACTCTTTACAGTTATTGAAGGATTCGCAGTGAATCCCAGTGTCCACTACGGTGGAACTTCTGAGGCACAGTAATTAAGTCAAAATCCAGCCTCCTCAGGTTTAAGAATGAAGGTGCAGAAACAAACACATCCAGTTGCAGAAGTGAAATTCTGTGACTAAAGTAGGTCAACTTTAACTAAAACAGCTAGATCGTGCCAACTATCACATAATAACATATTACATAAGCCTAGCTGATGGAATTACAAACAGAAACAACCTTACCAGCAAGTTTGGCACAATATGACAAGGCAACCTGTCAAATCAATGGGCAATAGCATGGATGTGCAGAAACAAACACGCCCGTCTGGCCGGATACTGTGATGACAGATGTTCAACAGCACAGACGCCTTGCCAGAAATTAATGATACTAAGCGAAAATCTGAGAAATCTGAATGAAAGGTTATGTGTCATGTAAGGTTTATGCAAAATCATCAGAAAATACACTCAAAAAACTAGACAAGGACACATGTTTCAATAGGCAACAACACAGAGAGTGGACAAAACGATCGGCTAGCAGACGACAAAACAGGACTAGGCCAGTTGATGCGCGAAGTTACGCGGGCTCAACAACCAGCAATACACAACGAAAAACTATATCTCTTCAATGCCAAAGCTTAGAAAAACTATGGGGCGAAGATTATAGCACATAAAATGTCAAACGATTTTTCAGTGGTAAGCTGAACCGCCCGGCAGCGAAATCTCGCGTAGATCGCACAGTAGTGCACCTACAAAGCAGAGGCAATATCGGCGAAACACTTCAAACCCTTTGAAAGTTAGCAAACCCGAATGTGAGTTTGCTAATTGGCGATGTTAATCTTCTTTTTACTTCTGACACCAGTGTAATAATACCGGGACAGATGACCAACAACGTGCTTCTTGTTTAGATAACTTTTAATGACGGAACCATACACTACGCATGCGCGAACATCATTAACTCAAAGGGGCCCATTTAGGGATGCATCACAATAATATTGTCAACTCAAAAATGTATTTTCTAATCTTTCTCGCCACAGCATATTCACGAAGACCCAACGTGAACCACGAGGCGAAGTGACCCACATCAACGAAACTCGAAGGATATATAGGTACATAAATGACCAGGAAGTCGATTTCCAAACATCTATCTTCTTCCCCACTAATTTTCAGTCTGAACTAATTTTCATATACTCACTCGGCACAAATATAATGTCTGTTAACGTTTCACGACACTCGGTAGTTGTCATTTTGGCAAATTTGGGGATGCACCTGTCCAAGCGTTATATACGATTGCCGAGTCTCAACGCGTCGCGGGTACGCACTTACGGAACAGGAGAACGACCCCGTTATAACAACAGCTGCTTGGCGACACAACTGTCGTATTTCCGCCAGTCACGTATCTTGCATTACAGAGTTCCAAGTTCGAATCCTTGTTGCATGATCGTTTAGAAATATATATTATATAATTACGTGTTTGCAATTATTCGTGGCAGCTATTGATAAAGAACTGTGCCAAAGGAGTACAACTGAATGTAATTTACAAGTTTATTCTCCGTAATAATATAACATTTGTTTATCTTCATTTATCTGTTTATTTTTCATGTTTTCGTTGAAGGCCTCTTTCACCGGCATTTATACGATGTTTGCGTAATTTAGGGATGGGTTCAATTTTATTGTTTTATTTCATTTTACTTCAAGCCAAATATTGGACCGTTTAAAAGTCACATGCAACCAAAAAAATCAAACATAATTTAAACACAATTTTCACTTATTGATAACATATAATATACATTGTATAAGCATACAATCGCGATTTAAAAGTGCAATATTTTTACTTGGGCTTACTTCCCTCCAAAACAAGCCCTCGAGAGACCGAACCCAGTCATAGTGGGTGGGTGTGCACGACGGCTTCCGATTGACTGGTTCATTTGCTGATATGCCGAGGGGTTACTGTGTGTATAGAAAGATGATCTGTTTGATGGGCATTTTAGAAGTATGGCGAGTCACAAGAAAGTAAGATTCTTTATGGTGAAAGACTTCTTTTATTGTACTTGATGTGTCGTTTCAGTATGAATTCATATACCGTTGTCAAGCAAAATCATATAGACCAGAAGAAGTTGTTATCCTAAAAGAATGCATGTCAAAACATTGATTACAGAACAGTCTCGTTTCCTGTTTACTTGGTTCTGTCCTATTGCGCAGCTTAATGCGATAACCAGTCCAGGATTTTTAGACTATGTCATTTAACTGAATGCATAAATATTAATCAGTGTGATTTGATAAGTCTACGCAGTTGTATATTGCAACACTAAGCTCCTTCTAATCCTAGTAAATACGTCGTACGGCGTGCTATGTCGTACGGTGAGCTCTGACAAACAGAAACCTGGAAATCGTGGACATATCAAAACGAGGCTAGAAAAGTTTAGCGGTCTCTGACGGAACTGATGTTACATCAACCTCATTGTTCGTTACAGAACTACGCTCAATAAGCGCAAAACAACACATAACAGGTTTAACCAGTGAGCCAGATGCACTGTAACTCGTTTTACGACCTCATCAGACTGGGGCAATCTGTGATTCCATAGTTGAGGTATGCTGCCTCAACCTCGACATAAAGTAGAGAATGACGGTGCAATTAAAGTTTAAAATTGAAATTCATTTGTAAATACCATTTTCTTATGAAACAAGGAATTGGAATTCAGTTTAACCAGAGTTGTTTGTGGTGTCAATTTACACTTTCACACGAGGAAATTCGGATCATCTGAAAAGTAGGTCATTGTCTGAATAGGTTAATGAGACTTGTGTTTCGGTATGTATATACAGGTGTCGGGTTTTGTAAATAGATGTTCTCTGAATCTGCGTTCGATCCAACCAAAAATCATCTTGGTAGACATGGTGAAGTATTGCGTGTCTGGAAACTGTCATTCGTCCAAGTACAAAGCAGGACTTGAAACTGACAAGAGTTTGCACCATTTTCCGTCAGATCCAGTCATCCGAGAAAAATGGATGTAGTTTGTTTGCAACCCATAGACATAAAAACATGTCATGTGTACAAGTATCACACCTGCCTAATTACATAATGTGGCAGAGACAGGACTCGGGTGCACGAGTCATAAATCAATTTATTTTGTTTATGGCGTATCTATAGGTGTTAAGTTCAAATTGCATGTGGTCAGTGGTTGAAGCTGTGTATTAAATATTGTCTCTAGCAGACAGGCAGTCTGACATAAAGGTGCCAATAAACCAGACATTGAGTTTACTCTGTGACAGAGGCTGCTTACCACAATCAACACGGTTTTTTTATGTAAGGAGTAGATTATTTACTTGTTTGTGCACACAACCAAGATTAGGAAACTGCTCACGACCTCATACTCCGGGCAGACATACTGTTTCATTTGATGATTAGTTTCGGTAAGTACATATACCTAAAGGTATCAAAATTTGCAAAGTAGTGTTTGACGTTGCATGTGATCTTTAGGGAATCACATCAAAAACCTCCGAAAAATGATGTGTTTGTTAAATATTTCACTGTATAAATTCACGATATTATCTTGAAAATGTTTATTGCTTTTTCACATCACTGCCACTAACACTATCCTTCATTCTAAGATACGAGGGGGCAGTCTGGAATGGCACAGTGACGTCAACACATTGTGACGTAATGCAAAAAAGTGCACATTATCGACTGATAAAGTATTGTCGGCGCCTTTGATCTTTCGCCGAAGCATCTCAGAATAAGAAATACAGTTCGTTCGCAAGCGTCCTCGTGCTTTAACTATAATAGTTCAGGGCGAAAGTGTGCTTTATTACACTATACATGGTGGTAGAACGAACTGTATTTCTTTATCATGTCTGCAATTAAATTTGTTTTATTATTATTTGGTAATAACAATATTTTCTACCTGTCATAAATGTACTTTCAATTCACAGGTACTGTTTAATGTTTGTGTGTGCACCCGGGAAAAGAAAACCTGTATGGCAATTCATGAAATAAAGATACTTGTGTCAGAACTTCAGAGCGAATGAGTGAGTGAGTTTAGGTGTACGCCGCACTCAGCAATACTCAGACAATCCAGTGATCAACAGTACGAACATCGATCTATGTAACTGGGATACATGTGTCAACCAAGTCAGACTGACCACCCGATCCCGTTAATCGGCTCTTATGACAAATATGGAATGCTGAAGATCAGTTCTAACCAGGATTATCACGGGTGGATAGCTTCAGAAATACGTTAGAGATCAAGCTACAATGTATAAACGATTACTATTTACAAATCAAATAATCTCAGGAGAAAATAACATTTATATGAGAAACCTATCTCGGGGAGAATATTCTTTGACATAAATATGGGAAATGCTTCCATGATACTGCATCCAATGCATGAAAAGACTCCCCAGGAGAAACATATATCCTGTCACATAAGGACATGCATGTATTCGGAATATGTGAGCGGTGGAGCATGAGACGATGAAGTTCGAGTGTGCAAGAGGCGCTGTTTCAGCAAGAGTGAGTGAGTTTAGTTTTACGCAACACTCAGCAATATTCTAGACCTGGGATTAGATTTTCGAAGCTCTCTCAGCACAAAGGTTTAAGTTAATGTTAATATATGTCACTTAAGGCTATCCTAGCGCCAAAAGAGCTTCGAAAACCCTTAGCATCAAAGTATACAATGTCGGTGTCTCATCTCTATATGAAAGACAGTCCCGACGGTGACAATACACTCCTTGATGCTAGGTTTTAGCGTTACAAGCCCTGTGGGTGAACTGAGACCCCAAAGACGAGGCGAGGCGAAGCGAAGGCAATAAGTTAGCATTCAAACATAGTCGAAAATGATCACTTTGGGGGGTCATGGTCTTTGGTGCACGTGGCATCTGTTGAACTGCAAACACCAGTCCCCATATCCTACAGTGGGACACAATGACAAAGGTGACCCATATGGTACGATATTTTAGATGTGTACGTGACGCCAAACATGTTGTAATCGCACAGGTCTTCATCCTCTTGGGCGATAATGAGTGAGTATGTTTTTTCGCCGCTGTTTGCAATTGTTGTATACAGGCTCGAATAGTCCAAAAATGACGTCATCAACCACCTGCGTGACCTCATTTCTCGGAAGTCAATGACCTTGGAAAACACTATGCCAGTGACGTCATTTTCACCACGACCTTGAGTGGTCCTCACAGTCATGGATGTATTTTCAGGTCAGACGCCTAGCAACCATACAGATGGATCAACCGGTTTCATCCGGTTTCCATTTTTGACTATATAAAACCATTTTCATTTCGGATCATGCATCAGTTTCATTCCTGAATACATATCACATACAGATCTCTCCCTCTCCCTCTTGAAGATGGAAGCTCTTCACCGTGATCATCTGAGGAAGAATTATTCTCACCTCGTGCACGCGATGCAGTGAGTAGAAGAGGTGGTCGACAGACTGGTACAGTTTGGAGTGCTCACCATCTTCATGTAAGCTGAGATTATTGAGAAACCACAGACGTCTTTTGATCAGGTCCGAGAACTCCTGTCCACATTACCTAGACGAGGCCCCCCAAGCATACACCCTGTTCTACAAAGCTCTAGAGTAATGCGGAGAGATACAGGCCATGGCATTGCTGGGACTAGAGACTCCAAGTGACAAGTCACTGACAGAACTACAGGATCCTCGTTGTCATATCGACTTAGGCAATGGCGTATTTGTGACAGCCAGGATATGGAATGAAAAACTAGGAATTCACATAAGGAAGTATGATGTCTATCCTATTGGAAAGTAATACCCTACTCGTCGTGGCATTGTGCTTACCTTGAAACATTGGCTGGAGCTTCGTGGAGTCCATTTCAAGCTTCAGGAGGCCCTCAGTCAAGGAAGGACCCATGATTGTTCTCACGTGGGAGCCAATATGTATGCTACTTTGAATCCAAATGGTGGTGTGGAACTCCGACAGTGGGAGACACATGAAGAACTGGGAAGAGGGGTACCTACAGCTAAGGGTATCTTGTTGTCCAAACAAGAATGGCAGAAACTGAGACACTGTTGCGATCTGATGACAGATTTTGTGCCCGAGCTCAAAGACATGGTTCATCAAAACCAGATGGGGTACCTCCAGTGTTCTTTCAGTAATCCCAATGACTATGAAGTTGGAGTCATTGACTATTCTTCTATGGTTGGGAGTCACCGTTCTGCACCTTTCATCTAGCTGTGTTTACTTTAAATGGTATTACATTCAATTGTGTAGAACAGTGTTACATGTACTCTAAAGCAATCTACTTTGGTGATATGGACAGTGCAGCGTGTATTCTCCAAGAAACTGTTCCGGCTAAGCAAAAACGTCTGAGGCGATGTGTGAAAATATTTAATCAGAGAGTGCGGGACGCTGTCAGTCATGGTGTTATGACTAAGGTGTTAACGGCTGAATTTTCCCAGAACACTGACTTGAAACATATATTAATTCAATCCTACCCTAAGCAGGTAGCTGAAGCTAGCCCCTTTGATAAACGATGGGGAATAGGAATTGATGTTTCTCATCCTGATAATCACAAACCCTGGAAATGGCCAGGGGAAAACCTGTTGGGTAAAACCTTAATGCATGTTCGTGAAAAGTTGTTGTTTGTGAGTCCTTGATATAAATAAAATTCTTGTATTGTATGTTTGTCTTGGGTTTTGTTTAAATAGCATGATGCATGTGAAGCATGTTCAGTCGTGTTTGAGATGGCACCTTGGGAAGACTACTCGAATAGGATCTATTACGACCCAGAACATCCTGGGAGTTATGCTGGGCCCAAAAAATTGTGCGAAGCTGTCCAAGCTGAGGGTCATTATCCAATTGGCTTACATCGAATCAAGGAATGGCTGAAAGATCAAGACGTCTATACCATGAATCATCAAGTCAGAAGAACGTTTCCACGAAATGAGTATGTCGTGGAAGGTTTAGATAGTCACTGGCAGTCCGATCTGATGGATATGGTATCACTGGCAAAGTACAATGATGGTGTGAAATACCTCTTAGCAATCATAGATCTATTTTCACAATATCTATGGGTGTATCCACTCATGTCTACAAAAGGTCAAGAAGCGGTGAAAGCATTAACCAACTTATGGAAAACCAGCACACGAAAACCAGCACAGGAAAACCTAACCTTTTTCAATCCGACATGGGTTCAGAATTTAAGAATCGATGGGTGGAAACCTTTTTGAAAAAACACAAGGTAACCCAACTCTTTACATTGAATAAAACCAAAGCCCCCTATGCTGAGAGAGTCACTAAAACCATTAAAAACGAAATTGTATCGATACATGTTGAAACACTTTGCCTACAGATATCTGGATATCTTACCCGATGCAGTCATGAGTTACAATCACACTAAACATCATTCCTTAGGACAGTCGCCTGTTAGTGCAACTCATAAAAATGAAAATGAAGTGCGGCTCTCTCAGTATTTGATTAAACCCCCCAAAATGACACACAGTAAAAAAACAGTTCACCTTCAAGGTGGGTGAGAAAGTCAGAGTGAGTCATCTTAAGAGAACGTTCGACAAGGAATACCAGGAGAAATGGTCTGGTGAAATCTTTACCGTAAGAAGGAGATACTGGTCACAAGATAAAGACATGTACAAGTTGAAAGATTGTGGTGGCAATCCCAATCGAAGGTGCTTTTTATGCCCCTGAACTTCAACCTGTGGCTGAAAACCCTGATCAGGAGTATAGAATTCAAAACACTCTCAAAAAGAGGACCAGAAATAAACAAAAGGAAGTCTTAGAAAAACGGCTTTATTGGCCTAAAAGTACAATAGTTGGATCTCTGAGGTCAGTGTTAAGGATTATGAGAAGGTATAAACAGAGATGAAACCTGAAAGGAAACCATCTGGGGAATGGAAGACGTGGTAGAGGCACAACCTCTTTCACGCAGCAGGTCTGGTGAAAGTTGGACTTTGCAAGGTCGAAAAGTAGCCGAAAGAAATCATTCTTATTTACATTGTGGTGATTACGTGTATTGTCAATTTGTCCTTGGACAAAGGAAATTCCAATTTGTGGACAGCTCTCCTCAGTCCCAGTCTCGGTTACTTGCTGCCAAATCCAAAGATTAAATCTAAACATTGATAACTATATGACAGTACGGAGTACGGATAGTAAGGACACCTTTTATCCCCAAAACAGTTTCCTATCACGTACAAGAATGAAGACCAACTGCTCTGGGCGAGAATTTGTAAGTACATGTATTCTTCTCGTTATTCTCCTTAGTATTCCTCTTTTACATATGACAAAAAATATTTGCAGGGAAAACCTTATACTTATTATGGTCACTAAAAACGTCCGTTTATACTCTACAAGATCATGGGGTTTTGTTTGTTTTTTTGTGTTTGTGTTTTTTGTGTGTTTTTTTACACTGTTATAGGAAATGTAGGACCCTTGAAAGTCCCGGAGTAGAATAGGCCTTCAGCAACCCATGCTTGCCATAAAAGGTGACTATGCTTGTCGTAAGAGGCGACTAACGGGATCGGGTGGTCAGACTCTCTGACTTGGTTGACACGTCGTCATCGGTTCCCAAATGCGCAGATTGATGCTCATGTTGTTGATGACTGGATTGTCTGGTCCAGACTCTATTATTTACAGACCACCGCCATATAGCTGGAATGTTGCTGAGTGCGGCGTAAAACTGAACTCAATCACTCATTAGGAAATGTAAGCGCATATATATTTTCGTGTGGTATGCGCTTTTGCTCAGGGGGTAGAAGAGTTGCGTCCCTAGAAGAGCGGGGCGAAGAAAACACAGAAAGCTCTACTTCATAGAATAAACTCGTATTTCAGCAAAGGCCTACATCGAGTTGTCTAGTTATATGCTGGAATAAGAAAGCACGGACATGAAAAAAAACAACAACAAAACACATGGACAGCTCGTTGCTGAACCTCGAAAGGTATCATCCATAATTATGGCATGTTTGCACGGGAAAAACAAACGTCTCCTATTCTCGCGGGTTTCCTATTCTCGCAGTAAACACATTTTCAGCCGAGATCGCCGAAGCATGATACTTAGCGGTTGTTTACTTCATTGACCGGTAACTAGGAAGTGGGCCAAGTATGTGAATTATCAAAATAACAATGTAACAAATATTCGTGAGAAGGAGTAAGTATTAACTCCGAAACGTTGTTATCACAATAAAGACGTTGATATCCATAAAAATCTTCACTCTTATGTATTTCACTTCTAAATGCCCTTCAAAGACTTGACCTAAGAGAGGTTTATCAGGTTTTCACCAGTGTGAAAGACGTGAAACGATGTGTTCTTTTATGTGGATCTTGATGGATGTATTCTTGAATAAGGTAGTAGTCTGACATTGTTTCTATAAAATTAGTCTGTTTTACATTCATTATTTGCATTTTGTTTTAATTTGTTTGTTGTAGTATTCAGCAGAATCTATATGACGGAAAACACACTAGATCGCGTATATATGTGAAATAGGATCCACATTGGCAGTCTATACAATGTTTAAATGTTACAGTCATGTTAGAAATTTACTATAAGCGTCGTTATTTTTCCATCCTAATAGTTTTTACCATTTCTACCACTGGCAGATGATTAACCTTCAAAGTGTTTCATTTGTATTCATAATACGTTTGTAATGAAGTAAAAATGACTTCTCCTTAGTTGATCTGTCTATAATTAAACTATCAATTGCGCTTACAGACTGCGCAGCAGAGGTCACGAACCAGTCATGAATTCTGGGATATCATCCGGGTACTCACGGGAGAAAAACAATAACTAACGTTTAAACCAGTCCACGGAAACTGCTCCGCACCAGTGCCCCTTTAAGTATTATCTGTTAGAATCATATTTTTAAATGTCCATTTTGTTTACAGTGACATGGAATTTCTCCAAGAGTTAGATTTTGCTGTTGATGTATTTCCTGACATCTCTATGAAATTGCAAAAAGGTTTATACAAAAATATTTTTTTACCAATCGCATTTTTAAAAATCACCTAGATATTTCATTTTTTTACGTGTGTGAGGGTAGTAAAACGTTTGGGTTTATATTTTTTGTGTCTCGTCTCGGCGTATCTAGCTGGGCAGGAACAGCAGCAACAACAACAGCAACAACAACAGTCATGTCAATGAGGGAGAGGAGTGCCTGAATTCGGGCCTGCTCCATCATATAAGTACTTATTTTTTCTGTCCCATTTTTTCCCATTTATAATATATTTTTAAGTCCTCATAGATATCTGAAGGAATGACGATTTGGGTAACAAAAAAATCATACATGGTGATATAGTAGCTTTATGGTCAAAGTTTGATCTGCTTGAAAACGTACGGACTTTTTTGTATACTCTATATATAACCAACATGTGTAATATTTTTTTGTTTTCTTTCAGATGATGATCGATGCACAGTGTATGAGTGTATGTGTGTGTGTGTGTGTGTGTGTGTGTGTGTGTGTGTGTGTGTGTGTGTGTGTGTGTGTGTGTTTGCATTCCCTATGTTCTCCCCGTGCTTCCAATTCACTGACTGTGTGATAAGTCTGTCGTAAAAGTTTGCCTGGTTTTCCTGGCACGTGTCCACGAGAGTCTTTGAGCAACTGACTAGTTCCAGCTTCAGAAAAGGTGTGAGCCACCTGGGAATACGCATTGTCATGAATGATTTTTTTCCACATACTCTACATTGATCTTGGGCTGTTATACGACGATCTTCCAAAATGGCAGTCTCCACTTGACAGACAGTGTCTTCATGCGCAAATTTGCCATTCGTGAGTCAGGAGAGTATTGAGTGTATTGATATTCTTGCCATCTTATGATTTGCTAAGTTTGATCAGCAAATTATTTAACAGAACTGGACGACTCTTTTAATGTGTTGCCATACACCTTCATTAGCAGTGCTCTTTGTTGATTTGGAGATGTACCTTCACCGATAAAATTTACAGCTTGGAATACATCAGAACAAAACTGCTGATGATTATAAAAACACTCACAGTTTATTATCTCATAGTGTCGGAACAAAGTGTTGTGAAGCTAAATTACATCAAGAGGGACGTGATAAATACTTGCAATACAAATCAATAAACCTTTTGTTATCACACAAAGTCAACAAAACAAAAGTGACATGGAAATGGAAAATGGTTCAAGCAAAGAAAGAAGATGATGAGATGATGGCAGTTTCTTATGTTTCAATGCGCAATGCATCCTTAAATGCTTCAATCATGCATGCTTCACTACTGAACACTTCACTCATGCTCAACCACTGTATGCATCAGCCAAAAAAAATAACACCTTTGTGAATAGACTAGAATGAGGAGGAAGTAAACAGCTTCACAGTTCATAACCATTTTGCCTTTCAAAACAAAAAAAAAGACAACCCAAAAACAATTTTCATTAAGTGTTCATTGTGGTAAATCTAAACACCATACAGACATTGACTGTTTGAATTAAATAATAAACACAAATGATGATAGTCAACGAAAGCAGTTGTAGCCTTAAATTTAAACAAATGCAAGCTGAACCATTAACTTATAAAAAACATTTCCAAAATTGTTACAAATACTAAGCTTTAAAGAAAAAACAACATGCTGCTAACCACAATCTGTGCTTTCCCATTGGTTAGAGGTTCCAATAAGTGAGTGAGTGAGTACGACTTTAAAATGCTTTTAGCAGTATTCTACCAATATCAGTTGCACCGGTAGCAAACTTGTTCACAGTGACTGGTGTCTTTGTGATTTTTTTGACAGAAACTTTGTGATATGTCAGAGTCGTTAATAAATAATCCTTTTATTGTGATAAATGATCCTATAAACCTGCAAAATTAATACAAAGTGTTCCAGTGAGGATTTATTCTCTTTCATCATAAAGCATGTGCTGTTTTATCTGAGAAAAGAACTGTACATATCAATTTCAATGAATTGGTCAAATGTTGCAGAAATTTTGTGATTACGAAATTGATGTAATGGAAAATTCATTCACTGTCACAGACAATTCCCAATCCCAAAATATAGCTGACAGGGTATAATTTGTCCAATCTGATCAGTGAATCAGATTTAATCACAAAGACTCTGACATGTATCTGAAATTTTCTGTTGCAAAATTCACAGAGACTCCACTCTCACCATCACCAAGTTCCCTACAGTACCGAGGATACCAGAAATGGGCTTCACACAATATACTGATATGGGGATCATACCCAGATCTTCGGTGTGAAAAGGAAACACATGAACCACCTGGCTACCCCACCACCCAGTTTCCACGGAGATTGAAACCATGGTTTGCATTCCATGATGATAATGGCACTGTCTATGATCCAGTATAACCAAATTGTGTGTGTATGTCACACACCACCAGAACAATTTCATAACAAACCATTTACATGCCTGCATAAATACATGCAGTCTAACAGCAATACTTCCAATATTTCTGACATTCAATGTAAAATATATCTGGACATAACAAATTTCTTTTGTCAAATACATTTCTGTTAATAACATAGAAGAGTTACAAAGATCAAAATAACAATTTCATGTCAAGATCAAATTTTGTTCAAAGATTGAGCCTTATTGTTCATGCACATTCCCTTTCCCTCGCAATTTTGGATAAACTTGACAGCAATTATTTTAATATTCAACAGCAAATTTGAGATTATCCCCCACAAACGCAGACAACACAGAGTATCTCTCATTCACACAACTCCCATATAAAAGAGATTAAGCATTTGAGTATTAGGGCAACAAGGATACTACTCAAAACAAGTAAAGGACCATCTAATTACTTTCACATAATGACAGTCATCTTGTCATGGACGATGACCTATGGTCCTGAGCCCATTTGAGCTGTATATATTAAATAGGTAAGGCTAAACAAAGTGAAATGTTTCTCGGGCACTTTTATTTGTGCACGTAGCAATTTTTTATTGCCATTTAAAAAAAGAAATTTAACTTGGTTGTGTTCCGATCATCATTTGTCCACTACGAGAATTGATGTCTGTAAGACCAAGTGTGACTGAATCTACAACCCAATAACATGTGCCAAAACTTCTAAAGCTGTATTTCTGAGAGAAAAAAAAAGAAAAAAGATATGTCCCTCCCTTGTTACTTTTTTTTTTATCAAAAATTAAAAAAGAGTCCTACTGTCACTTTGGAAAAAATGTGTCCAAGAAACATTTATTCTTTTTATGCAGCCAAAGCAAACATGTACATCTGGAAGAACACCAAAGAAATACAATTAAGTCAGATTACACCATAGGGTATGCTGTGTCCACTTGTTCAGCAGTTTGTTTTCTATCACTGGGATGGCGATTCTAATGCAAAAGGAGTAAGCTTTATTTATAAACATTTTGCATTATTGTGGACATTCATCCTCTTACAGGCCATGTGGCTGAAAAGGCTTAGCACCCCTCAAACCACCTCGAGCTCTGAAGTCTGATGTACACCTCAAGATCTGATTACACACATGATAATGACAATGTCAGCTTCATACTTAGTTTAAGTAGATCAACTAGCACATGGTAACAATGGAAAAGGACAAAAGTGTTTCAGCATGGGAGAAACTTGTTTATCATGTTCATAACATAACACAACTTAACTCATGGTGCTCAAGAGGACTTTCAATAATTACTCTTCCCAACTAAAACGTAACTTTACAACCATATTTTTTTCACACATTAAGCAAAGCAAATATGTTTACTGTCAGACTGTACTTTCTAAGTGAATGGCTACAAATAAAATGCAAACTTCATTTTAGTTTCACCTCACCAAAACATTAAGAAATAACACTTTGCTTATGAAATAGTACATAACTTGAAATACATATAAGATACAAGATAGATCAAACTTACGAACAAAACTAATTCCTGTAGAGATGATGAAATAATATCATCAGTCAAACAAATAATTAACGTTTAATCAAACATTCTGTTGCTAAAATGTGACATTTTAATGCCATAATGCTTACATTTTGATAAAGCTGAAATCTTTGATTTTCACAAAATTAATCCATCGTTCAAATTCTGATAAAGCTTAAATCTTTGATTTCTACAAAATTAATTCATCATTCAAACTATGGCACATAAAGTAACAAAACAGTTCAACAATAGTAAAACCACTAAAAGCACTGTGATGTATAGAATTAAATATCTTTAAATTGAAATGGAATACCAATATGATTGATTTCCAAAATGTTTTATGACAGATTGATAAGCAAAATGTCCACAATAACAATTTTAAAGCTGCATGTCACTTTGAGGACATCCACTGGTTGTTCATTTTCTTTCAATGTCATGTCCTAAACAAACAATTAAAACACCGGATCTATTACATGTCTCCTTTAAAAGAGAAAACGTCACCAACTAAACACTTGGTAACAACAAAACAAAATGAGATTTCAGATTTCTAAACAAAAATAAGTCAACAATAACAATTGTTACACAATAATCTCAAACACAATGTTAAATTTTAAGCTAACAGAACCTACTCCAAACTTCAATTTTTCAAATCAAGTTCTTGAAGAATATAACCGATACATGGCAAAAGTATTGTAACATGGATATGGAACTATAGTTATACAGAATTAGCTCCCCTTACCCAGGATATGGAGTAGAAAATCGCACTGACAAATACACACCATTAAGACAAGTAACTAATTCCCTCCACAGGATGAACAGTTCACCTTGAGCTCCAGAAAGACTGAAGATTCAACATCACAACTGTTATACTGTTAACAACAGGGCTTTACCTAGGATGGGTTGGTGATGGAGGGCAGTTGCAACCTGTCATAGATATGGGGATATTTTAACACGTGAGTATGATATTAATGTTCTCATAACTTCTCTACATGACAGTACCGGTACATTTCATGGATTTGACGACATAATTTTCCCAGGTGAAAGTAATAAACAATGTCTTAGAAAATCTTCTGTTTCAATGAATATTTATTGTTTAACCACCAAGCTTGCAATGATTGAAATAATGGCTTGCCCACTAGGCAGAAGCTGGCAACATTTGTCTTGGGCAGCCTAAAAAACTCTCCACCAGCCAGATTGTCCCGCTGATACTTTTAAATACCTCCCTCACGGAAACTTCATAGTAACTTGCCAGAAGATATATTTGAGCAGGTATCACTCTGAACTTTCACTATTAAAATTTTCAGAAAATACATCAATTTGATTATGTAAACCATTAAGTGGATTATTGCAAGTTTAACAGACTCTTTTCAAATGTCACAGGCTGGGGATGGGACCGAGTATCTAAGTTCATAATTATTGTTTTTAATTTGCTGAATTAATACATATTTGAAACAATTATTCTTGTTTGTTTTAGTTCATATATTTTCTCTGAAATTGTTCCAGTGGGTAGTATTTGTTGACCTCATAAAATGACTGGATGAAATCGGTACCAGCAGTGCCGGTGCCCCAGTAACCCTGGATAAAGCTCTGTTATATAGCTATAATCCTATACACTGAATCTTAATACACACTTCATCCATGTGCACCTAAGACCAAACAACACTGCACATTTGGAGAACAAGATATATATCAAAGTGTCTTCCTCTAATATTTCCACTCCTCTCAATGACTTTTTAATCATGTTTTGATTTGAATGTTCATGACCACGTGTCCTGACATGGCTCTTCTCATGGTCACAGTCAGACAATGACATGAATGAGTTTCATAGTGTCTAATGTTAGTTTAGTAACTGTCAAACATTTGCATAAAATTGTCAAACTATTGCAATACTGAGTTCATGATAACTGAAAAACTGAGAGTGAAAAGAGTCAATGACAATGAAATGATATTGAAACTCAAACTTTCCTCAAGGAGCTTCTCATGAAAAGACTGCAAACACATTAACAGGTAGCATTGAGAAATATCCTAATCAGATATCCAACATAGTGCACTGAGAGGGGATTTGACGGGAAATTGGAAATTTTACTCGAGACTACTCTCCCTATATAATAAGCAAACAGGACATTTACATCGTGTTTGGCCTTAGTGTCACTAACTTAAAATTAACATAATGATATGCTACCCATCATAACATGCTATATGTTGCAAAAATATTAGGGTATTTTTATGAAAATAAGATTTCATCAAAGTAAATATGTTTGTTTGTGTGAACTCCTGAAACAGAAACAACCTTGAAATATCCAGATTTATTGACCTTACTTCAAAAAAATATTTAACAAATGCTAGAACATTTCCTTGACTCTTTTTTCTTAGTATCTCGCTACAGTTTGAATATAGCAAACAGCTCTGCTGAGACCTTTGAAAATACTGAATATAAAAAACATATTTTTTCTACAAATACTCATATTTTCTTGAAACACCTATTCCTACAAAATTCACCACACATCACCATCCGCCATGACCTTTATTTCCTAAGCGTTTAGATCCTCACTGCTTCGGCCAGTCCCACGTCTCGGGCTCAAAGCTCTCGTAGTTGGTATCATAGATGTGGGATCTGATGAACTCCTCCTTGTCCCTTGGCTCTGGGTAGGTGGAGGCGAGACCATTGGCATACACATACTCCGCCAGATTGGTAGCCAGCTTGACGGACACCTCACGGATGTTGCTCAGTGGAGGATACACGCGGCCCACCTCAAGATCCTGGTCTGTTACGATCTTGGACAAGCTCTGAGGTAAGAAAGAGATGCATGTTACTTAGGTGTGGGTGATAATACCGATTAACCAGTATATTGCAATTTGTTCTTGACAATACGATACATAACACATTTCGTGAACTGGTTCACCTGATTGGAGTGGCAATTTCCACGAACATGATCTGTAATTTTCATGATGAAGTCAAAAATACTGATAACATTTGCAACCTTTATGTTATCATACATTAATAGTTTGGGGGAATGTTTATTGTTCACGTAATTGCATTTGTGTGACTATTAAACCATATAAATAAAGAAAAAGGGGCATCGAGTGCTGGTACCAAACAAACTAAAATGGCGGGTGCCGCTGCAAGTGCTTTTTCCAAATTTGGAGCAAAGTCTTCAATTGGGAAACATTTTTAGCTGATTGCTTGTAAAATCACATCTGAGCCCTGACACTTGCCAGAGGCATTGTTTGAAAAGAAAGGAAACTGTAATTTCATTACCTAAAACCATGTGATACACTTTCACAATATACTGCAATATATATTCCAATATGCCAACACATAACACAGTATATGCCAATACAAAACTTTCGACAATACCCAACCCTTATGTTACTTGATGTTTAATGCTGTGACATTATCATAAATAATGAGCTCAAAAGAAAAACACATGATTCGTTCATATTATCAATTTATCTGTCAACGCAAAACAGAATAACCATGTCATGCCAGAATAACAACAGTAATCTGAAACATTGGGAGTTCTTTAGCTTCTTTTGAGTTGCATTTCAACATTTACTTCCTGGAAGATTCTTGTTCAAAGCTGCGGAAAACTTTTACTGTCACTGAGTTATGTACTCGCTTGTGTTCATCTCAATAGGGTATCCTAATTTATTTCAGTAACCAAATAAATTGTACCCACCTCAGTCACCAAATATTTGTAGATTTCTACCCACCTCAGTCACCAAATATTTGTACATTTGTACCAATCTCAGCAACCAAATATCTGTATATTTGTACACACCTCACTCATACACAAGTCGGTATTTTGTCATTTTCCATCATTTGTTCAAATACACTTGCGTTTACATGATTGCTGTTTATATTTGATCTGTAATATGAGAAATAAGAATGACCGCAAGTTACCACGTTCAGGTCCTGAAATCGAAACTTTTCAATACATCTTTTTACCAATATTTTTTTGTGTATGCAGGCAAGATTAAATTTATCGAGTATTTACAAAAGTACAAGCATACTTGTACACAATGACTTAATAGGAATTGAGTTTTCACATAAATATTTATGTGTAATGTATGCAGATATGCAGCTTATCTGTATCTCTGTTCCTCTTACTATAATAATCTTATTAAGTTAAGCTGAGCGGGTAGGTACATGTAAGTAAATTTAAGACACAGGAATTCTTTGGGTTTCATTGCCACCAGCCAAACTACCAAAGATCCACATCATATAATATTACCTTCTCATAGCACTGTCAGATTTGTGAGTGAGTTTAGCACCCAGCAATATCTCAGCCAAATGGTGGCGTTCTGTTGCCAGACAATTCTTGATCAACAGCATGAACACCAATCTATGCAACTGGGATACTATGACATGTGTTAACCAAGTCAGCAAGTCTGACCACCCGATCCCACTGGACACCTCTCATGACAAGCATGGGTTATTGAAGATCAGTTCTGTGAGTTTTCAAGGGTACTGAGTGATCTCTACATGTGTTGTCCTAACAAATAATCATGCTCTATGTGAGTCATATCTTTTGACGGTAGATGTACTCTAATGTCTTGAACAGTTCATTATCAAAGGTAACAATAAAACCAAATCAAAATGAAATTAAACATGTTAGACTATTTACTATCATTAAAAAGGACTCTTAGTACTGAGACAGTAGAATCCATTAACAGTAAGACAAGAAATGGGTGACAATAAGCCTGTTTGTTTTTTAATGCCGTACTCAGCAATATTACACCTATGTAGTGGCGGTCTGTAGAGTAAATAACTGAGTCTGGACCAGACGATCCAATGATAAAGGGGTGACATTAAGCATACAGGTATTCAACCTACCCGAGCAGCAGCCAGGAAGACAACCTCAGGGATGTGCCTGACACCGCATGTGATCACTCCGAGAGCTACTCCAGGGAAGATGTAAGCGTTATTACCCTGACCTGGGTACAGGGTCTTCCCTCCAACTGTACATGCTGGGAAAGGGCTGCCACTGGCAAACACACATCGACCCTGCAACCCATGACAAAGGACAGGTCAGTGACATTAGCCATGAAGTGCTCAAAATAACAATGGCCCGTTTAGTAATACAAATTATGAAGACGAAATTTGGAAGTTCTATTCAAATCAGTCTAGCAATAGAAACAGAAACACAAGACCACCCACAATTTCTATTCCCAAACTTCTTTGGATTGACATTTTCCTCCAATGTGACAACAGAGAACAATAATTGTCAGAACTAGGCAAACCATAGTGAGAAGGTGAATGTTAATCACAAAGTATTATGATTAATTCAAGTCACTGGTTGTAATAAGCAACTGAATACCCTTTTCTAAGGCTGCAACGATTCACCGGATCTCGAGTCGATTAGCTTTTTCATATTGGACCCTTGAATTTATCATTTTCAATTCCATTCTTCGTCTAAGTAAAACATCAGATTTCAGTTAATTCTCAGTGTTGGCCTAAAAATTCAGTCAACATGATGATGTTTAGTAATAACAACTGTCAATCAATAATTAGCCCAGTGTCAACCAATCATGTTTCTCCTTATTTCAGGGGCTTGAAAATGCTCGAGTTAAAGTAAAAATTTTGATCAAATACCAAACAGAAACAGTGATAATGGTTATCGAAAATCAAAACTAAGGTGTCAGATTTGATTTTTGATGAACGGAACCAAAATGTTGCAGCCCTACTCTTTTCCTACTTTCAAAGAATAAAATTATTATGGCTTCAGTTTGAGCAGCGACATAAATATTTCCTCTATCCAGATGAATATCTTGTGTAAATGATAAACAAATCGATCTAAAAAGTGATTAATTCCACACAATTAATATTACTATCAAGTTTCAATTATCCATCAGAGTACAAGATCAGACGTTATTTGTGCAGTATGAATAAGTGACTTTTGAAATGTGATCTTTACTTCAGTGAGTGTGTAGGCTTGCTCTGCTGTGCACTCAGCCATTGATGTTGGGTTACTGAGAGCAAAGATGATTGGCTTTTCATTGATCTGGCCCATCGTCCTCAATACTTCCGCATTGAAAGCTCCTGGAACGGCCGCAGCTCCTGTAGTGTAGAAGTTTTGCATGTATTCAAGTCTCTTGTGCATCAGTGCTGATACATATAGTACTTGTGTAGTGTTTGAAATTCAGGAGAACAAAGTAGCTTGAGACTGATAACTGTTTCATGTAAAAAATATGTGCATCATCATTCTTGTGTCTGTATAATAACTAAGTATGGAAGAGATCAATTTTATGATCAATTACACTGGTCACATTAAGCATAAGGTCTGATCGTTTTTGTTCTGATCAATACATATATTTCAATTTCAAATATTTTTGGATAAAAAAATGTGGTGTAGATAGAAATGAAAAAAAAGACAAACATCCCCAACCCAACCCAAAACCCAGCTGTTTAGTTACCAATGCTATTGAAAGGTATTTGTCATGATTCTGTATCACTATATAATATGCTTAAACCGATTTCAGTATAGCTTTCAAATAACTTTCTTTAAACTGATAGTGACTTTGACAGTATGAGCAACACCAGTTGTAACCCACTGCTATCCATATTGTTTATTCTTCTTCAATTCAACCTCTGGAGTCAGCTTATTCAATAATCAAGTCTAAGATAATGTATGGCTACTGATACCAAGATTTCCACTTAGAGGTGCTGAGGTGCTGAGGTGCTGAGGTGCACTTACAAAATAAAAAGGCAGATTTTCAAATACAGCAAAAGCGTAATGCATAGCTTCAGGCTGATTTGAGTGCTCATGTATCCAAGTAACTTGTCTCTGGTTACCACATCTTTACATCCATTCATCACTTAAAAAAGTTTTCTTACTGCTTCTACTAACCATGCTGACAGTCATTATTTTTATCATAGGATATTTATATAGCACAAATATCCATGTATCTAGTTTTTGCTCATGGCAATGGTATATGGTTTCCTTGATCATTCTATATCAGTCTCAATGTCACATCATATTATCAATCTCAACTCCATGGGGAGTATACAACTCTTGCCGCAACTAGGCACACCAAATTTTGTTGAGGCACTCTCATCCTAGCGAGGTACCCAATTCACAGCTAGGTGTATGCATGTATTCATGTGGCCACCATCTGGTCAGATCCCAACGGATTTTGTGGGTTCTTTTAAGTGCACAGGGTTGTGTACGGTACACTAGGGGTTGTGACAACACTGAAAGAGTCTGCACACAATGTTGACTCCAAGGCTTTTACACCCGGTCACAGGTGGGCTCAATCCCGTCACCTCATCCTGCTGGATCACTAGTCTGGTACTTTAACCAGTTCACCCACCGCGCCCCCACATGGAATACTAAAAGTCCTCTGGGATTTACAGTCTTCAATACCTACAGCATGTACAGATGACACAATATTATGACTTTCATAATGTCTTTCCAGAATACAGTTGTTACCTATTAGTGCAGTTGGCTTAATTTCCTTCACTATTTCTTCTAGAGAAGTCATGGGTTTGATATCTTTGGCAAAGTCTTGTTTGTGTCCTGTAACACCTCCTGACGGACGGTTCTAGTTATGAAACAAACACATGAAATGTTAAACAGTAACAATGGATAAAAGCATTTTACAAAGTGGTTAAATATCATCCTTTAGTTCAAAAGTTATCAAGTATTTAACTTTTTTCAGTTTAGAATTTGGAAGAAATAGCTATTGATTATGTGTGACCGCATGCAGTGGAAGCTGTCAAAACCGGCATCTGTCCAGTCAGGCAAGTTGTCAACATCGGCACAAAATTTCAGTCCCATCCATGGTTTGTACATTTATCATCACCTCAACCATCCGGCACATTGTCTGAACCAGATTGTTTCTTCAGTCCCAAAGAGTGACGGTTTTGACAGCTTCCACTGTATAACATGCAATCCAGCAGCAACAGGTTGTATGATTTACTACAAGAGTAAATTGCTGCTGAATAAACTGTTTCTAAATATGTTTACACAAATGTACATAGTCTTAAGGATGCCTACATTGACAATTAGTCCCCTAGAGTCAACCATGTATATCCTGCTGAGTGCCTGTTCCCTTGTGGCACCTTCCTCTTCCATGGCAAGAGCAAGCAGGTAGGCAATACCAATAGAAGCCTGCAACATCACCATATTCTGTGTCCTCAATGTGTTAACATTTTCACATCAGAGTTAGAAATTCAACATGAAAGTGACTGTCAATGATAAACATTACAGGGGCTCTTTCATTTAATAACAATATGATGTCAATCACATCAAAGCTCTCATTGACATTAAGCACTGTACACCATTTCAAATTTCAGGCTCACTGTTTGCGGCCACAAAGTACTTTCTCTCCAGCCTGTCTTTAGTATCTCAGTAAATAAACGGTGTTTAGGTCTCTCTCATTTATTGCAACTACCCAATCATGGATCCCCTATGAGTGAGAAAGCATCTGTTGAATCTTGAGTTTGAGGGCAGCCTAAAGTGAAGCAGACATTCAAATTTGTTTTGTGCTAATACATGCTGACAAAGGATGAAAACAGGGATTTGGATTTGAATGAACAGCAAATCCTTGTGCTACCAAGTGGATGCAACTCTGTAACCTAATGACAGCATGCTCAAACTGTGAGAGTGTTTGTTGTCAAATGCCCCTCTCAGCAATATTCAAGCTATATGACAGTGGCCTGTGAATAATCTGATCTGGACCAAAACATCCAATGGTAAACAGGATGAGCAAGATCTACACCAACGGGATACCATGACATGTGCCAACATACAGGTTGTTCAGCTTGACCCGATCAAGTGAATACAAATGCATTGCATGACCATGTCACAACTGTTGGGTCTGTTATTGTGAAGGAGTGCGCCTTTGTCAGGTGATTTACCGAGACAAGATCGGCATTTGACATCTCAGTGTCAAGAAATCGTAAGCAAGGTGCTAACTTTCTTTAAACATTTAGCTGCATATATTTTTATGTTTCCTCTTCAGACTTTTAGGCAGTGAGCGCCACTATTTAATAAAGTTAACCTGACCAGTCGTTTGACCTTCCAGGTCATGCATATGTAGAGCAGCTTATGTCAAGCTGAACAAGCTGTAGTCAACAGGCTTCCAGCAGTGAACAAGGAAGGTGGACTTACCTCTCCAGCTCCCTGGAACAGGAAGGTATTGTCTATGAGTTTCCTCCCAGTGATACGTAGAGATGCAAACACTCCTGCCGCAGCAACAGATGCCGTTCCTGTCACAAACACCATGTTGAATTCTCGCCTTGAATTTGCAGCAATATTTTGTTAATAAACACATGACATTGATCTGACCTCATCTGTAATGTACCTGCCGAAACTTACCCAATAAAAAGCAATACAAAACGATACTATAACATGCTTGATTCTTAGAATTAAGGTTTAACTACAACTTATTCTTAATGTATGCAAAATCTGTTATTATGAACTTAAGAACAATGGTGGTAAAATGTCATGACTTTCTAGTTTCACTTAATTCTAGGATAGAGTGGAACTTAAATTACTATCTCATATGTCCTCTTTTGTTGTTGGTCTAAAAACACACACACAAACACCATTAAATTCTAAGAACATGTTTCTGTCCCGGAAACTATTTTCAAACTTTGCTTTATTGTTTGTTTTCTGTTGAGGTAATTTTGTGGATAACATAGCTTACTCTTGATGAATCCAATAACCATTGGTGAACTAGCTGATCCTGTGACAGCCAAGGGAGACAACTTGCAATGACAGTGACAACTGGCCTAATCCTGCCACTAAAATGAGCAATACAGTAAGCTTGTAACATTGGTACTAACATGTACACACCACAAACACTTCTCACCTTGAATGTCATCATTGAACATGCAGTATTTGTCTCTGTACTTCTCAAGGAAGCGGAATGCATTCTGATTGGCAAAATCCTCAAACTGGATCAGCACATTCTGACCATACCTATAAAAAGAGACCTACATGTGACACATGGTATCATGAAATCATCACAAGGGGCATTATTTCACCAGGGTTCTATTCCACAAAACATCCCCACTACGATCTTTATAATCCAATTCTTTGTGATCAAACGGGACTATCTCCCTCAACAATAAGATCATGGAACAAGACCTTGCCTCATAAGTTTCTATGTGGACAATCCGGCTTACAAGTAGGCTTGAAAAAATATCATCAACAATGCAAAATCAGACATTCAACAACACTAAAAGCATCTCATTCAGTAATCTCTGTAAGTGCACAAATGGGCACAAATCTAATTTAGGATATGCCAATTTACCAACATTTTATCTTTCTAACAAACAGAAGCTTAAGCACACTGAACAGTGGTTTAACTTTCCAACTACAAAACAAAAATACATAATCACTGAAACCAATGGCTCTAATTAAGAAAACCCATAATTCACTAATAAAATTTGAAGATAACTAACACATTCACAGTTTAAAGATTCAATCAAAATTTTCTATAATAAATGCAAGCTGAGGTTAAGAAAGGATATCTTAAAAATCATTAGTAATAGGTATAAACCTGATCAGTTAGGAGGCAACAAAACTATGTCATTTCTTTAAGAATATTATCCCTACCTTCGTGTTGCAGCCTGCATGAACTCATCCACAAATTCATCATATGCTTCGCCAGTCACTCTCTTTTGGTTAATACCGATGTACAAGGGATCATTTTGGTATCTCTGCAATGGACATAGAGTGTAGACTATGGACAATATAATCAGAAAGAACATGGGGCAAACATATTGTAATGTTATTCAAATGAAATCTTTCACTCTGACTCATTCCACAGGGTCTGCATGTAGGCCTGACAAATGCCTGAACTGCACCTAGTTAGCATGCTGCAATGTAACAGAGACTGTTCAAAGCAATACTAAGCCCAGTTCACTCTCAGACTAATCTTTTGTTTGTTGTTTTATGCCGCACTCAGCAATATTTTAACTATGTGGTGGTGGACTTTTGATAATTGTGTATGGACCAGAGAATCCTGTGATCAACATCAACTTATGCCCATGGGATATGATGACATGTGTCAACCAAGTCAGCAAGTCTGACTGCCTGATGCCTCTTATGACAAGCATGGGTTACTGAATAGATCTAGCTTGGACCTTCACAGGTTAAAGTAAGTACAAATAAAACCAAACATATCCTCTGTGAGCATAAAGCAAGTCTCATAGTCTGCCTGTGTTATCAGATATTTCAGTGAGTGAGTGAGTTTAGTTTTATACTGCACTCAGCTATATTCCAGCTTTATGGAATGATCCCGTTAGTCGACAAGCATAGTCGCCTTTTATGGCAAGCATAGGTTGCTGACGACCTATTCTACACCGGGACTTCATGGGTCTGAGATATTTCAGACCTGGTCAGGGGACAATACTGATTTCAAATCTACATTAAATTTCCGTAAACATTTACATTAAATTCATGTTAATATCCTTATATGAAGGAAAATAACATGGTCAGAGATGACTCAGATAACTCTTATACAGACATGACAAAAAGGTAAAAGGGCTTGATGCATTTTTGACATTACCACATTGTTAAACAAACTCAATCAAGAAAATAAGAACCAAATTAAATTTCTTCATAATTTCCCTGAGGGTAACCAGTTTGAAATCCTACATAAATCACTGATTGTCAATTGTACTATTTCTTCTGCTCTGTTCTTCTTTCACTCACCTCGTTATTTGTGCCTACGTCAAGCATGATGGGAAGACACTGATCTGGAGGGATTCCGCCAAGGGCTGTGTAAAGTGACAGTTTACCTACAGGGATACCCATTCCACAAGCACCAAGATCTCCCAGACCCAAAATCCTCTGGCCATCAGTAACAACTATAGCCTGAAACACAGGAGTTTATTATGTCACGTAACCAGCGTACATTTCAACATTTCTTGAAAGTGAGCCCATGTGTCACTGGCCCTGAGTTACGTGGGTCATGTCAAATAGGTGTACTGTTGTTTTTTGAAGTCATACTTGAATCAATTTTGCTTGAGTTGCCAAGTGAAAACAAACTCGTGATCATAGATGAATTTCCGAGTCACATTTATGGATGTGCAAACATGACAAGCCTGTATCTGTACAGTGAACCATGATAAATAATGGTGTGTGAATGGCACAAGGCCGTTGTCCAGAATGATCACTGCGTAACATTTTTCTTGTTTCTGATCACCAAACTGACCTAAAATACGATGACTAGATTTTAGAGAGTATCATAATGCATACATACTCTATACAGTTTTGTCCTTTGTACTATTTCTAATGCCAAGGTGCACTTTTTGATGTAACCAAACAAACCACGTTTCTTATAATTTTATCTATGAGGAATGATTGCAGGGTGTCAAGGATTTGGAGGGGCATTGAAATTAAATGTATTTGTGGTGGTTAAGAAATGAAACAGTATAAATAATCTACTTCCAGTATATTTTGTTACAGACAAGAACTTAGGTCATTTACTATCAAAAAATGTTGTTACAGTTTGGATAAAGATTGAGACAGAAAGGACATAAAGCACTAGCTGACACTCAACAACAAATTTCATGATGAACTAGAAGACAAAAACACATTGACAATTAAATGCTAGGAGCTCCAGGTGGCTTGAGAATCACCTGTGTCTTCTAGACATTCCTCAATAAATGAGCCAAGTGTGTTGGAAGAGTAATTTTCGAATACAAGAAAAGTACCTCAAAAGGACAAATGTGTATTTTGCGTAACAAGTCATCACTCACCTTAATGTCCCTCTCTGGCCAGTTGCAAATCATTTCATACAGATGGCCCTTATCATTGATGGAAAGAAACAAGCCCCTGAAAAATGAAGACAACTAATTTGAATGTTATAAAAACATTTCAGTCATTATGAACGATTTGTTCAAACCAAGTCAGTTGTAATTTTCCTAACATCTTTCCTACAACTAGAAATCAAGCAAAAGGATACATTTATGAATGTAGAAAACAGGTTTTCCTGAAGTTTCACATGAAATCTACCATAGATATTCCCAGCACGAATGGAAAGTCTTCCACCTGTAAATTTGAATGGACCTAGTGCAAAAAGACTTTCACCCATAACCCCTCTAAATTTTAACAAGATGCCTATAGAGCCATGCTATCTTTGATACCAGGATTTGTAAACTACCACATAGCCATACAACATGTGTAAGTCAGGGACAACATTCATCTTGACAGAGGAGAATGTGGAAGAATGTAAATACTGTGCATTTTAAACTTAAGGATATAATTCAGTTAATCATAATAAGAACCCCTTTAAGCAGTGTTTGCCATGATGCAGAAAACCTGCGTATTTGACACACAGATTATCTCAAATATGCAGTGAAGTTAGAAGCTTGCGTCATTTTTACGCATTGCTATTGGGTCCTTTGATCAGATAACCTTAACTTCAAAGACTAAATGTTTGCCAGTTAACTATTCAGATCTCACAAAATATCTGATCTACCTCACCTAGTTTTTTCCCGTTATTAAACAATCACAGTTGATGTTTTGATGAAAGTTCGAAACTAAAACTGAGCCCTAAAAGCATGTCCTTGACTCCCTCTCATGACACCAGGGAGCCATGAATCTCAAGATGACTCTTAAATTTGAAAGCCAAGAGCAAACACTGCTCTAAAGAAAAACAAGCACTTTACTAATTATTAGGTAAAGCAGTTACGCAAATTAGCATGGGTTTCTGTTTTTCTTCAGCCTCTTCATTTAGCCAGAGCTTGGCCAGTTTGTGGATTTCTATTGTTTCTAGCGCATGTGACCAGGTCTGGAGTTTTGTATACTCTTCTCTGGTCTGGTTCCTGCTGCCAAGTAATTTGTGATATGCTTTATGTTTTGTTTTAAGGGTTTTATCAACAGATCCACTGTGATGGATCATCACATCTAACAAAATAAATCAGGGATGGCTGAAGGTCTAAACAATGTATCTAAGAGGTTAATATGAAATTCTGAAATCTGATAGCCCAGAGAGACAGATGTGGGTACCTGACGCTGATAAGCGGGACCTCAACCTCCTAAATACTTTCTCCCCGGACTAAAATGAATCTTGATTGATTGGTTTGAATTGAAATCTGCCATCTCTGATAAATCCTTTGCTAAATCTCGCCATGTTACTACTGTTACACATAATGCTCAACATATTCTGAGAGTTTCTCACACATAAAGTTTGTCTTGACAAGACTTAATTATTTCCAGGTCACTGACAAATAGCTGCAACACTGAAATATGCATCACTGAGTGAGTGAATGAATTTAGTTTTACGCCACACTCAGCAATAGTCCAACTGTATGGTGACAGTCTGTACACATCTGAATCTGGACCAGACGATCCAGTGACTAAAGGCATAAGCATCAACCTACACAATTGGGCTACGATGAAATATCTCAACCAAGCCAGTGAGAGTGATTACTTGATCCCATTGGTCGCCTCTTACGACTATAGTTTACTGAAGATCAGTTCTAACTTGCTTTTTCACAGATTAAGCATTAACAAACAACAAATACCACTTGAAATCCAACCAGCCCTAAACTTTACCTAGGTCTCCGAAACACGACACCATACTCCTGACAAGCCTGACCAACAATAGGCGTGTACACGATGGGCATCATTTCTTCTGTATGTTCTGTCAACACGCGGTAGAAGAGACGCTCATTACGATCCTGCAGTGCGGTCAGGTACACATAACGGTCAAGGTCATTTGCACGTTTGTAGAAGTTTGTCATGACTCGGACAACCTGTTCATCCTGGCTTCTGACCGCTGGTGGAATAAGACCATGGATTCCCATCAGCTGGCGTTCCTTCAGGGTAAAGGCTGTGCCCTAAAATAAGAAAAATCTGCATGCATAAACCATGTCATCCTTGATATCTCCAGCGTATACGTTCCAATAAGTCTCCACTATACCTTGAATGCATCTACGGGTCAGCCCGATAATTTTATTACCTCCCTTTTCTGGCTCCGCATTTTCACAGTAGCCAATCAGCTAGGCTGCTGTTATAAACAAACTTGCCAGTGTCAACAAAGGAAGTGGTCGCAACTACAAAGGTTTGCTCGCAGTGCGACCCAGATTTTAGGGAAATTATACAAACAATTGACAGGTCCTAAACTTTAAAACTACATATGCAAGAACTCCTTCTAACTCTTCCAAAGAACCTCTGTATGGTTTCTGTTGCTAAGTTTAATTGGTTAGATAATTTGAAAAACTAAAGTGAGTTGTGATTGGTTCGCTCAATTTCCCAAGGAAGACACCTGACTGGATAAAAGACAGCCAAGGGAGGTAATAAATTTATCTGGCAGAGACGTAGATGCGTCCAGGGTATAGTGGAGACTTATTGGAACGTATACCCTGGAGATACCGAGGGTGAAACCATGTGGGACCATCACCATCTTTGCATCACTTCTTCTTCAAATAGCATTCTTTGAAACTAGGTTCTAAACATGAAAGCAAGCATTCAAAGGCTGGATCCATCATTGGTTTGGAAACATGAATGAAAAATGCAGAATATACAGAATTAATAAAATCAGCAAATGAAGAAGAGAGTAAACACACAACATACACACAGTTGTCAACAGGCAATGTTAAAACCTGTACTTTGTGTTTTGGTGTCTGCTTAAAACCTCATTCGGCACTACCTACCTGTATGAAAGAAGTGGTTGACATCATCAGGAGATCCACATAGTTGGGCTGAAAAGCGTCAACCAAGTCACCAAGCCTTACCAACCGATCTCATCACTTGTCTCTTAGAAGATGTTTGGGTTGCTGAAGAATACTTATAACCTAATGCTTTAAGCATCCCACAGTCCCGTCATGGAACAATGAATGTATGGGTTTATGCCGCCTGAGCAATATTCCTGCAATGTAACGACAGGGGACACTGGAAAAGGGTATAACACATTGTACCCATGTGGAGAATCGAACCTGATTCATCATGACAAACATATGCGTTGACTATTAGGCTACCCCATTGCCCCTGTCATGGAATAAATTGGCCCTGACCATTAATGAAAATGTACTAGAAAATATCCCCATACCTTGTTTAGTTTTGGGTTCCTAAGAATGTCCATCCCTCGAACCCTGGAGTGGTTGATTAGGTACTTTGCAGGCCTTGTTGACACATGTGGTTTGTTTGCCTTCCTTTCTGCACTTGTGTGTAAGCTTGAACTTGCTGGGATACATCTAAAACAAAAAAAAAAAAAAAGAAAAATGACTCAGACCACACTCAATAAATTTACACAAGTAAATTATTTACTTGTCATACAGAAGCCAGTGGCTTAAAGTTTGCTTTATGGCTGAAATTAAACCTTTTATTTTCAATACTGAATTTTTAACATCATATCAATCCCACAACCTTACTTTGCAAGATAAATAGAACATTATTGTGCCCTGTCTCATGAAACTGTAATTGTGGGATATGACCTTTATGTAACTCTGGCAGTCACCATTGATAGAGAATCTCTTATCCCCAATAGCGAACATAATATCAGTGGCATGTAGTGCTTACGAGAATCAGGGGTTTACTCAACTACTGGCGGTCTGGCCTGTAGCCAGAAGATTGTCAAGGGGGCCTGCTTTGTTAGAGGTCAGCTGGCAGGTGTGCTTGATGGCTTGTACTAACGCCATTCATGGTGCCTTATTCAGAGGTTTGGGGCCTGGCATGGAGGAATGTGAAATCTTTTGCTGTCAACATTGCATGATGCCTTATAGTGGTGTTCAGATTGATAGAAATAAAAGATGATGTGTCACAAAGACTAAACGACCAAGCAATTGATCACATTTTCTCACAATCGAATACAAATGATTTTGTCACTATAGTTTTAGCGGTAGAAACACCTCACGATGCAACATATTTTAGAAATCGTCATGGCCTGAAAACATGTTTAATTTTTAGAAAACTCACTTCATTTACTGAAAAGTCATTACTGAATATTTCTTGAAGACTCTAAGTTTATGTTCACAATATATCAGTCATCACTTTAAGGTAGCAAGTTTAGCACACTATACTTATCTACAATAACAACTTGAATAAGAAAATCTGAAAAAATTATGCTAACCAATTTTTGGGATGACTGCTCATTGGTAAAGAACCAACAATTTGAGATTTCAACCACAGTTCCCAACACAAATGCGCTACAGGTGTATTCACAAAAATTTGTCTCAACAGAACTAATTGGTTTGTTGTGGCAAGACAGGAAAATAAACAAGGGTCTGTAATCTTCACAAACTTAACAAACACAGCTATTGTCGACATGATGTAGTGATCAAACACTTGCAGAAAAAAATCTGAAGCTAACGGTGCAATGAGAGGTGTTATGATTCACTCACATGAAATGAATTGTAACAGTTCATGAATTCATTATTTGTGATCCCAATGACCAAACATTCATAATGTTTTAGAAATGGGTGTTTTCACTGGACTTTGGGTGTGATTGGTCGAAATCAAGATATGCTATAAAGAATATATCCTAGCCCGCCAAGATGGCGCCAACACTCTTATACATTTCATTGGACACCTGTATAATTATTGTTGCGGTATACTGAGTTTTCAATTCTGTGAACATGGTCAAAACATCTCTACTAGTACTATATATTTTGCTACCATTTCACTGGATATATTTAGGAGACAGACATACTGTGTTTGGAAATTAGGTGAATGTTAGACTGAACTGACGCTCTAAAGTTCACTTCAAACTGAACACTGTTTGATTTCAAAATCAAATGTGAAGAAATGTTTTCAATTAAAACTTTGTGTTGTCAATTGAGAATTTAAAACACAATACCAATAAAAGATTCACTGGACTCTCCAAATTATGAGAATTCTTTTTTCAAATATTTTGTTTCCATTTTCATAAGATATCACATGTTAGAAAAATTATATGTTACATGACATTAGGGTGAAGCTCTGACAACAGCATTAAGTTTTAATTTTTGACTATAGTTCTGAGTTGTAACTAAGAATATTAAGTTCCAACCTACTTCTAAAACTAGTTTAACTGGAACCATAACATTCTTTCTCATGAGTTGTGGCCTTAAAGTCTTTAGGTTCTTAATCTTACATCATGAGACTCAGAAGATGTAATTAATCCCGGAGTGTGGTGTGCAAAATTCTGTATGATTCGGAGGGTTAGTTATAAATGGAGATAAAAAGAATGTTTGTTTTTGTTCAACATGAACCATAATGACTGTAACTTTTGAGAGACAAAACTGATGCATACCTCTTAATTAAATTCAGCCCAAATGGCTGCACAGGTTAAATTGGGAACCCAATCATTAAACATGACACATTATTTTCCTTTTTGCATTCCCCAGTTTTCACACCAAAAATAATAAATATTTCAGATCCCTTCAAAGCAGGATAATGTTTATACAAGATCATTTGGGGCTGGTCCAGTGTTTGATAACTCACACCTCCATGCTTCAAGCCTTAATCAGGGCCTGTGCAGCATACACATGAACAATGCATCCCTGACCAGCAGGTTGGATTTGGAATGTTTCTGAGTGTGACCCTTAACGCCATTCACCAAATTTCAATGACAGTCACATCATAAATGATTTTGACCTTTCACATTTTAACACCTAGTGAAAGAACTTTTTTGTTTGATATCGGGATAGCACTGTCCCACTTTTGAGCCAATCACTGACATGGGAAAAAATACCATCCCATCTCCCTCTCTGCCCCTCCCCACTACTGCCATCTGAAGAGAATTACCTGGGCCACAGCTACTGTGAAGCCGCTACGGGATATGTTTGCCACCAAGATAGAAAAAGAAAGGCTAAGCCCAACCCAAACTCAAACTTTAATCTTAAACCCTTACCCCAAAACCCTAACCTAACACTGAATATCAGAGGCCAGGGTTATTGATAAACGCGGTAAAATAGTCACAAACTGACAAAGTAAGGCGGCGAAAATATTCTATAATCGCACGATAATCCCAAAACTAAGGCCCCTCTAATAAGTCTCTATTACTGTACTACTGAATTAGATGATGTACGGGCAAGGTACACCAGCAGAAATAAGATCGATATCATTGTCATAAATAAATGCTCTGGCTCAAATCGATGCTGTAATTAAAAATGCATGCAGTAATTCAGTCAACGCAAGAAATCTAAACAACACCCTCTACTTGCAAAAGGTACACTCTCACAGATCAGCTGAGAAAATGACATTGAGAGGGTAACAGGGTCAATCGTGTCAAGGCGAGACAATAATGTCCTGAAATACTACGCACCGGATATAATGAAACACCAACTTACTTTTGAACCACTGATGGTGCCACCTTTTGGGCAACTCGAAGCGAAAGATTCACAGCCATTTTCAGTAGAATAATTAGCCAAATATATTGGCGTTACCGGCGAAATGAACTGCTGCTATGGTGTCAGAGCCATCTACCGGCAGCAAGTGCTTGAAGGGCAGGTAACTTGGGGAAGCGTATTTACTCGTAAAATCATGCAACAAAAAATGAAAGGAGAAAATATTATTTGTATAATAAATGCAAGATACAATTTGCTTCTATGTATCTGTTAGTTAATTGTTAATACAAATTTAAGAAACATGTAGAGGAAATATGTTAAAGCAAAAAATGGTGACTTTGCGAAAACAGAAATCTTCACGTTTACTGCACGTGAAACTTTGGGTCAACACCCTGAACTGTCGCCCCACTTTGAGAGTCATCCAGACATCAGTGAACACAGAGATATAGAGTTGCCGTTGACCTGCTCTCGTTAACAAATAATGCGAAACCAAATCCGAAGTTCAAAAGCGGGAACAAAATGTGAAGTAATGTCACTGGGTGTCACAAAGCAAATATAAAATGTAGGTTAAAACGTTTCAAAAGCAGCGGGTACAATGAAGTCAGAACACCCGAATAAAACACAATTGGTAATTTCTATAATGTCGTGTCGTTTTAATGGCGTTATGCGTTCAGCGTAACAAAGTATAGTTGGGTGTGAATTAATTAAGCTTCAGAGTGGGACCGTTCAAAAAATTTTGGCTCGGGGTGGTGGTGGTGACACATCATGGGATCGAGGGTTGAACGAACCATCGACGTTCAAGTCTCAGGGCAGACTATCTGTCCTCCATATCACGCAAGCAGTGAAAATGTCACCCAAAAAGATCAGCAGATGCATGAAATATTATTCAGCAAACGTCAAGCTAAGTCAAGGTCTGTGCCCGTTCAAACAACATTATTTTAGTTACTGCCCAGTCATCGATCCCTGCCATGCTAAAGCCCAAAATGAACTAAGTCATGATTTCATCGACTTCTGAATCCCTCGTCACCGAGGCGTCTTTTGAATTGAAATGGGTTTATTTGCTACTATTAAAATTATATGTGTTCAAAGTAAAGGACCACCCTCCAGCCCCATGCTTGTCATGTACGAAATCAATGCACCCCTCTCCAGTTCATGTGTATAAAATGTGTATAAAATCTTCAAACACTGATATGTTCAAACCAGTGCTTTACTTGTACTGTCTTTACTATGGACCAAGCACTGCTTGATATTCCGGCAGCATCTACTCCTGTTCTGCACACCCTGGCACACAGATTTGTTAACAATGTGATGAGAGTCAAATTTGGGGATCTTGAGAGTTTGGGCAAATTTCGGGTTTAGACTACCATAATTCTGGTGTCTCTTCAATCTTCAGACAGTATGTAAACAATGAAGATAGCTCTCAATTCTTGTGTCTTTGTGGATATACGTCATGAACAAAGATGCTGTTTAAAGTCTCTTTTCAGTATTTGTTGACTACCATCTTGCATAATGCTTTCAGTTTTGGTGGTGATTTTCTCTTTGCACGTTTACAAGATTGTCTAGACATCTCGCCGTAAATGACATCAAACAGTTTTGGAGGCAGAGTTATCCCCCTTGATTACATCTATGACACCGATATCGCATTTTACTGTAAAAGAGCATAATCTGATGATGATAAACATTTGAAGGAAACGTCATCAGTACACGTTCCCTCCGTCATATATCTTATAACAATCCTTATTGAAATGTGCTCGCTCAGTAACAGCCCGTAAGAATGTGAAGCAACAATCCGTTGTATATGTATCCAATCACAGTAATTCTCATTTCATGTAATAATTTTGCAAACCAAAGTGTACAACTGTATTTGAATAGAGCCTAATTGTCGCTTTAATGAGTCAAGAAGCAACCATGTCAAAACATTGATTACATGACAGTCTCGTTTCCTGTTTAATGGGTTCCGTCCTATTGTGCAAATTAGTGCTATAACCAGTCCAGAAGTTTTAGACTGTCATTTAACTGGATCCATAAATATTAATCAGTATGTTGATAAGTCTTAGCACTTGTGAATTGCAAAAATACGCTCCTTCTAATCCTTTCAAACACGTCGTACAGCGAACTCTGACAAACGGAAACTTGGAAATCATGGAAATCTCATAACGAGGCCCTGTCGCTATGAACGTTTGGCGATCTGGTACGCAACTGATATGACATCATCCTCACTGTGCGTTACAGAACCACGCTGAATAAGCGCAAAAAACACATAACAGGTATAACCAGTGAGCCAAATGCATTGTGAATGATTTTAAAACCTCATCAAACAGGGGCAGTCTGTGATACCATAGTTAAGGTATGCTGCCTGAACCTCGACATAGACTATAGCAATACGGTGTTATTAGTATAAAATTAAAATTCATTTGTAAATACCATTTTTTATGAAACCGGGAAATGGAATTCAGTTTAACCAGAGTTGTTTGTGGTGTCTTTTTTCACTTTCACACGAGAAAATTCGGATCGGGTGAAAAGTAGGTCATTGTCTGAATAGGTTAATGTGACTTGTGTTTCAGTATGTTTTGAAAGTTTACAGTGTTTTACTTGCTCCATGGCAATCGCGTCATCAGCAGCGCGTATTACACGGTGTGGTCTACTTGGTTGACATCATCATCATCATCATCATCATCATCAAGCAGCGACATCAACGAATGTCAACATCAGCACCACCAATAATAATGATAATCATAATAGCAGCGACATGAACAGCATCACCAATAACAATAATCATTAAGCTGCTCCTGCTTTCATATTTCCTCGAATGACCCATTACTCTGCATGGCAGCTGTAATCTGAGGAAGAGATTACTGTTGACTTCAGGAGTGTGATTGTTGTTTCCGCGTTTCCGCTAACGGACGTAGGCACACTTGCAATTACAGCTGATCTGTAGCCCCATCCTTCCCCTGAATGTGGGCCCGTGAAGATCCAGGTTAGAACTGACCTTCAGTCGTAAGGGGCGACTAACGGGATCGGGGGGTTAGACTCGCTGACTTGGTTGTTATCGTATTCCAGTTATGCAGATCGATGCTCATGTTGTTGATCACTGGAATGTCTGGTCCAGACTCGATAATTTACAGACCGCCGCCAAATAGTTGGAATATTGCTGAGTGCGGCGTAAAACTAAATCACTCATCTGAATGTAATGGAAAAATGTTCTTCATTTCTATAGTGTTCAGAAGATGATATAAAGAACTACAAATATTGACACAGGTTATGTCGGGATTTAATTTATGTAATACCAAAGCGTATGGCACGTTTGTATGTTAGGATCAAGCCTGACCTCGATTTAACCTGCCACATATAAAACAAAACTTCTGTATGAAACGAAAACGAATATTCCTTGCAAAGTTCAGTGAACATAGTTTCGTCATGGTAAGGAAGGTCTACGAAGCAGTTTTCAGGTACACGCCTCAACACCCGGTGTCTCATTGTCTGTGTTTGTAATTTTGTATACAATGTGTTCGTGTCGTCGTTTTCATAATCGAGATGTTTTGTCCATGGTGTTTGGGGACCGTTCACGCCAGGGAAATATGGTGCCGTTTTATATAGCCACCACCATTATCAGTCACGGCATATATTGAATGTCCACATTTCACTGATAATTTTTTTGAGAGCAGTTTAGGTAGGTATACCCTACTCAGTGGAGACAAATATATATTTATAGTTAGTAGAGGTCTTGCGTTAGAGCAGATACGGTATGTCCATTTGGTGAATGAGTGGGTTTGACTTGGGTCCGCTCTCACTCTATAGTATTTCAAGCTATAAACATTCACGTGTTATATACATTACTGCTTTATTCGTGCGGCAAATATTCTCTTCAGATATAAAATTAGTTAATGTGTATGTACTGTAACACCACAGTGCAGGTACTGGCATACAAGGTCAACTTGTCATACAATATATCACGATTGTAAAACTTTAGTCATGACGAGATACTGCCAAAACATTGTGCTCTCAAGCCGCGGTACGATATGAACGTACATATAAGGAATACGATACGATAAGTAACCTAAAAACCTTTAATTTTAACACCAACTGCAAAACACCTTAAGTTCAAAACAAAAACAAGGTTTAAATGAAGGAAACATTACTCTGAGAAAAATCACATTAAGCTCTTCTTTAAAAACAAGTATAAAATAGATTAAAGGTTGTTGAAACCAGTTTTCCCCCCAGTGCTGGGGGGGATTTAGTGAAACGTTTGAACTCCGATTTCGCGGGCTTTTTTTTCATCGCGTTTTTTCAACTTTATAGGTTGAATTGGCATTTTTGTATGATTTGTTTCGGTAAGTGCATACCGAAAGGTACCAGAATCTGCAAAGTTGTGTTTTACGTTGCATGTGACCTTTAAACAATACTGAGGATGAAGACTTTTATGGATAGACGACTTCTTTCTTGCAGTGGATGAGACGTTTCGGTGTAGATTCTAACACCGTTATCAAGCGAAAGAAACTAAACATATGGACAAAGATAAATATATACATGGCATGGACGTGAGTTTATACAGTTGAAGGGGTTGGTGTGTAGTGTGCTGACATGAGGCTCGTCGTGATAAGAGATGACAAGCCAGTGGGCAAGGGTGGGTTATTTTTGGTTAGTTGATCGTAAGCCGTAGGGGTGTAATAACCTTGATTATAATACTGTTATAAACAGAAAACATAGAAAATAGACCAACATCTTAATATGTGCTGATTTTAAGGAAAAAAACAACAACTCAAAACAGTCTATCGTGACAGATAACGCGATTCGGCAATATTCCAAGTTAAACATCGATATATTTCGCGGCCCATTTTAAGTATCGTATGGGGATATACGACAATGTAAAACGTCTTATCGATTCACTGTATCAACGGCCACTGGATCGATGCCTCGATGCGTGTCGATGAATCGTCAAACCACTAACTATCCATCTAAACTTTTACATCTTTTTTATGTAACTGTATTACTGGCAACCTATTTAAAATAGTACTTTATAAATTTCGAGAATACATTAAACAAATTTCTCTAGATTATCAAATAACAAGCCTACCCTTACCACAGTCTAACTAAACTTAACCTCATGGCTTTCGTTTCGCAAAGCACTGAGGCTAAGTGTACTTAGACTGACCCTTACCGCTTAAATACTAGCTCATATGCATGTGGATGGGAAAGCATTCGGAGCAATATCAGGAAATAAGAAAATATAATATTTTGGAACACTAATGGTAAATACCTTCAGTTGATGCACGTTTCTTTTTCTTAGTACTGTGATACTTAAGCTTTAAAATGAATACGTTAAAATTGCAGGCAAAATGTAAAATGTATAAACTTGACCCCAAATGGCATTCTAGAGGTAACGTATCTGTCACGTGACAAAATCTTCAAATGGTCTGCTTTTGAGTGTCTGTGTGAGAATATCTACAACTGGGAAGTCGTTTTAACATCACATCTAGGCACTATCCAATTTTGATTTATTACATAGCATGAAAGGAAGAAATACAATTCGTTTTCAAACGTTAACAAATGAGAACTGGTGCCTGTTAGTGGAGAATGAAGGAAAAATCAATAAATAACATCTACAACGGTGTAGGTCACATTAAATTAAACGAAGCCTAAATGATACACCCCCACAAAACATCTGTTACCAATGTGCATGCAATGTAAGTAAATGAAAAAGTCGGGCACAGTCAAGGACGTTTCGGTTTTCTATTTTTCTAAAACACAATTGCAACATTCTTGCTAGGTGAATAAACCTTTACTGTTCTGAGAAAGGGATTCAGATAAAGGTGTGTTGCCAGTTTGGTTTGGTTTCTTAGTTGTTGGAGTGAATGAGTGAATTGCAGCTATATGGCAGCGCCCTGTGTATGATCGGTTCTGGAGCAGACAGTCAAGTGATTAACAGCATGAGCATCGACCTGCGCAATTGGAATCCCATGACATGTGTGAACCAATCAGCGAGCCTAAGCCCCCGATCCTGCAAGACTCCTCTTCCGACAAGCATAGGTTACTGACGACAAGCATGGGTTACTGAAGACAAGCATGGGTTACTGACGACCAAATATAACCCTGATCTTCTCATATTTATCCTATCTAAACTATATGTTCTGAAAGTGGCAAAACCATATCAGTTTTAACAGGTACGAAACAGGTTTTATCGAGATCTCCCTCCCTCCCTCTCCCGACACACACACACGCACGCACGCACGCACGCACACACACACACACACCTCCCTCTTTCTCTTTCCCCATAAAGCAGGTGAAGTAGTACACATGAAGACATTCAACATGGCACGTACACTGTACTCTGTGTTGTCTGATCTGCCCACTACAGCTGCCAGAGCGCCCAGTGTACGAGCTTGTTTGAAGCAGGTGACATTGATGTACACGATGATGAGGCAGTTACACGTCGAGAGCTCATGATGCTACGAGAGCACCCAGTGCAATACTGGTCATGTCATGTCTATCAAGATCATTTTTGTGGAAAGCAAGATTTATGGATGCCAAGTTCCGTATTGTGAACAACCCTTTCTTGCCAGTATAAAACGACTCTGCTTGTCGTAAGAGGCGACTTACAGGATCGGGTGGTCAGGCTCGTGGACACATTTCATCGGTAGCCAAATTGCGCAGATCGATGCTCATGCTGTTGATCACTGGATTGTCTGGTCCAGACTCGATTATTTGGAGACCGCTGCCTTATAGCTGAAATACTGCCGAGTGCGGCGGAAAAGTAAACCCACTCACTCACTCATTGTATTGTGAATGACACACGTTTTAGGATGTACGCCTGCTCCTTCATCACATGACACGACGTTTCGGTGTGTAAACTTGCGTCTTCATCGGGTTATCATCGTGTGTTATTCACAACAAAGAAGTTGACATACTTACACCTTGCTTATCTTATGCATTTCATTTCTAAATGCCCTTCAAAGATAAGATCATGTTTGTCAAAAACAGGGATCGAATGAATGAGTGAGTTTTACGCCGTTTTCGGCAATAATACAACATTATCACGGCGGGGGATACCAAAATGGACTGAGTTATCCGACCACGATGAATCGGATGATTCCCTCACTTAGTTAAGTAGGTGGACGCCATTAGTCAGCTTAAGATTCGAAAGCTTGTGTCATGACCGCAATGGAAGATTATGGGGACTTTTAAGAGAAGGGGTGTACGAAACTGGCATTCACTTCTTTATCGTTGTCATAAGTGTATCAATGAGGAAGGGAACACTATTTATGGTGTACACTTGTCGGAGATAGGTCAAGCTGGTCTAAAGTGTGACCAGCTCAGCAGATTAAGCCCATGGGAACTGCCGACACTTGTCAGACATATGTCAAGCATGTCGGGACCAGCCTTAGCTAAAGAGATAGCTAGTCAGTCATCAGCCTTGAAATTCTTATTTGTATATTTTTAAACACAGCCGGTGCTCTTGAAACACGTGGCGGACTAAGAATGTGTATAACTTTGTGAGGCAGGGCGACCAGTATACACACGGTTTCCGAAGTCTACCAAGGACAAGCGGTGACGTCAGACTCACTTGTGCCAATCCAGCTCATGTGCTCCCCAAGTGTCGACCTGACTTCGCTGCCTTGTCTGTAGGACTCGTTGAACTGTTCGCCCACCTTCACGTATTTGTACCGCGAGAATAAACACGCCCAGTCTTCGTACACTTCGCACTCGTGCCAGAAGTGCTACAATACGCTGAAACTAAATCCTTTTGATCTTTCAATGAGACGCTCGGGACATTAAGTCCCCCCGTGCTAGTAGTGAGTTTAATTTTACGCCGCACTCTGCAATACTTCCGTTTTATGGGGGCAGTATGTAAATAATGGAATCTGGACTAGACAATTCAGTGATCAACAGCATGAGGATCTTTCTAAGCAATTTGGACCTGAACAAAACAACCAATCAATTTTATGTGAACTTCACGTTTCATAAGAATATGTTATACTTATCAATTCCGGTCGAGGTTGGTTGGTTGGTTTGTTGTTTTACGACGCACTCAGCAATATGACGACAGACTGTAAATAATTGAATTTGGACCAGACAATCCAATGATCAACAGCATGGAACGTCAATCTACGCAATTGGGATAGGATGACATGTCAACCCAGTCAGCGAGCGAGACCACTCGATCCCGTTAGTCGCCTCTTATGACAAGAATGGGTTACTGAAGACCAGTACTAACCCGGATGTTCACGGATCTGTACTATTCGAACAAGTGACACTCAGAAGTACCAGTGGACTGTGGACTAACCCGTGAAGGTCCCGGGATAGAATAGGCCTTCATCAACCTACGAGGGTTGGCTGAAAGTTCTAAGCCTCACTGTGAAAAAAAGTTACAAAGTCCACGTTTGTAATTTATTTTTCTACATAGTCCCCTTCCAAGTTCACAAACTTTTGCCAGCGATGCTGCAAGGCCCGAATCCCGGTCAGGAAGAAATCTTCTTCAGCTACCCTAAAACAATCAGTCACAGCAGAAATGACGTCATCATTACTTGCAAAATGGCGACCGGCGAGTTCCTTTTTCATTTTGGGGGACAGGTGGAAGTCAGAAGGAGCCAAATCAGGTGAATAAGGAGGATTGTCAATATGTTCAAAGCCACAATCGCGGATTGTTGACATGGCCACCACCGATTTGTGAACAGGCGCATTGTCTTGGTGGAAGAGGACACCTCTAGCGATCATCCCTCGTCGTTTGGCTTTGATTGCTTCTCGCAACTGGTTCAGTAGATCAGCATAGTATCTGCCGTTGATAGTTTGACCTTTTTCAAGATAATCAATGAGCAGAATACCCCTGGAATCCCAAAAGACTGATGCTATCAACCTTTCCAGCTGAAGGAACAGACTTGGCTTTCTTCGGAGCTGGTGAATCAGGATGCTTCCACTGTTTTGACTGTAGTTTTGTTTCTGGTTGAAAGTGATGTATCCAGGTCTCATCCATGGTTACAAATCGTGCCACAAAATCATCGGGATCTTCTTCAAAACGACGCAAATTGTCAAGGGACGTCTGGAACCTGACACGTTTCTGTTCTGCTGTCAAGAGCTTTGGCACCCATCTTGCAGAAACTTTAGTCATTCCTAATTCGTTGGTGATAATATGCTCAACCCCCTCATGAGAGATGCCCACTACACTAGCAATATGTCGAGTAGTCAATCGTCGATCATCCATCAACATATCGAGCACACGCGTGATGTTTTCTGGAGTGGTTGCTGTTGAAGGCATTCCTGAGCGTGGGTCATCATCAAGGCTTTGTCTGCCACGCTTAAATTCTGCAGCCCACTTCTTTACTGTGGAAAATGAAGGAGCATCATCCCCTAGAGTGGAGACCATGTCAGCATGTATCTGTGTTGGGGACATCCCTTTCTTTTGCAAGTACTTGATGACTGCCCTGTATTCAGTTTTGTCCATTTCTGATGATTTCAGAGGGTAGGTTTACCAAAAGAGCTGTAGTTGAGATAAAACTATTCGTACGTTTGTAGTTCTTGTGTCTATGATTCACTAAATGATTGTCCTCATTGGTGGTAAACACCTGTCTCTACCTGGTGGGAAAAAACCACTCAGACTGAGAACTTTTCAGCCAACTCTCGTATGCTTGCAATAAAAGGCGACTATGCTTGTCGTAACAGGCGATTGACGGGATCGGGTGGTCAGGCTTGCTGACACATGTCATCAGTTCCAAACTGCGCAGATCAATGCTCATGCTGTTGATCAATGGATTGTCTGGCCTATACTCGAGTATTTACAGACCACCGCCATATAGATGGAATATTGCTGAGTGTGGCGTAAAATTAAACTCACTCACTACTGTGGACTTAAGTACTTATGCAGCTGACCAAATGACCAGCAGGTGAATAAACTCGATTCACAACAAAGAGTACATTTATGTCACAATTATCACCACTTTTCCCCTTTGAGATAGAAGTCACGGGGGCCAAAAACTTCATCAACGTATATACGGTGCATCAGGTGAGTCAGTTTGGTTTACCGCCGCTTTTAGCAATATTCCAGCAATATCACGACAGGGGGACACCAGAAATCGGCTTCAAACATTGTACCTAGGTGGGGAATCGAACCCGGGTCTTGTGCGTGACGACAGAACGCTTAAAGCACTAGGCTATCCCACCGCTCCCAACATATTAAGACCGTCATTTATACAGCGCCGATACCCCACCAGTGGTAGTATGTATTGATGTATTGATGGAGCGGCTGTGACAGAAGGGAAAGTGTTCCTTTATTCTTTTCCAGACTTTCATCCACTAATACTAAGCTTATGAAAAAACCTGGAATGGAACAAAGGAACACGTGTACTTTCAGGTGTTCCCTTATTCGTTTCCATGAGTATATCTTCTGTGCAATTGTGAGAAAAGCAGGTATTTTCAGTGAAGCAAGCAAAGCTCATCCTCTTCGCGCGCACCTCGTTTGCATTTTATGCCTGAAGACATATACACAAGGGAATGAATAAATGAACACACGAAAGTGCAAGTGTTCCTGTAGTCTTTTCCGTGTTTCCTGCCATGCTTTATTTTGCCATGTGGGTGACAATCTGGAAATAAAGGAACGATGGTACTTTCAATTTTTCCCTTACTTGTTTCCAGGACTATATATGCTGCATAATAGAGACTGGTGATTCTCTGGCACTATGTTAAATGGGTGCGCTTTCAAACACAGCAATCCATCTTAGCTCACATCTAGATCTTGGATGAGCACAATTGGTTTAGGGCTGGTATGAACTATTGTACCACAGACCTGAACTCTGCACACAGGAACTTCACCCACACGGAATTTTGTCCACAATTTTTACATCGTAGGATCTTTCCCCACTATAGTAATATTCCACCCACAATAATCATATAGTATATAAAATATGTGTGCATTATTTTATTGAACTACACAGAAACAGCACATAATAAAGCACACTGGTAGAGCTGAAAATAGCTCTTAAACAGGTATTTAATTAATAATATTTCATCTATTTGGAAACAATATATCCTCAGCAGTGTGAGTATTGAAGTGAGGCAATGAACGCAAAACTCTATTTATTGTAACAAATTGTATATTGTGTCCTCCCGTCAAAATTGTTTTGGGCAATGCTGCTTGTGGGCAAAGATCTGTGAACCAAGTTCCTTGTGGGCAAAGATCTGTGAACCAAGTTCCTTGTGGGCAAAGATCTGTGAACCAAGTTCCTTGTGGGCAAAGATCTGTGAACCAAGTTCTTGTGGTAAAAGTTCAGTCTCCACTGAATGTCAGACAAAACAGGTGGAAGACTCATGTAAGCCACCTCAAAGATGTGATGTGTGATTGTGTGAACAGGACATTTGTATAGCGCCAGACAACTGTGATGTCATGCCAAAGTTTAAGATCTTATTCTATTTAAGACGCAGAACCAGCCAAACCTTGTCTAATCTGCTCAGTGGTGGGTGGAAGGAAGGATACCAAAACGTACTATATTTTATTGGCTTTTGGTAGGAGGTGGCATGGGATGCTTTATCCACTACAAAAGGCAGTAAGAAGTGATTGTTTTAGTATAATGTAAAACAGCACACATATCCATGCAACTAGTAATTTCTTTCTGGCATTCTTTCAACTACCTCACCTCCCTGGGGAGTATTCACCAATAATCTACACTGGACATAGGGAGGGATATTTGTAAATTTCAAAATTATGAACGATGTATTTATTTAATGATACGAAACACTAATAAAATATCAGTCTTAAAAATACCAATATCCCCAACTTATTTTGTCCAGTATTGCTATATGGAGACAAAGTCACTACAGACCTAAAAGAGAAGGGTGCTGAATAACAAATGCTTGGAATGAAACAGAATTTGAAACCAAGACTTGAACTTGATGTTTGCCCTCTTTACGAAGAGGAGGAGTTGGCTTTCAAACTTTTTCCAGTAATATCCCAGCAAGAGACACCACAGATTGTACCCACTCGTGAAATTTGAGTCTAGTCTTCTGTGTGACTGCTATATTCTTTAACCACAAGGTAACTCACTCCCAAGATACACAAAGAATATTATCCAGAAAGCAATGTTACATCACAACCTGATGTCAAGACACAAAACTTGACAATATATTCTTCCAACCAACTTATCAATAACATTCCTTACCTTGTGGTAATGGGGAAATGGGGCAGCATAGTGGTGATTTTGCTTGTAATATAGGAGTCCCAAGTTTGATATTGTACATTTGGGTATGATGTGTGAAGCCAATTTCTGGTGTCCCCTACCATGATATTACTGAAATATTGTTTAGCGCAGCATAAAACAATATTCTTTCACTCCTTTTTTGTTATCTTCAGTATCATTTTTTTTCAGCATAAAAATACAAGAAAAACATTTTTTACAGAATTTACATGTAAATTTACTTCCACATGGATGTTGAATTTTAGGATACATAAACACTGGTAAGGACTCACACCATCTGAAAGACAAATATCTTCCTGAACATCCAGATCGTGTCAACAGGTGGTCCAAGACAACCTGTTTATGGTTTGGGAGCATGTACCCGTGTTGCTTAGCTATAGGCTCAAACCCTCACACCTTTGCCATCAGGGGAACAAAATAATGAAATGAAACCATCGGAACTGCTTGATGTAATATACCATTCAAAGCTGAAGAAGAACCATCTCATATATTACTGTAGTTAATCATCAAGCCATTAACTATGGCAACAATAAAACCTTGGTCTTAACCTTTTGTGAATAGTATACATTCATACATTTTTCATCGATAATGTTGCTGAATAATAAATAATTGCTAAATCTTTATGTATTTTGACATGATGTTAAAATCAGAACAATCAGTTGGATGAAATTGTAATGAATAATGAGTATCACAAATTAAACCTTAAATCCTTGTCTGTACATTAACTGCGAAACAGTCGGAACCTAACATCACATGACGAATGATATTTGGAATAAGTTTTGGTGTTTAACTTAACAGAAACATGATGTAGGTTTGGGTAAATTCCATGGTGATGCTCGCTTCTACCTTGGCACCGTCAGTAGGTTTAGCTGTTTCTGTACAACCACTCAGGCACTCGAGTGTCGGAAAATTCGTTAATTAGTCCTACAACATTTCAGTTTAAGATTCGGGATTTACTTTCACTCCTCTTCGTATCTGACCCCATCCAATCAATCTGAAAAAAAGAACACGCTTGTTGAAGAAACATATCATGAATTCTGGAAAGTGCTGTTTCACGAAGGTGATCCAGTAATCCATGTTTACTCCATATCATCCTCAACCTTTACGTATCATTTCTTTGCTGTTTAATGCATCACATACACAAACAGTAATTTGATGAAGACCTTATAACAAACCAAAATGGGATAATCGTGGAACCTGATTGACAAGGATGATCCGAGTTGTCTGGTTTATGCCTTACAACAAGTAAGCAGATGTTTTGATTTTTAATGTTTCACACTGCACTTGGTAATATGCCAGACATATGTCTGGACCATCCCAGTGAGAAACAACAAGAGCTTTGATCTACACAACTGGGTTTGCTCAGGATCAGTCAAGCTCAAATCTTGTCAGGGTGTGGCCTTGCTGGTGTAGACCAGAGTACCCCCGTCATACGCCAATGCAGTCCTACCCAGCATATACCATACATGAGTGGTGGGATAGCCCAGTTGTTAAAGCACTTGCGTATCACGCTGATGATTAGGGTTAATTTTCTCACATTGGCACAATGTCAAGTCCATTTCTTGTGTCCCCTGCTGTAATACTGCTGGAAAACTGGTGTAAAACAAAGTGCAGAACTAAACCCCATCACCATACATGTATATTGCTACCAGTATACATACCTCCAGTGTTTCTCAACTCTTCTACTCAGGGCAATTTTCTCTCCAATCTCCGTACATACAGGATTCGTAAGACCGATCTTTGCCAAATCAGCCTTCACAGCCAATACACGACCTCCTGTCGACAATGACCCTATGTTCACCATCAAAATCTCGTTCTTTGCCAGTCTTTGGACCTGTGCAGACAATCAATCAAACTTTCAAGTGACCTGCAAACTTCATGATTACAGGAATATGAATCTGTAATACTTAATCCATTCTAGCCAAGGTTGTTGGTTCCGCGCATTTGGGATATGGTGACGTGTCAATTATGTCAGTGAGCTTGAACTTACGATACTTTCAGTCACCTCTCACAAAAAAGATCAAAAACAGAAAGATCAATTCAAACCCTGATCTTGACAGTACATTTCTCAGACAGCAAAGCGGCCTATCGTGAGCCACAAGTTTGTAGCTTAAATTTCACATATTTGCATTAATCCACTCAACACATTTCAAATATAAATTTGTATGCCTCTTTTCAGAGTCTGTAGATTGAAAAACAGACCAATATAAAAGAAGGGACTTAAATGCCATGTTTAAATATTATCCCACTAAATTCAGTGTTAAAAGTTAAGGGATTAAAATCTAATGAATTCAACGGACTTGAAACAGATTTTTGCTATGTGTCATTGAAATAGAGGTATGAATTATCTCCTGTTGTTGTCAAATTTTGTGTGTTTCTCCTTCAAAGTCGACAATGCTAAACAAGTGATTGATATTATGAGCAATCAACTACTCATTCACATCTACAGCCCTAACCACCCGATCCATTAAGGTGGCTCTTTTGACAGACTGATGCACCACTACTGACCTTGGCGCCTTTCTTGTCTCCCTCTGTCTTGACTCCGAGAAGTCGTCGGAGCAGGAAGAAGGAGATTTCCAATTCTGTGTAGATGTCTGGCAGGGCATCCACGGCTCCAAGCACCTGCCCAACCATGCGGTCAGCTCGACACAAGGTGGGGTCAATCTTGGTACCAACACCTGCAGAGGTAGAAATATGATTGAACTAACCACTCAACCATACTCTCAGACAAACATCATGGGTAAGACAGAGGACAGGAGTAAAGAAGAAGAACATCTATTTTCATTAGTCTAAATTGTGTTTTGGTGAGTGAGTGAGTGAGTGAGTGAGTGAGTGAGTGAGTGAGTGAGTGAGTGAGTGAGTTTTACGCCACACTCAGCAATGTTCCACCCATATGGTGGCGGTCAGTAAATATTCGAGTGTGGACCAGACAACCCAGTGACCAACAACATGAGCATTGATCTGCACATTTGGGAACCGATGACATGCATCAACCAGTGTCAGTGAGTCTGATCACCCGATCCCGTTAGTCTCCTCTTACGACAAGCATAGTTGCCCCTTATAACAAGCACAGTTGTCTTTTATGGCAAGCATGGGTTGCTGTGGGCCTATTCTACCCCGTGACCTTCGCAGGTAAATTGTGTTTTGTTCTTTTTTAAAATGAAATCAGAGTGAAGAGGACTGTCCAATGGATAGTAATGTTCTCATTCAAGATGCTAAATAACAGTTCACATGACCTGGGAAAATCCTTCACAGGAGCAAGAGCAAGTCTTCACAAAAACAGAGATTATCCTTCACCAAGACAATGATAACTGTTCAAAAGTATAGTGCTAACTGCTCACCAAAGCAAGGAAAGCTAAAGTGATATACAGTTCCACCTGCAATAATAACATGACACAAAAACAGGTTGACAATTCTGGTACTTTTTACAATCTTGACCAACTTTCTTAACCATCCAATAGCCCTAAAAATATTCAATCAAGTCTTCATGTTCTCACCTATAAGCCCACCAGGAACAGCATACTGTAAGTCATTCTGTTCAGCAAACAGAGAGACAATTCGTGATAGGATTGGCCGACATGTCAGTTTCCCCTCCTGGTCACGTGACACGATACCAGGCCTGACCTCTATTTCCTGACCAACCTGTGGACAAAGTAGCGATTTAACGAAATGAGCTTGCTCATAGTGCCGACAAAATCTGGAAACATACATTGGATGAATTGTGATTCTACCCTGTAATCAGATTTCTGATACACCCAAGGGACATAACTCTGCTCTGTGACCTGCAAGATCCTTCTGCTTCTTTATGGACACTTTCACCTGAAAAGTGCCCCTTGACCTAAATGGAACATGTTCTACTCCAGACAGGTCAAAGTCAGTTTGAGTATCAGTAGGATTAATGGCTAGTATGCACAGCAAATTGTAGGCTTGGTGTGTAAGTATTTTATAATGAATTTTCCTCAAAGAACAGGCCAATATTATCTTACCTTAAGAACGCCTCTCAGAATACTTCCACCTGCCACGCCCCCCTTGAGGTCATCGACCTCACATCCTGGTTTGTTGACATCAAATGACCTGATTACTGAAAAATAGGAAAGTTTACTTAGAGCAGGTATTGACAATACACACTCTATCATTGAGAGGTACACTCTTGACTTCTTACATGACCTGGGTTTACCACTGATGAAGATTCAAATCAAAATTGCAAAACAATTAACTATTTGATGCATTACGCTTTGTTTGCATTTCAACAAAAAGAGTAAGAAGAATTACATCTGTCCCTTTCAACAAGTCTGACAACCTATATCAGAATCATAAGTAACCTGGAGATCCAAAAGAGTCTTCTCTATGTATGATGGATTTTAAAGCTTCAGGAAAAAATTTCAAAGGCTCAGGTGTTATGCTTTAGAAACAAGACAGAAAGATGGGGTCCACGTCTCTATCCAACAAATAAATTCACTTTGTTTTTGTCAGGTTATAACACACTCATGGGTAGTGGCATTGCTTTTTTCAGTTGCCATGGAAACGTACCTATTAGCCTCGGTTCTGATGTGAAGTCTCTGACTGGCACGGGAATACTTTTGACGACATATTCACACACAACATCTATATTGTACTTGAGCTGAGCTGACACTGGAATTACAGGTGCCCCCTCAGCCACTGTACCTGAAAAACAAACAGGAGTGAGTTAGGTTTTACATTTTGCTTCAGTCGGTAATTAATCAAGTCTGGACCAGACCATCCTGTGATCAACATGAGCCTCTACCTACACAAGAGGGAACTGATAACGTGTCAACCATGTCAACAAGCTTGACCGCACAATCCTGTTTGTTACCTCTTTTGACAAGCATGGGTTACTAAAGATGAGTTCTAACCTGGATATTCAAGGGTTGAAACACAAACAGATGTCTGTACATTATGTCATAGAATGTCAGAGTTTCGGTAAAATTCACTGACAAAACTGGGGATCCCATGCACATGATATCACTTTCATGAAAGAATTGCTGAATTGGTATGATAAGTGATATCCAAATCGCGAAGCAAACCTACGTGATTAATCTCACCTGGATAAATAGCTAAAAATATCAACATTGAACAAAAATGCACAAAATAACGTACTCAAATAGAACTCTAATTTCAGTTTGTTATACCCATTTTTACTAAGAAATATAGCAACAACCTTAGACAGCTACTTTAAAAAGTATGTCTGTGGACAAGTGATTTCAACATAAACTGGGAAAGTCTGGCTAATATGAAGTCTGACACATTATTACCTTTAACGAAAGCTAGGATCTGTTCATACTGCTCCTTGGCCTGTGTTTCTTTGACCAAATCTATCTTGTTCTGAAGTATGAGGATGTGTTTCAGCTTCATGATCTCGACTGCTGCCAGATGCTCTGAGGTTTGGGGTTGAGGACAGGACTCGTTCCCAGCTGAAATGGGAAACAATGTGGAACTGTGAAAAAATTGTCTGAAAGAACAACTCATAGGGTTAGAGGGTCCTTTATGCTCCATATTTCCAACACCAATGAAGAGGACTAAGGTAGACCTTACTTCTACAGTTAGAAGGAATGTGTATTAGTTAGTGGAATGTGTATTTTGGATCCATTTTTGTTTCGTTATTTGACACCAAACACAATAATAAAATAAACAAAGGAAGGTTGCCTGTTTATGATCAAATCTGAATAAATGTCCATACCATCTAGTCTTCAATAACAACTATCTTTGCCATCAGGGTTCCTGACCTCAGTGACATTATGACCCTGACAACATTTTTATCATATCTTCGATCACTGAGTTGAATGGTAGAGTTTAACATAGACACCTGTCTCAAATACAACAGATGAACTACAAGCCACGCTTCAGTTTATCCCTACAATGCTGTGAACACGCATGACATCGTACATGTTCGTGTGTCTGCTTGTACTAGCCCAGACTAAAACTGGTTTTATAACTCACTGAGATACCATGCCACATTTAAACATGAATCCCCTACTCAGACACATTACACCGACTCCAAGCCGACGAGTCCTTGTTTGTACCCACTAATGCTGAGCGCCAGGCAGGGACCAACAAGTACCATGTAGTACCATCTTTTGGTATGACATGAACCCATTACCAACCAGTCTCCGGGCGGACATAACCACTACACCACAAACATTAGTATGATACTGCCGTTGATTAACCTACTGTCCGTACACTCTCCTCGCCAATCATGTCCATTGGATGAAGAACTCTACTGAATACACCGAAACTATGGCAACTAACTTACAGTATCTTAATAATACAAGTAGTTTTCATCCATAAAAGGTTGCTGTATGGCTGAAAAAATGCTGATGTGAAATCTTGACTCGCTCACCTATAAGAAGAAGTGCAGCATCCATAACAGCTGCTCCGTTCAACATAGTTGCCATAAGAATGTCGTGCCCTGGGCAGTCAACAAAGGAAACATGTCTGCAAATTAAAAAATTGTTTCAGTTCTTTCATTTCACTTTCAATCATTGTTATACATCATCACCATCACCATCATCATCATCTACAGGACATGCATGATTGTCACCACCAGCACCTCACCTCAGTAGTCTGAATCTGCCGCTGCATCCGATCCTGTCACAGGGAAAGACATCTTGGGTAGCGCTACCACATGACCTGTAACAGCCCGGTCTTGGACAAGACTCGTTATCACACTTGTAAATCTGGAACAAGGAGAGTACTTGTATTATATCCACAGGTTGTCATTTTCTCAGGTGGAGTGCCAGGATTGGGATAGGCAGGAGCCATGGCCCATTTTGCCCATAAGAATAAGAAAATGGCTCATTAAAATTTTTAAGTTTAATATTGAGACAAGGGCAGTGGCCCTTTCTACATTCAGAAAATGGCTAATAATCCTAAAAATGGCCCTTCGTCTAAATTCTCTTTCCCAATCCATGGGAATGTGACGTGGCAAGTTGTGTGGCAAGTTGTGTGGCAAGGTGGTGTAGAGTTGCATGTGTACCAGTGTCAAAATAGGTAACAAGAAGTATCATCCATAATATGGTCAGTGGGTGAACCAATGAACTTATACTCTCCATGCTGATGTTGATCTTACAACAAGCTGACTATGTTAGAGCTATGTTAGTAAATCCAACACTTGTACCTAGTATTTACCTTTGCATTGGCATAACCCAGTTTGATTGTGATGTTTCTCTCCAATTCATTCTTAAATCTGACAGTCTGAAACGGAAAACAACCTCAATATAACAATGGTAGCACCAATAGTCACAAAGAAAATACTAGAAAGTACTAGAGCTGTGATGATATAGTGCAGTATAGATAATCATGATACTTTATTGAACAATAAATATTTCAATACTTTTTTCCATATCGTGACATGTATCGCTGACCTCAAAATTGTTAATTGCCACTAGAAATTGGCGGTTATGTTAATATTTACACTATTACTTGATATCAAAATATACGTTTCTACAGAAAATAACTGAAGATAGCACTTCATGATGTGTATCGAATCGCATTGCCTCTTTCCAAGATATCGTGATACTTATCATATCATGAATTTTCTGTATTGTCACACCTCTAATAAGTACTCAAGAAAACAACTCATAAACATGACAACGCAGGCAAAAACAAACCCTGAAAACATCGTACTACTGAACATGTGTTACGTTTTGGGATGGCGACGATACTACAAGTGATAATTTTCTTTGTTGAGGTGGTATTTCAAGTCATTCTTTTAATCTGATGGTACTCCATTACTTTATGTATAATGCACACACTTCCACAAGAAAATATGTGTAAACGATTCAGTTTTTAATGCTTTCATAATGTAAACACATTACCATGAACACATAACCTTAAAAAAGACCCAACATGATTACCTGTACTCCAGATATGGCTTTGACGACCGTTGACTTTCCGTGAGCCACATGGCCGATTGTACCTAAAAGATGTAAGGAAACCAGTCAGTGAGTGAATTTAGTTTTGCGCTGATTTTAGCAATATTCCAGGAATATCACAGAGTGAGCTTCACAAACTACACCAATGTGAAGAACTGCACATGTGTTGAAGCAGATATGTGATATTTAAAGACAAATTATGTAGACTCCAGAAATGAGAACGTCAAAGTGCAAAAAAACACTGAAAATGTAGTCTGGGTCCAAGGTGGCCACAGGGGTTCCGCGTGCGTGCGTGCGTGTGTGCGTGCGAGCGAGAGAGCGAGAGCGAGAGAGAGAGAGAGAGAGAGAGAGAGAGAGAGAGAGAGAGAGAGAGACCTTTGAGACCTCTCCATGACTGTTTCATAATTTGCAATGGAAACACTAAAAAATGTTCAAAATCAAGAAAAATCCGCGGAAAATTCTTGTGCCTGAGAATGTAAGAAATCATCCACCACTTTAGTGTGGGACTAGTGGCTAAAGGTGCAGACTACACAAATTTACAAAAACAATGGTGCATAAATAATGCTATGGCACTGAACCTCAGTTTACTATAAAAGAGCTATATATGCCATGATGGAAAATGATTTCGTAATTAGAAATGTCCCCCACAAAGTCAGGAATAAAAATTCAACAAACACAAATTTCATTACATTCCACAAGTAAAGTAACTGATCATCGAGTGGGTGAGTTTACTGTTACGCCCCACTCAGCAATATTCCAGCTATATGGCAGCGGTCTGTAAATAATCGAGTCTGGACAATCCAATGATCAACAGCATTATCATCGATCTGCACAACTGGGAACCAATGAAGTGTCAACCAAGTCAGTGAGTCTGACCAACCAATCCCTTCAGGCGCCTCTTACGACAAGTTTAGACGGCTTTTATGGCAAGTAAGGTTTGCGGTAGGCCTTCACGGGTCAAGTAAATAATCAGTTCACAATTTTATTTTGTTTGTTGCTTATATCTTAGCTGAGCAGAATAATGATCTGTGGTGTGGACCAATGGTGTTAGAATCTACACTGAAATGTGGCATCTGTTGCAATAAAGAGAAGGCCTAGCTATGAAAAGAGTTCTTCTTGACATGTACACTGATAAAATTTTGTAACTCTTACCATCTAACCTACGTTTAATGTGACTTGTGTACTGATCACATCTTAATCAAGTTTATGGTGGCACGTCTACTGGTGACATCTTACCTATATTTATGGTAGCTTGTCTACTGATGACATCAGGTGTCAATGGGGACAACTTTTTCACATCCTGAAAACAGATATCATCAATAAGTGTCTTTACACAACAGCATTGATGTTCAAATACAATACCAAAGTATTCTCTCCTACTAGTCTCTGTGGTCAAAAGTTTTCTTTCTGCAGGTTTCTTTGTTGTTTAGAACCACATGCATGAAAATTTCAGTTATATGATGGCAGTGTGCAAATAACTAAGTCTAGACCATACAATCTAGTGATTGGCATCTTGGGGAATCATCAATGCAACTGGGATGCAAAGACCACCTGCTCCTGTTACCTCTTATGACAATCATGGCTTGCTGGACATCAATTCTAACTTCACTGATCCTCACATATCAACACTATTGTGTGTCTAGATTTATGTCACACTCATCAATATCGCGTCGTTCTGTAAATAATCTGTGTCTGGACCAGAAAATCCAGTCATCAATTAGGAACCAATGGTATGGGTCAACCGAGTCAGCGAACGTGACCACCCGATCCCATTAGTCGCCTCTCATGACAAGTAGATGGCACCTTTTGTGACAAGCATGGGTTGCTGAAGATCTACCTCGCATCTCCACGGGTGGTCTACGCCAGGAATAAAGATGTTTTCGAACTAAAAAAAACCCATAAACTGAAAACCTCTTGCAAACTTTAGCAGGTGGCAGGTATCTGAATTGATATGGATATATTCCCTTGAATGTTTTCAGAATTTCGCTGATATTAATTGCACATGCTGAAGTCTATCAGTGACTTTTCATTGCGAAACATATCAAATACTGGGCAAGTTGTTTAGGGTGCAGTATTACAACAAAAATTAAAATAAAAGTCACTTTCACACACAGTGATAAAACGATCAAATTAAGAACAGCTGCTTGCATTGAAATCGCGGTTTGGCGACAGATGACCATGTCAACAGCTTCATTTCGCCGGTATGCAATAGGCCCCGGGAACGAAATGTATTTATTTATTTGGAAATATTCTGGATTTGCTCATTGTCTTATAACCGTTTAGTCCACCGCCTCTTTACTCACAAGAGTAGTAAGATCTTGACGGGACAAGTGAGGCTGTCTGTTCACCGACTTGTCTTCTTCTTCGCCTGCCATGCTTTCTGATGCAAGTCTCTCAAATACCACAATCCTTCCGGAACTTCCTGAATACAAATACTATATTTAGAAAACTAATGTAGTATCTTAAATTTTCCAAACGGTCTATTGTGTAAGTAATTCACTGATATAATGTCGGAGAGGTAAAATAAAGATTTTAATTTAAATATCGAAAATTGTTAAATTTAATATGCTTTGATGTTGTATATAAAAACAGGAAAATGTGACACACACGCAATGTCATTATAGAATACTATATGTCTTTCAACGTATAGTATATAGTTTAACCAATCGTAAATTAATACGATGATTTACTCCGGAGCAGCTTTTGACCCAGATTATGCATGCACACCTGATAGAAAGCGGCTCACATGAAAGAACCATTTCCTGATTGAGAAATGAATTAACGGTTAAATAACCGTTGTATATCTCACACGAGAATGTTTTCATAGATTTGACAACGATGTCATCCCGTTTCAAGGCATACATGATGCAATATTGCTGTCACGTTGTAAATGTGGTTGTGTGAAGGATGATTCATGTATATTTCAAGACAAAATATTGATCAAAAACCACATGTTGCACTGTGATCAAAATTTGTCTCATCACAGCCATGCTACAGTCAACATGGATAGCTCTTGTGCTTGGTTTCTGGTCGTCGTTGTACCTCTTGGATGCATTTCTGAAGGTATATTTGTTTTCAGCGCAGTCACGTGTTAATCATGATCGTTCAGTGCTAAAGAGATCCATTGTAATATCAGCTGCAAGGTCGGGCGCTTTTTTGGTTCCCATTAACGATTGTCATTTATCATTGCTAATGAATTTAATGTTTCGACCCGGTCATTGTCTTCTTTTCTTTTCAAAGACTCCATTTCATCAGATTCAATGGAGATGATCCCTGGCATAAAATTAGACTTCACTCATGTCTAAAGAAAGGAGATAGGAATTGTATATATGATTTATGAGGCCCAACATAATAGATTTGATTACGTGATTTGATTAAAGGAGAATACCAGAGAATTGCATTAATATTCTGTGTGAAAGATAAAGTCATCAGAAGCATATACCCAAATCAGGGCTCGATTGAGAGCTTTGTTACTTGCACTGGTGCAACCCGGTATTGCAAAGTACAACATAGTTATGAATCTAACTTACACAAAGTGCAAGTCTCTTTTGATATATGAAAGAACATAATAAGCATACATATGTCAGTTCATTTTTCTTCAACACTTTGAATAGCTATGACATTGAAACATGGTTTTTCATAGACACGTCTCCGCTATGACAGCTCCTTAAACAGCGATCATCTGTGCCTCATTGTTGCTATGGTTTCATGGGTACTATATCATGGGTTTCTGTTCTCCAAAACCTCTGATGTTTTAACACACCATGTTGCAAATGGAATTTGCTGTTGAAACTTTATCATACATTGCACATCTGCAAGTAGGTTAACATGTATTTAACTAAGCTCTGCAAATTTTAGTTAAAAAGTATGGCTTTTTATGTTTTAATTGTGAAAGCAGTTTCTGTTGTCAGAGCTTTGGCTAAATCAACATATGAAGTACAGTCTTTACAGTTGATGTTTACGCTGCTTGTAATGTTACATAATTCATTAATTTAACTGATAAGGTAAGTTTTCTAGAAATGCTTGTTATATGTACAGTGGACAGGTTAATATGTTTTAATGCTGGTAGGCTTGTGTTCTTAGTCTTACCTTTGGAGGTCTTTCCTTCAGTCACGACAGAAATAATTTCTGCTTTTGTTGTTTGTGTTTGTATAGACTGTTCCATGATGTGTCTTGGTTTGAATCTGTCTTAAATTCTTTCTCTCTAATGCAAATCATCACTGGAGAAATGGTTGGAGTGTATTCTTTCCTGATGTTAATCAATGAATGATAGTCAATATCCGATTTTCTTTATATAGTAAATCTGATGCAAGAGAACTGATGCAATGAAACGAAATTTGAGTTCTACTGCCACTAGCATGACCAGTTCTATTAATAAGTCTTAATCATGCTAGGCTTAGTCAGGGCTCGATATGAGCAGTTATAGCTTGAACTTGTGCAACAATGACCTGAATCTGTAAAATAGCTGGCACTTAATGCATGTTAATACTTTGCTGCTCAAAGAACATTACGCTGAAGACATGGGTGAGAATCCCCACATGGGTACAGTGCGTGAAGACCATTTCTGGTACCTGCCACTGTGATATTACAGGGATGTTGCCCATCCACTCACCCACCCGCCAACTCACTTGCATACCCACCCACTCACTTATCTAGTCACCCATCCACCCTTGAATGTATTTGCTTAAATGCAATATAGGTGAGATTTCATTCTTTTTATGTAAATATTCCATAAATGGAAATAACATGACACTAAGTGCTTTTCCCCAGACCCACCAATAAAGCGTCAGAAACCTTTGTAGCCCATGGGGCGGTCATGTTGTCACAGTGAAGACGCAGTTGCAGTTCCCCACATGGGTACTACGTGTGAAGCTCATTTCTGGTCCCCTACCATGATACTGCTGGAATATTGATAAAATCGCACTGAACTAAATTCTCTCACTTTGTATTTCAGACAAAGAAGTCCACTAGCCGATCATACCGTCATGCATTGGACAGCAGTGGACTGACTGTGTCGGTGTGTCAGCTGAGATGGTACACCAACGCCCTGAACCGCATGTTCCTCCGGGTAGGGCAATGGAACCCACGTATGCTGCGCTTGTGGTTCACTGTGGGCGTATTCTTCAGTTTGGTGGCGATGCTCATTTCCATCTTCGTCTTGACATTGCTCGTCCTAAACACTCTACGCAGACAGCCTGTGGAACACCAGGTCCTTACGCCTGTGGTAGGTGCTGATAAAATAGGACATCAGTAAGCCAACATGTAATGGTGACTATCGATGGGCAAACACGTTTTGTGATAGTGATAGTCTATTGCGACCAAATGTTGCAGTACTGTTGCAATGTTTTTTTCTCCTTGAATTGACACATTTGAAGTCGTTTTCCAGATGAATGTGTAGTAGTTTTGTATGAAGTAAAAACAAGATGAATTAGTTTCAGTTTCTTCAAATAACTGACAAGAATCTTAAAAGCCAGATAAGTAAACAGTTAAATATAAATATAAACTCAACGAAGCTGCAAAAGTTTGTATTTTGCGCTGCGTTTTTATCAACAGAAGTTAATTACTAAACTATTGATAGTCACATGCACTATTAATACATCAATCTCTTTTCATGTCTACCATCAATTAATTACTATTAGAGATTCATTACAGCAATACTGTTATGATCAGGGAGGCAAATTAGTGGATTGGATGGACAGATTTGGTGATTTGCTTGAACGGGTGTCGTACCCTGAAAGCATGAATCTGTTAGTTTCAAGCACTGGTTTGTCTGGTCTTGATTCAGTTATTTATAACCTGCTGTCATTCGGTTGGAATATTGCTGAAGGGGTGTTGAGCAAACCTTAAAACCAAAGACAATAAGCTGCAACTTGCATGGTTATACACCCCCTGTCAAACTTTTTTCTCCGTAGGCAGAAGTCAGAGTACCTGAAGTTGAATTTATTAAACAGGTGAAAACAGAAACGTAAAACATTATAAAATCATTATCTGAATGAATTTATATGTGTCAAGAATTTTTATAGCTTTGAATATTGACATTAAGACTCCTCTAATCAATCTGTCTTGAAAGAAGTTTCATTATTATGTGTACCCAATCATCTTATGCATTGGTGGGATATGTATTCCTGTAAACTTATCACCACTTTTATTAGCGTACAAGAGAATATCATGTACATATGCACTTTGCTCTTATGAGACCAATATTCCTGTTTACTGTAAACAGGGGCTCTAGCAATAAGATTCGATTAGACTTGTTACTCGAACCTTAGGATGATGGTTTCTATACAGATGTACACTTTGTTTTAATGCAGTCATCTGTCTAGTATGTGCTAGGCCATTGGGTTAGTTGCATGAAGATCTGGATTACCTTTGACCTTTAGTAACCCATGCTTGTAAGAAGCATCAAACGAGATTGGATAGTCAGAATCACAGACTTTGTTGACACATATCATTGGATCCCAGCTGTGTAGATTGATGCTCATGCTGTTGACCACTGGATTGTCTGGTCCAGTTGTTGCTGCCAGCCAATCAAGTTATGTTTTTGTTCAAATTTGATGTATGGGGTTAATGGTCCACGGGACATAGCTCAAAACGAATTACTTGTGCTGCATAAAACTTAACTCACTTAGTCACTCAGTTACTCAGTCTGTCAGTATGGCATTATCCAATGAACAAACCTCTAATAACTTGTGGAATGGATCATCATTCTGTTCAAAGGGAATCATCATGTACATAAAGTAGAGTTCATACAAGTCTTTAACTGATTGTCTGTAGACAGGAAAGCGACAGGAAAGGGCTCATACCTAGTCTGCTGTTTCAGATGCCAGGTGTGAATCTGCCGACCAGTCAGATCTGGTACTATCTGCTGACTCTGCTGGTGTGTGGCATCTTGCATGAGTTTGGACATGCTGTTGCTGCAGTCAGGTACGTCTAGTCTAAAGGCAAGAGCAAATGGGTTGTTTTGAAGTAAAAAGCATTGTACCGTCTTATTCCTTATTCAGTGAAACTTGAATAAATTGAAGTATTAATGTATGTCCCTTTAACTTCATCACGGGGATGTCTGGTAGCCTAGTGGTTAAAGTGTTTGTTCATCACACTGATAACCCAGGTTTGATTCACCCTATGGGTACAATGTGTGAAGCCCATTTATGGTCTCATTGCCCTGATATTGCTTGAATATTTTTAAATATGGTGTAAAACTATACTCTGTCACTCAACCACCAAACTACTACCATATGGGAGGGGTAGTCAAGTGGTTAACACATATACCCATCATGCTGAAAACCCGGGTTTGATTCCCCTCATGCAGTGTGTAAAGCCCATTTCTAGTGAGCCATTTCTCTCATCCACTTTTTCAACCACCCACCCACTCACTCACCACCCACCCTCTCACCCACCCACTCACTCAACCACCCACCCTCTCACCCACCCACTCACTCACCACCCACCCTCTCACCCACCCACTCACTCACCACCCACCCTCTCACCCACCCTCTCACCCACCCACTCACTCAACCACCCACCCACTCACTAACTCATTCACCCACACTAAACCACCCACCCACTCACTCACCCACTCACTCAACAACCCACCCACTCACTCACTCACTCAACCACTCACTCTACCACCCACCCACTCACTCAACCACTTACCCACTTATTCACTACACTTGATCACAGCAATATTTGACTGTATCTGAATTATAACATTTGACACATTACAGGGAGCAGGTGAGAGTAAACGGGTTTGGTGTCTTCCTGCTTTTGATGTACCCGGGTGCATACGTTGACCTCTCCACAGAACACATCCAGGTTATCTCCCCTTTACGACAACTGCGAGTCTACTGTGCAGGTGTCTGGCACAACTTCATCATCGTCATTGTAGCGCTTTTTGTGTTGATGCTCATGCCTCACACACTGATGCCCTTCTACACTCTTGGCAAGGCAGTGGCTGTTACTAGTGTTATCCCGGTGAGTAGAGCAAGGCAGTGGCTGTTACTAGTGTTATCCCGGTGAGTAGAGCAAGGCAGTGGCTGTTACTAGTGTTATCCCGGTGAGTAGAGCAAATAGAGATATAATCTTGATATGGAAGTTCAGTTTCGATCCTTGCCACCTTGACTGCAATTGTTTGGCTTGAATGCAGTGGTACTATTGGCTTTTATGAGTCCTACCTTAAAGGTCACATGCAACCAAAAAATCAAACATAATTAAAACACATGTATCACTTATTCATGACATACAATATACATTGCTGCTTTTAAAAAAAGAAATAAACAAATTATAAGCGTACAATCGCGATTCAAAAGTGCCTTATTTTGTACTTGGGCTTACTTCCCCCGAAACGAAGCCCTCGGGAGACCGAACCCAGTCATAGCTGGTGGATATGCACTCAAGTGTAACGACGGCTTCCGATTGGCTGTTTCATTTGCTGATATGCTAAGGGTTCATTGTGTGTACAGAAAGATGATCTGTTTGATGGGCATTTTAGAAGCATAGCCGGTCACAAGAAAGTAAGATTCTGTATGGATAACAACTTCTTTTTGTGTACTTGATGCGTCGTTTCAGTATGGATTCATATACTATTGTCAAACAAAATCATATACCCTAAAAGAAGCCGTTATCCATGAAGAATGTAGAGATGTTGGGTTTGGAAAATACATGTTCTCCGAATTTGCGCTCGATCCAATCAAAAATCATTTCAGTAGAGATGATAAACTACTGGAATCTGTCATTCGTCCAAGTACAAAGCAGGACTTGAAACTGACAAGAGTTTGCACCAGTTTCCGTCAGATCCAGTCATCCGAAAAAAATGAAAGTAGTATGTTTGCAACCCACAGACATAAAAACATGACGTGTGTCACACGTGCCTAATTACATAATGTGGCAGACACGGGACTCGGGTGCACGAGTCATAAATCAACTTATTTTCTTTATGTCGTATAGTCTGATAGGTGTTATGTTCAAATTGCACGTGGTCAATGATCGAAGCTGTGTATTGCATGTTGTCTTTAGCAGACAGGCAGGTAGACATATAGGTGTGAATAAACCAGACACTGAGCTTTCTCTGTGACAGAGACTGCTTACCACAATCAACAAGTCTTTTTACGTAACGAGTAGATTATTTGCTTGTTTGTGTACACAACCAAGATTAGACTACTGCTCACAACCTCAGACGCTGGGCATACATACTGTTTCCAGCTCCGCGAACCTATTAACTGCGCATGCGTCACGGGCGCAGCGCAGCACATCTGTTGGAACCAGTTTTCCCCCCAGCGCTGGGGGGAATTTAGTGAAACGTTTGAACTCCGATTTCGCGGGCTTTTTTTTCATCGCGTTTTTTTCAACTTTATAGGCTGAATTGGCATTTTTTATGATTTGTTTCGGTAAATGCATACCGAAAGGTACAAGAATCTGCAAAGTTGTGTTTTACGTTGCATGTGACCTTTAAGCAGTGTTAATATTGAACAAACTTAAAACGAAATGGCGGATGACAGATAACAGACCTTTTTGTGACCTTTCACATGTATATTTTAGTTGAAATGCTTTGTAACAAAATCAAAGGGACTGTATTGCACTGGTATATGCCTCATTTTCATCAGTCAGATGCCACCTTTCTTCCCACTTGCATTTACTTCAAGCGAAATAGTGGAACACAGTCAAAGTTGTCAAGATGATAAATAATCAATAATCTCCTGAAAGAGGTCTTGTCTGCCTTGTTTTGGGGATACTGATGTAAGATATGCTGATTTGAGTGCTTGACCTAGAAATTAGACGCTTCGTTGATGATTTGCCAAGTGAGAAGTTCAACTCAGGAAGAGTTTGCAAAAGTTAAAGGTACTGATGGGAAGACTATCAGTATGATTTTAATTTCCACACGCATTGCACTAACTTATGTTTATGGTAATGGTCTGGTTCTAAATTAAGTTCAGAATACTGTTTTTGTTGGTAATCCATAAATGTGTCACTTTTCAACAGTGATTTTAATTATGTTGATTTTTTCCACACTTTAAGTTATACCCATGTTTTTCATAAGAGGCGACTAACAGGATTGGGTCGTCAGACTCACTGACCTGGATGACATGTCATCGGTTCCCCATTGCGCAGATTGATGCTCATGCATTTGGTCTCTGGATTGATATTTACAGACTGTCGCCATATTGCTGGAATATTGCTGAGTGTGGCATAAAACTAAACTCACTCTCTCATTAATGAAAGCCACCACTATCAGATTTTCATGCAACAGGTACTGTTTGGGATTACAGAATGACTAATGAAACTGCATGTTATGTTTGCAGAATTCAGCTGTATCTGGACCTCGAGGTCTCCTGCTAGGCGAGCCAATCACACGGATCAGTGACTGCATGGTGACTGACCTCGACACTTGGCACGACTGTATCGTAGCAAGCATGAAGCAACAATCTCTTGGGCACTGCATGCCGGTGCAACTTATTCGAGATCTGGATACTTCACCTAAAAGTAGGCTTCTTTTTCATCTGTTCAAAAATACTGTATATCTCATGTTTCTTTCATTTCTTACTCTTATTATACCATTTTCAAGCTGTTTCTCTTAAACAGCTTATTTTTTAATAAACAGGCATTTATTTAATTGTTTTACTCATTTTCCAACTAAACAGCGTAGTGATAATTTCACATTTTATGAACTAGTTTCAAAATAACGTTTTTTTCTAAAACAACAACTTTTTCAAAATTTGTTTGATTCGCACTTATGGCCCTGTTTACGGAATTTCAGTAATTCACTATGTATAATTGAGTTACTGACCAATGATTTTGGGTTTGAATCCTGATATAAATAATCATAATACTCATGCTTGGTCATTTTCCCCAAAGTGGTAGACTGGTGGTTTAAGCATTCGCTGATCACACCTAAGACCCGAGTTCTGTTCCCATTGTGGGTACAATGTATGAAGCTCATTTCTGGTGTCCTCTTCTTTGATATTTGGATGAATATTGCCGAGAGAAGTGTAAAACAACACTCACTTAAAATGGCACATGCCCAACATGTTCATGAAAATGGACTTTCCTCCCATATTGGACCAACCCATGAAGATATGGGTTACAAATGATCATCTCAGACCATGCTTGTCTTAAGAGGCGAGTAACGGGATTGGGTTTATCAGGGCTTGCTGACTTTGTTGACATGTCAGTGTATCCCAATAATGTAGAATGATGCTTAAGCTGTTGATCACTGGATTGTCTGGTCCAGACACTGTCACCCTTCCATACTACTCATGGTGTAGACCTGTGAAGGTCCGGGATAGAATAGGCCTTCAGCAACCCATGTGTGCCACAAAAGGCGACTATGCTTGTTGTAAGAGAAGACTAACAGGATTGTGTGGTCAGGCTTGGTTGACATGTCATCTGTTCCCATCTGTTCCCAGATCGCTGCTCATGCTGTTGATCACTGGATTATCTGGTTCAGACACAATTATTTACAGACAGCCGCCATATAGCTGGAATATTGCTGAGAGCGACGTAAAACCAAACTAAACTCACTCACTCAGGGTGTATGTTTAAAGTTTCAAATCGCTATCATAAGAATCATTTTGCTGCTTCTGATCATTATGTTTTAATGAAATTCCAAATGCACAATCATAGGTATATGTTCATGGTTTCTGAGCATTTTCGAAAACAGTCTTTGACAGGTGAAGTGCACCATTTGCAATATATGACAGGACAGGTAATTGCCTCTTTTTGTGATGGTGATTGTTATTACTCATGGTCATGATAAACACTGCAGATTACAGTCACACACCTGACACTCTGGACTGTTGTAACGAGACGAGCAGTACACATCTGTGTTTTTTATACCACACCAAGTCGAGGGCAGACACAGTGAGTACACTCTTAATTACGTTTTTGAGTACACAGTTGAGTATGATTCAAAATGGAAAATACCCGCATAGATCTGGGGTAGAACTGATCCTCAGTAATTCATGCTTGTTTTAATAGCAGGGTATAAAACTCCTAAAAAAGCTTGCTGGCTTGGCTGACACATGTCATTGTATCCCAGTTGTATAGATTGTTGTTGCAGCAGGGTACCATGTAAAACTAAATTCACTCATTCATTTAAAATAGAAAACAGTAAAACAGCCAAGTACAACTAAACAGAAACAAAGAACAGCTGTGAAAGAAGAAAGCTGCAATTTGTCAGGATCTGTACCAAAACATGATATGCTTGACAAATGTACAATGCCAAAAGATTACTTACTTGACAAATGTAAAAGGGTGTATGCCAGAACATGACTTGCTTGACAAATGTTCAAGAATGTAAGGCAAAACATGATTTGCTTGACAAATGTTCAAGATTGTAAGGCAAAACTTGACTTGCTTGACAAATGTACAAATGTCTATACAAAAGCAAGACATGCTTGACTGTTGTAAGGATCTAAAATGTAACGTCAAGATAGGGTAAAAAAAGTGTGTAAAGTGTGTTGTCTTTTTTGTTTCTGGCAGCTTCTTAATGCCAATGAAACCGGTTACTTGTAAGACTGAAAAGTCAAGTGTTTAATTTCTTTTAAGTAGTATGTAAACTGTGATAACAGTTTTAAGTGACAAAACATCATAAACCACAGGTGCATGTGTCCAATACGTTTATTAGTTATCTCCCTTAGTGTGTTACATAAACTGATGAATAATCATTTCCTTCTATTTTTGTTCCTTCATTGTTTGAAGATATTAGACATCAGTATGTTCTAAAAAACAATTCCCATGCTAGCAGCATGTTTTTAGATGTGACATCCATGGTTTATGTAGACCCACAGTTTTAGGACCCGTGAAAATTTGGGTTTGAATTTGACTTCAGTAGCGCTTGATGTAAGAGGCAACTAATGAGCTGGAGTGGTCAGACTTCATGGCTTGGTTGACACGTCATCATAGCTCAGTTGCATAGATCAGCGCTCTTGCTGTTGATCACTGGATTGTCTGGTCCAGACTCAGTTATTTACAGGCTGCCTCCATACAGCCCGAATAATGTTGAGTGTGGCTTTTAACAACCAACCACTCACAGACATAATCTGCTTATGTTCCAGTTGAGTGAAGTTCAAGCGGTAGTGTATATTGAGGGCATTATGTATATTGAGGGCATTATGTATATTGAGGGCATTATGTATATTGAGGGCATTATTAAACAGCAAATGCTTTTTATGCGTGGATAAGGTATAAGCTCACCTGGTGGACTGAATGTTTGTTTTTTGTTAGGCGTTCAGCACCATCCATTTGTTAGAGAGACAGATTGGTGAAGCAGAATCAGAGGAGGTTTTTCCAGAGAGACGTTTCTTGAGGATTATTGGAAATAGAAAGCAGTCTTATCAAACAACAAACAATACACACTGATGTAATACAGCTAGAATATTCCTGAGGCCTCCTTTTCTTTTTGATTTCGCTTATAGTTTATCATTCGTAAATGTTTGTAACATGAAACATCATGAAAGAATTTGAAATGATCTCATAAAGAGAATTGTTAGGCATGTAAGGGAAAATATATTGAAAATCTTTTTGAATGGTTACCCCCCATTCCAAATAAATGTGCTTTAAATTTTTTTCAATTGCTAACAAGGAGTGGTGCTTGAGAGGAACATAGTAAATATATATGTATATTTTTTTCTATTCTGCCATGTGCAGTACAAAGTATTTCTTTACAGAATGCTATTTTATCCCTTGTCACAAAGCTTTGGTTTGTAGTTAGATTGATCTCTACAAGTCAGACCAGGTGAGCTATGTCTTCGTGGCTGCAAATATTTCTACCTTATGTAATCCTAGTATATACTGGATTTGAGAGAATATTATCTGGTGTGTTTTACTATGACATGCAGCGAGCATAATGCATAAGTTAATATTCTTTATGTATGATTTTTACAATATGGAAACACAATGATAATATTCTCTTCACATGGGAGCCAGGGGTATTTCACTGGTTTAAGCCAAAGACCTGGGTCAAGATTTTCAAAGCTCTCTTAGCGCTAAGATAGTTGTAAGGTGATGTTAATGATGGCACTTACGACAATCTTAGCGCTAAGAGAGCTTTGAAAATCTAGTCCCAGTGTTCAATTCCTGACATTGGTACATTGTGTGAAGCCCATTTATGGGTTACTCTGATATTGCCGGAATAACCCAAATTGTTTACTCACTCACTCTTTTTTTTACATGATGTCATCATTAAAATTTGTATCCCAATAGTGTAGGTAGATGCTCATGGTGTTGATCACTGGATTGTGTAGTCCAAACTCCATTACTTACAGACCACCACCGTAGAGCTGGAGCATTTGGTTGAGTGCAGCATAAAACTAAATTCACTCACATTCTGAAAATAATAGAATTTTCACGTATGTTCTTTGTATAAAGCATCATCAGAAATGGCAAAGAAATGCACGAAATGGCTATTTAATAAATGGCCAGTGTATGTATTTATGTGTTACTGTTTGGGACAAACGTTTTGGTCCACTGTTTGTTTTGGAAGCATTTGAACACAGGAAACTTCTTTGTATTTGTTTCTTGTGGCATTAAGATTCTATCAAAGGTATCACGTAAATATTTATTATACTTCATTTACACATTTTCATATAATGAATATGTTAAACCTATGTGATAAATTTAATATCGCCACTCAATAGATGTTCAGATCAGGTTAATCATTTGTAGGCTTTATGCAAGTCAATGAGCTTTTCATGAACTTTTGCTCAATACAAAATAGACTGCATTTTACATAATTATTTTGAAGATATGCTGTTTTCATTGCCTAAAATGTGTTATTTTAATCTCTTTCCTTCAAATATTTTCAGATACAGATGCACCAAGACAAATTATGTGATCGTGACTATTTCACATATATTAGCCATTGTGTCTGTGATATGATGAAGCTTTTTCTTTGTATACAGCTTGATTTTCTGTTCAGCATTCAGAGAAAGCTTGTTGGTTTGACCATTGTCTGCATGGTAGTTGTTAGGGGGTAAATTTAGTTTTATGCTGCTTTTAGCAACATTCCAGCATATCATGGGGGACACCAGTCATGGGTTTCTCACAAAGTATCCAAATAGGGAATCAAACAGCGACAGCTTTAACCATTACAGTATTGCTACAAGTAGCATAAAGTTAAACTCACTCACTTACTCCCACTGATGATGACTGTAGTGTATGCAGATCTGTGACGTAATGAAGCTGGTGAAGTGGAGAAGTGATGTGCTTTATCTTAGATATTGCATAAACCGTGTTTCAGAAGTATGCTTGCCTTCCGGCTCGGACAACGACTGACCGTCCAATCTGTCGTCTGCAGAGTGACTGCTACACTCCCAAAGTAGAGATGGCCTGTGTATATCCAGCTGTTGACAATGAAACAAAACTTTTACGGATATATCATGGTCGGAGACCACCATTATTATTTCTGGGACACCCAGTTGACTTATTTTACTCAGGTGAGTTACATGAGAGGGAGATGTATTTCAGTTTGTTTGTGACATATGAAGGTTAATAGGCCTTCAGCAACCCATGTTTGTCACAAATGCCGACTCCGCTTGTCGTAAGAGGCGGGAGGTCAGAGGTCAGACTCGCTGACTTGGTTTACACGTCATCGGTTCCCAATTGCACAGTTTGATGCTCATGCTGTTGATCACTAAAATATAATTGATCCATCTTATTGACGTTGTTACATTGTGTCTTATTAAAAGCATCATATTTGTTTAAAAACATTTCAATATTTATTTTAAAAGCATTTAACATCTAGTTTAAAAACATTTCAATATTTATTTTCAAAAGCATGTTGATATGTATTTAAAACATGTATTATTTAATTTAAATAGATTGTGATGTGTATTTAATTGATTTTATATATATATATATTAAAACATTTTATTTATTTTCAGTGTCTGTGAGCAATTATGTGCCAAACAGTTCAATCATCCCACTTAATCTTCCATATGTCATAGAAACATTTTGCAAGTATCCTTTTTACAGAAACATCCTTGTGATAACAGATTGGTACAGTGGTTGAAGCCCGTTTTGGCATGCCCCGCTGTGAAATAGCTGTAATATTGCTAAAAGTGGATTTAAACTAAACTCACTCACTGTAAAGAGCCTCACAGAATTGGTATGATGTCCTGATAATGATCCGCGTTTCACTGAGTAAGTTATGTTTATTAGTTTTCAAGCTAGACCGCAATTCATTGGTCTGCTTTTGAGCCAAACGGACTATAAAACTAAACTTACTTACTCACTCACCCATGAATTTCCTCATTTTGCAACTCAAACTTGCACATGTGAGATATTGTTCATTTACAGAGGATCGATGTTGTTGCCATCCTGTGATAACTGATAATCAAACCTTAACTTCTGTCAGATACTTGATGTCTTTGTCAGGGGCATTGGTGATCCTCAACGTGGTTCCCTGCTATGCTCTAGATGGGCAGTGGATCTGCAAGGCATTCATAGAACTCAGTCTTCGGTCGACCATCCCAGACAGTGATATAAGGAGTCTTATATACAGCCTGTGTATACTGTATGGAACTGTGCTGTTACTGCTCAATGTTATAGTGGCCATGTGGACGCTGTTCTTATAGCATTAGTGAGGGGTACGGTGATGTATCCCTAGTGCCTTGAATGCTGCCTTGGATACACCTCAACGTCAGCTGAACATCACCTCAACATCATCTTAACATCACCTTGACATCACCTTGACATCACATATCCTTCATAATATCAACATTGGATCCCTTCACCATCAGCAGAACATCACCTCGACATAAGCTGAACATCACCTTTACATCATCTAAACATCACCTCAACATACACATAACATCACATATCCTTCATAGTATCAACATTGGATGCCTTCACCATCAGGCGAACATCACCTCATTAGCAGAACATGTCCTTTACATCACTTAAACATCACCTCAACATCACATATCCTGCGTAACATCAGCATTGCGTCTCGTAAATATCAGTATTCCCTTAGTGACATCTTTACAATCAGTTTACGAAATCACTTCATCATCACAAGACTAAGGCTCAGTCTCAGAGACCTGTGAAGGTCCCGGGGTAGAATAGGCCTTCAGCAACACATGCTTGCCATAAAATGCGACTCAGCTTGTCGTAAGAGGCAACTAACGGGATTGGGTGGTCAGACTCGCTGACTTGGTTGATGCATGTCATCGGTTCCCAATTGCGCAGATCGATGCTCATGTTGTTGATCACTGGATTGTCTGGTCAAGACTGGATTATTTACAGACCGCCGCCATATAGCTGGAATATTGCAGAGTGCGGCGTGAAACTAAACACACTCACTCACTCACTCACTTAGTCTCAGAGTATATATGATTTTGATTGTAACAAACAAATCCATTTTAATTGAAAAGGAGCCCCAGGGAGACCAGAGATTCAAAATCTGAGGAAATCTAGACTTGCTTCATTTAAGGCTTCAGCACTGCAGAGGAGGCTTGGCAGTAGGCAAAATAATGTGGTTCAGGGACTTTGCGACAGACTACGTCATCACCTGAACATCACCTACTCACCTCAATGTTAAGTTGACAATAACATCTCTTTAATAGCAATTCCCTCTCAACAGTACCAGAACAGAGCATCAACGCCATCTCTCGATATCTCCAGGGTATACCCTCTGATAAATCTTTACTCTACTCTGGACACATCTACAGGCCGATTTGAGAATTTTATTACCTCCCTTGGCTGGCTTTTCATCCAATCGGGTGTTTACGCTGGGAAGTTGGGTGTACCAATTGCAACTCAGTTTTGTTATTTAAATTGTGTAACCAAGTAACCTTGGCAACACAAATGATTCAGAGGTACTCTGAAAGCAGTAGGATGAGTTCATGCATGTTTCGTAAAGTTTCCAGACCTGTCAATTTGTCTGTATGATTTCCCCCAAGTCTGAGTCACACTGCGAACAAACCCTTACCACAGCTGTAACTGCTATCCTTGTTGACACTGGTATGCTTGGTTGTAACCGTGGCTTATCTGATTGGCTACTCTGAGAATGCGGAGCCTGCAAAGGGAGGTAATACAGTTATCTAGCTGCTTCTGTAATAATGCGGAGCCAGCAAAGGGAGGTAATACAGTTGTCGTGCTGAGCCGTAAGTGCATTCAGGGTATGGTGGAGATTTTCTGGAACAGATACCCTGGAGATATTGTTTGAGGATGCAGCGTCAATTGAACATCCTTTGAGCATTACCTAAACATCATATCAGAAATCAAATGTACATCACCAGAACACCACATAGCGTGAACATAGCATCACTTCAACACAGGTGTCCCTTCAGTTTAATCTCAACAATCAGTTTAACATCACCTCATCATGACCTGAACATCACCAAAACCATCATCACATCAACTGGACTAACATTCTCTTATCTGTGTGCCTTGACATCAGCATAACTTCTCCTTAACATCATTGATTGCTGAACAGCACCATAACATTACGTCCACCTTGATAGCAACTCGGCTTGAACTGATTATCGGTTGAACATCATTTGGCATCTAGACTTACTATGATCAGCTCAGCATCACTTCAACATCACCTTAACTAAGAATAGAATAGGTTTTCAGCAACCCATGATTGTCATAAAAGGCGACTGTGCTTGTTGTACTTGGCGACTAATGGGATCGGGTGGTCACTTGCTGACTTGGTCAACACAGGTCATGGGTTCCCAATTGTGCAGATCCAGACTTGATTATTTACAGACCGGCGCCATATAGGTGAAATATTGCTGCTCACTCACTCACTCACTCACTCATTCAATCACTCAAACTCGCCATTTCACAACTTATATCATATTGCATATTTTTTTATGTGATAGCACAGGATTTGGTGGATATCTTTTATATTGCCAAAGGTCCTGTTCATCGTTTATTTCAGAATTGATTCATGTAGTTTTATGTTGGATGGATGTATGCAACAATAGATGAACTTTGATAAAGATTTGTCTACAGCGCAAGGTTTATGAGATGTCACTGATGTTCTTTCCATTTTGTCTCCACTGAATTTTGTTACATCCAATTTGATTGTGGACCAGTTCTAATTTCAGTCATTCCTGACATCAATTGTACAGCAAAAACTTCTACTCCAGACTTCACCATTCCATTCAAGTTACCTGGTAACATGTATGGATATACAAGTCATGGGTATGAAAAAAAATATCAATTTTATTTGGTTGCATATGGACGTAAGTTGAAAATAGAAATAGTTCTCAGTTCTCAGTTGCCAATTGTCGGTGCCAGTCTACCTTTTGCATCAATGCAAGGTCAAATCATTTCATGCAGCCAAGGATGTTTAGGATTAAATACGCAATAGCTGTCCACTACTGTCTAATTTGAGTTGAAAATACATCTCACAAGCACAAACAATGATTATTTTTAGATCAACACCTTGATGCAATAGCTAACCGGATTAGAATTTGTCTTCAGCAACCTATGCTTGTTGTAAGAGGCAAATAATGGGATTGGGTGGTCAGACTTGTTGACATGGTTGACAGGTAAAATTCCAATTGTGTAGAACGATGCTCATGCTGTTGTTCACTGGGTCATCTGATCCAGACTAGATTATTTACAGACCACCACTCTATAGCTGCTTCGTCAAAGAAACAATCAGCCAACCTTGATGTTTAGTGTGATGACAACCCCCAATCATCATTTCATGTTTTTGGATTGCTGTGTTATTTCTCCCTATGGTGAGACAGGTCACACTGGCATTGTAAAATACTCACATGATGGCTAGTGTTCAAGGTAAAGGTGCCTTTAAGAAGTCGGTGACATGTTTTATGATTGTTCTTGTGATAATGGGGAAAGCAATATATATTCTTAAGTGTCTCAAAAGCCAAACAGAAGGATATAGATATTTAGCAAGGTGCTGACATTTTGCGTGCTACACAGTCATTTATTGGTATGACTTGTACTAATTTATTTTATTTTGATTTTTCTGTTCTCTTTGACTGTGTACGATAAATTGTATCAATTTTAAAAGAAGACTTTCTGTTTTTTCGCATTGCAAAGTTCTGATGTGTATACCAAACACTGACTGCCAATTGGTGGAATTGGAACATCAGAAAGGACTGGTTGATAATCTGTCAAAATGGCAATAATTGTTTCACTGAACATTTTCTCAGTGTCCATATGTTTATGGAGTTTCCTTGTTATCATGCTGCATGCAGTACAATCAAAAGAAAATATTCTATGTCATTGTTTGGTATCAGTGATGCCCCCTGGTACAAGAAATTCATAGTTTCTGTTTCTGGCACTAGTTGAAATTCCATTTTGTGCTAGTTTTCTTTCAACCCTGTATGAATTTGAACACAGATTTGTCTGACATTTGTTTTTTCAATCCAGTGATAAGTGTCCTGATGCCAAATACGCTTTTTCAAACTAAATATTTTGTTTTCAATTTTAAGGTAAAATAAATATGGAAGGACTAATTAAATGTTGCAGGGAAATACAAGACGAAGGTATTAGATTGCAGCAGTGAGGTCATATTTGGAGCACCCATTCATGAAAAATGACCTTTGTGCCAACATAATCCCCAAACTTAAACACAGTCCTACATGGACGACGGGGTAGCCTGGTGGTTAAATTGCTCACCTGTCACACTGAGGACCCCATGTACAATTTCCCAACATGTGTACAATTTGTGGAGCCTATTTCTAGTGCACCTCACCTAAAAGCGGGGTAAAACTTAACTCACTCAACATCCTAACTATTGTGGGACAGCTAAGGTTGGCTTATGTAACTGGCACCAGTTGAACTCCCAACAGTCCTATTTACTCTATACTGTATTTTAGACTTAAGGCAGTTTTGAATCAAAGATCAGATAGCATCTCTAAGTATAAGATACATATATTGTTCATAGTGAGTCTGTGCTACATGGATTCCAGTGAATGATTAGTATTGTAAGGTTGTCTGATGCACGAAATGGATCGATTCACAGTTGCTTAATTTTTCAGAATGACAGTTGTTTTTGGGTGTTTGTTCATGATTGTTGATAGAGGCAAATGTATGTACTTCATCTTCATATGTTCAAATGTATATTGTTTATTTACCTATCTACTATACATAACAAAATGTAATATATTATATGTGATGATATGAAATATCTTTGAAATGAGATTTTTGTGTTTTTTTTTCTTGAGACCAGCGTCATTTTAAACAGTGTATACTGAACCGCTAAATAAAAGCAACACTTTTTTGACTAACATGAATGCTTACTTCCATGAAATTCCATTTTTTCTAAACTTTCTCTTTCTTTTGCTGGTGTTTCGGAAGTAGTCTAAGGCGGAGTTGTTAACTAGCTATTTGGTTCATGCAGTGAAGCAATACATATGCTAAGTGAAGCAGTCTTTATATGTCTAGGCGACAATGCTTGTAAGTGGCGAAAAACGTGATCGGGTGGTCAGGCTCGCTGACTTTGTTGACACGTCATCGGTTACCAATTGCGCAGATCGATGCTCATGTTGTTGGTCAGTGGATGGTCTGGTTCAGACTCAATTATTTACAGACCACCACCATATGGCTGGAATATTGCTGAGTGCGGCGTAAAACTAAACTCACTAACTCTGTGAATGTCTGGTCCAGACTGTCAAGTGATTTACTACTAGACACATATTAGATGATCCTGCGCATTAAACGCATTTGTGACAAGAGAGGCGGTACAACGAATTGGGTGAGTACACTTGGCTGCTACAGGAAGCGTGACGATTATGCACGTGCAATACATGCTAACCGTGACATGAAATCAACACCGCTACTGATTAACACCTGTCTCGCTACTGTGTAACACCTGTCTCGCTACTGTTTTACACCTGTCTCAATACTGTAATTTTGTTTAAAAAAACCAGGAAAACGTCATTTGCTTCATGAAATGGATCGGTGGTCCTAAACATATTTGCTCAGTATATTGTGTTGATTCAATTCGTTGGGATTGTACCTGTTCCCAAATCGAGTGTGCTATAACAATTCATGCGTGAAACGCACGGGGGGAAATGAACTTCTTGATATTTATCAGACAACCTGTCTCCCTCTTGTTTCAAGTGGATCGTTCTGTGGGGCTTTCCCAAGTATGCAAATTGGGCTCATTTGTCAGGTCGTGAATCATCTTATAATAATTTATTCCTGAGTGAAAATATGTTCGCTTTATATACTGGAAACCGTTTGAAAACGTTTGGATGAAAATGTAATTAAATGGTCTCATATCAGAGACGAAAAATTGTGATATGACGCTGTCATCTCAAGCTGTATTTAGTATTTCACACCAGTATAACTATGACAAAAACAATAATTTACTCTAGAATATTCATGTCGATTTTACATCTTTGAACACTGTAGGCCAACAAAGACATTATCGAATCTTTCCAGGAATACTGCGGACGTCTATATATTAGCTTCAACAATGGAACATTGATCCTAACACCTGGATATATTGTAAAATATTGACTACGAATGTTTCAAGATGGCACAAAGTCCTATTGATTCGTCAGTTGCACTTACTCCTCAGTTGGTCGCTCTTGCCATACCGCGAGAACATCACAAGGAATACAGGTAAGGCAGTGATGATGAGGAGTTGTTTCACTAGATGCTTATGTGCACTTTGAGACGTTTTATAATTATGAAATGTATGTCATACGTCCAACACACATCTTATAATGATGTCTGGTGATGTGGCACGTATATTAAAAAGGCGGCTGTGTGAAATATCACGCGTTTCAATATTGACGATAACCGTTTAAGGTTACTTGACCCATTATTTCATTTGTATCATTGGTCGTTTTCATTTCTGTGTTTGTTTTTATTCATTCCTTTTTAAGTTACATATCCTTTCATTTCAAAACTACAATACATACATGTGTTATTACTTGTTGATTCAATGTGGAAAGAAATCCCGAAACAGAGGCTAGTATTTCGATGGACGCGTTGACTAAAAACCCCAACGAACTGCGCGTAATTACTGATAGTTATGTATTATGAGATGGTAATATCCCAGAGTAAAGAAAACCCAAACGAAATGCGCGAAATACTGACACATTATCCAGTATGAAATGACAATATCCCATGGTGACAAGGCCAACGAACCACACATAGGTACAGGACACATTAACCATCGGAAATAATAGCATGCAGAGGTCTAACAAAGCAACGAAGTACACGTAAGTACGGATATCTATCCATTTGAAATAATAGTATCTCAGGGTGAAACAAGAGTCATCAGATGATGACATATCCCCTGGCCCCCACATATTTGAAAGAACATATCATCTGACAGTTACTCGATGTTTTCTTAGATTATGTTTGAATGTTTCCATGGAAGGCATGAAAAATATAAATGCCATATATCTGTAAACAGCAAAAGGCACCACTTCAAGATCTGTCTCATATCTGCCAAGATCTGTTGAAAGATATCAAATGGTTTTCACGTTGTGCTCTGGAAACAAAACCTATCCCTCTATTTTGAGACTAAGTCAGAATTGTTTCCATGGAAACCAGGAAAAATAGAAATGCCAAGACATTGTAAATAGCAAAAGGCACCACTTTGTGGTCGGCCTCAAATATCTGCCAAGTTTTGCTGTAAGATACTGAATAGTTTTCGAAGCCCATCCCTCCATTTTGAGACTAAGTCAAAATCGTTTCCATGGAAACCCAGAAAATTATAAATCACGAAAATCTGTAAATAGCAAAAGGCACCACTTAAGGGTCTTCCCTACATATCAACCAAGTTTTGCAGAAAGATATCTAGAAGTTTTTGAGTTGTGCTCCGGAAACGAAGCCCATCCCTCCATTTTGAGACAAGTCCGAAACGTTTCCGTGGAAACCCAGAAAATTATAAATCGCAAACACCTGTAAATAGCAAAAGACACCACGTTAGGGTCTGCCACATATACCTACCAAGTTTTGCTGACAGATATTAGGAACTTTTTGAGATGTGCTCCGGAAACGAAACACACCTCTCACTTTTGAGACAAAGTCTGAATCGTTTCCATGGAAACTGAGAAACTAAGAAATCACAAAAACCTGTAAATAGCAAAAACAGTCCGAAACGTTTCCATTCAAACCGGGAAAATATTGTAACACAAAAGCCTGTAAGTACCAAAAGGCACCGCGTTAGGTTCTGACTGATGTATGTAACAAGTTTTGCAGAAAATTATTGAACGGTTTTTGAGTTCTGCTCCGGAAATGAAGTCCATGCCTCCATTTTCAGAAACAGTCCGAAACGTTTCCACTGAAACGAGAAAATATTGTAACACAAAAGCCTGTAAGTACCAAAAGGCACCGCGTTAGGTTCTGACTGATGTATGTAACAAGTTTTGCTGAAAAATATTGAACGGTTTTTGAGTTCTGCTTCGGAAACGGAGCCCATCCCTCCATTTTGAGACGAAGTCTGAGACATTTCCATGGAAACTTAGAAGATAATAAATCATGAACACCTGTAAAGAGAAAAAGGCACCACTTTAGGGTCTGCCACACATATCTACCAAGTTTTGCTGAGAGATATTAAGAAGTTTTTATGTAAAAAAAACCTGTACATAGCAAAAGGCACCACTTTAGGTTCTCATTGATATATCTACCCAGTTTTGCAGAAAAATATTGAACGCTTCTTTAGTTCTGCTGCGGAAACGAAGCCCATCCTACTTTTAGAATAACACCAAAATGTTCCGTGGAAAAACAAACAAACAAACAAACAAAACCAACAAGAATCCCCCCCCCCCCCAAAAAAAAAGCAACAACAACAAAACAAAACAAAACAAAAAACAAACAAAACACACAAACAAACAGAAAAAAAAGTTACAAAAAAAAATAATAAATAAATAGAAATGCCAAAACTCTGTAAACAACAAAAGGCACAACTATAGGTCTAGATTACAATATCTATCAAGTTTGGTCTAAAAGCATTGAACGGTTTCTGAGTTATGTTAAGGAAACAAAATGATATTACGGATGGACGGACAGACAGACGAGGGGTCGACTATATCATTTACTCTGAAAATTGTTCTAAACCACTTTCGGTTCTTGATTACAAATACGAAATAATTACACAAGAACGCGTGTAATAAATAAAACTCACCATTCTTTCTCAAACACTAATTTTACGAAACATTTAAACTTAATGTATGGTATCTGACCTCACGTGAGCGATGTTTGTCGACTCCGTCATTTAGCCATGGCATTCAAACGTCACTTATCGTGGCTGTCGGCAGCTGTAGCGGTTAAAGCGGACACTTCAAGTCTTGCCTGAGAGGTGCGGAAAACCAGTGAAGATCCGGGATAGAATTGATCTTCAGCAACACTTGCTTGTCGTAAGAGGCAATTAACGGAATCTGTTGGTGATTTGGTTGACACATGTCATCGTATCCCAATTGCATGGATCAGTGTTCATGCTGTTTATCAGTGGATAGTCTGGTCCAGACTCGATTATTTACAGATCGCTGCCATATACCTGGAATATTGATGAGTGCGGTATTCTGTTGAGTAGGAAGAGAATTAGTATTCTGTATATTATATAGAGAAACAGTGAAGTATTTTGTACATTATATAGAAGAATAGTAAAGTATTTTGTAGATTATAAAGAGAAGTAGTTAAGCATTCCGTAGACTATGAAGAAATATAGTGAAGTATTTTGTGGATTATGTAGCGAAATAATGTAGCATTCTATAGATTATATCAAGGGATAGTAAAGGTATACTGTAGACCATGAAGAGAAATTGTGAAGAAGAATTCTGTAGCCGTTTCATAGATTTTAGAGAAAATCAGTGAAGTATTCTGTAGATTACAAAGAGAAACAGTGAAACATTCTGTAGACTGGAGAGAAATATAGTTAAGTATTCTATAGTTTATAAAGATAAATAGTGAAGCCTTCTATTGACTGTAAAGAGAAATCGTTCTATAGACATGGAAAAACGTATCGCAACGCCTATACCCATATATATTCATAACATACAAATATGTTTGTATGGCTGCATTGACTCTTCGCACCACACACTGATTTCACATTAGCACGTGCTAAAATCAATGACGAGCACCGCGTGCAATACGTGTTCCCGCCAATAAGCAAATACAAAGTTTCAGTAAACTGCTCCTATAGCTCGATAACTAGGAAAATCAATGTATTTCGTAGTTGATAAGCAAATATAGGGACTCCTTATCTGACATCTGCTCATAGATGCCAAGGTATTGCAATACGGAATGTCATCGAGAGCCATTGCAAGTGATGTTTGTTTTCTTCCATCGACTACCAGCCGACTGGTCAGAAACATCTTCAAAGTAAAGACACTAAAGACTGCCCGCGTTCAGGTCGTTTACGAGGCACACCTCCTAAAGACAATACACTTCTCATAAAAATCAGATTTCATCCGTCGATGTCAAGTAGCATGTTAAAAGGTTAAAGAGTGAGTTCCATATCGTCGTTTGTCCAACAGAACGATCCGAAATCGCCTGAACTCGACCGGGTATAGAGCCAGACAGCATCTGTTGTTATCCCCGAGGCACAAACGGCACGACTGGCCTGGTGTTACTGGCATTCTATGTCATGGCGAAGGGTCCTCTGATCGGATCTTGTCATGGTCAGATAAATCTGAATAGTCAACGGCAGATCATTAATATCCCAGACAGAGTCGTTGTTCCACATGTCGATGACCATCCTTTGACCACAAGGTCAGTCATGGACGGCAATGTTAGACCATATCGTGCACGTGCTCTTGATGGTTTCATACGTCAGGAGGTGATAGCAACTCTACTTTGGCATACCAGGTTCCAGGTCTCAGTCTGGATAAAACATGTTTGGAATTTCATGGGTCGCAGAATACGCCAGAGAGATTCTCCAGTATAAATTCTCGATGTACTGAAACAAGGTCACTGGACCCGTGAAGGTCCCGGGGTAGAATAGGCCTTCAGCAACCCATGCTTGCCATAAAATGCGACTATGCTTGTCGTAAGAGGCGACTAACGGGATCGTGTAGTCAGACTCGCTGACTTGGTTGACACATGTCATCGGTTCCCAATTGCGCAGATCGATGCTCATGTTGTTGGTCACTGGATTAGCTGGTCCAGACTCGATTATTTACAGACCGCCGCCATATAGCTGGAATAGTGCTGATGCAGCGTAAAGCTGAACTCACTCACACAAAGATCAGGGTTGTAATAGAAGTTGGCTGGGGTTAAACCATTTAAAGCTGATGTGATTTCTTGAAGATTGTATGCCAGTCCTGAAAATGGCAGTACTTGTTACGTCATAGTTATCACAATAAGTCACCTTTTGGGCCATGTTTTGCTTCTCAGATTAAACTACAAGTGTCCTTCTTTTTGTGATTAGATTTGCTATTTAATTATTTATCTATTTTTTCCGGACAGTAAATTAAATTGAGTTTTGGATATAGTGCTTTAGTTATAGTTATATAGTTATATAGTTATAGTAGTATAGTTATAGTAGTATAGTTATAGTTTGCTATAGTTGATGGTTATCATATCGACGTTGTTATCTTTTTTTTATCTTTTTTTAACCATTTTGTTGTTTTTTTCAGAAAGTCTACGCATTGTCATGTGAAGGTTGATTTTTCATGCTCACGTCTTTTATAAATCAGTTCAGAAAACGATACTGCACGTACATCAGTCATGAAACGTTTTCCCAAATGGCCTTGGCGCGTCTGAGACAAAGAACATGTGGCCCTGACGTTTTGAGATATTGTATGAAGCACGTACTCTACATGTACCCTCCAGCATGTTTGAGTATGATCGCGCGTGTGAACCAATGATTTAGGAATTTCCCTTGGATTCAGCGGGAACAAAATCGGTGTTCATTTGTGTTTAGTATGATACACAATGACCGAACTGGTAGTAAAATATTTGTCTTCTTGGCCGATCTCTTTATGTCAAGGTCACTATATGGTTGAAATAGTGCTGGTGTGACGTTAAATTTTAACTCACTCAGTAATTATGTTAATATTGGTGAAAAAATATAGTTCTTGGTGGTGATTTTATTTCTACTGATCTGCTAAACAGGAAAATTGGTACGTATCACCACTGAAATAATTTGCAAACCTACATATGATATTACCATTATCACATTTACAAACCTACATGTCATATCACCATTGGCACATTTACGGACTTATATGTCATACCACCACTGTCACATTTACAAAGCCACACGTCATAATTATAATCATTGACAAACATGTATATCATATCACCATTGCTACAACTTACGCGTCACACCACCATTGTCACATTTACAAGGTACATGTCATATCACCATTGTCACATTTACAATCCTACATGTGATACCGCCATTTTTTCATACCGCCATAGAATGTGATATAACACACTAGCTGATTAGGTTCTATTACTTTAAGACGCCTTAAAGTGCTCGCTCGTCACTCTGAAAACAAGGGTTGAATTCCCCACACAGGTGCTAAGTGTGAAGCCTGTTTCTGGAGTTGTATTGCTGGGACATTGCTAAAGCTGTTACCAAACTCACTCACTCTGGGCAGTGGGAAGCTTAATGGTGGACGCGTTGGCTCGTAATGCCGAATGCCCGGGTTCAGTTCTAGTGTGTGAAACCCATTTCTGGTTTTCCCGTAGTGATATTTCTAAAAGTGGCTAAACTAAAGTCATTCACTCTCACAATAGAACGTGGTCCTTTTTTCGTGATGAATAACTAAATGATGTTGTATTCATATATTTCAGCTAACAACTCCTACTGTTACGTCACTGTGTCAACCATCATCCGTTGTGGTCATGAAAAGCAAAATGCTCAGAACTCACCAGCTCGAAGCAGGGCCGACTTTGGGAGACGTGACTGTCAGATTGGAAGGAGCTACAGTCCTCGTGTGATATCCACCCCCTGTGTTATGTCCATCTTATGTGTTATGTCCGCCCCTCCGCACCATGTTTGATGACTACCTCATGTGTGATGTCCGCCCCCATATGTGATGTCCAGTCCGTGTGTGATCTCCACGCCATATAACATGTCCAACGGTATAATCTCTCAAACATGTTCAAGTCTTCTTACAGTTTGCGTGTTTATGGTACCTTTCTAAGGTCCTAACATATCCTGTGATCTGAGTTCATGAATATTACCATTCTTTAACATTAGCAAAGAATATGGATGCAAACATACTACCTCACTTTTTCAATGATCTTGAAATATTATTTCACAACTAAAACCTCTCCTAATCACTGTGGACATTGAAGAGATCAAAATAAATTAAAAGCATACAACGCTGTGCAATAAGTTATTTATATTAAGTGTAAAAAGTACACTTACGTGTTTTTAAGTACTTTGTATGCTCTAGTTGACGCTAAATGTAACCCGAGATTTTAAGTCATAGTTTGTGGTTGTCACAAAGCCAAAAACATTGTTGGACTCCATGCATATATTAAAACAGATTCGGACAAATACTTTCCCCATCCACAACTGTATTGTGTACGGTCACGATGGTTACATCGTTACGGTCAAAGGCTCTGAAAGCATTTTTATTGTTGGTGCTTACTCAAGCAGTGGCAGTGGTACTGTTCACATATCACACATTTGTTGACTGGTCCTTCTTGAAGAGCTTTAGAGAATTCCAATGGAACATGCCCCAAGATTTGGTAGAGACGTTCGGCAGCGTACCACAGCGACAAAGACACACCCAGACTCGATATGCCACAGATCTCAGCCCAGAGCTACTTCTAGAAAACAGGACCCTGTGTCCGTCTGACAGACAGCTGTCTATTTTATTCATGGTCCACTCTGGTTTGACGAACTGGAAACGACGGGATACCATGAGAAGGATACTCGCTCTCGGAAACAGTTCTTTGTTCACTAACTACTCGACACGTGTGCTCTTCTTACTGGGGAGAACCGCATATGCCCATGTGAAGGAAATGACAGTGATTCGAGACGAGTTTGCAAAGCATGGTGACATTCTACAGGGGAACTTTATAGACAGCTACAGAAACTTGACTTACAAAGGATCCATGGGAATCGAATGGGTGAGCCATCATTGTGCCAATGTGAAATATGTCATCAAACTTGACGATGATGTATATGTAGATTTATACAACGTCTTTCGTCGTATATACCACAGCTATTCAAACAAAACGCGCTTGGTATTGTGCAATGTGATGCCTATGAACAGTGTGCCCTTAAACCGGCGAGGACATTGGTCAGTGGAACAAAACATATTTCGTCATTACAACTCCTATCCATGGTCATTCTGTAGCGGTTTTGCTGTGGTGATGTCAGGAGCAATGATGCCATTATTACACAAGGCTGCTCGAATGGTTCCTTTTTTGTGGGTGGATGATGCTTTTCTGTTTGGGATACTCCGTAGTGGAATTGACCACTATTCTGAAGCGTTCATAAAATTCAACTATGCCCAGCTTCACAAGATGAAGTTTGTGCAATGTTTCAATCAATCATCGTGCGATTATGCTTTTGGGCTGGCCCCTCGTACAGTATCAGACAGTCTACACTACATGCGGTATATGAACCTGAACAGAGGGTCAAACCTCAAGCTGACTCGGGATCTAATTTGGTATGTGGAACGATTGAACTTAATGAAATGAGTTTGATTACAATATGTTTATCTGTGTGTATGAGAGTATTATTCTCTTTGTGATTGTGTCAGTTTTCCCGCTGCATCATTGCCTTGGTGCGCAAGTGAACATTATCATTTTATTACAGTTTGGTTTTCATGGTAAACTAACTCCGATATATGTGTTTCAACCTCGATCTGTGTCTACTATGACACAATTCATAGTTACAACAGAGTACATGTACATGAATGAATAAATGAATGAGTAATGAAGGAATTAACGTATGAACGAACGAATAAATAGTAATCAACAGATATTAATATCCTGAGCCTAAAATTGCCATTAGAAATCTATATTGATAGATGATCTCGAGAAGAGTAGAACCAAGTAGACGGGGAAGCTGTAGAATGTCTTCCATTATTGCTTTCCGTGCATGATGTTGTCATTGGTAGAATTCAAAAACTGAAACTTGAAGAGACAGAACTTGGAATAAATTCCATACTGTCATAACCAGTTGCCATTTAAAGTCTGGTTTCCATGCATGAAAAGTTCGCGACTGTTTTCAGTTACAAGACCGCACAAAACCTAACCATGATATGTAAACATCACAACATTAAGTTTTGATTGAAGAGCTTTGTGACATATTAAATTATGCTAGTATGTTAACTCGTCGAGAAATCTGCCGAAACCATTCATCCGCACGATTAACTTTTAGGTTGACTTTAAAACCTGAACACACGGATAGCATAGAAGAAAAGATACTTTTGAAACCATGAAGATCCGGGTTAGAATTGGTCTTCAGCAAACCATGCTTGTCATAAGAGGCTACTAACGGCACAAGACGGCCAGACTCACTGGCTTAGTTTACACATGTCATCATTTCCAAATTGCATAGATGCTCATGATGTTCATCACTGGATTATTTGGTCCAGATTCTTTTGAGCAGTTGAAAGTGAAGGTTGATTTATACCTCAAGGGACGGCGTTTTAGACGGAGTGAGTGAGTTACATTTTGCGGCCACATCGGCATTATTTAAGCCATATCTTGACCGTGGTAGTCATATATTAACAGCATATAATGTTCGAGACGAACGGATTGATAAAATAGATGTTTATTCCTTTGACAAAACCCATGATGGTGTTATCTGAACCTATGGTGGAGGATCTTAACAGATCATCCTGTAGCAGTTATTGGACGTAGGTCTCTCTCTACACAACGGTTTGCAACAAGGTCAGGTCTACAAGTCAAATTTGAAACAAACAACTAACATTACCGTGTCTCAGTTTCATGCCTAGTGCACTGTTGGAAATAAACTGGATAAGAACATCATATATCATCAAAAGTCCAAAACGTTTTATTGCGAGGTCAAGCCTACAGGGGTATATACCCGGACCGTCGACAACAACGAACAATCCGTCCAAATTACTTGTGGACAGTCCGGCGAAAGGGAGATGATGTTCCACATGAGTGGCTTGATGCCAAGTGTGCTCGAAATTGACAAACCAATTAAAACAGTATGATTTCAACAGTGTACTATATGTTTATTATACCCCCGCAAAGTAACGGGGGTGTGTAGCGTTTATTCTGACCGTATATATTCGCACAATATATGTGATGTAGAAATATATTATAATAACGAAAAAGGTAGTAACATTTGAGAATTGTGATGATAAAGTCCATTTCAGTAATCTGAATGTTCAGCCAAGATGACACGTGGCCTGTGTAGCTCAAATCAGTAAGTCTGTCGGCAAGAAGGTCGGTCTTCAACCAAACACGATGGACAGGTGGCATCTGTACATCTCCAGTATGTTTTCTGAGCTCTGTGTCTGTTGACTCTGTACTTGAATCCATTGTGGTAAAGATTCTGACCCCCATTAATGTTGTCAGTCAGTGTAACTCTCACCATAGCAATTGCCATTTTGACAGTGATAACAACATTTTCCTGATCTACTATATATACCCAAATGATACATGTTCTCCACAGGATTCCAATAACCCTGCTACTCCCAATTTCACAACACACATTTAGGGGATTTTTTTTTTGTTTTTTGGCATGTGAAACTCCAAAATGGTAATCCTTCAACTTGCATAATGTAAAATAATAATTAGTCTGCAACCTTAATTCTGTTACAAATTGTTAAAATGATTAACTTAATTCAATTACTCACACATTGTTAAATTTGTTAAAATAATACTTAATTCATTTCATCATGATACGCGTGTAACGTCTTTTTGCAACCTTATTTCTCTTACAAATTTTTGAAAAGGTTAACTTAATTCAGTTACTCATGACTGACTAAGTCACTAAGCAAACATTCTCCTTAACACCATCACGGTTTGTTGACCACGCTGTGCCGACGCTCCCGGTTTTTAGTCTGTCGACGATTACCAATATCATAATTTTCATTTGACAGATCAGGCTGACACTCCTGCAAGTGAAGGCTGAAATAGAGAGCTAATTGTGACTCCGTTAGTTTAAGACCTTGTGCATATGCCTGTGGCTGAAAGGTTGGCCAAACCCTCAACACTATCTGTGTGAAAAGATTTGCAACCTATCAGGCTTACAGGAAAAAATGGCTTGCTACGCGTTTGATACACATCTCCTCCGGAGTTGCAACGTTTGTTTTTCGTGTACCAAAGTGGGTGTTGCGCAGACACCAGATGTAGTGGAGAGGGCGAGAGATTACAAGACCGTCGCGTCCATAACCATATGTAAATTATGAAACCTTTCTCATGACAGCATTCAAATAAATCGTTACAGACAAAACCGTGTCTGAAGACACTACTACCGGTAACTCATATCATGTCACATTCAACAGTTACACAGCACGACACAGTGATTCAGTGGTTGCTGCGTGTATTACACCATCTGGTCCACTCTGACCTGATGTTGGGGACTCTACATTATGTACATACACGGCACATACATTTACAAACGCCAATGCATTTCAGCAAACAAAAACTCTAAATTCACTTTCCACGAACTTTCCTATTATTCTCCCTACTTGGTTTAATCGCTTCAAAGTTTCGTATGGACTTAAGATATTTTTGTCGGTTTTTCCATACTTGTAAAATTTGCTTCTTGTCGAGGTGGGCAAAGATAAGTTTACATGTTGAAGGCTTCTTAAAGCACTTAGACACGTCTTCATTCTCTTCCTTATATAGATCATCACCCAGGTCGTGCATACCCGTTATGAAACAACGGACCATTCCATACAAGAACACGTCATCTATCCAAAGTAACGGCATCGTTAAGACTGCCTTGTAAAGTACTGGGACTATGTTCCCAGGTATTATAACACCAAAACCACTACAGTAATCCACAGGGAAGAATTGGTAGTGTCTAAAAACGAATTGCGGAACCTTCCATTTCCCCTTTCTCCTTATAATTCCATACGGCATGTTCACTGGCCAACACAATACTCTGTTATCACCTAGGTATGGGTGGTACACGTGGGTAAAAAAATTATGCAAATCAGTATATACATCATCGTCGATCTTGATGACGTATTTGACGTTCCGGCAATTTTGGCTGATCCATTTCACACCCATCACAGCTTTATATGTCAGGTTCTTGTAACTGTCCAGAAACCGACCTTGGACGATGTCTCCATGCTGGTTGAATTCTTGGTTGATACTGTTCTGGATGTTCACGTCATTCCTTTGTCCAAGGAGAAAAACATGTCGCACGGTATAATTTTCAAATGTTTTCCTGTTCTGGAATATTTTTCGAAGTCTTTGCCGACGGTTGTAATAGCCCGTTGAGCTATGGACAATGAACGCAACGTCCACCTGTGAAACTTCCCGACACATCATCGTGTTCCCAAGAACCACTTCTAATAATAGTTCATCAATACTTTGTGATCGTTTATGCCGCGGTCCCTTTGACATGTTGGTTGTTATAACACCTATTAACGGGTCACATATGCTTTCACCTACACATGTCTCCTGTGTTTCTCTGGGAGATCCTAAAGTGGTTAACACGACAATTACAGCGCAAAAATGTAATGACAGTATACACACAAAGCACCTCTCCATGAAGGTAGTGAAAGGCATCTTCTCTTTCGTAAATGCTTGTCCTTTGTCGCTTGAAACGACGGAAACCACATCCCTCGGTTTGATAACTGTATGTTTAGTAGTGTACCTTCATTAAGCACAGATTAAATAAATCCTTTTGGTCTCGATCAGACAAAACACCATGTCACATAGTGCTCTAATCTCTCACTAGGTCGCAAACTTCAAGGGTTCAGGACGCATGGTATGAATTAGATCGGATGTAGGACCAACGAACTGATGTCAGGGGATCAATGATCAATGATCAATGTCTGCATTATGTCGTGGTTTGTAAAGAGATCAATTACACCCAGTACGCATACTAAAGCCGGAGTAACAGCTTGATGGATGGAGGCTGATGCTTGCCTGTGATGCTTGTTAGGGAGCTCTACACGTGTATTGAATAATTGTGTAATCTGCATGCTAGAAGTTGGTGAGTGAATGACAAAGGCGATGACATTACGGACAACAAATTCATACATATTGTATATCCGGGTTATAACTTGTCTTGATCAGTCTCCCATGCTTGTCGTAAGAGGCGACTAACGGCATTGGGTGGTAAGGCTCACTCACTTATTTGACACCTGTCATGGTATCCTAATCGTGTAGAAAGATGCTCGAGCTGTTGATCACTGGACTGCTTGGTCTAGACTCGATTATTTCAAGACCGTGGACATATAGATGAACGTTGCTGAGAGGTGTTAAACAACAAACTGACCAACACATGTGAACTGATTTAGTAGACTACGGCACTTTAGTTGGCAAGAAGTAGAACTATACCGTCAGCCATTGGCAAGCACGACGTGGGAATGTCTTGTCGCAACTTAAATAACGCGGTTATTAGTCGACTTGGCCTGAAGGAAGCACGTTACCAGCGGTGAAGTAAGGGGTCGACCAAGACCTTAAGACTGAGGAAGACGATGAACCTGAAAATCGACTCCACATTATCCTGTAAGACACAATCCCACGTCCCACGCCGACAAATGGAGAGTGGGAAAACCACTCCTAGCACCACTGCATGCTGCGGGTTGTTGGTCCTCTCAGACGCTACTTCCTCAAGGTACAGGCAACAACCTCTGGCATGGTGCAGGCTCATGAAAGTCGCTTTTTCTGCACATTAACGATTGTCACATATGAAGTCGTGACATATCACCTGGAGATGAAAATTAGAGGTATATGACGAAATTTTAATATCTCTAAATTTGATTTAAAAAAGAAAGCGTAAAATAGATTTAAACCCAAAAGCGTAGCGTAAATACAAAATTTAGAGCTATTGTAATTTCGTTATATATCTCTGATTTTTAAAAAAAAGTACGTTTATTTACATTCTACCATAACCGCATTATTCAGATTTTAAACACATACCTAATGCTTTGGAAATCAGAGGTATATAACGTGATTATATACCTCTGAATGGCTTTGATTAACCAACCACAATCCAGTGTTTACGTAAGTCATGGTACAATAAATGATAATAAATTACAAAGATATCAAAATAAAATCAAAGTGCATGATATGTGCATGTTCATGTTTTCAGTTAATTAGCTGGAACTGTTACAAACGTATAAGACGTTCGTGGGATATATTCTGCTTACTGGAACTGCCAGGCTATAGAATCTAATCTTACTGTTTGTGTCGCAGATGTCACTGGTGAGTATGTATCAAGTGCGTTTAATATAGACCTATTGTGGGGCTATAGATTTGTCTTTGCAATGTATAGTGGACGCAGCAGCTTGTGTGGCCTGTAGGTTTAAACCATGAAACAAATGAGCTGAATGAGTTTCTAAGTCGACAAAGGCAGCGTCGACAAAGGCAGAAAACAGCATGAAAGGTAAAAGAGCGAGTTCAGATTTAAAGTCATATCTAGTTAAGACATAAAGTCATACAGTATTTCAGTCATATCGTGACTAAAAAAGATGTAAGGTTATAAATTAATAAAAACAAATTTTAATAATAAACTTATCTGTCCACAAAGGACAGTAAAATAACCAGATTATCATAGATCTGAACTTAAAACTTGTAATTAAATCTGAAATATTTTAACTGCAAATGCCAATACAAAATAACAATATACTATAGATTGCCTACTACTGAAAGTAGATCACAATTCTATGGGTCACAGGGACTGATAATGGGAAAATTGAACTGGAATAGGACCTGTTATGGTTAAAAAATTTGCCATGGCAAGAGATGTAAGAAATCTCCTCAGAAGCAGCACTGACAAGTCTAAAATATGCTGTAATATGTATTGATGCAAAAAAAACAAACAAAAAAAAACAGATACAAAGATTCACTGTAGAGGTTTCATGTACAATGCAACTGAGTCACATCTAAAGTAATGGGTCACAAATAAAATATTAACTCACCAAAGTCTTGGTTTCAGAGTGAGAAACAGTTATACTGAACGTTACACGGCGAGCGGTTAGGTTGAGCGTTGACAAAGGCAAGCAGTTTGATGTTAGCTGAATGATGTACTCAAGCTAATCCGCGTGTGTGTGTCCGTGTGTATCCATGTGTGTCAACACAATCAGCCTTTAGATACACAGTCACTGATTCTTGAATATTTGAGCACATGTTTCACTATCGTCATTAACGTAGAATTTTTGCGACTCCCTAAAGTAAACGAATCACACACTCAAAGGGAGGTAACCCTAATGTATGTAGTGCTCAGACAATGTAAACATTATAAGTAAGCATCACTTCTTTCACCAGGTATAAGAGACATATCAAAGTCGGTCACAAATATTGTATCCCTGTCTGAAAGCTTTACGTGTATACGTTCACTGCTTGCGGATATAGATTTTTGACAACCTAAAGTTTTAAGTTAATAACCATCCCTTTGCCTGTTGCCTTATGTTCAACAGTGAGTAAGATTTTACATTGCACTGCAAAATTGCAGCAGCACCACAGCGGAGGACACCAGAAATGGGCTTCACATATTGCACCCATGTTGGGAGTCGAACCCGGGTCTTAGTCTTGACGAGCGAACTCTTTAAACACTATGTTAACCCATCGACCCTTGTGTTCATGACAAGCTGACACAACAAAGATATTATTAGAAATCTAAGGGCCACCGCTTGCTGACTGACTGAATTCAAGCTTCATTATTGATTAAATGCCGATAAATGTCACTCAGGTTGAAGTATATTTATTCATGTCCATTCAAGTGAATATTTTGATATTCGTTGCATGGATTGCAGAATTACAGAATTACAGAATGTAACATTCTAATGTCAACCACGGGAGTGCATTTGTAATTTACGTCGTCAGCCGGAGGTTTCAAATGAAATATTCCCGTGCTTCAAATACTCAATATCACCCGGAAATTGGCCAACACATGATGTTTAACGACATTTTAAACAAAAAACTAAACCAAAGGGTTTTACTGTCTGCACTCTTTTACATCGAGTAAGGGTACAGCAGTGAAGTGTCATCAGCTGCCCGCTTCAGCTGGTTCCCATGGTAGCATCTGGAGTTGCTCATTTGTGACGTCATTCTATCTTTATGTCACAATATGATTTGAATGACGTCACCACTGTTGATGACAGAACAAAACAATTGTTTGCGATGTTTTTACATGTTAATAAGCAGTGAATAGTCTTGCAGTTTCCGGGAATCTAATACCATTTGATAATGTTTTTCAACCAATCAGATTACAGAACACAGTGACTTTGGTTTACAATGCTGTTTTCATATGAGGAGTATCAGAAATGGTTTCGCAAACTACACATGCTCCGTGTGCAGTGCTCCGTGTGCGGTATCGCAGTGAAATGTCATTATTGTCTATCTAGAGACCAGGGGGCAAACATATTCTGGCACCAACTTATTTACGAGAAGAAAAAGGACTATATAAACAAACGTAGGCGTCTCCTCAGGATAGAGGTGTAAGGAGACACAACTAGAGACTGGTTTTACACCTAGGAATAATGTAACACCCTACAAGTTATTATCTGAGGGGCTGGCTGATGAATGCAGACCAACATATAGATATAGAAGACCTCAAACCTGTCATCGCTGATAAAGTCAACTAGGAATTGGCCGACCTGGGGAGCCTCAACTTAAAAGTCATGGTGAAAATGACACTTAATAAACAGAAGGTGGACTGCAGAAGAAACAGCATGTCAAGTCCTACTGCAGGGGTAAACAAGAAGTCGAAACTCAAACTGAGATGATAGACACCATCAACCCCTCACTTCAACAAATACACTTCAACAAAAACTGGAACGTTACACGCACAGGAGTTTCGGGAGGGTAGTGGATAACATTGATAAGGTCTATCTAGATATACCTATGTACCATTTAGAGGTGGGTCGTACCTGGACTTGCCCCACTACTATAATAAAAAACGAGCCATGGTCCACGTCATAAACAAAGGAGATGATTGCTTGAGGGTAACAATCAGATCCGTTTTGTTTCCAGTTTCAATTCAAACAGACTATGTAGCTATCCTGAAAACGACGGACTCAAATGGGACGGCATAGACGAACCCACCTCCATATCTCAGATCACTAAAGCTGAAAAACAGAATAGTTATCAACGTCTCCGGGTACAAAAGTGACAAAATGATTGTACACAGGATCAGCCAGGTGACCGAGGGCCGCAAGACTATCAATGTATTCATGATCCAGAAACGTACCACTACGCCCGGATAAAACAACTTCAGCAGGTTGTGGTATCACCAATCGACGAAAAGAGGGACAAAAACACTTCTGTGAACAGTGCCTGCATGGTTTCGCCAGGGCCGACCTGTGGAATCAGACCGGGAGTGTTGCCTAGGCGGGGGCAGACAGTCATACGAATCGACATGCCCAAGGAAGGAGACAACGCCCAAAATATTGACAACCCCAAGAACTAGATGCCTGTACCTTATCTCATCTATGCCAATTTCAAAGCTCTCATCAAACACATTAACACTATAATAGTACCATCTGATAAAAGTTTCACATGTAAAATGCAGGAGCACAAGGCCTGCGGGTTCAGGTATGTCATAGTCTGATTTGATGAGCAGATGAAATCATTTGAACGATTCCTCACGTGTTTGCAACAAGGAGAGAAAACCATCGGGAAAAGGCTGCATACCATTGCTCTTATGTGTATCAGTAAAGCCAACCGACAAGCTCATGAAAGCACTCGCGTATGTCACGTGTGACTTATCACTGGATGGTGATTCGGTGAGAGATCACTGTCACATCACTGGTGAATACAGAGGTGCAACACGTGCAACCTCAAACTCAAGATGAACCCCAGATCCATCCAAATCCCCAAACCTGAAAGGGCACGACCCTCACTCGATCATGCAGACTGTCATGAGGGTAGACCGCAACCCTAACAATATAGACTCGATTCCTGCTGTCGGCACTCGACAGTTTGGTCAAGGCCTCCGATACCTTTCACATCACCAATAGTTACCGAGATGCCGAGACTCGACACCTGCTGATGAGGAAAGGTGTTTACCCATACGAGTACATGGACAGCTGGGCCAAGTTCGACGAGACCCGACTACCTCCCACCGACCGGTATTACAACAACTTGACCGACCGGCTATCACTCAGGATGACCACGATCAAGTCCAGAATGTATGGAATAAATTGGGCTGTAAGACTTTGGGTGATTTCCATGACCTGTACTTGAAAACGGACTACTGCTTCTAGCCGACGTCTTGGAGACATTCAGGAGGATGTGTTTTAAGCAGTATCAAACTCGACCCAGCATGATACTACGCCGGCCCAAGTCTGCCGTGGGATGACTTGCTGAAAAAGACCAGAGTCAAACTAGAACTCCTCACCAAATACAACATGCACCTGTTCATTGAAAAAGGCCCATGAGAAGGGACGCTGGTTAACAATATGCACATGGAAGGTTATAATCTGAATCAGCCGTCCAAAAACCTCCTCTACCTTAACGATAACTACCTGTACGGCTTGGCTATGAACCAGTATCTACCTACCGAGCGATTCCAGTAGACATCTGAATTCGATGTCATGAGCATACCGCCTGATTTGGAGAAGGGTTATATACTCAAAGTGGACTTGGAGTACCCCGTGGCATTGCACGCATCACACAACAGCTACCCCCTGGCTCCCGGACGGTTAGCAGCAAACCCGGACTGGATGTCAGACTACCAACGGAGTGAGTGAGTGAGTTAATATTTAACGTCACATCGGCAATATTGCAGCCATATCGTGACGAGAACATACGTGACAAAAAGAATATATGTGCGTATTATGAAGACTCTGTCTACGAAGGACAGTAAAACCACTAGACTATCACAGTTAGTATTAAAACTAGTGTGGAAACTTAAAAAAATGATAGTATCACTAGTTGGACAGTACAATATAAAAACAGGCCATAGATCACCAACAACAGAGGGTAGATCACCATACCAGGGACCATGGGGACTTACAGTACCTCTGCTACCTGCATGGTCCCTGGCTGGATTTACACCATCCCCTTAGCTGTTGGCGACTGTATGCAAGATTAGTCACAAATTAAAATGACACATATTCTACGATTAAAAAAGTGGAAGATTAAATCTGACTTAAACCGTTTTGGGACTTACGTACCCTCTCAGGAGGACAATAATTTTACGGTACTTCAACCCCCTTCGGGGATACAGCCACTAACAATCTTAGCTTCTAATTCAACTTCCTATCATAAAATATTAATCTATTTAGTCATGTAACAGGTCTAATTCTTTTAAAAACGCAATGATTAAATAACAACTAACATTACTAAAAAGATCCTTCATAGTTCTTGATTTAAAAGAGTTATCCCTTGTGATGGAATATTCAACATAGTCAATGAGGACATGCTTGACTGTGATTCTTTCATCACAAGGGATGCAGAACGGAGGATCCTCACCTTTCAAAAGGTATTCATGAGTATATCTCGTATGGCCAATACGACATCGCCGCAAAATGACCTCCTCCAATCTGGACTGACAACCCAAGTGGGTATAACCAATACAAGGTTGTATTGCATGTAATTTATTTACACCCACTTGGGTGTCCCACTTCTTTTGCATCAGATCACGGATATACGATCCAATTGTAGCTTTATAATCCGAGTATTGAAGAAGTGGTGTCACAGATTTGTTGAGTGCTGCCTTGGCAGCAAGATAGGCCATTGTGTTGCCAGAAATGCCTACATGGCTGGGTAACCAACAGAAGACGATGTCGTATTGGCCAGTAGCAAGATTACTATACAATTCAATAATGTCAATTAAAAGTGGATGTTTACATGATAAATTTTTAATCGCCTGAAGACAAGAAAGAGAGTCTGAATAGATTATATATTGTTTTCGTTTAGGGTGTCTTTCAATATACTAGTATTTAAGAGCTGTTAATATGGCGTTAGCTTCTGCTGTAAAATAGAACTATTATCTGGTAATCTAGAAGATATTGTTCTGGATCCAGTGACAGTGGCACAAGCCAATGCGCCACCGTCCTTGGGCCCATCTGTAAATAAGGATTTATAATTGCTATATTTATGTGTCAATTGAAAATATTCTTGTTTATACTGTAATTCATTAGTTTCTGATTTTTTTTAATGTAGTTAATGTTAGGTCAACTTGTGGCCTAACCATCTGCCACGGAGGAGAAGAAAGAAGACGGGAGGAAGCTATGTTTTCAAGCTCAATGCCGGCTGAAGAAAGAAATGGTTAAATTCTGTGCCCTAGACGTGGAACAAGAGAGGAGACTTCTTGTCGTACAAATCCTCATAAAGGGGATTGAACACACAGTTATATGCAGGGTTAGATTCATTAGAGTGTAATTTAGTAATGTATTGTAAGGACAACTTAATACAACGTTGTGTAAGGGATGGCTCATCGGCCGCAACGTAGAGACTGTCAATAGGTGAAGTTCTGAAGGAACCAATACAAAGTATTAGACCTTGATGATGGACAGAATCTAATAGTTTCAGGTTGCTTTTGCAGGCTCCACCATATACGACGGAGCCATAATCAAGTTTTCAGCGGACGAGTGATCTGTATAAGTGAAGGAAGGTAGTCTGATCCCCTCCCCACTTTGAATTAGAAACAACCTTCAATAAATCAAGTGCCTTTAGGCATTTGGCTTTTAGGGAATTAATATGTGGCGAAAAGGTCAAATGTGAATCGAAAATTAAACCTAAAAATTTAGCTTCCTTGACAACTTTGATGGGGCTGCCACTTAGAAATAGTTCTGGGTCTTTATGGGGTTTGTATTTACGGCAAAAGTGTATGCAACTGGTTTTTGATTTAGAAAATTTAAATCCGTTTTCAAGACACCATTTGTTTATTTTGTTTAAGCATAACTGCAGTTGGCGTTCAATAGTACGCATATTTTTACCTCGACAAGAAATATTAAAATCATCCACAAATAACGATCCATCGACTGAATGTAACAATGTAACAGACAAAATACTGCCTTGTGGAACACCCTGACTCCTGACTGTAATGATCAGAGAGGGTAGAACCCACGCGGACTTGAAATTGCCTGTCATTTAAAAAGTTGGATATAAATTGTGGCAAGCGGCCTCGTAATCCAAAGTCATGTAAATCTTTTTAGATTCCATGTTTCCCTGTCGTGTCGTAAGCCTTCTCTAAATCGAAAAAGATCGACACTGCGTGTTGTTTATTAATAATGTCATTTTTTACAAAAGTCTCCAAGCGTACTAAATGATCGACAGTACTTCTGTTTTTACGGAAACCACATTGTATATCTGTTATGAGGTTATTGGTTTCCAAGTACCAAACAAGTCGATTATTTATCATACGTTCCATGGTCTTACAAACGCAGCTAGTTAGTGATATTGGTCTATTATTGGAGGGATCAGTATGATCACGACCGGGCTTACGTATGGGAACAATAATAGCATCACGCCACGACGAAGGAAATGTTCCAGATGTCCAAATGTCATCAAAAATATGTAAGAGCGTTTCTAAACAAGACTCAGGTAAGTGCTTGAGGAGCTGATAATGTATACCATCACTGCCTGAAGCAGTATCGTGAGCCTGGTCAAGAGCAGTATGAAGCTCATGCATCGAAAATGTTTCATTATAATCTTCCCCTTTATCTGAATTGAAATGAATAGTTTTCTTTTCTTGCGGTTTTTGATATTTTTGGACTTTGAGTACATAACTGGATGAGGAAGAATGCTTGGCTAACGTTTCACCTAATTTATTCGCAATATCTGATTTATTGGTCAATAATTGATTCCCATCTTTAAGATGGTGAATGCTAGATTTAGAGCCCTTACTTTTGATTTTCTGGATCATATTCCATACTTTTGATATTGGTGTGCGCGAATTAATCTTTGATACATAGTTCCGCCAAGATTGGCGTTTCTTTTGCTTGAAAGTACGACGTGCTTTGGCATTTAAAATTTTAAATTTGTCCAAATTATGGACCATGGGATGGCGACGGAAAAACATTTCAGTTTTCTTCCGTGCCTTCCTAGCCTGTTTGCATTCATTGTTAAACCATGGTTACGCACATGTGGAATTGCAGAGGACTTTGGGATACACTCTTCAGCTATGTTATTTAGTTCATCTGGAAAACATTGTATGGCATCAGGTATATCATGAAAAAGTTCAGGTTTGAGTTTGTCAGCACATAGACTTTTATATAAAGTCCAGTTAGCCTTTTCAAAATTCCACCTTGATGATGGAGGAGCATCTGACGGAGCAATAGCTTTGAGAATGGTTGGAAAATGACCACTGCCACACAGGTCATTTTGGACTGACCATTCAAACTGATTCAGAAGATCCGGGTCTGTCATGGACAGATCAAGGGATGAGTAAGTACCTGTACCAGGATGTAAATACGTGTTGGAAGTATCACTAAAGAGGCATATGTCATTGTTGGCAAGAAAATCTTCTAGTACTTTCCCCTTATTATTAGAGTGATGATACAGGGCTTGGGAAGTTGATCATACAACGCCTGAAGATCAGCATGCTGAAGAGATTAAAAAGGAGGAACACAATGTAAGAACAATGTGCAAAGTTACTCGGACAGCAACAGCTTCGAGGGGGGTATTCTCAGAAACAGGGCAATGAATACTGTTACTTTAACACCCGGGGGTGAAAAGAAATTGTATGAACTGTACTGTCTTAAGTCAAGTTTCTCAGTATTTGGTAAATATGTGTCCTGTAAACATAGAGCTGAAGGTTTAAAATCCTGTATAAGTAATTGTAAATCACTGAAATTATTCCGCAGTCCTCTGCGATTCCACTGAATGATATGTGAGTCATTCATGGGGGCTTAATTTGAGATCGGGATTGAGGTCTGCTATCCTTCACAATGTGCGGGGGACTAATCTCCATGTCAAGAGGTTCAAATGAATTATGAACCTCAACAGTATCTGGAAGTGAAGAAGGTACCTCCAAGTGCTGGAGAGACTTGGCTTTTCTTCCCATTTTTTTCTTTTCTTTTCTGGATAACTGGGCTGCGCCCTGAACTGCCTTGTTGGGTGTATTCTCTGGCATAATATCAGTTTGAGATGCTGATGTTGAGGTTTTAGCCTCAAGCTCAGGATTTGGAGCTACAGCGTCTAGTGTAACTTGTTGTTCGACCCAGGAAAGTGTTGTTTGGCAAGCTACAGATACTGTCACCGGAGCTGAGATTGTTGAGTTGATACAACTGCTGAAAAAGTTTTAGTTGAGAAAGAAGATGCAGATGATTGTGACATCAATACTTTTTTAGCCTCATGATATGAAATGTTGTTGTTGCACTTAAGTTGAAGAATGTTTTATTCATGTTCGAAAACTGGACATGATTTCGAAGAGGCCAGATGGTTTCCGTTACAGTTTGCGCACTTTAAAGTTTCTGTAGCGCATGTGGAACTGTCATGAGTATCACTGTAGCTAGAGCACACAGTGTTGCGATTGCAGATCTTTGCTCCGTGGCCAAACTTTTGACACCTGTAACATCTGAGAGGGTTTGGAACGTAACCCTCAACACCGATATTGAAATAACCCGCTTTAATACTTGTTTTCAATTTTGGAAGGGAAAACTTGAAGAGATAGGTGTTGGTCAGTATAACATTGTCATTTTGCTTTTTGGTGAAACGTTTCACATCAGTCACTCTTTGACTCTTCATTTCAGCGACAATATCCTTCTCACTCATGTCAGATAGACATCGAGCACGATCTCGTACAATACCTTTACAGGAATTTAATGTTTTGCGTTCTGAAACGGAAACCACAACGTTGGCAAACTGTTTAATAGACAAAAGGTTCAAAGATTGCTGTTTACTTAAACATTCCACTAGCAAAGAGCCGGAGCGCAGGCGAGTAACATTTTTCACTTCGCCACAATATCCACTGACAGCTTTTGAAATTGCAAAAGGGTTCACTTTAATTGGACTGTGGTCTAAAGCCTCAATAACAATGAATCGAGCCCAGGAATCTACATTAATGCCATGATCATCATCAGACGAACTTGAATCCAAATGCCTCTTTTTGAACCGGAGTGTATTTGAGACATAATGAAAAAAGTGTGGTTCAACAGCCCTGCTCCCCACCCACCACGGTGTGTCAACCAGGACGGTGTCTAATTGCATTGGGTTTCCAGAATACAAACACCAGGGATACAGGGATGTTACACTCCAGTGAGTATGACACAAATAGCAGTATTTGTATACCAAAGTCCATGCCAGGGAGGTTCAGCCCAGTGACAAGAAATTGGAAACATACCGAATTTGGAGGTCAACCTTACCAGATTGGCCCATGAGCCACAGCATTCTGGCATAGGACTCCAGGCAGTTAAACATATTAATAATTTGAACAATGGAAAGTAAAGAGGCAAACACCCAAATACGAGGAAAATGTGCACAAAATATTCACTATGCACAGGGCATTGCGTGACCAGCCGATTGATAGAACCGGGCCAGTTCTACCACCCGTCTAGGTGAAGTCAGGGCCAAAGTGGTGTATTGAGGAATAGACAGACAAGTCTAATGGTTGAAGTTCACTGGTACATCCAGCTGGGATGAAAATAACAAAGTTCTTCTTCTTAAGTTTGTCTAAAATGTTTCACATCTCTGGGCAGCAAACACATCAAACAGCAACAGAGATTTTTGAGATTTCGAGGGTAGACTTAGTTCTTTCTTCACTTTATTCGTGTACAGTACAAGGACGTTGTCGATGTAGTTTTGCCTTCGTCACAGACTTCCACATGGCTGCAGCTGGATAACTTATACTATGAATGTGATTTGCCCACCGCAGTCAACGTTTTATATACAGTTTAAAATTTCACTTGTTTTCTTTAACATTTAATAAGTAACTGGTTCCCGTAACCCTTTAATGTTTGTAAAAGACAAACAAGATTTACTGTTTTTGGAGATTAATGTTTTCACAATCTACATAAGCAATCACAATTCGTGAGAAGAGATTTTATTTTCATTGCTCTAGCACCCGGTTAAAAAGAATATCAGTTACATTTTTTTAGATTACTACGAAAATATGTTTATTTAATAACAACTCAATGATCACGCACCTGAGTGCTGGTGTTGTGTCAAAACATTCAGAGACGTCCCCTGTAACAAATTCACATGTTTGTCACGTGACCGGTCTTTTTCATTACTGAATGAAAGATTTATCGATCAATATTCTGCATTTAGCTTGAAAACCATAGTCATGTAAAGTACCCATCAGGCCTATATCTCAGGTATTTATTCTATATTGTATTTGTCAATATATTTGTCAATTAGCACCTTGCGAAAATAAGAAGGCGTGGATAGGTTTAGAGACCATTACTCACGAAAACTGAAAGGCGCGGTAATAAGTACTCCATCCTGAAAGCTGACAAAAGAAGAAGAAAAAAAGAAAAACATTTACTACAGCCCGCTTGGATACTGGAAAGGAGCTAGCACCATACACAAGTTTGCTGAAATTGAAATAGCAAGAGTATCACCTAACTACGCCAAAGCTTGTTTACAAAAGCAGGCCCTGTGGCAAATCTACTTACCAGCACTGCCTTACACACCTACAAGGTAATTTGACGTGTCTAAGCCCAATCGCGTGCATCAAGTCGACTTGATGGCGTTCATGGGTGCCGTGTCACAGCTGCTAACCAAGCACGACGTTAAGGTTAGGCGTGACGTACCCCGAGCTCATTGCAGCTAAGCCAAGTCAAGAGTCCAGTCTGACACCAGTACGCTAGAGAGATGACCACAGAACAACGGTTTGACGGAATGGGTCAAGCTCTCGTGAGGTACTTCTAGCAGCCTGCGGAACACGAAGGAGACATGGTCGGTCTAGACTTACAGATAGATAAAGTTGACATCGATTTTTGTACTGGTTAATAGACGGACCAAGAGCACCCGACAGGGAGGACCTGCAGATCATACCTCACTGCATTATGTTACTACCCAAAACATATAGCATTTGCTAAGCATTATTTAGCATTACTAAGCAATTGGTAAGTCACTGGTTGGTCGGTTTTTAGCAAGAGCTTGGCGTGTTTCATTTCAGCTAGCTGTTTCTTCACACGTTCTCATTCTTGTTTGCTCATCACATCGTCCTCTCGTAAGCAGTCCTCAAACGAATCCGTGTCCTTGCATCCGTGGAATAAGGCCACCTATCACCTCTGTTTTAACACAAAGTCGAATTTCTGCGTCACACGTTTCGCTGTGCTCTGGATGCTGTCCAGACTAGGTGAGGTATGGCTGCATGTCTCTCTTTCTTCTTATTTCTTTGTTAGCGCTGCTGCAGTCCAGGATAAACAGCGTAGGCAACCTGGGCAGTATCGTATCCTGGTTGCTGAGCACGTTGTCTAAAACGGCCACTTGGTTCGGTTCACCATCGCCGTGGCTGGGCTGCTATGCGTGGTGGCTAAGGAATCAGTAACCAAATAAGACCCAAACCCACAGCGATCCCGCGGATCACCAGTGCTGTTTTATAATCGATGTGCTGGTGATTGATTGCCAACCTGTGAGGAAGACGTGGCTGTAGGGGTGTGCATTTAAACAAGAGCATATTTCCACTCACTGACAGTAAGATCTCCGAGGAAGAGTTCTGTGTGGTTCTCTCCGAACTTACCAAATACCTCAATATGATTCGGTCCAACGCCGTCATCAGCGAGAAAAAGTACATACAACAGCAAGCCAGACAGGCTTTTGTCTCAGAAACCAAAGAGATTACAGAAGATACATGACATAACCTAGTGACAGTGACACAGTCTGGGAGTGTTGGATCGCGGCCATAATGGCCAGTAAGGTAAAGGTTTCACCAGGGTTTTCCACAAATAAAGTCATCATTCAGACAGACGTGATCCAAAACCCACCATCAAATATTACCCTAACTTAACCATTTTTACGATAGGTCTCTATGAAAAAAACGTTGTTCTGTGCATACTTTCTGCCAAGAGCATGCACCTTGGGCAAATTCACGTGCACGTGAAACGCAGGAGTAACAGGCCACCATCTCAGCACGAACATGCATGTTTTCCCTCATATAAATTAGGCTGCGTTTTTTATCCCTTGAGTGACTTTTCGGTTTAAATGGCACCCAAAGCGTCCATTAGTCAAAGATGGCAGATCATTGGTATGCACAGGATCGGGATGTCATGCCGTGCTATTGGCCGAGAATTGAATCTAAGCCACACGACGATTAGCAAGTTAATTGCCAAACATGGTGCCACAGGAGAGGAAAACAGAGGACAGAGTATTGGTTTGAATGGCTAGGCGTAATCCATTCCTCAACAGTGTGCAGCTGCTGAACCTACGGCACCCTTTCCAAAGACTGTCCATCGGCACTGTCCGGAAACGTCTGCATGCTGCAGGTCTGAGAGCAAGATGTCCAGTCAGAAGACCACTACTGACCCCCAGGCACAAACAGGATTGTCTAAATTGGCGCACAGCAAGGTTGGGGTGGAACATTAGATCATGGCGGCGCATTCTTTGGTCCGACGAAAGCCGGTTTCTTCTGCACGTTACAGACGGTCGTGCGCGAGTCTGGAGGTCAAGAGGAGCAGCATATCACCAGGGAAACATCCAGGAGGAGGTACCCTTTGGATTAGATAGCGCCATGGTGTGTGGTTGCTGTTCATTTGACTGCAAGCTTGATCTGATCATCATTCCTGGGAATCTTATTGGACAGAGATACCAGAATGAGATTCTGAATGAACGTGTGGTGCCTCATTTTGACAACCACAATCTTGCGAGCCGGCCTGTCTTCATGGACGGCAATGCTAGAGCTCACCAAGCCCTTGCTGTTCGACAGTTTCTCAGGAACCACGCCATAGACACGATACCATGGCCACCTCGAAGCCCCGACGTCCACCCCCTGGAGCATCTGTGGGACATTCTGGGCCGCCACGTCAAGCAGAGGGAACCTCCAGTCAATTCCCTGCAGGAATTGTATCAGGCTTTGGTGGAGGAGTGGAACAATACCACTGAGGAGGATCAGGAGGCTCACTGAGAGCATGAGACGTGTCATTGCTGCCAGAGGTGGATACACAAGATATTGAAGACATTTCCCTACGTGAAACTGTCCCAAATAAGCTTCGGTTTCTATGGACGTTCGATGTCTTGTGTTCATTTAATAACTGTGGATGGCAATACTTTTCAGGGGCTTGTAATGTCTGGTATTGCTGTCATTAAAAGATGTTGCCTCAAATTCATGCATTACCATTTTTTACAGGTGATTTGCCAATGAGAACTGAGAAAGATACCTAAAGATCACAAATATCCCATTCAACGGTCTTTGAATACCATTTTTTTCGCACAGTCAACTTTATGTACAACTTTCTGAAGTAGGTGGTGCGTTACTTTTGATGAGGTGTATACTTTCCTTCCCTGTTCGACCAAGCCTCCTGAAGTATACTTGCATTGCGTTCCTGTTCGACCAAGCCTCCTGAAGTATACTTGCATTGCTTTCCTGTTCGACAAAACGTCCTGAAGTATATTTGCATCGTTTTCCTTTTCGACCAAGTCTCCTAAAGTGTAGTGGAAAGCTAGGTTAGTGCATATTCAGGTATTTCTTGGCCATTTATCAGCAACACGTTCATTTTCAAACCCTACTTACGCTTTTATCAACCCTATATTTGTGTTACATGTGGATGTCCGTGTCTTGTGAGGTATCCCTTGAAGTATAAGGTAGTTCCCTTACCATTACTACATTACTGATGATCATATATTATGGAAAGTGACCACTTTAATAACGCCAATGCAATCCTATGTCTGGATCTTTGGGATCAGTAAGCCACTGCGGGGTTGTCTTCTTACATACAAACTAACAATGAAGATCCCCTGCTAGTTTTTATTATAGTAATATGACTAACAACGTTTCAAAGAGGGTTGCTGGAAAACAACAGTGTTGAGCGTTACAGCACAGGTTTAGTTTGTGCACGAAAGGCAAGGAAGCCTTAACTTTCAACAAATAGTTTCTCATACAAATAGAATGGCGCACATAGTATTAGATGTTTAGTTATCACAAAAATAAATATTTTGGAGTGAGTGAGTTTGGTTTTACGGTGCTTGGGGCCATATTCCAGCAACATCACGGTGTGTGAAACGAGAAATGGCCTTCTTAACCTGAACGCCTTTATCACCGGGCTACCAAATAGCGTCATCATTGAAATTTCCCATCGTCTTGAGTAAAATCTTGCTGGATATATATTAAGTGTCCTATATTACTACCTGTTATAACGCGTGTACAGCATTCACACCCACAAGGTCTGTGTTTGATTTCTCAAGAATTTTTTTCGGAACTGCACAAACCCATACAGATCCTCGATGAACGTACTGAATATTATAGGACATGATTCGGCAGTTCTGAAACATTCCACAGCAATTGATCCATTTACTTCGAAATACATGTTTGTTTTGGCGCTAGTTATGGGAGCATAGCGTAGGAAGGTCCGAGACGTTCCGTAAATAAATACATCGGAAATCCAGAAGAATGGCGTCATCAAAGAAGCCTTGTACAAGAGGGGCACCATGTCACCTTTCAATACCACTGCATATCCACTGCAGTATTTAACGGGGTAGTAAACGTAGTGTCTGTATGTATAGTCGTCCAGCATCCACTTGCCTTTCTTCAAAACATCTGAATAGGTTAGGCTGTTGCATATAACAGCATGGCGTGTCTCAAATTTCAGAAATAATGTGTAGAAAAAGTTGTATATGTCGACATACACGTCATCATCAATTTTGATGACGTAGTTCACATTTCTACAATGGCGGCTGATCCATTTGAATCCAAACACAGTTTTGTAGGAAAGGTTTCTGTAAGTGTCAAGAAAACTGCCTTGGAGAATGTCCCTGTATTTTTTCATCTCAAATCTGATGCTGTTTTGAGTGCGTCTTACAAATTTGTCCGGCCATCCAATCAGAAACAGAATTCGTATGGTGTACTTCTTGCTGATGACGTCACTTGTCAACATATCTCTGATTACATCTCGCCTCCTCCCGTTCGATGGCGCTGTGATGACGACAAACAGTGAGTGGACTTTTGCAGCTGATGAGCATAGATCACGATTCTGACGAACAATTTTGAAATTTGGGTCGGCTGATTGCCTTACGGTTTTATATCTACTTTCAGGAAAAGCGGTATACATTATACGAGACAGATCGCCTTCCCATAGGCTTTGTTGTCCATTCACCACATTCAAAGCGTGTTCAGGGAGTTTACTAGAGAATCCAATCAACACCAGAGTGGTGATCGTATACATTATTGCAAAACAGGCCATGCAATGGAGGTATCCAAAGGTCATAGTTGTTGTAAAGGCAAATGAACTATCTGTGGTCAGTTGCCAGCGTCAAAGTACGTTTGCTCAACGTCATTCTAATCTTTGCTTGCGGCTAAGATTTACTATACACATCCGTAGAGCAGTTACAGGATGATGATGTCCCTGTTTCACAATCCAAGATCCAGTTCCTCCGTTATCATTCCTCAAGGACGAAACACGAATTATTAGCCTGAAATCATAGTGTGTATTATAGCACTCAATTTCTTTGCAGATCTGTGAAAGGGAGCCTTGCGGAGTGCAATTAAGAGTACAAGCGTTTAGATGCTGCTGGTTTCAGTCTATCATGAGCTTCCTGTTTCTGTACACAGCTGTTTCTTTCGTGTAATTACAGTAATGTAATGTTAGAAGATAAATACTGGTGTCATACTTGATTTGTTTGATTGGCAGTTTTAGAAGCTGGAGAGTAATAAGAGGGTAAGATTCTTTATGGTTAAAAACTTCCTTATTACATATGATGCGACGTTTCGGTATGGATCCTTATACCGTTGTCAAGCAAGAGTGGAGTAATACATCACAGAACAGACTTATATACATGGACATGGATAAAGCAATAACAACATGTAGGTATGAATCAAAGGCGGGGGATTAACAACAACAACAACAACAACAACAATGGGTGGTAGTAATGATGTGACAATAAGAGGAAGCCAATAGTGGCTGTAGCTGTAACAAAGTATACATGGCTGATAGGGTAATTACCCTCTTAATGCCCTCATACTTACAGTCATCATTCGAGATTCTGTTCTGTCCTACACCTGAAGAAAGAGACCATCGTTCATGAGAGATAGCCCTTCTAGCATCTTGTCCTGTCCGGTGACACCAACAGTCAAACACATTCGCACTTCTGTAAAAAACAGTAAAAAAAATATTTAGGATGTTTTTGAGAATATGGAACGCTAGTTTGTCATAGAAAGGAATTAAGCACTGTTTATATGAACACTTAGAAAGCACTGTTCAAAATATAAGTGAAACAAACATATTGTTCAATCTATAGGTTTATCAATGTAATACCGTATTACCAATACTAGTGGTAATTACAAATATGTTTGAGTGTGCTATGGGCTTATGTATGTTGACTTCTTGTATATTACTTATGAATGTGCCTTAGGGCACAGAATTAAACTCTTTCTTTCTTCGGCCGGCATTGGGCTGGAAAACATAGCTTCCTCACGTCTCCTTTCTTCTCCTCCTTGGCAATTGGTTAGGCCAGAAGTCGACCTAACATTAGCTTCTTTTAAAAAATCAGAAACTAATGAATTACAATATAAACAAGAATATAATCAATTAAAAACTAAATACAGCAATTACAAACCCTTATTTACAGATGGATCCATGGACGGTGGTGTAGTGGCTTGTGCCACTGTCATTGGATCCAGAACAATATCTTCTAGATTACCAGATAATAGTTCTATTTTACAGCAGAAGCTAACGCCATATTAACAGCTCTCAGATATATTCAAAGACACCCTAAACATAAACAGTATATAATCTATTCCGACTCTCTTTCTTGCCTTCAGGCTATTAAAAATATTTCTTGTAAACATCCATTTTTAATTGACATTATTGAATGGTATAATGATCCTGCTACTGGCCAATACGACATTGTCTTCCGTTGGTTACCCAGCCACGTAGGCATTTCAGGGAAGGCACTGGCTGATCTTGCTGCTAAGGCAGCACTCAACAAATCTGTGACTCCTCTTCCTATTCCATATTCAGATTACAAAGCTAGAATTAGATCTTATATCCGTGATCTAATGCAGAAGAAGTGGGACACTCAAGTAGGTATCAATAAATTACATGAAATAAAACCGTATATTGGTTACACCTACTTGGGTTGTCAGTCCAGATTTGAGGAGGTCATTATGCGACGATGTCATATTGGCCATACGCGGTATACACATGAGTACTTGTTAAAAGGTGAGGATCCTCCGTTTTGTATCCCTTGTGATGAAAGAATTACAGTCAAGCATGTTTTGCTCGACTGTGTTGAATATTCCATCACAATGGATAACTATTTTAAATTACGAAGTATGAAGGATCTTTTTAGTAATGTTAGTTGTCATTTAATCATTGCGTTTTTAAAAGAATTAGATCTGTTTCAGGACTTGTAAATATATAAATATTTTATGATTGGACGTTGAATTAGCAGATAACATTGTTAGTGGCTGTATCCTCGAAGGGGGTTGAAGTACCTTAAAAGTATTGTCCTCCTGAGAGGGTTCCACTTTTTTTTAGCTGTAGTATACGTGTCATTTTAATTTGTGACTAATCTTGCATGCAGTCGCCAGCAGCCGAGGGGATGGTGTAAATCCAGCTAGGGACCATGCAGGTAGCAGAGGTACTGTAAGTCCTCATGGCTCCTAGTATGGTGATCTACCCTCTGTTGTTGCCGATCTATGGCCTGTTTTTATATTGTACTGTCCAAATAGTGATACTATTATTTTGTAAGTTTCCACACTAGTTATATTACTAACTGTGATAGTCTAGTGGTTTTACTGTCCTTCGTCGACAGGTTATTCATGCATATATATTCTGTTTGTCACGTATGTTCTCGTCACGATATGGCTGCAATATTGCCGATATGACGTTAAGTATTAACTCACTCACTCACTCACTCACTCACTCACTCACTCACTCACTCACTCACTCACTCACTCACTCACTCACTCACTCACTCACTCACTATGAATGTGCCGATAGCAATGGGGCGGTGTAAAGGTAAGAGCTGAAGTCTGGGCCCAAGCAAATTAGGGACTGATATTAGGAACAACACAATGGCATTGTCAGAAAGTTTAATCAGTTCAGTAGGAAAGCTCACCTCAAAGTGTAGCTTGTATGTAATTCAAAGGGAAAACCCATGGCACAGTGTAGCTATTATATTCAATGGGCAAACTCACAGAATAAGCCGCTTATTAAATTCAATGGGAACATTCGCAGCAAAATGTATTTATATACTTCAAATGGCAACATCATGGCAAAGTGTTGATTCGATGGATAAATTCACTGCAAAATCAACCACTTGATTCAACTGGACACAAGTAGGATACTACACAAGTATGATACGATGCCATGTGTCAACCAAGTCAAACAGCCTGACTACCCGATTCCGTTAGTCACCTCTTCTGACAAGCATGGGTTACTAAAGATCAGTTCTAATCGGGATCTTCACGGCTCATCTCACAAACACACTAAGCAGAATAGATGTTACTGTATACGAGATATCAGTGGCATGTGTGATTTGTTACAACTGAATGTAAAATGTCTCCTGGTTGATCACACTACAATTTATTACTGTTCCACTATCTGACAGACCTTGGTTTCTGCTATTTTGGTATGTTTACCTTAGAACGAGTGGTGGTACCAATCTATTTATTTTGATTTATATACGTTAAAAGTCGCACAAATGCAATTGCATGACCAATACACATTCTTCAAACTATTAATATCTTATAACATAAGGAAAATAAAAATGTTATTAGCATTTTTTAACTACACCAGGCAAGTTACCAAGTTACAAGCAACTCGCAGATTCAGTCAAGCTGCATAAGAAAGGAGACATCCTACCTGAAATTAAAGACCAGCAAGCATACGTATGAAATTGTTCGAGAAATTTCTATTCAAACATTTAAATAAACATCTAGATGGATACCAGCTATCCAAGTTCCAAATCCGATTCGTTAAAGGATACTCGTTAAAGAATGTCTCATATAAAAACTTCCGTTTTTCTGTTGACAAGCACGAAATACATTGCATGGTTTTCTGTTAGATCTCTAAAGCATTTGATAAGGGTTGGCACAAAGGTTTTTCACATAAGCTTGAAACAAATGCCATCCATTATAAACGATTACTGTACTGTTTCACAATTACTTGAAATGTATCAGGAGTTTCTTTTTATTGTTGACAAGCACATAAATCATGCTAATCTATTAAGTGTCTACATCGTTTTAAAAGGATTGGCACAAAGGTATTCAAAATTAACGTGAAAAATATGGCATCCGTTGTGAGTGAGTGATTTATATTTAACGTCACATCGGCAATATCTCAGCCATATCGTGACGAGAACACTTAACATTTAAACGGGATACATGCTTATTTTAAAAATCTGTCAACGAAGGACAGCAAAGTAACTAGAATACCACAATATGAAGTTTTCAACATTAATGTGAAAAATACGGCATCCATTGTGAACGCTTACCATGTTTAAAAGACTCTCGTCAGAAACAAAATGTATTTGCAAATGGTAGCCTCAACTAGGGTACTCTATGGTTCTCTTCTGGGTCCCTCTCTACTCCTTGCACATACATAAATTACTTTGATGATCAAGTTTGCAATTCAACTCTTTCATTTGCCCACGATAGCTCCATTCGTGCATGGTGTTTTAGAAATATCACTTGGAGATTTAGTCAAACTGGAGTAGGTGGATATAAACTAAAACTATGGCACACATGGTTAAAATATTCTTGGCAGAAACAAAATGTATTTGCAAATGGTAGCATCAACAGTGTACCTCAAGGTTCTGCTTTGGGTCCCTTTCTACTCTTTACTTAAATACCTATTAGGATCCACTCTTATATTTGATAGTTCCATGGATAGCGCCATTTGTGCAACGTGTTGTAGAAATACCACTTGTATCGTGGACGTATACACATATATTGCCAAAACTAAGTACTTATTGCTTATCTCAGATTAGTGTTTATCGGGAACCGGAAGGAGATCTACTTTCAAGCTTGTGCAAAACTAAAACTAAATATACTAAATTGTCAACATACTTTGTCAAGCTTACTTAATTACCTTTTCCCACCAAGGGTATTCGGTATTAATGAGCATACTCTTGGAACCAGAAACACTATTTAGTATTCTACACGCTCGAAATGCAACTTACCAGCATTCTGCTACACTCGACCTTTCTCAAGACTGTAAACTTTCTTCCACACCTTCCTGCTTCAAGTGCGATGCTGGACAGGAAAGGAATTTACCCAGGTGTTACTATACATCTTTGGACAGAAGAGAAAATATACTTCGATTGAAAATTGCTGTTCTTCCTTAAAGCAGACCTACACATTGGGCTTTTCACTGGGGTGTTTTTTTTTTATTTCTACACCATATGTTACCAATGACGTCATTCCTTCAGTAATGCAGAAAAGGGAACCGGCGCTAGCAAGGCAACACAGTGATATTGCCGAACCAAATGTATAGAATTTAATTTCTGTCAATGTGGGGGAATTCCACTTACCCATAACCAAACATTATGACAACTTCGTGTGGTGTTAATGTCTTCACGATTGATTGTGTGTTTACTGGAGGCCTAATCAGTTGTTGTATGTGTGTGTTGCTTGGTGGCGGAGCCACCATATTGTTATTTCGCTTTCTCAGACATGCATCTTGTTTTTGTTTGTAAGGCTGCACCCAGGAATACAATAATCGAGTCTGGACCAGACAATCCAGGGATTAGCATCATGATCATCGATCTTCTGGAATACACATTGCTACTGAAAATTTCAATTCGTTAATTAGATCATTAAGATGGAATAATTATCAATTCTTCTAGCTATACTTTATTTCGACAACGGGTTGGCGTTTTGATACGGGACTTTCCCTAGTGCCTTAGATAAGCATTGTTAATAGTTTGGGAAAGAGCAGGCACATTTACAAAAAAAACAGTTTTGTGTGCAGACATGAAATCCCTGATGTCCGCTCCCGACCAACACATTTTATTTGTATTCATGCATTTTACAGAAACGATATTGACAAGGCCCCAGCTTGCACACAACGATTCTAAGAGAGTGCAGCCTCAGAATAGTTGTATTCATTTGAGACTCAATGTTTGCATCAACACCTGGCACTATCATTGAATTTCAGCGCTCCATTGGGATGATCATTACGGCTATTTTGATTTTGAGGCATAGCAAAAATAGAGATGGTTTATTCTCAAGCATTGATATTCCATATTTCTTGAATGCTTAAGGATAACTGGTTGAAAATAACATTTACAATTGCTTTCTTAAGCCTTTTGTGAGTTAGTGAGTTAAAATGTAAAGTCACTTTGGCAATATTTCAGCCAAATCCTGACTAAAAGAGTTTTTTCATAAATATTTCATAATGTTCTAATGTAAAATCTATCGCCAAAGGACGGTAAACCAACTAGTATATCAGAGTTAGAGACAAATTAGGATTGGACATAAAATTAGGGTTGAACATACAATTATATACTATGTAGGACAATGCAACATAAAAGAGGACCATAGATCACCAACAACTAAAGGCCCATCACCATGCTAGGACCATGGGGACTTAAAGTACCGTTGCTACTTGCATAGACCCAAGCTGGATCCACACCGTCCCTGGCGACAGAAGACATAAATGACCACAAATTGAAAGCACACATGTTCTTCGATTAAAGAAGTGGTACGTTACAGTTACTATGAATATATCGGGACTTACTTTTGTGTTTGGAAATAATTTAGTTGAAACGAGTAAGTTTGACCATCACATCGGTCGGGAGAGCGAGTGAGTTAATGTTTAAATATATAACGTCACATCGGCAATATTTCAGCCACCGTCCTTGGACCAATCCGTAATTAAGGCTTTGTAATTGAAACATTTACTTTTTAATTGGTTATATTCTTGTGAATATTGTAATTCGCTAGTTTCTGATTTTTTAATGTAGCAGATGTTGTGTTGATCTGTGGCCAAGGAGGGGTAGAGAGCAGACGGGATGGAGATATATTTTCTAACACAGTGGCAGCAGTAGACAGGAAAGGTGTCAGTCTTAGTCCCAGAGGCGGAACACGAGAAAACCTTTTATTGTATAGATCCTCATAAAGAGGATTATAAAAGCAGGTAAATGCAGGGTTAGATTCATTAGAATATAATATTGTTGTATATTTATTTTTCTGGACCATGTTTTCACACTTTAGACACATGCGTTCGAGAATCTAATTTGGATACATAATTTGGCCAAGATTGGCGTTTGTTCTCTTTAAAAGTACGCCACGCTTAACATTTGAAACTTCAAATTTATTTAAATTATGCTCCATAGGGGGCGACGGAAATAATCTTCTGTTTTCTTCCTTGCATTCCTTGTCGAACCATCGCTGAACCTGGTTTTTGAATATGTGGAAGCACAGAGGATTTTGGTATACACTCAAGTGGCAATTAATTGAAATTAGTCCTGAGTTCCCTGCAATTCCACTGTAAAATATTTTTCTGGTAATTTATCTGATTGTGACTGATTGGGGATCTACACGCATTTTTTTGGTAGGCGACAAGCTGTGTGCCCTACTGTGACGACGTTTTCCGACACGTCCGTGTCTTCGAGTGATCCATATTTGTTGAATAATTGAATATTATTGTCTGAACCTGTTGGGGCTCTGTCGCTTATCTTTTTCAAAGAATCGGGCTTTTCACTTTTTGCTTTACTGAGTTGAGACCTTGTTGACGACTGAGAAGATAAGTCATGATCAGGGGATGCTTTTGATTGAATTTGAAATGCACCATGAAATGATTCTGCAATTTGAGAATATATGGCAGGTAACAGAAGTTGAGGTGAATCCGTGTTCACGCCAGGTAAGTTTGTCTGAGAGCTTGGAAATAATTTCATTATTGTGGATGTTACTCCTGGGATTGTCTGGCAATGGAAGCATGGTCTGGACCATTTTTTGCATCTGCAAAACTGATGTTTTGTGTAAACGTAATTCTATTAATAGCCATTTGTTGTTTCCAGACAGGACATTCTTTAAAGAAAGATGTGTGCACTTTTCAAAATGGCTGTCACAATCTTCTGTTGTGTGTGTTTTTTTCACTGCAATGAGCACACACAACAGACAATGTGCAAGTATTTACGCCATGACCGAACTTTTGGCACTTGAAACACCTCAGCGGATTCGGAATGTACGTATCTACATTGAAATTACAGTACCTCGCCTTCAGTGACTCTGGAGCAGTAGTTAAAAAGAAGAAAAACAGATATGTGTTAGATTTAATGGTTGAGACGTTTTGACGAGTTTGGAAACGTTTGACATACAGCGCACCCTGATCTCTCATCTCGGAAACGATATCAAGGTCACCAATTGATCACGATCTCGTACTATTCCCTTACTCGTGTTTAGTGTTTTGTGGGCAGTAACGGTAAGGGGAATGCCAACAAAAGTGTCAGTGTTCAAAAGGTTGGTTGACTTTTTGTCTTTTGGCACACTCAATCAACGAGGCACCAGAACGTAATCTTCTAATGTTCTTTACATCGCCGGCAATGCCTTGGATACCTTAGACACAGCAAAAGGTTTTAACTTCAACGGTGTGTCATCTTTGGTCTCAATGGCAACAAAACGTGGCCAGTAATGAATGTGTTTGAACGGTCTGAGGTCGTCAACAGGATCATCTTGACATGGTTAGTTATTTAGATTTCATCACCACGGAATATCTCAGTAGAAAAACTAGACTATCACATCATCAACAAATAAAACTAACATTTAAAAGTAAAATTGGACTTCGAAATTAGAACAATACAGTATAAAAATGTGCTATAGATAGCCAACAACCGAAGGTAGAAAAATCACTGTCCTAACAATAGGAACCACATTCCTCGTTGGTGAATAAACGATAAGGCATACAACATTATGGATAACAAATTCTTATGTACTGCAAATCCGGGTTAGGACTGATCTTCAGCAACCCAGGCTTTTCATTAGAGGTGACTCACGGGATCGGGGGTTCAGACTCGCTGACTTGGTTGGCCTATGTCATCGTAATCCAGCATAAAGTAGATCGATGCTCATGATGTGGATTACAGGATTGTCAGGTCCAGACTCGATTATTAACAGATCGGTGCCATATAGTTTTAATGCTGCTGAGTGCGGCGTTAAACAACAAACCGACCAACAAATCTGAACTGATTTAGAAGACCACGGCACTTTGAATTGGCAGCCATTGGCAAACCATTGGCAAGCACTACGCAGGGATGGATGCTTTGTCGCAAAGTTAACCACGCGATAATTGGTCATGGTGCTGGGTCATGAAAGTCGCTTTCGTCTGCACATTATATGATGTCGAGGCACTGGGAGATGATCATTGCAACTGAACCCTTTCTTTTGACATTGTGATGGTGTGAGTTTTGTTTAGTGTGACTGCAAGATGGTCTGCGATATCAACAGGGAGTACTGCATACTGCCATTGTGCCACACATTGATAACCATCCCCAGGCCAGTTGTCCGATACTCATGGATGACAATGGTAGACCAGGCCGTCTGACTGACCAGATGAACACCATCGAAACATTACCATGGGCCATTAGGATATGAAACCCACTGTGAACCCAATCCAAAGTGTGTACTACTACAAAAAGTTCGTGGGATATATTCAGACAACTACTGGAACCGACAGGCTACTAGAATCAAATCCTAATATTTGTGTCGCAGATGTCACTGGTGAATATGTATCAAGTACGTTTAATATGGACCTATATTGGAGTTATAGATTTTTCTTTACAACATCTGTAGTGGACGTAGCAGCTTGTGTGCCCTGTAGGTTTAAACCGTGAAATACATGAGCTGAATGAGTTTCAGCTTGGACAAAGGCAGCGTCATTAAAGGCAGAAAGAGGCACAAACTGAAAAAGAGGAGAGAGTGAGTTAAGGTGTAAAGTCACATCGGCAGTATTTCAATCGTATCGTGACTAAGAAATTTGTAAATTTGTGGACGAATAAACAAATTTTGATGATATAATTACCTTCGGGAAATGGGCTGTAAAATCAGTAGATTATCAGAGATATGAATGTATAACTAGAAATTAAGTCTAAAATATTTTAACTATAAATGACAATACAATAAAACAAACACGCTATGGATTGCCTACTACTGAAGGTAGATCACAATGCTGGAGGCCATGGGGACCGATAAAGGGGAAATAGAACTGAAAAAGAACCACATTGCTCCCCTTGCTGCCAGCCAATGTCTGTGAAAGGTATATAGTACTCGCTGACATGGCTCAGATAATGTAATCATCATAAGTAAGCATCACTTACCTTGTAGAAGAGACATATCACACTCAGTCACAAATACTTTATCCCTGTCTAAAAGCTAAACTATAATCACTAACACTGTCTTACAGGTACCTTTGCCTGTATACAACGTTATTTTATGAAATGAGTGAGTGAGTAAATATTTAACGTCACATCGGTAACATTGCAGTCATAACGTGACGAAAACGATTATTTATAAACATACATATAAATTAATAGCACATACATTGTGAAAACATGTCAACGAAGGACAGTAAAACTAACTAGAATATCACAGAGTAAAGTGTAAAACTAGTGATTTGACCTGAAACGATGGATCCTCTAGAGGACAATACAATATGAAAATGAGCTATAGGTTGCCAACAACTGAAGGTAGATCACCATACTTAGGACCATGGGGACTTCCAGTACATTTGCTTCCTGCATGGACCCTAGTTGGATTTACATCATCCCTTCAGCTGTTAGCAATTTAGACAAATCTAGTCATACAGTAAAATAACGCTTATTCTACAATTAAAAACCTGGAAAACTGAAATTTACTTCAAATGTTTTGGGACTTAAGTACCCTCTCAGGAGGACAGTTATTTTACAGTACTTCAACCCCCTTTGAGGGTACAGCCACTAACGATTTGAGTTACTAATTTCATCTTCCAATCATACAATATTTACCTATGTACAATTCATTCAACAAATCTAATTCCTTTAAAAGTGCAATAACTAACGAGGACTAACATTGCTAGAAAGATCCTTCATAGTTTGTGAATTAAAATACTGATCGATTTGAGTTAATAATTTCATCTTCCAATCATCCAATATTTACCTATGTACAATTCATTCAACAAATCTAATTCCTTTAAAAGTGCAATAACTAACGAGGACTAACATTGCTAGAAAGATCCTTCATAGTTTGTGAATTAAAATACTGATCCCTTGTGATGGAATAGTCAGGATATGCTTGACTGTGATTCTTTCATCACAAGGGATGCAAAACGGAGGAACCTCACCTTTCGAAAGGTATTCGAGGGTATGTTTCGTATAGCCAATACGACATCGCTGCAAAATGACCTCTTCAAATCTGGACCGACAACCGAAGTGGATATACCCAGTATAAAGTTTAATTGCATGTAATATATTTACTCCCACTTGGGTGTCCCACTTCTTTTGCATCAGATCACGGATATATGATCTAATTGTAGTTTTATAATCAGAGTATGGAATAAGAAGTGGTATCACAGATTCGTCGTGTGCTGCCTTAGCAGCAAGATCGGCCATTGTGTTACCAGAAATGTCTACGTGGCTTGGTAACCAACAAATCACGATGTCGTATTGGCCAATAGCCTGAAGGCAAGAAAGGGAGCTTGGAAATATATATTAATAATTGTTTATATTTGGGGTGTCTTTAAATATATTTAAGAGCTGTTAATATGGCGTTAGCTGCTGCAGAAAATATAGAGCTGTTATCTGGTATTCTAGTAGACGTTGTCCTGGATGCAAATACAGTGCCACAAGCCATTGCGCCACCGTCCTTTGATCCATCTGTAAATACGGATTTATAATTGCTATATTTAGTTTTTAATTGATTATATTCTTGTTTATACTGTAATTCATTAGTTTCTGATTTTTTAAATGATGTTAATGTTAGGTCAACATGTGACCTAACCAACTGCCATGGGTTATAAGAAAAAAGGCGGGAAGGAGCTATATTTTCCAGCTCAATGCCAGCAGCAGAAATAAATGGTTAAATTCGGTGCCCGAGAGGCAGAACAAGAGACGATTTCTGGTTGTATAAATCCTCATGAAGGGGATTGAACACACAGTTATAGGCAGGGTTTAATTCATTGGCATATAATTTGGTAATATATTGTAAAGATGTTGTGGAGGAAAACTCATCAGTGATTTCATTTAAAACGTCATAAAATAATTGAATAGGATCGCTGATGTCACTGAAACATTCGGGTCTTAATTTAGATGCACATAAAGTTTGAAATGTCTGGTTTGGCAAAATTCCATCTGGTATATGATGGTGCGTCAGATTGAGTATTTTCTGATAAGATAGTTGGAAAGTGGTCACTTCCACAGAGGTCATTGTGAACTGACCAATCAAATTCATTAAGTAGATTAGAGTCTGCGAGAGACAAATCTAGACAAGAGTAGGTGCCGGTTGCAGGATGCAGATAGGTGGTTGAATCATCATTGTATATACACAAGTCATTACTGACTATAAAATTTTCCAGTATTTTACCTTTAGTGTTAGTGTTTGCACCACCCCAAATCGGGTTATGGCCACCCATTATAATACAAGGTTTAGGAAGTTGGTCATAGAGAGCTTGACGATCAGACTGCTGGAGTGCTGAAGAAGGCGGAATATACAGAGAGCATAGTGTAAAGGTAACATGAAGAGTAAGTCTCACTGCAACAGCTTGGAGATTTGTTGTGAGTGTTACAGGACTATGGATAACTTCCTGCTTTACAAGGACTGAAGACCCTCCAGTGACCCTGTCACTCGGAGGTGAAAAATAATTATATGAAACGAACTGACTGTTGTATACCGACTTAAATAAAACAAAGTGACGTCATCAAACACCTGCGTGACCTCACCGTGACCTTAGAAAACACTAACCTTATTTTTCACAACGACCTTGATTTATAGTCATGGGTATATTTTTAGGTCAGACGCCTAGCAACCATACAGATAGATGAACTGGTTTCATCCGGTTTGGCAGTGGGAATATATAAAAAACCCTTTTCATTTCGGATTAGGCATCAGTTTAATTCCTGAATACTCAGACGACATCCAGGTCTCTCTGTCTCCCTCTTGAAAATGGAAGCTACTCACCGGGATATCCTGAGGAAGAATTATTCTGGCCTCGTGCAAACTATACAGAGAGTAGAAGAGGTGGTCGACAGACTGGTACAGGTTGGTGTGCTCGATAACTTCATGAAAGCGGACATTATGGAGAAACTGTCCTTTGACAGGGTCAGAGTTTTATTAGATATGCTTCCTAGACGAGGACCTCAAGCTTACCCCCTCTTCTGCAAAGCACAGCAGGAATGTGGAGAGACATGGCATTGCTGGGACTAGAGACAGACAAGACCGAATATGATGATGGGTACCTATGTATGGACAGTATTCCTCCCAAACCTCAGTTCCAAGAACGGCTGAATTCTTTACAGTCTTGGCCTGTATTAACAGAGTCCTAGTCACATGGCCCAGGCAGGATTTGTGTACTGGCTGAGGGGAGATGCTTGCAAGTGTGTTCAGTGTGGTGTCATTCTCAAGAACTGGGAAGTCGATGATCATCCCTGGGTCGAACATGAAAAATGGTCTCCAAATTGTCCGTACTTGGTACTGGTAGGTGTCCCTCAGAAAAAGAGATGGCCCGCAGAGGTAGTCATGGGGATGTAATGTAAAATACTGTCTATTGTTTGGAAAATAAATGAATATGAGGGTATATTTGTCGTCTGTGTACAAATAGAGGTTTACTCATCTCATCGAGATCAGACAGAAATTGTTTTCTAGAATTATGGCCAGGTGGGTGTTGAAACATTACGCATTTTTAAGGGCCATATTAATATTTGAAGACGTTGAGGAAATTCGACAAGACATCTTAAACATGCACAGAGAACAGATTCTTGGCATCAATGGTATTATCAATAGGTTATTAAAAGGAACATTACCCGTTACTCGATATAAAAGACATCGTTTCCTGAGGAAAAATGATAGAAATAACTATCTTACGAAGATTAGTTCAGCCTCTGTGGACGACAGACAGCCTTTGGAAGAGTCTTTTCCAGTTACATGCCTATCGTAGCATTTGTTTTGAAACCACAGTTTGTCAATGCACTAAGAGATGAGGCCATTCAAAATGCTTGGTTGTTCAATAGAGCATTGGCTTTGAGCTTCATATGGCCAACAGTGATACTATACCAAGCCATGGATGGTCAGTTAAGATATAAATGACCACGAGGACAATCTTGCTTCATTTAGTCGTGGACCAGTGACAATGACACATCACCTGAAGCCGCTCCCGTTTTGGTATTCATTATGAACAATCCACGATACGAACATTTGTACCCGATGCTGAAAAATGGACCCGATTTTACACGCTACAGGCTGAAGGGAAACGAGATCCTTATCATTCCATCATGCGTGGTGGAGAAAAATCTGCCATGATGTCTGTCGCTTTTTAGAACTGTACGATCCAAAGTGGAAGAAAGATAAACAAAAAGAAACCTCAGAACAACAACCTAAAATGAATTTCGTGACCCCAATTCAGCAAGTGGTCGAACAGGCGAAAGCAAAGTTGAAGAGAGAAAGGCAAAGGTTCTACAACGGGAACTACAACGGAAACAGTGTCAAGAACGAAAATGAAAATAGATTTTTAGATAAAAAGTAGCTGCTTGAGAGATTGCCCCTCATTTAAACTCGGACCACCATGCAGTCAACAACGTGTCCTAACTGCAGTCTCACGTTTTCAAGAAGGGATGCCATGATTAGACATGTCAGAAATCAACAGAGACGCGCATCACCACCACCACACACCACACACCACACACCACCAACCAACACCACCACCCACCACCACAAGCAGCAGCACCACCTCCACTTATGATACCACCAGTGCAACCACATTCATCGGAAAGTTATACCCAGGAAGAATTTAGACTCTTACACCCGTTTACCATGATTGTTTCTAGGCCGACCTCCTGTGGAAAAATCCTACTTGGTGAAGCAGCTTCTAGAAAGATTGAACATTAAACCTTATCCCGAACGTATTTTATAGCTCTACAAACGATGGCAGCCTTTGTATAATGTCATTCAAAATCGTGTTTATCCCTACGAGCAAAGATCCACGCATTACCGATCTGTTTACTGAAGGAAGTCATCGTCGGAATCTCTCAGTGATTGCCTTGAACCAAAACTTTATGTTACAGTAAGGATCCCACACAAGGAAGGAATTGTCATTATCTACATCTGTTCAATAATCCCATTGATACACAACCCATCATGGACTTTGGCGAGGCAAATACATCAGGGTAACACTGGCCATTTTATGGACCAGTTTCAAAGGGCTACCCAGAAGCCTTTTGGGCACTTGCTGGTTGATCTAAAACCCCAAACACTTCCCCATTGGCGACTTTGTCCTCATGCGTTCAGTTTAAGAGGAAACCTCCAAGCTAGGACGATTCAGAGTTCGAAGTTCATCGTGAGCAGACGTGTAAAGAACAGCTCTCAGCCATGCCATCTTGTGATGACTGTGGACTCATGTTTCAAGATCCTTCTGATTTGCAAAAACGCAGGCGAAACTGGTGTCCCGAAAAGTTCAATGGGGGCCCTCCTGGAATACCCCAAGTTAAAAGGAAATGGCGAAGACAACTCTGATGTGAAGAGACCACGCCCTCTGTCAGAATGTGACTATTGTGGTCGAGTGTTTAGCAGTAACCATAACTTACAACGACATTTACACGACAAGCAATGTCCTGAAATGGAACAGGATGATTATGACGATGATGAATCATTAAGCAATGTCAACAACAGGAAAGGTAAGATGGCTGATCACGAAGAGCAAGGTATCCGCCAAATGTATTCACGCCAACTGTATACGAAGAGAGGTTTTACCGTGGACGTAATCCAAACCAGACTGAAAACATTAACCTGTATCGCGTTTAAGGAGACGTATGCTCGCTTTATTACTTATCTGTATCATATGCAGTGGGGCCCAAAGACACAAGGAATATTAACAGAAGTAAAAGATAGCAATAATATGTATGATGATGTGTTTTCCAAATTGTACAAATACAAGGCTTGGGTGGAAGGGTTAACTGATGATGATTATGATGATGATGATGATGATGATACAGACACCCTATCTGAGACAGAGCGAAGGACAGGAGGATGGTGAAGGACAATGACGTGTAAAATAGACTATTGGGCGTGCTCCTATCCCATAGTTTTACTCATTTGAAAACGGAGCTAATAAACCATGAAATCTATATATCTTTTGTTTCTTAATGCGTGGTACCCACCTTTAGTCACAAAGTGTGTGTCAAGTGGATGATCCCCAGGGAGTTGTCCATTGAACATGGGAACATGCAACTATTTACATCAATGCGTTTTCTGACACTATCCTGATGGAAGTCTATGGAAGCGCACGTACACGGCAGCTATAGGGCAGAACAAAGTTAGAACAAAAGCTATACATCACTATATGAGTGTATTCAAGTTATTCATTTATGTTTGTTTTAAAATGTCTTATCATGAGGCATTCATTCAATCCTATTTAGTCAGAGCAAATTCACAATTCCGTTCTAGTAACAATGCGAGCGGCCGCGTACGCGTACACTCAAAACAGTCGACAGAAACATGATTAAAACCGATTCTTCAACTTGAACTTTTTGCTGATTGGTCCAAAAGAATGGGGTGATACCATGGTGTGATGTATCATGCCGGTTCCCAGGGGGCCACCACCATGGTGTTCGGTGAAAATGAGGTCAAGCAGGTGTTCGATGGTGTGATGCCGGTTTCCCAAGGGTGCCCCGTCATCGACCTCAGTGAGCCATCTCTCTCTCTCTCTCTCTCTCTCTCTCTCTGTGTGTGTGTGTGTGTGTGTGTGTGAACCCCGATAAGTCACCAACCACGTTTTCATGTAATGTTTTTCATGCCTCCTGAAATGCCTTTAGAATCCGCCAAAGGATTTAATTTCAAAGGTGTTTTATCAATAGTCTCAATCACTAGAAAGCGTGGCCAGTAATCAAGGTGAAGGTCGTCGATCATCATCGTTTTCAAGTGGACGTTTTTTTCCGGAGCATAACTAAAAAAAACCAAACAGTTCAATATATATAGACCAAAAATTGATAGATATAATAATCTGAACCTATGGCTGTGCATTTTGCTATTTACAGATTTTTGTCATTTATGTAATTTTGTTTTTGTTTTTCCATGAAACGTTTTGGTCTTAGTCTAATGGTGAGGTATACTTCGCTTGAGGAGCATAACTTAAAAACCGTTCAATATTTTCCTGCAAAACTTGGTAGATATATCAATCAGAATCTAAAGTGGTGCCTTTTGCTATTTACAGGTTTTTGTGATTTACTACTTTCTCGTTTTCCATGGAAACGTCTCTGACTTGGTCTCGAAAGTGAGAGGTGTGTTTCGTTTCTGGAGTAGAGCTCTAAAGCTTTTTCATATGTATCAGCAAAACTTGGCAGATGTGTGTGGAAGACCCCAAAATGGTGTCTTTTGCTATTTACACAGCTTTTTGTGATTGATCTTTTTCTGGGCTTCAATGGAAACGATTCGGACTTTGTCTCAAAATGGAGGGATGGCCTTTGTTTCCAGAGCAGAACTAAAAAACTTCTTAACATCTTCCAGCAAAACTTGGCAGATATGTGAGACAGACCCCAATGTGGTGCCTTTTGTTATTTACAGACTTTTGTGATTTATCATTTTCCCAGTTTCCATGGAAACGATTCTGACTTAATCTCAGAATGGAGGTATGGGCTTCATTTCTGGAGCACAACTCGAAACCCATTTCTTATCTTTCCACAGATCTTCTCAGATATGAGACAGATTTTGAAGTGATCCTTTTTGTTTAAAAAATATGGCATTTATATTTTTCTTCGCTTCCACGAAAACGATTCAAACGTAATATAAGAAAACATCAAGTAACTGTCAGATGATTTGTCCTTTCAAATATGTGGGAGCCGGGGGATATACCAACTTCTGATGACTCTTGTTATAATGGTAATATCACTAACAACGTTTCAAATAGGGTTGCTGGAAAACGTCAGTGTAGCGCGTTAGAGTACAGTTGTAGTTTGTACAGGAATGACAAGAAAGTCTTAACCTGCAACAAATAGTTTCTCTTTCGTTTAAATAAAATAACACAAAGAGTATAAGATGGTTTATTTGTTAAACAAATATATATTTTTGAGTGAGTGCATGAGTGAGTTTGGTTTTACGCCCCTTTCAGCAATATCCCAGCAATATAATCGCGGGATCGAACCCGGAGTTTCACCCAAAAGCCTTAACCAATGGGCTACACCACCATCCCTCTATATATTTTTAAAGAAGATTTTATTTCATGCAATTTCGCTACGTCACTAAGTACGTGTATCCACAGAACCCAGTGGTCAAAAATGAGCTCGGTTCCTCTCTCTTGAAAAAACAAGCGTCATCTTTGACATTTCCCAACGTGTTAAGTTACAATCTCGTTGGGTGATATAAATCCAGTGTCCTACTTTACTGCATCACACCCACAAGGCCTGAGTTTGATTTCTCAAGAACTTCTTTCGGAACTGCACAAGCCCATACAGATCCTTGATAAATGTACTGAATATTATAGGACAGGTTTCGGCAGTTTTGAAACATTTCAGAGCATTTGATCCATTTATTGCGAAATACACGTTTATCTTGGCGTTTGTTATGGGAACGTAGCGTAGGATGGTTCGAGAAGTACCAAATATAAATACATCATCAATCCAGAAGAATGGCGTCATCAAAGAAGACTTGTACAAGAGGGGCACCATATCACCTTTTAATACCACTGCATATCCACTGCAGTATTTAACGGGGTAGTAAACGTAGTGTCTGTATGTATAGTCGTCCAACATCCACTTGCCTTTCCTCAAAACCCATGAATAGGATTGTCGACTGCAAATCACAGCATGGCGTGTCTCAAATTTCAGAAATAATGTGTAGAAAAAGTTGTATATGTCGACATACACGTCATCGTCAATTTTGATGACGTAGTTCACGTTTCTACAATGGCGGCTGATCCATTTGAATCCGAATACAGCTTTGTATGAAAGGTTTCTGTAAGTATCAAGAAAACTGCCTTGGAGAATATCCCTGTATTTTTTCATCTCAAATCTGATGTTGGTTTGAGTGCGTCTTACAAATTTGTCCGGCCATCCAATCAGAAAAAGAATTCGTATGGTGTACTTCTTGCTGATGATGTCACTTGTCAACATATCTCTGATTACCTCTCGCCTCTTCCCATTCGATGGCGCTGTAATGACGACAAACAGTGCGTGGACTCCTGCAGCTGATGAGCACAGATCACGATTCTGACGAACAATTTTGAAATTTGGGTCGGCTGATTGCCTGACGGTTTTGTTTTTCCTTATAAGAAAAGCGGTATACATACGAGACAGATCACCTTCCCATAAGCTTTGTTGTCCATACATCATAGTCAAAGCGTGTTCAGAGAGTTTACTAGAAAGCCCAATCAACACCAGAGCGATGATCGTATGCATTATTGCCAAACAGGCCAGGTAACGGAGGTATCCAAAGGTCATGGTTACTGTAAATGAATATGGAACTATCCGTGGTCAGTTGCCAGTCTAAATACGTTTTTCAACGTCATTCCAATGTTTGTGGTTTTTCTGTGTGCCTGAGATTTACCATACACATCCGTAAAGCAGTCACAGAATGAAGATGTCCCTGTTTCACAATCCAAGAACACTGTTTCAGTTTCTCAAGGACGAATCACGTTCACCAGTTACATAATCCTTTTAAAGTACTCTCAAAAGTACATATATCCAAGTCTGTCGTTTGTAAGTGAGCTTAATGTTTATCGTACCCTCTCTGGCAGTTAATAGAAGAAGAATTCGTTCCCAGTTTCATAAGCTCCACAGTGAAACGTCGACTGGACATGAAACCGGTCACTAGTTGGAAGGAAAGTACTCACAAAACAGTGTTACCTATTAGCCTGAAGTCATTTAGTATTATAGATCAAGTGACATCGGAGGCACTCAATTTCCTTACAGGTAAGTCATATGAGTGAGCTGTGTGAGTTTTATCCAGGGATATCACACCTAAAATCGGCTTCACACCTTGCATCTATGTGCATCTCTCGTGTGACGAGCAAACGCTTCAACCCACTAGGCTACCCCACCACCTCTACGCCATAAGAGAGGCTCGCGGAGTGCTTTAAAAGAATCTAAGCCTTTAGATGCTGGTAGTTTCAGTCTATGAATCATGAACTTCCTGTTTCTGTACACTGCCGTTTCTTTCGTGGACCAAACAACTTCTTTAATAAGTATTCTAATGTTAGAAGATAAATACTGCCCTCGCTGCTCCTTCCCTACTTGCAGTGATCATTCGAGATTCTGTTCTGTCCAATATCTGAAGAAAGAGACCATCGTGAGAGATAAACCTTCTAGCATCTTGTCCTCTCCGGTGACACCAACAGTCAAACACATCCTCACTTCTGAAAAGAGACAGGTCCTTTAACAGCCAAAGACATTTAGGATAACACGAACTTGGAGGATATGGAACGCCAGTGTTTGTCATAGAAAAAAAATCAAGTACCTTTTACATAATCACTTAGAAAGCACTGTTCCAAATAACAGTGAAACAAAAATACTGTTACATAAATCTATAGGTTTATCGATATAATACCATATTATATATCAGGAAAACCGGACTAGTGGTATTTACAAATATGTTTGAGTTCTTGTATATGATTTATGAATGTACCGAGATGGATGGTTAAAATGTGAGCGAGTAAAGGTAAGAGCTGAAGTCTGGGGCAAGCAAATCAGGGACTAGTATTCAGAGCAACACAGTGACAGATATTGTTAATGTTTAATCAGTTCAATGGGAAAACTCACCGCAAGGTGTAGCTTGTATGTAATTCAAACGGAAAACTCATGGCAAAGCGTAGCTATTTAATTCAATGGATAAACTCACAGAATAGGGCGCTCATTAAATTCAGTGAGAACGTTCACAGAAACGTGTATTTATATAATTCAAATGGCAACATCACAGTGAAGTGTAGCTGTTTGACTCGATGCCTAAATTTACAGTAAAGTCAACTACTTGATTCAAATGAGCATCAATCTACTCAACTAGGATATGATGATATTTGTCCACCAAGTCAACGAGCCTGACGACCCGATTCCGTTACTGGCCTCGTATGACAAGCATGGGTTACTAAAGATCAGTTCTAATCACGGCTCATCTCACAAACACACTAAGCAGAATAGATGTTACTGTATGCGAGATATCAGTGGCATTTGGGATTTGTTACAACTGAATGTAAAATGTCTCCTGGTTTATCACTCCACAAATCTATTACTGTTCCACTATCTGACAAACCTTGGTTTGATGATGATCGATAGCAAAGTCGATTACGAGTGGGGTTGGGTATTGCTAACTTTCGTATTGCGATATACTGTGATAAGATAAGATACTACTTTATTGTCCATATAGTGGAAATTTTCAGTGCACAGTTCCATGTCTCAGTCACATAAAAATAAAGATAAAAAACATCTTTACACTACAACAGCATAACAAGAACAGAAATCTCGAAAATTACATGCAATCCCTTTTCCTGTTTGTTTCAGGTATACTTGAAAGTATAGAAGAACGGCAGCACACACAGACCATTGAAAATAAAAATAAAAATAGCCGATACTTTCCAAAGGTAGACCAATTATTTTTTGATGGAGTACTAAGAATTTCATGCAATTTGTTTTTGTGTTGCAATAAACTGAAACACACGGTTAAAGGTAAATTACTGTTCTCACTCTTTGGAAGCAATGTCACTGGCCACTGTCAGATGTAAAAGTACAAGAGATCCATAGAATATGTTTCCAAATCTAAAGTTTGCTGTAAAGTTTGGAAAGAAAAGGCGTCTGCAGTAGCACCCGCTATTTTGGTTTGTTTATTTTTAATGTATATGGGTTACAAGTCCCACATATGGAATTATATCACCAATCTCAAAACTGTTAATATATAATAACACAAACAGAATAAACATGCTATCAGTAACTATACCAGGCAAATTACCGATCGTATGGGGTGAACTGGTACACAGATACTGTACCATAATTTATTGTATTGTAAAGTTCGGTTAACCGCTATTATCACCCACCCCTAATTACGAGGCTGTCACAAAAAGGCATATGTTGTGGTATTATTTGGTAATAACAAACTTTATGTACCATTAAAAAGCTTGTAAAAAAGCCATTGATTCAAACATTATAGTTTAGATCATGCATAGAAGCTGATGTTGCCTCTCCTTTAAGGATATTGGACTCGTGAGATCAGGGTTAAATGTATATTCAGTAACCCTTACTTGTCGTAAGAGGCAACTAACAAGATCGGGTGGTCAGGCTCTCTGACTTGGTTGAGACATATCTTCGATTCCCAGTTCGGTAGATCTGTGCTCATGATGTTGATCACTGGATTGTCTGGTCCAGACTCGATTATTTACGGACCGCCGCCGTATACCTTGAATGTTGCTGAGTGCAGAGTAAAAGTAAACTCACTCACTCATTTAATGATACTGACCAGGCTACAATTTTATAACTAAGCGTTTATAACTAAGTTTATAACTAAGCGTCGTGAATCTTTTCTTACGGATCTCAACAAATATTTACCAAGTAATAAAAACATGATCTTGACAATAATACACAACTTAAAAGCAACTCGCAGATTCAGTCAGGCTGGAAAAGAAAGGAGACATCTTACCTTAAATATAAAGACCAGCAAACTTACCTATGAATTTGTTCGAGAAACTTGTATTCAAACATTTAAATAATCATCTCCTTGGATACCAGCTATCCAAGTTCCGAATCCGATTCGTTAAGGAAGACTGCACTGTCTCACAATTACTTTGATTGGTTTGGCACAAAGGTTTTGAACATACATTTGAAACAAATGGCATCTATAGTAAACGGTTACTGTACTGTCTCACAAATACTACATCAGGACTTTCTTTCTTCTGTTGATAATCACAAAAAATCATAATACTAGTCTGTTATGTCTCTAAACCGTTTAACAGGATTTGGCACAAAGGTTTTCAACATTAACGTGAAAAATACAGCATCCATTGTGAACGCTTGCCATGTTTAGAAGATTATAGGCAGAAACAAAATGTATTTGCAAATGGCAGCCTCAGCCAGGTTATCCCAAGGTCCTGTTCGAGGCCCCTTTCTACTCCTTGTATACATATATTACTTTGATGATGAAGTTTGCAATTCAATTTGACCATGACAGCTCCATTCGTGAATTGTAGGTTTAGAAATACCACTTGGAGATTTTAACTTTGTCAAATTGGAAAAGGTGAATATATACGAAATATATGGAACCCATGGTTAAACGATTTTAGGCAGAAACAAAATGTATTTGCAAATGGTAGCATCAACTAGGGTACCTTAAGGTTGTGCTTTGGGTCCCTTTCTACTCTACCAATCGGCTGATCATGCCAAGCCCTGTGTATGGATTTTATGTAATTGCACAAAATGGGATTTGAAATTGTCTGTATTTCGGTCTTGGCGCGTTTGGATTATAGAATATTATTTAACTTGAATTTTGTATACATGAACTTTGCCTAGAGTCTTATGCCCAGAAGGCGGTGGCTCATGGGCCAATCTGGTGGAAGAATTAATCTTTTGGTTTTTCTGCTGGAGTATATCATCCGGGTATCCTTGGTGCTGCAAGTTGGAGACCCACTTGTGTTTAGCATCGTCTTCATGATACTCTGTGGTGGGTGGGGAGCTCGGATGATGAATCTTAAAACACTAAACATGGATTACGAAACTCCCCTAAAGAAAACAAAACGTCCTCTCGACACTGATCCTGATCACGATGACCACAGACAGCCAAAATCAATTGACTACTGGCCACGTTTTTTAGAAATGGAGACTAAAGATAACACACGAATGAAGTTGAATCCTTTTGCAGTGCAAAAAGGCATACAAGGCATAGCTGGTGATGTGAAAAACATTAGACTTTTGAGTTCAGGGTCATTGCTCATTGAGTGCAGCAAAAGGCACCAAGCAACTAATTTGATGTCAACTGAAACGCTCGGCAGCATTCCGGTATCAGTCTCTCCTCACAGTACACATAACACCAGCAACGGAGTTGTTAGAGACAGAGACCGATTGTTCGCTGACATGTCCGAACTTGATATTGTTTCGGAAATGAAAGACCATGTCATTTACGTCAAGCGTTTTACAACACGCAAAAACCACGAAACCGTTCAGACTAACACTTACCTGTTCTCATTTTCTTCTCCAAATGGTCCCAGATCAATAAAGGCAGGATATTGTAACATGACCGTTGACACCTACATACCAAATCCTTTGAGGTGTTTCAAATGCCAGAAATTTGGTCATGGTGTTAGTACTTGTACATTGTCCGTTGTATGTGCTCACTGTGGTGAGAAGACACATACAACAGAAGATTGTGAGAGTACTTTTAAGAAATGTACCAACTGCTCGGGTGCTCACTCATCTTTTTCCAAAGATTGTTCATTTTGGAAACAGCATATGGAGATCAGCAAGATCAAATTTACTCAAAACATTAGTTTCTCTGATGCAAAAAAGATTGTCTTAGGTTCTGAGATTAAGGAAACGTATGCTTCCATTGCAAAAACACCGTCTGATAAAACCCCTACAGTAACCACGTCATCTGCAAGCTGTCAAACGAACTTGACTTGGCTTAAAACCGAATCTCCTATGATGTTATCGCCTTTAATATCTACACAAACTGTGTAACTACTTCCTGACACGCCCCAAACCCAATCGGAACCATCTTCTGCTTGTGATACATCTTCTCAGGCATCTCATATGACTCAATCTAACAGAAACGTTCAACCAGTTGTCTAAAGCAAACCGAAACCAGATTCTTTCACAAAGCAAAGTGGCAGGGCCCCAAAGGGGTCAGATGATAAGATCAGATTATTTAACAGATACGGATCGCTTGAGGACATGGACGTGTCTGAAAACGTCCATTCTAGGGCACATAGCTTGTCGCCCTCGAAAAAGGTACGGGGTCGATCCCCTATTAATCCACCTAAAAGATAGGTCCATCTCATATCGTGCAGTGGAACTGTAGAGGACTACGAAGAAATTTTAATGAAATACAGTTGTTAATCCAGGATTTAGCACCATCAGCGTTCTGTCTGCAAGAGACATATCTGAAACAGACAGATAACTTTAGTTTACGTCAGTTTGAAGCGTATCATTATTTTTCCCCTCCAGGTGATAGGGCCACTGGAGGTTCCTCTATCCTCATACGACGGGATGTTATTCACAGCCCTGTTACACTTAAAACTAATCTACAAGCTGTTGCTGTGCGACTGACTCTGGGAGTAGCATTTACACTATGCTCTCTGTATATTCCGCCTTCTTTAACACTACAACAGACTGATCTTCAATCACTCTATGACCAACTCCCGAAGCCATGTGTTATTATGGGTGACCTAAACGGTCACAATCCATTATGGGGCAGTACTAACACTAATGCTAAGGGCAAAATACTTGAAGATTTCATTTCAAATAATGATCTGTGCATATTTAATGATGATTCAAGCACCTATCTGCACCCTGCAACTGGCACTTATTCTTCTCTAGATTTATCTCTTGCAGATTCTAACCTCCTCAAATGAATTTGATTGGTCTGTTCATAATGAATGACCTTTGTGGAAATGACCACTTCCCAACTATCCTCTCAGAAATTGCTCCATCTGATTCTCCATCGTTTACGAGATGGAGCTTTTCGAAGGCTAACTGGTCTTTATATCAAACTATGTGTGAATCAAAACTGCGACCTGAGTGTTTTACTGATATAACTGATCCAATTCAAACCTTTTCTGACATTTTAAATAAAATAGCTGATGAGTGTATACCAAAGTCCTCTACGACTCCACGTTATGTACGAAAACCATGGTTCAATGCAAATTGTAGACAGGCCAGAAAAGCGAGGAAAAAGGCAGAACATTATTTTCGGCGTCATCCAACTGCCCATAACATAAATAAATTCAAAATACTGAATGCACAGGCTCGTCGTACGTTTAAACAAAACAAACGACAATCTTGGAGAAATTATGTCTCCAAACTTAATTCACGCACGCCAATGTCCAAGGTCTGGAACATGGTTCAAGGAATTAAAGGCAAAGGTTCCAAATCTGCCGTGCACCATCTCAAAGAGGGTGATAATTTAATTACTGATTAGTCTACAATTGCAAATAAAATCGGCGAAACTCTTGCCAAAAATTCCTCATCGACAAATTATGTTCCTGAGTTTCAGAAATATCAGAAACAACAGGAAAACACAAAACTTAATTTCGACTCAAATAACGGTGAAGATTACAATGAAGTGTTTTCATTACATGAGCTACAAACTGCTCTTGAGCAAGCTCATGACACTGCTACCGGTGATGATAATATCCATTACCAGCTTCTGAAACACTTACCTGAACCATGCTTGATGACACTTTTAGATATATTTGACAAACTATGGACGTCTGGGGAATTTCCTCCATCATGGCGTAATGCCATTGTAACCCCAATACCAAAGCCTGACAGACCAATATCTCTCACTAGCTGTGTCTGTAAAACCATGGAACGTATAGTGAATAATAGAATAACTTGGTATCTTGAAACCAGTAACCTAATAACCAATATTCAGTGTGGTTTCAGGAAAAAATCGCAGTACCATTGATCATTTGGTACGCTTAGAATCCGTTAAAAATGCAATAGTAAATAAACAACATGCTGTATCAATTTTCTTTGATCTTGAGAAAGCTTATGATACGACCTGGAAGCATGGTATTTTGAAGGATTTAAGTGACTTTGAATTGAGAGGCCGTTTGCCTCTTTTTATATCAGAGTTTTTAAAAGACAGGCAATTTCAAGTCCGAGTGGGTTCTACCCTGTCTGATCATTACAATCAGGATCAGGGTGTCCCGCAAGGCGGTATTTTGTCTGTCACTTTGTGTAGTATTAAGATCAACAGTTTATCCAAGGTTTTAAATGATTCAATTGATGGATCATTAATTGTGGATGATTTTCATATTTCTTGTCATGGTAAAAATATGCACACTATTGAAAGACAACTGCAGTTATGATTTAAAAAAAATAAATAAATGGTGTCTTGAAAATGGTTTTAAATTTTCTAAATCCAAAACTAATTGCATACATTTTTGTAGAAAATATAAGCCGCATAAGGACCCTGAACTATCTTTAAATGGCACTCCTATCAAAGTTGTAAAGGAGGCCAAGTTCCTGGGTTTAATTTTCGATTCTCATTTAACCTTCTTACCACACATTAAATCCCTTAAAGCTAAATGTCTGAAGGCACTAGATTTGTTAAAGGTTGTTTCAAATTCAAAGTGGGGAGGGGATCAAGCTACCCTCCTTCACTTGTACAGATCATTGGTACGATCTAAACTTGATTATGTCTCCATTGTATATGGTGGAGCCTGTAAAAGCAAACTTAAACTATTAGATTCTGGCCATCACCAAGGCCTAAGACTTGGTCTTGGATCTTTTAGAACCTCACCTGTTGCCAGTCTCTATGTTGAGGCTAATGAACCATCTCTTACAAAACGCCGTATAAAATTGTCTTTACAATACATTACTAAATTATATTCAAATACATCTAACCCTGCCTATAACTGTGTGTTCAATCCGCTTTATGAGAATTTGTACGATAAGAAGTCTTCTCTTGTTCCACCTCTAGGACACAGAATTCAACCCTTTCTTTCTTCGGCCGGCATTGAGCTGGAAAACATAGCTCCCTCCCGTCTTCTTTCTTCTCCTCCTTGGCAGTTGGTTAAGCCACAAGCTGACCTAACATTAACTTCTTTTAAAGAATCAGAAACTAATGAATGAAAATATGAACAATAATATAATCAATTAAAAACATAAATATAGCAATTACAAACCCTTATTTACAGATGGTTCCAAGGACGGTGGTGCAGCAGCGTGTGCCACTCTCATTGGATCCAGAACAATATCTTCTAGAATACCAGATAACAGCTCTATTTTTACAGCAGAATCTAACGCCATATTAACTGCTCTTAAATATATTCAAAGACACCCTAAACATAAACAGTACATAATCTATTCCGACTCTCTTTCTTGTCTTCAGGCGATTAAAAATATTATTTGTAAACATCCACTTTTAATTGAAATTATTGAATTGAGTAATGATCTTGCTACTGGCCAATACGACGTCGTCTTCTGTTGGTCTATTCTACACTGACAGTGACTCACCAATCTCCTGTGGTCAAACCAAGCGTCGAGAGACTTTTACATCCCCGGACAGTGAGGATTTATTCCTCGATCCTACACATGTGGATGGCTTGGAAATATTAAGTTCCGTTGCAAGCACCTCCTAATTACCGACATTATTTATACCTAGCGGAGACATTTTTCCTTATGCCAAGAGTTAACCTCTCAACCATCGGCGATGAAATATTGCCAGAATAAGGGATTACTTCCTACGAGTGGTAAATGTCGTATCTGTTCCTGAGCAATAAGCAAACTCCAAAAAACTGTGCAAAACCACATACCTATCCACAATACATATTTCAATGCAACAAACATAAATGCAAAACAGGTGGACGCAATTGTGTCCCTTTACGAAAAGGTACGTGGTTCGAGGCTAGTAATTTGAGTGTCCACAAGACTCTGCTGATATAATGTTGCTTTGCTAAGAAATTTTCATACACGCTGTGTGCGGAGGAAACGAGAATTCCATCAGAGAGGGGGCAGATTTGTAACCAGAGAGTTCTTCTTCGTCCCCGCCGGGGTGCACAGACCACTAACTGAGGCTCACATCATGAAAGGGAATACTATTAAATCTGATGACTGGGCAGCATACCGAGGCATCACAGACCTGGGAACCGTCCACGAGACAGTGAACCACTCAAAAACTTACGTTGGTAATTATTTCCTTTCATCTCAGTATATAGCTATGTATGTTGCGATGGATTAGATCATTATGTTTGTTGCATACGCATTAAACATATTCATTTTTCCAGGTCTGGAAAGCCTTGCATGTACACATTGAAAACAAATGGCAGTGTGTAAAACGTCGCTTCAATCTACACATTACACCCGCACAAACCTGGAGCATCACTTAGCCGATCTTGCATCGTAAAGAATCGACCAGTCTTAGAGGCTCGGCTAGATGCCATCAGACAGTATCTGCTATAATGGTGAGTAATGGTGTGTTTTCTTCTTGTGCACAAGACGTACCGTTTGCTTTTTATTCAACATCAAAAACTAGCTGCATTGCATTTTGAGCGGGGCTTAGGGGCGGTACTCTTATCAGTAAGGCTGTACTGACTGATCAGCAGAGATCATATTGACATGCCGCCGAAGTGTATAAAGACTTACATGCAGGGTAAGGACCCCCAACCTACCACGAATGTAATGAACTGTCTGAAATCCAACATGTGGTGATAGCAGCATGGTCAGTGATTTGTGCAGAAATTAATATTAATTGATTGGTGCTTTCAATTAATTTCTTAAATTGTTACATCTTCCTTGTTTATAACCTAATTGTATGAATTGTGTGTTTTCTTTAAAAAAGGCATTTGTAGTGTTGTGATACTGAGGATGAGTGGTGTGAATGTACGTGAGTATATGTGAAAGGCGAGGTATAATGTGCATGTTTGGGAGTGTAGGGAAACAGTGTGTTTGGTGATGAGAGAATGAAATTGTGAATGCAAGCCTGTGTGAACTATTATAAATAAGGTAGATTTAGTTAATAAATGATATTAACTTTCAAATTTTGGGTTTGTGTGTACCTCAGTATGTGGCATTGATGTACTTTTCAATATACTTTAATATTAGGAATATAGTGTGTGTGTGTGTGTGTGTGTGTGTGTGTGTACGCGCGCCGAGCGCGTGCATGCGTATTGGGGATAGGGGGAGTTGATAGTAACACTAGCTGAGTGTTTTGATAAGGTCTATAGGCTGTAGCTTGATTAATCCTGTGAAGTACCTATGGTCTCTGTTCATGAACGGTTTGGGGTGGCGAATGTGGATGGCTTCCACAACTTTTAATTTCGAATTTTGGTGGATAAGATTTCAACTTTGTCAAACTGGAGCAAATGGGTTACGGTCATTGGTCACCCCACCAAATCATGCGATGATCATATGATTCAAAGGCGCAGCTTCAAGTCAAACAATCAGTTGTCAATATGGTGACATACTCCTACGCCGCTTCAAGTCAAACAATCAGTTGTCAATATGGTGACATACTCCTACGCCGCTTCAAGTCAAACAATCAGTTGTCAATAGGGTGACATACTCCTACGCCGCTTCAAGTCAAACAATCAGTTGTCAATATGGTGACATACTTCTACGCCGCTTCAAGTCAAACAATCAGTTGTCAATATGGTGACATACTCCTACGCCGCTTCAAGTCAAACAATCAGTTGTCAATATGGTGACATACTCCTACGCCGCTTCAAGTCAAACAATCAGTTGTCAATAGGGTGACATACTCCTACGCCGCTTCAAGTCAAACAATCAGTTGTCAATATGGTGACATACTTCTACGCCGCTTCAAGTCAAACAATCAGTTGTCAATATGGTGACATACTCCTACGCCGCTTCAAGTCAAACAATCAGTTGTCAATATGGTGACATACTCCTACGCCGCTTCAAGTCAAACAATCAGTTGTCAATATGGTGACATACTTCTACGCCGCTTCAAGTCAAACAATCAGTTGTCAATATGGTGACATACTCCTACGCCGCTTCAAGTCAAACAATCAGTTGTCAATATGGTGACATACCCCTACGCCGCTTTAAGTCAAACAATCAGTTGTCAATATGGTGACATACTCCAACGCCGCTTCAAGTCAAACAATCAGTTGTCAATATGGTGACATACTTCTACGCCGCTTCAAGTCAAACAATCAGTTGTCAATATGGTGACATACTCCTACGCCGCTTCAAGTCAAACAATCAGTTGTCAATATGGTGACATACTTCTACGCCGCTTCAAGTCAAACAATCAGTTGTCAATATGGTGACATACTCCTACGCCGCTTCAAGTCAAACAATCAGTTGTCAATATGGTGACATACTCCAACGCCGCAAATGATCAAACCATACTTAAAAAGTAATGAAAATGAAGGTCGTAGCTTAAGATGAACTTAAATTCAACAAAACATGACTGACTTTGATCTTGACATGAATGCCGTTTTTTATGAAATATGCAAAATGTTGTAATAAAGAAATTGCCAAGAAAAAAGCGAGAAGTCGAGAAGTCTACAAAGAAAATCCAGTGAGTCATTCTTGTGATAGCTTGCTGACGATCTTAACATGACGAAAGTGTTGGAGTGACATCGAAACTTACACGAAGGTCACCAAAGTCGACTGTGCCCTGGGTCTCCCCTGGATAAAGGTTGGGTCACATATGAGGAAAATCAGGTGAACGGATCTCTTGCTGACAAGGGTAAAACGTTAAAGTTCTCTTGTGACATTGAAATGACAATAAGACCATTCGCCTGCAGTGATACGTCTATGTATTAAGCATGAAAAGTATCTAGTCGACGGGGAATAATGAACACTCAAACATAGGAAATATCGGGGAACCTGCGCATATCTGTATATACGTTTACCTCACTGTTGACGTCGGACACGTACTGCTGAGACTGAAACCTGCTGATGGAATTGAAGAGGTTGGGATGACGGCGAGTTTAGAATGACATTCCTCCACGTGGCTGGTGGTTTGTGTTCCCTCGGCGTTTGAAGTGATTTTGACGTCAGATCACCACGTGGATACCTTCTGATGGATATCTTCCATCAATACCTTCGAGGCCATTAATCCAAAAATCGTCAATGTTGCAAAGTCTCAGAGAGCCGAGAGGGAGATAAATCTCTTCACACAAGCTGTTGTCACGCATGCCAAAAGCCGGATAGTACTCTTCGACTTTTACAACAAACAAAATATTGACCTACCAAAATGGTGCTGTGACAGTTTCGCAACTTGCATACAAATTGTAAATTTATCACCTTAGACATTGAAACTAACAACAACGTATGCTTTTGAGTAAAATCATAAAATATATGCTACAAAATGTTGGTTTGTGCTATGCGTTTGAAACTTGGTCTAAATACACCACCAAATGAATACTTCATCAACCCCAAAGGGCCATTTTTACCGCTAGCAATTCCAGCGTTTGAAACAGATATGTTCTATTCTTTTACTATTCTCATTTTAGCTTCCTATTGATGCATTAAAGCATTAAAAGAAGACTCAGTATCCCTTAAGATATGCCTCAAATGGGATGTTCGTAAAGAACGTTTCCAAGGACCATGGTGTTCGCGTAAAGTAATGTTGAGCCAGTAGAGTGTGCAAGGGCCGATATAATGCATTAATTCATCCAATCTTTTTAATAGTAATGCCGTAATCTAAATACCTAATTTTACTGGAATAAATTATATGTTGACTTCTCCCAGGGCTGATAGGTAGTATTGTTGAGAGAAACATATTATGTTCTTTCCAAGAATCATCACTGAGGGAACTCTCTTGAAAATATACCTCTGAGCATAGTGTCAATAGCAATTTTAACCCGATTTGTTTTGGACCAATCGGTCCCACTAAACCTAACATCTGCGCCCTCTTACTTGGGTTTCACACAAAGGGAAGCCCAATAGAGTAACTGGTGATATTCGTCCAAATTCCAATATATACATAAGAGGCCAGCTGCGTAAAAAAACACGCATGCTATAATACCAATACAGTCAGTCTATACACTTAACTTACCACCGTGTGTCAATGAGCTGGCCACTATGCAGTGGCCAGTATTCAACCACATGATAAACAACTGGCAAATAATATGTAATGGTATATGTGGAACAGAAAAGACAAAATAAACAACGTATACAATATTCGTTTCAAACGTAAGGATAGCTTGTTTATGAGTTACACGAAGCAACCCTGATCTTCGGTTCTGAAGCTTGGTCGTTTTACAATACAGACAGGAGGAAAAGAGGAAAAAAACGAATATATATTCTCTTTACCTTGGTAGGTTGGACTAAGAGAATACAAAAAGCAGTAAACATACATATTGGCAGGATCACAAACTCACTCTTTAAAATATCACTGTGTATTAGTGTAAATAACGGAGACAAAAATCTCCATAAAATGACTAATAGCCCCTCACTGTATGTATTAATGGGTATGAAGATTAAAGACAATTAATGGCATGCGCATTTTATTGCTTCATGATGTAATGACCCTAAAGATATATAAATGTATATATAATTAGGTAACAATTTTGGTGAATAGGGAATAAATCCCAGCAAACAATAACAAATCAACAAGAAATGATTAATGATATGAAAAATTGCATTGCATCCCAATTAATAATTAAACAAATCAACGCAAATTAATGTCTCGCGTACTAGTCGTTCTTATACATGCAGACAAATCAAAGGTCCTGCACTTTTCTCCAGGCACTCTGTGTCAGGTCATACAAAGCAGTCTTTCAGGTTGACTTCATCCCCAAATTCAGACGTGACAGGACAATGTCAAAGCCAGTCAGTCAGTTGTAGGATCAGTACTAAACACTAACTGGTCACATTTCCCTGAGATGGCTGTCAACATGTCTCCGTACAGGATTTGTGACTTTCCTGACAGCATACTATAAACATGTTGCAAATGTATCAGACATCTCGCATCTCAGACAGTAAATCTGCTTGTGGGAGCCTGTGGTATATACAGTTAAGACAATACCCTTCATCAACGTAGAAACACATATGGTTGAAATATGCACGCATGAGAACACCAGATATATGACACGGTATATTAAATGAAAAGATTTAAATAGATTAAATGAATCTTGTAACAGACCCGTTGATTTACTGAGTGATTAAAATGATTGTACACGTCAGAAATTGACCTCCGGATGTGATAAGGCCGATGTAGTTGAACAATTCTTTGATTAGCAGCTGTCACCAGGTACACGACGGTCTTCATGTGTCTTCACGAAATGTTATTAAACAGCTATCAATCTAGTCCTTGATGTTAGTGTTCTTTGGTATCCATGGACTTGTTAATATAAAATTGATTATGCCGTACAAACATGGCCAGATTGTGACACACGTATTTGATTGAAATGTATGAATTCGTTCTCTTGTAAATACACATGTAGTTAACTTGATCATTTACACGAATTGTGTGCCTGAATGTATTCATTTTAGATCACGTTTGATAATGTTTTAGAGAAAGTAACACGAGTTTATAGAGGATTTCAGAGATAATAATAAACTTACAAGATTTATGTTTAGGAAAAAGCGTTTCATTCATAACATTCATAATAAGCAATGTAATCAGTACTCTGTCGGCCAGGAATTATTAACACTTATCTCACAATAGGTTGAGATGTATATCAAAATCTGTATTGTGAACACAGCCGCCACGTGCGCATCAATGCTTCTGACTGCAGCTCATAAAAGGCAGGAAATGAGGTCTGAATGTTTGTAGTAATTGTTCACTGTTTGAATGACGCGACATTTATAAATGTTACACTGTACTTACCTATTTATTTATTTATTATTATTCATTTGTCACTGTGAACATAGTAACAAGGTAAAGGAAATAAAAAAATGTTTAGAAAATGTTGAAACAGCCAGTCCTATCACCATTACAATAATATATATGTCGGTGTTTTTAAAAAATTAAAACAATATACAAATAGTAAATATTCTGGTCATGGTCGATGTTAATTGTGGAACATAGAACAAGGAGGATATATCATAACAAATGATCCAAATTTATTGGAGGACAACACTCAAGACAGCTGACAAGTGCAACCAGAACATGAGATCTTGGAAATAGTTTAGGCTGTACATTCTTCCTGACATTGACATGATTTGTACACATAACTTTGTAAATCAAAATGTTTCTCCTAACATTGATATCAGACAGATGTTAAAGTATGTGACATATCGAGTATGGACTAGACAATCCAGTATTCTTGCTCGGATCTACGGTGGTCACAGAAGCAGAGGAATTCTTACGTGTGGACTGAGAGCAATTTCATACAAGATATACTTCTCCAAATTGTCAAAGATCACAAACTAGTTTATGACAAGTTCAGTTACGTACCGCGACTGGTATGAACAGGGTGAAAGCCATTTAGAAAGTGGCATTTTGCAATCAGCTCTCGACCGTGTGAGTGGTGCCAGTTAACACTTATGAGAGGGGTACACAAACCCCGCAATCTAGACTGCCAGTTGTCCGACTTTCATTCACTGCCATTCTGTAGAAGTCACGGTAGGCTGAGCGGGTTAGACGGATGACTTTCTGTGCCGACGATTAGGTGCCTGACTCGGATGGTGTGGGTTCGAATCCCTGATGGGACTTAAAAAAGCACCAGAATGTGTACTTGCTGTTCTGCAAAAGGTTGTGGAAGCTCATTGGCTATATATGTCCTTGATATACATGGAACAATCCAACTAGGCTCTGACAAAGCAACCAGACCGTCAATTCACTGACATTATGATAAAATGAGTTATTAATAATTATTTGGAATGTATATTCATATGGTTTTCTTTGTTTAGGATATAATAACCACATTTACGCTATGTCAACCACAGAAATCTCTTGTCCTGTAGTATATCAGCCAAATCCTTCTTGTATCTGCTGTAAAAGTTGTCCAGCAAAACACGGGTCTTGTTAAGGATAGGTCCCTTGCGTATTTTTTTCTGATTGATCCGTTGATGAGGCATGTTGGCAATGGAAAACATCGACTCTTCGGTATAATCTGAAATACAATGTCACTTTGAATGAGTTGTCCTCAAGTGGGAATATGTGCATGGTATTAAATGAATTAACCCGGTGATCTAGTACGTCTTTGGACCATAAAATGAGGTTTATGTTATCCTTTTAACCACAATGCTGAGCACCTCTCCTCAGTGTGACAACTTGAAATATATTTGTGGAACGGGACCTAAAGGAACTCACTCAGATTCAGATAGTTGAACACCTTTGTTAGCTGAGCTTTTGGATCTTGATCATGGTCCTCTGTTCGCAATATTAGGAATTGCTCTCTTGGAAAAACCTTCAGCCATTCTCGCATGAACACTGAATAACACCCTAAGAAAATGCGTGTCTGAAAGAAAAGTACATATTGTCTGAGGTAGCGTACATCAGTCCTTTTCTGCTATTTTTATTTCAATGGTTGTACCTGTAAGTTTATAGATTGAACAAAGAAAATCGCCATTCTGTTGAAAAAGTCTGGAATTAAAAAAACATGAACAGAACAGAAGTATTATTAATATGAAACTTAAGACTTATGATCGCATGTCAAGATGTGATGCCAATCTTTGTCAGTAGGCACTACAGATGGGAACATGAGAATACAATGTCGGTGTCTCTCGTGACCACTGTCAACTATTTTAACTGCAATGGTGAGAGCTGTCCATTACATCGGATGTCATATATCATCCGGCTTCGTGGATGTATTCTTTGTGGTAGATGAAGTTATAGACAACAGGATTGTGGCGCCGTTGCCTCGTCGTTGACCCCAGTGCTTAAACACTAAAGGACCAGCATTATGATAATTGTAGCATGAGACTTGGACCATCACACATTCAGAATAGCTTCCACATGCCTATGCCAAACTGCAGCCTGTCCTTGTGAAAAGAACAGTTCCCCGCTCCTGATGACGCCAGTTTTAATGTTTCGTGGCCCAAAGGTTGTATTTGGTTTTTGCCTCACTATTGGTTCACTCACTCAATCCAAATTCCAGTTAAATGACGGTTGTCAAGAAATAATCAGTTCTTGATAAGACAATACAGGTTTTCTCATCATGATGACTGAACGCCACAACTGAAAAACGACTACAAGCATTAGAAAAGTCAGCGACCATACGATCTCGCTTGTCATATCTTGCGACAAGCATGACCAATTCTACCGCAGAAATGCATGGATACGCCATCGTCTTGATACTGACGACATGCGAGACTGGGGTCTTTATACAGTCTTAGACATCAAACAGTCGGGATGGCCAAACATCAGTATACTGTATCAGTAATTATGCGTCTATGGTTGCCTCAAAGTGTTTGTTGTGCACTTTCTGTAGACTTGATGACATGTTTCTGAAAAAGTTGAAGTTGGCTTCTTCACCTTAGGTCTACCACTGTTGGCGATCTCGATCTGTTGATGCTTCTCAGACGGACAACAAAAGCGTTACCATAGCATATATACAGTCTGGCCAGCACGCAGTCTTCCTGAAGCCTGGTTTTCACGATTCCAAGTATTGTTTGCATGTGGTTGGTATCCATTCAATAATGACTGGTCCATGTGTCAAGGTGCCTTTTCAAGGAAGTTCATGTCCATTTAGTGGTTTGCTGAGTTGCATTAAGTTTAGTTATAATTTTGTCAATGGCCTTGTTTTCCGCCCCTAATATTAGATTTAGATAAAAAAGATCATCTAAAACAATGCGATGCTTTAGTGTTAAATAGACCCATTGACATTTCAGTAGGAAATTTTCATGAATAATTTCAAGAAGTGATGTTTCTGATGCGTTAAGTTTCTGACGTTGTCACTAGTCACAAGACATATACTACCCGAAGTCTTTTTGCTATGTCCAGGCTGTACAGACATTGCTCCACAGTGTGGTTCTTCATGCAGTTTTCCTCGACCTGGATATCTTCACTCACAGCCTTATGAAAATGTGCAGATGAACGCCCTCCCTGCATCATGTAGTCAGAATATAACCTGCAATCATATTCACATACACGTGTGAATTAAAAAAAAGATGGCGGAAAATGGTTTGATTAGTGAAAAAGTCATGCAGTGTTTCCTTTTTGACATAACGCTGAGGATTTCAAAAGAAAAAAGTTTAGACGTTTACCTTTTTACTCAAGTTGGGTACTTTTTCAAATTAGTAATAATCTGAAACGAGGTAAATAACTGCATTTTTCAGCAAATAAAAAAGATAAGATATTGAATTTCTACAAATCTGGTATGTTAATAGTAACGAAGTACTTGTTTCCATAATTTATTTTCTATATATTTAGCGTATAAATTTCATAACTACATTTTTTCCTCTCACAATACACATGGATACCCTTGACACAAGGCCATGTAAACTTCGTATCTTCTTTCAAGCTGTTTGTGTACTTATTGCATAATATTGCAAACACGTGTGAATAAATAACGAGACTGAAGGAAGACGCGGTCAGTATGATATGGAATATTTACTATCTGACGAGCTGCTGATGGTACCAAATGAAATATATATACATATTTAACTGACCTGACAATCTGTTTCTAATTCAAGTTACTGATATTTTTTTACAAGACCGATTGTCCTTCAGAATCATATACAAATGTCCGTGTAAGTTGTATAAGCATGAACAAAAAAGAATAAGGAATAATTGTATTTTCTCCATCAACCACTGACCCGTGATGGTCCCAGTGTAGAACAGGCCTTCAGCAACCCATGCTTGCCATCAAAGGCGACTCAGCTTGTCGTAAGAGACAAATAACGGGATCGGGTGGTCAGGCACGCTGACTTGGTTGACACATGTCATCGGTTCCCAATTGTGCAGATCGATGCTCATGTTGTTGATCACTGGATTGTCTGGTCCAGACTCGATTATTTACAGACCGCCGCCATATAGCTGGAATATTGCTGAGTGCGGCGTAAAATTAAACTCGCTCACTCACTCCATCAACCACTACACACTTGAATACCCTTCACAAATGACCATGTGTGCCTTGCTTTGCAAAAATGGTGCTATCGAATCTACCACTAACTTGCTCGTGTTTGTGTGAGTCCGTATAATATACATATATATATCTTTTTTTTGATCTACCAATCACATTGCTGTCACAAAGTTACAGAAGAGACAACAGCATAGACTTATTGGGTTATTTTTCATCAGAAAAAGACAAGCCTGTATATGGATATGTATGAATGCAGCCTGTATATGGGCCTATGTGAATGCAGCAAAGCGGTATTCATTGGTTTCTGTTTGGAAGCAGTGGAAATCCAGTGCCACAAACCTATCCGCCATTGAAGAACAAATCAAACTATAGACTATCAAAACACTCTATCGGCCTGTTATTACAACTTTTCCTCCTTGTTTATTGGCTATTTCACCAGTCCCGTTTGGTGGTTTTGGTCTTTAACATTTAACCTTCGCATTGACAATATTTCAGCCATATAGTGACGTGAACGGTTGTAAAAACACAATAAATACAAGTAGTTAAATAACCAGTCGGTGAAAGTTGTTAAACTAACTAAAACAACTATCACAAAAAGATTTAAAACTAGCTAGCATATATCATTGAAAATAGAAAACTATGTTGGACAATGCAATGTACAAACGGGCTATTGATCTCCAACATGTGAACGTAGAGCACCATACAAGGGACCATAGAGACTTACAGTACAGTTGCTTCGTACATGGACCCTGGCACCATCCCTTCAGCAATTTTAGACAGTTTAGCCATAATCGTCCCCAACTGGCGTTTCCCACTTATGTACAAGTTGTTATTTAACTGCATGCCGTTCTTACTGTTAATCTGATGTTTGTGACGAAATTCTTTGTACACATTCTTCTCATGATTTGGTTGTAGTGTTGTAACTCGAGATAGCAATCGTCAGTATGTTTCTAAAAAGCAACTTCTATGTAGCCAAGCAATATGAGTTATTATTTGTTATTATTTGATCCGCATTGAATTTCTTAATCTACATCACCACCGCACTGTACATTGTCTTGTACACTGTCATTGTCTATCTATCTATCTGTCTATCTATCTGTCTGTCTGCCTGTCTTTGTATGTGTATATAAATATAGTTTTTGGCTTCAACGGACAAGCAAAGGCTTTACAATGGTCAGACAGACAAACAATAGCACATATACAGCCAAGGGGGGTGACCACCAAGGGCTATAACTGTCATATACAGTTGTTAATAGGGAACAAAAGGAAAAGGGTGGCTGACAAAACGATGCACAATGCGGTGGTGAGAAAGATTAAGAATGCAGATAAAATAATAAAATATGCTCACATTTATACTGAACAAAGTCCTGTACTGTCTCCGTAGGACCGTTCGCGAGCAGGAATATGCCGCTCGTAGGAACCCCTGGGGTTGAGCTGGAACTTCGTTCACCTCATACATGCATACTTGCTTCCCATGTCTTTTGTAACCAACAGAAAAGGTCTGAACTCAACAAAGCTTTCGTCAGCACACGTTTCATCTCAATTATGAGAAACATTAAATCTCAATTCTTGAGTGGACGCGCCATCAACGAGTTGACAGTAGTAACGCTTAGCTAGATAACGGTGTATGAATCTACATCGGAGCGTGGATCTATGCAGTCAACTACAATTTTGTCAACCATAAAGTTTTGACTCACCAACTGCTAAATTGCCGAGGAAACAATTTGTTCCACTAGAACAAATACCCACCTGTCAGTTGGATTTCTAAATATGAGGATGAACTTTGGATCTCTATACAGGTGTCTCATAAGATGGGGTGTCAAAACCACCGGTTTCTTTAAGCCTGTATTTTGGGGTATTTTGGGCCAACCCCGGAAATCGGAAAAATCTGATGGAGTTGCGTCACCTGAACAAATGAGAGAGTGGGTGAATGGGTATTTAGGTTAAAAAAACATACAACTTTGTAAATAACAAGTTCTTGATTATAGCGACGTTTCCATGTACATTCTGTCAGTGTTGGCAAGCCTTTGTGACTTTAAGTGGGCACTCACATGCATCCATCCAATCCATCAATCTCCGTGATTTGAATTGTTATTAATTATTATTGCGGTAGTTGTAATTAGGTTACATTATTTAAGGTTTTGGTGTTAGTTATTATGGGTCGCATTTCCTGCAGAGAATTATTTAAGCGGCACGCCTCTAAGGCAGTACTTCAGAGTTATCTGCCCTTGGCGTTCTAATTGTTGACATCCGGGAGACTGTTCTAGAGCATTGCACGTTAGTGGCGATGGTCGTATTTGTTCGAACTTAGGGGAATGACTGAATGTATGTATAAATGCTAGTTGCCGTGTTGTCGACAGATATGGACACGCATATTTACTGGATTAGCATCATCAATCTCCGTCAACGCTTGATCTACAAATCCGCTGCCTGATCGCTCGTTGTGTTACATTCTGCATAACTGTTTCTCGCATTAAGACTTTGGTGAGTTTGCTGTATATTTTGTGACCCATTACCTTAGATTTTGTCTCCTATGTATTGTATTTGAAATCGGTATTGTTAAATGGACTTGTGACTTTGTATAACTTGCTCTCTTTGCTTAATAATACAAGATTTGAATGATTTAGACTTGTCTTTGTTCTGTTTTGCTGGTTCAAGGGGATTTTTACACCTTTTGTCACGGCAAATTTTTAACCGTAACACACTCCATCCATCTGTGATATAAGCCATTTTCTTCAAATTGCGTAACGACACGCACCAAACTTTACCCTAGGTGTAATGCAAACCGTGGAAGACACCCTGGAAGACCCATGCTCTCAGACACCAGCATATTATTATTGAAACAATAGTTTCAGTGTACGTCCTTGGACTCGGTAGAGTTGCCAGTATGTGCGTGATTCTGACAAATTGTCTAAGCCTTACAAAAAATATCATTCAGTTGAATTTATTCTAGCCTTCGCTGTTCAGGGATTAAGGTCCGTGGAAGATGTTGACTCCACAAACTTCTCTCAGTAGGGCACTTGACCATTCAAGATTTATCGACTAAATCAGTTTCTTAATTAAACAATAATTAAGTCTAACTTAACAGAAGTAGAACGATTCTTACAGTTTTTACATTGAAAGCAGGACTGCTTGACTGATTCTTTCATCACAAGGAATACAGAATGGAGGATCTTTACCATCAGGTATGCATGGGTAAATCTAGCATGGGCAATGCGACAGCGTCGCATGATGACACCTGTTGAGCAGGTGTAAACAATACAGGTGTGGATACCTACTTGGGTGCCCCTCTTCTTCTGCATCAGATCACGGATGTACCATCTGAATGTAGCTTACAGAACATGTAATAAGAAGTGGTGTACACATTTGTCGAGTGCTGCCTTTGCAGTGGTTCGACAAAAAGAAGTGAGATAACTCTTGTGATTTTTTGCCGCTATGGGGTTTGTGAGAACCGAACATGTAGCCATACTACAGAGGTACGCGTGAAGATATGACTTGACGAACCTCTGTGGTAAGAAAATGTCTATACGGAGGTAGTACGGAAACAGTGGAGTGGGAACGTAATTTGGATACGATAGAGATTAGCATGGTTCAGTAATCATGCCTGTCGTAACAGGCGACTAACCGGATCGGGTGGCCACTCGGCCCCGTTTCACAAAACTCTCGTAAGCCTAAGATCTCGTAAGTTTTCTCGTAGCCATTGTGCCTCCTATATTGAAACGCAGGAGCTACGGATGTTACGAGAAATGTTACGAGATCTTAGGCTTATGAGAGTTTTGTGAAACGCGGCCCAGGTTTGCTGACCTGAAGGCACATGTCATCGTATCTCAATTACGCAAATCGATGCTCATAATGTTGATCACTGGACTATTTGGCCCAGACTCGATTATTTACAGAAATAACAACCAGCATCACACAAGATGGAATGGGCTTTCCCTGCATGGATACATTACATTTCAGACAGTAGTTTGCTTTCCCTGTAACATTCCTGGTTTAGGCACACGACTTTTTAAATTGTCCAGTGATTTATAGCATATATTCATCACATATACTACCTGTGATCATGTTGTGGTAGCCTGCTTCTGTACTTATCTCTTCTATCCGTTGTGCGGCTTCCGCGAACTTATCTTGAAAACAGCTGAAGTTGCACGGTGTCATACTTTTCATGTTATATTCATAACCTGTGAAAATATCAGCGATTTGAAAAGTCAGTGAGTTGCATTGATCATATTACTAAATCTTTAACGAGTTTAATAAAAATAGTATGTCACGGATGCGAATTTAGTATTCTGTTTATTACTCACCAACATAAACTGACAAAACCGCGGCGAAATTGCCTACAGTGTGAGGACTCTCCGCTTTCCGCGAGTAAAATTGCGACAGCGACATTAGCATTGTGACGTCACAACTTTCAACTATTCTGACGTCATACACCAAGCGGTATTACACTAGTGCAATGCTGCCGCAAAAATATTACACTGCAGTATCTTCAACGGGCGAGTAATAAAACGACATTACCATATCTTCCACGGCACCAGTAGAACGTTTCCTTTTCCATAATACAATTTCTGCAGCGGAGGACGTCTTCATGGGCCCTTATGCGGTAGGCGAGGTCTGTAGTACCTGATTTGCACACGCCAAGAATATGGTAGTATGGGACGCACTTGAGACGAAACTTCCCACTCTCTTTTGCGTACCAGCAGGGGTTCTTAAAGTTCGGCAAATATTTGGGTTTTTCCTGTTACACAAGACACAGTATTAGATCATAAGACTTCATTGATATCTTTAATATGGTTTCAGTTGTTGGCGATCTACAGCCCATGTTTATCCTGTCTTGTCCGCATTTGAACTCAAGTTTTAGAGTCAGACGCCAGTTTTACTTATAAATTACTGTGATATGCTAGTTGGATTGACAGATTTCTATAATTTACATGTATTTCTGGTGGATTTACAACTAGTTTTAGTTACGATCTAGTTGAAATATTGCCGATGTGACGTATAATGTTAACGCACGCACTCACTCACTGACATATAGTATGATTTGCAAAACTGCATAGAGTTTTAGTCTATTTTGCAATATTTCAGCAATGTCCCACACCAGAAATTGGAATCGAACCTAAGCCTTCGGCGTGATGAGCGAATGCTTTAAAATTCCATTGGATCCAGATGAGCCAGCGTTAGTTTTAGGCCTCTATTCTAACAATATCAGTGCGGGATGGCACGGGAAACAGGATCTCCTTGAGGGGAATCGAACCCGGGTCTCCGGTATTACGAGCGAACGCTTTAACGACTAGGCTACCCCTACGCCACAAGATTGTTTAATGCTAACAAACATTCTCATTAACAGACAACATATCACCGGTGGGAAAATTCACATGACAATTAACCTTCAAGTGCCTCACAGGCAGCTGAAGTTCATGGAGATAGGGATTATTATCATTATTTGATGGAGTGGTTCGTGCTAAACATTAATTTGAATATTTTGCTTTTCCTAAAGAAAAAAGAAGCTCATTTAATACCAAACGTCGTGATGATAATTTCTATAACATAATGGATCTGTTGAACACGCAGTTGAGGAAAAACAGAAATTTCTTTCAATATTTATCTAATAATACCATATATTATGATATATAATAACATCAATGATCATTTCAGTTGTTTTCACTTTGATGGCAGCATAAAACTCACACACTTCCCCATTTCCCCAAAATTAGAAGCAAAACCATCACATACCATACAGAATAGATCCTCTGCCGTGTGTGCCCCTGCTCCGACACACCTAATGCCATGCTT